>NW_024424564.1:55381620-55449926 GCF_017311325.1 Ursus maritimus
CCGGGGGCTCTGTCCTGGCTTCGTGGCCAGTATGGGGTTCACAGCAGTGCTAAGTGGCCTCCTCCTGTCGTCTCTATTGGGAGGACACGCCTCAGGGAGGATGTCCCTGTCAGGGATGAAGTCCGGTTGCGTCCCTGGAGGCCTGTGTTGGGTCTGGAGGGTGGGGGCGCCAGTCCTCAGGTGCACACTGAAGGCCAGTGACCCCATGTGGGTCTGAAGCCCCCTCGGGCCCCGAGCTGTGGCTTTCCTGAGCACAGAGCATTGGGTGAAGGGGCGAGACTCTGCCCAGCTCTGTGCTGATGAGCAGAGAGGACAGGGGGCAGGGGAGGGTGGGGATTGAGGCAGAGGGAACCCAGGGCCCCAGGGCGCAGGTCACCCCTCTTGATGGAGAAGTCATGTGGAACCCCTGTGGCCAGGCTTGATCCTGAGTACTGCCGTCATTTCTCCTTTGTAAGGTTTGCAGAGGCAGCTGGGCTGAGCTCTGGAACATACTCCTGGGGAGGTGAGTCCAGCCTGCTGACATCGGGGGGCAGAGAGCTGTATGGCCCTTGGCATTCTCGCTGCCCCCCTGCCTTCTCCCAGCGGAGGGCAGGAGCAGGTGACGGGTGGGGTCACCTGGCTCCCCCCAGCAATTGTCCTTCTGATGAGGGGCTGGGGAGTGAGCGGGGAGGAGCAAGTCTGGACCTGAAGGGTGAGCAGGTGTTTTCTGGCAGGTGATGCAGGGGAGGGAGCAGCCAGGGGGGCAGGTGATGCTGGGCGGCAGGAGGGCCCTGAGGTTGTCCTACGAGGAGCTGGCTCCCCGTTTCCAGCCTTCTCCAGCTTCGAGCCCAGACCCACACCACTCTGCCCGCTTTTTGTAACCCTGGCTTGCCCCTTTCCAGGACCCTCCTCTCTTTGGGTTAGGGGTCATGAACCTTCTAGAAACAGCTGCTTCTCCATGGGAGGTGGCTGCTTTCCCAGGTGTTGGCTGCAAAGGACGCGTCGGGGCCCCTGGCAGGTTCCTGCATTTCCCTCTTGAAGCCGCCGTCCCCGCCCAGGTGGTAGCTGGCTCCAAAATCCCGTGTCTCGAGGACCAGCGACCGCCTCTGGGCGCCCTGTCCGTGGCAGCGTCTACAGCTTCGGTGGTGATGGCGGGCAGGCCCCTGAACCCCACGTGGTGGCTTCCGCTCGCTCAGGCTCCGCGGCCCAGCCTGGCCATCCCCTGCCCATGTCGGCCGGTGTGGGACACCCCGCAGTTCTCAATGTGGCCCTGTGAGCCCCAGGCGGGGGAGCAGGAAGGGGCTCGGGCGGGGGCGGCGAGGCGTTGGTTGGGATTTAGGCTCGCTGCGGGGCCACCGGAGGAAACTTAACTAGAGAGGCTTTGATCTCGGCTCCGGAGGCCCGGAGAGCCTGCCTCGCGTGGCAGTAATCACGGCGATCATTTCCTTGCCTCTTGTGGTAGTCCCTGCACCTGCTTGTTCCTCTCGACCAGAGGCGGCCTTCAGAGGGCCGGCCTGAGCAGCACCTGGGGTAGCCGCCGCGCCCGCCTTAGAGCCGAGAGCTCGCCTCAGAGCTGGCGGCGGGGAGGCGCTTCCACCCTCTGGACACAGCCCACCTCTCCTAGGGACGGAGTTCTCATGCTTCCAAGCTCATGGGTGGCTGAGGGACAGGCCAGGCACGCAGGGGGCTCTGCGCGTCACCTGGTAGAGCAGGCAGAAGTTTCTGGAAGGGCGTGCTGGCCGTGAGAGGGGCTGCGCTCGTCTGCCCTCTTGTCCCCGCCCACTCGGCTTCTGGGCCTGGGCAGGGGCTGCGGCTCGGGTGGAAGGATGGCCGTGGGAGGGAAAGGGCAGCAGGTGACAGGAGCAGGCTGGGACAAGGTTGGCCCGGTCTGGGAGGTTTTCGTGAGATGTTTGCCTTTGCTGGAAACAGCCATAATTATATTTCAGAGTTGTGTTAGTGGGGACAGCCAGGGGACATCGGGACCGTACTGCAGAGCAGGGGCGAGCCAAGGGCTCCTCTTCAGGCTGGGAGAAGGGGGGGCGCCTGGGTGGTTCAGTCGTTAAGCGTCTGCCTTCGGCTCAGGGCGTGATCCCCGCGTTATGGGATCGAGCCCCACATCAGGCTCCTCCGCTATGAGCCTGCTTCTCCCTCTCCCACTCCCCCTGCTTGTGTTCTCTGTCTCGCTGGCTGTCTCTCTCTCTGTCAAATAAATAAATAAAATCTTAAAAAAAAAAAAAGGGTGGGAGAAGGGAGCAGTGCAGGACCGCCCATCCATGCAGACACGTCCTACCCCCTTTATCTCAAGTTCAGGCCCCCGCCCTTGACCTTGCCAACACGTTCCCTGCAAGGCAAAGCCAGCGCAGGATCTCTGTGGGCCATCGGACACTCTGCAGCAGAACAAGGAAGGAGCAGGCGCACACGGGCCAGGCCACCCCCGGGTCCCTGGGAATCACCTGGGAACCTGGCGCCCTGGGCTCATGCACATTCCTGCTTCCCCTCCCCCTTCAGGTCTTGCTGAGCCCAGGGACCAGCTGCTGGTTCAGCTGTGGGGACCCAGGGGCCAGGCGGGGTTGAGGGTCCTCTGACTCCCCACAGGGCTGTTTCGGGGGCATCTCTGGGAGCGCAGGCCGTGATGGCGTCTTCCCAGCCAGAGGGCGGCCCCCGCCCCCCGCACAGAGACAGAGGGAGCTGTCCGCTCGGAGGATGGAGGCGCACAGCTGAGGGTGGTCATGGGGGTGTCTCTAGGGGCCGGCCGGACAGGTGGTCGGACAGGTGGCCATCCTGCATGGGGGAGCTGGAAAGCAAGCAGGGCCTAGAGGGACCCCTGAGCCTCAGGCCAGTGGGGTGGTCAGAGGCCCTGTGGACAGCGGGAATGGACTTGTTTCCGGGTGCAGTGGAGAGGAGCACATGCTCCCCACGGAGGCGGGTCTCGCAGGGGACACTCCGCAGGTAGAGGGGTCTCCTGTAGCTCAGATCCCAAGGCTGTAATACTCTCTCGGACTTTACTGAGTTTTTTCTGTATATTTTAATCCTCTTATTGACTGTCTCTGTGATGAGGATAAAACCGCCTGTCACTTGCTTGGTGGGTGTGGGCCGCCTCCAGGCACGTATTGTCACGGTGTGAACGCAGTGTGTCTGCTCTGTACCGGGAGAGGCGGGTGTGTAGCGGGGACGCCCAGGACTCTGTCCTCCTCCGCTGTCTCCTGCCCGGTGGGGCCCTACCCCAGGCGCTCCCGCCAGAGTTCGCAGTGTGGGGACAGCGCCAACGTGGGTTCAGGCTGCAGCTGTGGCTGAGCCACCGTCTACACCATCCTCCACGGGCGGCAGGAAGGGGCACTGTGGCGTCACGTGGCCAGCCCACCCGTGAGTCAAGCCAGTTGTCAACTTGGTGGTCCTCATTGGGCAGGAGGTGTGAGTCATGGGCTGCTGGGGGGCGGGAAGGAAAGGTCGTTGTCTGCAGGATCTGTCGGCGGAGTTCCGGGCAGATTTGGGTGGTCCCTGTCGCGCACCTTCTCTCCTCCACCTGCCTGGATGGCCTTCCCAGGTGATGGAGGCAGGGGCCGCGCTGGGCGAGGCGGGGCCCGCGGACGTGTGCGGGGCGTGCGTGCACCTGTGTGTCTCCCTGACCCCAGACCCCCGGCGCCGAGCAGCTCCTGCCGGGCCTCCCCTCCCGCTGCCGCCTTGAAGCCCTGTCTCCTGGCCTCAGGCCATTCTGCTGCGGGTCTCGGCCCAACGCAAACAGCGGTGGTAGCAATCCCATCGTCGAGGCTCTGAGTCAGAGGGCGGCAGAGCGCCTCCGCCCGCCTGAGCACGGCGTGGCCTCCCCCTCCCTGAGTGCTGCCTTTATCTATGCTGTTGTGAGGTGTGACGAAGCCTCTGCACCGCTGAAACGTGGTGGGGGGGGTCCGGAGGTCGGCCCCCACCCGCCCCCAGGCCAGGTGGACAGCCCGCTGTCGGGCACCGCGGACGTGCTACCGTCCTTCACCAGGGGTTTCCTGCAGTCGTGTCTCCTCGCGGTTTTGCTCATATTTTCTCGTTGACGAGCCCTTGGAGCCAAGCACAGACTCACAGATCTGGGGACGTGGGTCCCGAGGCACCCCGGTGTCCCACGGCGGTGACGGCTGCAGACCCGTCAACGTCCCGGGAACGTAGCGCAAGGGCACCCGTGTCCGTGTTGAAACTTGCACCACGGTGGGCGGTGGCAGAGGTCACGCCCCCGAGGTGCCGGGCGCTCCACGCGCTTGGGTGTGTCCCTGTGACAGGCTGTGACCCGCCATGTTGTGCCGCTTGTTGGCATCTCCGCGCCCTTCCTTGGCGCAGAACCCTAGAGGTCGACTCACAGATCGGGCATACCCAGCATCTTCGGGTCTTGGCCTTGAGCCCCATGTCGCCCCACACAGGTTCCGCCTGGGTGGCCGTGTTCCTCTGTCACTGCCAGGTCCCCTGGGACTGGAGAGTCCTTCCCGTCCCCACTGGTCCTTGCATTTCTGTCTGTCCCCAGCCTGTGAGGGAGGGTTTGCCCCGTGGACTTACACGGGCAGGGGTGTAGCCCTGTGGGGGCCAGCCGGGGCCGACTCCAGGAGTCTCAGCGTCGAGCTCAGTGTGGTGGCTGCATCTCCTGTATCCGTGACATTCAGAATGCCAGTGCGGGCCAAGGCAGCGGGAGAGAATGCCAGCAGGTGGGATTGGGTGCTGGCCGCTCTGCTCCTGACCCGAGTCTCTGGCTCCAGTCCCTGGCAGTGGCCTTCCGAGGGCTGGGGCAGCTTGAGGACGGCCATCTGAGGCCCTCTCCAGGCCAGCGAGCCCCTCCTGAGAAACGGGGGCCCCTGCCTCCTCGGGGCCGATGGAGGGCTTCTGTCCCACTGGGGCTCTTAGCGGTCTGTCGCTGTCATTGGTGTGGCCGCACCTGGCAGACGCCCTGCAGGAGCAGCGGACCAGGCCGGGCTGGACCTCGGGGCCTGGAATTCTGGATTCCTCAGAAGGAAGGGGCTCCAGGCCCCGGGCCAGCGGCTTACAGGGTCCTTAACCATAAATCTCCATTAAAGCAACTTTACATAGAATAACGCGGTGAACCTGAGAAAGAGTTCGGCACAACTTGCTTTTAGGACACGGTCGTGGTCCTTCTGGTGACTGGGCTCGGGGTCTGGTGGTGACAGCTCTCCGTGGGGACCGAGCTGGGGATCTTGAGGGGCTGGTATCCTGTCCCCAGCCTGGGGTGACCCCGGCGCATGTGAGACTTGACAAGCCAGGACACCCCGCATGGGTTCCAGCTCAGGGGTTCCTGCCCACGCCTGCCAGGGCCCTGGATACCGAGGAGCCCCCAGGGGCCGGGCACACACCTGGGAGTCGTGATCCACGGGTGTGTCCTGCGGTGTCCCTCCCCTGAGTCCCTGGGCCCCAAATCATGGCTCCAAGCGGAGATGAAACCTCGGGGAGCGGTTTTTGTAGAATCTGTAGGGAGAGGGGAGCGAAGGGTGCTCGCCGTGTAGGGAGCTATTGGGGCCTTGGGGCAGCACCTGGACGCCAGGCCAGCCCAGAGCCCGCGCCTCGAGGGACCATCGCAGTGAGGGGGGCCGACACTGGGCTCTTACCTGTGGGGCCGAAGTGGGCATCCCCGCTCCTTCCCTTGGGGGCAGGTGCAGTGCCCGGCTGGGCTCCAGCCCACGGCCAGAGCAGCAGAGAGGCCCGGGGTTCTGCAGTGGCTGGAGCTGGGACGCGACTTCCAGGAGTGGCCTCAGTCCTGTCCTCTCGGTCCTGGCATGCCCTCCAGGGCCCTGATGTGACGGACCCGCCTGCAGGGCTCCTGATGTCCTGGCCGGTGGCTCCCAGATGCATCTCCAGCCCTGTTGATTCGTCCCTGACCATTGCTGTCCTGGGCTCCTGGGCCACCTTGGCTGGGGGACAGTTGGGGTTGGTTCGGCCACCAGCAGGGCCCTGAGGCGGGCTGAGGGCCTGTTCATCCACAGCTGGGCTGCTGGGGGGAGCCGATGCCAAGCTGGAGGTCGAGGGGCCTGAGCAGGCAGGGAGGGTGTGCTCGTCCTCTGCGTGCGGGTGAAGAGCACGAATGGGCCCACGGCCACAGCCTGCCCTGCAGAGGCCCCCGCACGCCCGCACGGACGAGGCTCCCTTCGTAACCTGAGACGTTTACCTCAGTAAGCCCTGCAGTGGGGTCGCTCGAAGGTGGGAGAACACCGTGTGTGGTTCAGGGCCCCCGTCTGGGGCTCCTTCCCACGGCTGCCCGGGACGCTGACCTGCTGTCCGAGGCATCTGCTCTGGGTCTCATCTCAGTGTGGATGCAGGTGCAGAGCACTGGGGGGCCCTTGGCTGTGTCATTCCGAACCCCAGCACCCTTGCTCCGTAGGGTGTGGTCCAGCATTGCGGCCCCCGGGGGAGGATGGTGTCAGGCTGAGGGCTGTTGGTTACACCCTGCCTGGCTGAGGGGCACTCTGGGATGTACAGACCGCCAGTCCCCTCGCTGCGGCCCCGCCTGGCCACCCCCTTACTCATGGGGGTCTAATCTCCATGTGTCCGGGCAGGTGTCTCTCACAGCTCGGGTGCTGGTGCCGAAACACCGGCCGGTTCATGCCTTCGGTGGGGAGTCGCGTGGCTGGTTGGCCGCCTAGTTAGCAGCCCGGGCTCACGGTGTCCAGGAAAGTAGGAGACGGGCCTCTGCTGCCCACGGACATAGCCAGAGGGCTGGAGTCAGGCCGGACGGCAGTGAGGAGCAGCCCATGGCCACCTGCAGAGCTGAGGGGCCGGGACCGAGGCCTCCCAGCTGCAAATCACAACGTCCGATGGGCCTGGGTCCCAGCGTCCTCATCGTGCGCTTACGGACCAGCTTACACATGTGGTTCCCCGTCATCACGTCTTGGAGGCTCTAACCACTGTTGTCACAAGAGCAGCGTGCTCCCCACCCCAGCGTTCTCCGCGCTTCTGCATGTGGTTGTCTACTTACCCTGTTTGTTTCGCTTCGTTCTCTGGGCGGTATGTAATTTTTTGTGCAATCAGCTCATGGAAGACCAAGCATGCAGGCGAAGCCTTCCAGGGAGTGGTGCTGGCGCTGCCCCCCAGGTCAGGGTTTGCTCCGCACGGGGAGGGCTCCCAGCGTCTGGAGGAGGAGGTGCCCGGGAGACCCCCGCTGGTGTCTTTGCCCTGCACCTGTGCCGTGCCCCCAGCAAGCCCTGTGTGTCGTCCGCTGCAGGCTCTGGTCATTGCACACAGTCCACACCGAGCCCAGGTCTGGGCATGCCCATGCCCACCACCGATGCCCCCGTGACTCTCGGCTCTCACCCAGACACATCACCCCCAGGGTCAAGGGTGGCCTGGGCAGCTCCTGGCTGATGGAGTGGGTGGCTACTGTTGTGCTTCATCCTGCCAACTTGGGTGATCCCTGCTTTGGACCCGGCTCCTCGCTGGGCTGGGGACCTCCAGGTGACACAGGTGAGAAAAAGGCAGGGACAGTCTCCTGCAGCAAGCTACCTGGAGGACCCAGCGGTCTGCCAGGGAGGGGCCTGCTGCGACAGCAGTGGCGTGGACGAGGAAGGACACCAGGGCTGAGAAACGCTGCCCAGGAACCCCAGGTTGCTGCCCGCTTTCCCTCTGCAGGGAGAGAGCGACCCCTTTCCCCACCTAGCCCCTCGGCTAGGCTTCATTTCCTCATTGTTCCCTTGTTCTGGTGCGGCCCCCCCTCCCCTGCACTGTCCCGTCTCCCTGCTGGCCCCCATGGGACAGGCGGGCTGGGAGCCCTGCATCCGGGCATCTGTATGAACTCGTTCTTTCAGTTGGGGGGAGCCCCTTGGGGCACCACTCCATCTGCTTTGCTGGCATCGCGGTCCCAGGGTCCAACATCACGGACAGTACACAGTAGGTGCTTACTATCTGCCGAGGGAATGGAAGTGTGAGGCCGTGAGTGAGGGGACATCCGGTGGTTCTCCGGAGTGGACATGCAGGTAGAGGCCGTGGCCAGGGGGCGGCCGGGGGCCCGGCCCGGGGATGGACCGGTGCTGCATGGTGGAGCAGGGATGACCTCCCATCTCCCATGGGTGAGGTGGCCAGTTTTCATCTGGTCTGCCCTCCGTCCAGAGGTGGCACCGTCTCTGCTGTCCGAGTCAGCATGCGGCACTTAGCGGGGCCATGCCAGTGTTCCAGGCAGAGGGACGTCCTACGGAAGGCAGGCTTCTCCCCCTGCTTGAATGTGGACCCCATGGGCCCTTGGCCAGACAGGCCTCCCCGCTGTGATTTAGGAGACAGGAGGGGGAGGGGACGCCCCTTCACTGGTTGACCTGTCACCTTCAAAGTCAGCGTGTCCTGTCTGTGCGTGCTACGCTGGCCCGAGACGGACCAAGGCCACAGCGCCCCACTGTCTGTAGTCCTGTGTCATGACCTCTGGGGAGCCGGGGCTGTGTCCACATGGGGAAGCAGGAGTGAGGGGCGCAGCCAGGAGCCTGTGAATGCGTCTCACGTGTGTAAGTGTGTGTGTGTGCACGCCAGCCTGTGTGGGGGAGGCGGCCCCGGACGGCCCGGCGTGGAGGGTGACAACCAGGTCCCCACTGCTCTCAGCCAGCCCTGTACCGACAGGGAGCTTCTCCCTCACGATGTGCTGGCCTGCACCGCCGTCAGCTGACCCGGGGGAGGGTCTTCGCTGCGTCCACCGCCCTCAGGCCAGGGGGGCACGGAGACCCAGGGGCCCAGCGTGGGTTCGGATCGCCATGCTGCCCAGTCTAGTTCCTTCCATCAGACGCCTGACGGCATGACGCGGCCCTTTCATTTCCGGGCACGGCAGATGGGGCCACGTTTAATTTCCTGCCTGTCCAGGCGGGGCCTCGCCCGCCACCGTGTAGCCGTGTGATGTGGAGGCCACGGGCCTGACCCGGCGCCAGCTCTCACGGAGCGTGTTTCTGACGGTGTCCTTGCAGGTGTCTGAGACATGCGCTCTGGGGAAACGGCCTGCCTCCCCGCAGCCACCAGGGCCCCTCCGAGGGTGGGAGGGCTGGGCGGCTCGTCCCTAGCCTCAGACACTCAGCCTGCGTCTGTGCCTCTCTTGCAGGTCAGCTGGCCGCCGGCACTTGTGAGATTGTGACCCTGGACCGGGACAGCAGCCAGCCTCGGAGGACAATCGCCCGGCAGACGGCTCGCTGTGCCTGCAGAAAGGGGCAGATTGCAGGCACCACGAGAGCCCGGCCCGCCTGCGTGGACGGTAAGAGCCCACCCCCAGCGACCCCGTCGAAGGCAGAGTTGGCGAGATGCCACCTGACACAGCACACCCCACCCCTCCCCTAGCCCAGGACGTCCGCGGAGGCCTCCTGTTCTCTGGGTCAGACCTCGGGCTGGACAGTCCCGATGGGGTGATGGCGCCCAGGCAGCGTTGGCTTGTCTGGATGCATGGTGTCTGTGGTGCTGTGGGTGGCAGGGAGCCAGGGTCCCGGCCGGGCCCACAGGGACTTACTGGCGCCTTGTGTTGCCGTGGGCAGAGAGAGGTGGAGGCCACACTGTCTGCAGGATGGCCTGTGGCTCGGGACGCTGTTACGTGCATCGCCTGTGGCTTCTGGCTGAGGCTGCCCGCAGCAGGCTGGGCTCTCCTGCTCCAGGTCTGGCAGGCGTCAGGCACCTGCGGGTGGGCCCCAGGCTGGGTGACGTGCAGCAGGGCCCCATCCCCCTCGGGCGGGCGGGAGGCGGTGACGGCGTCCCCACGGCCGCCGCAGTCAGGCTGTCCCACTCCTGAGATGCGCCATGTTAACGTCCTCGTGGAATGAACTCAGAAAGGCACCTTGGGTGAGGTGGTTCCTTCGGGGATTGTCTTTGCAGCAGAATCACAGATATTCCTGAAAATGTACAGGGAGCCCTCACAACAGCTGTCAGGGCCTCTGCGCCATCCAGGGCGCGTGAGCTGGTCCAGGAGGCTGCTGTGGCATCCGGCGTGAGACCTGGCCTCCCACGGTGCACAGCAGGGCCTCCCCACGGGTGGGGGAGCGCTGGAGGCTGGCGGGAGCTCCGCCGAGAGCCCTGTGACCAGAGGAGGCAGCCTTGCGGGGCCGTCGCCAGGCTGACAGCAGTTGTCCGCTCCTTGGGGTGGGGGCCCCAGACAGGGATGTGCTGAGGTCTTGTTCCTCAAAGGGGGGGCTGCAGGAGGTGTGGTCACAGCATGACAAGGTGGCTGGGTCCCAGGGGTCAGCCATGCCCTTCGCTCCCCAACAGCTTCTGCGCGGGGCTCTGCGTCCTCCCCAGTTCGGCTGCCTTTGCTTGGGAGCCCCCCTCCTCCTGACCTATGACCCTGAGACACACGCAGCCCTCGTGAAGGTCACCTGAGGAATGACAGCAGGTGCCGAGCACGGGACTGGGAGATCTTCAGGGCTTAGCACATGAGCTCAGAAATTCACTAGCGGTGGTGGTGGGGCCACTTCGGGAGTGAAGGCGAGCAGCACCAGGGGCAGGCTTTCTAACAGGCCAGGCGGGCCTCAGGGTGGTCCCCAAAGTCCCAAAGGCCCCCAGGGATGGGGAGAGTAGAGTCACGAGGCCACCTTGGGGGAAGAAGTCTGATTGGATTGGGGTCCCTGTGCCCCCAGCATCACCGATGAGCCCGTCCTGGGACTGTCGGGGGACGTGGAGGGGCAGTGGGTCTGCTCTGGAGCCCCAGCCCCTCCGGGCCTCTGGCAGGGTGGTGGGGAGTGGGCCCAGCCCAGCCACGCCCGGTCCAGATGTCCCATGCACATGTGGGGCTGAGCCGCCTGCTCCGCCTGGCCAAGGGGGCCTGCCCTTGGAGGCACCCAGCGTGCCCTGGAGGCCTAGCCGGGCTCCCGGCTGACCCCCCACCCCGGGCCCTGTGTCGGCTGCCTCTGGCCCCCACAGCCACTGCCACCCCCCTGCGCTGCCAGCCCTGAAGGGCTCTTTGGGGATGCGGGGGCGGGGCCTGGAGGCAAGTGCGAGCGTTGCGAGGGTCTGGCGTTCAGAGGAGCTCATCATGGAGGCTGCCTTTGTTCTTAAGAACCGTTGGGCGTCCTCAGTAAAAGCATCTATCCGTCGGCGTCCCGCAAAAGGTTGAGCAGGTGTGTGTCTCCTCCAGGCCGGCTATGGATTCGGGAACGCCGTGCTGCCGAGCCTGATCCCGGGTGAGTTCGGGCCGGCCTTCCTGACTTCCAGCAACTGCATTCACCCCTGCGCGTCCCACCCCGTCCGGCCCCCAAAACTAGAACAGGCTGCTGGTGACGTGAGCGCACTCCTTGCCGACGCTGGCTGATTCCGCCCCGGGCTGGGCAGGGGTGCGCGGCCCAGGCGGACGCGCTCAGCGGCATCCCTGCTTCTCTCCTCATTAGTCCCGCGAGAGCCTGCAGGGAGAGCTGGGGTCAGAACTGATAACTAATTGAATCTGGGTCTGCTCGCCTGAACCCACGTCCTCGCCCCTCCCCAGCGAGCCTTCCCACGCCTCAGGAGCCGGGTCCCAGAGACCCAGACCAAAACCTGGCCGCTTCTGGGGGAGGCCACACAAAGTGGCTGGCTCGTGTTCTGCACGGTGGGCATTTCCCGGCTGCCGTCTGATTTAAATTTTGCTTTTCTGTTTTCCTGCTCTGTGTGCCTAAGTTTCCTCACATGTGGTGCTGGCCGCTGAAGAGAGGACTCGAGTCTCATTGCATTGGTTGGAATCCGTGTGAGCCGCGCTTAACCTGGGACGGTTAATGCTGACCCTGCTGTGCGCCCCACAGGGGAGCTTGGGCGAGAGGAGCACACCTGTGTCTGTGCACCTGTTTGTTCATTTAGTAATTGACTTCTTGCTGATTCATTCATTCTCTCATTCATTTATTCATTCAGATATGGTGTGTGCTCCTGGGGGACTGACTGCTGCAGGACTGGGGCCCAGATTATGGGGCAGGGGCTGTGGGACCCCAGAGTCTGGGGTGCTGGCAAAACTATATCTGCAAGGGATCATTTGAGCAGGGTATTGAGGGATGAAGAGGAGCTTGCCAGGGAAGCTTTTCTTCCTGAAAGGATGGGCAACTCCTGGCTGCGTCTTTGAGCCCCAAGCGTTTCTGGGCGGACATCTCTGCAGCCTGTACTTGGCAGTGCTGTGACCCACCAGACCTGCGCGGAGTCCTTCCGACTTAGCTGTCGGGAGAAGAGGCTCTGAGACAAACCGCAGTCCTCTCTGCAAGCCTGCGTGTCCTCGACACAAATACAGGCGCTGCAGCTTGCCTCCGGGGCTGTCGTCGTCGTGGACACCATGGTCCGTGATGCCCGGGCGTACTGGGCCAAGCTATCTCCACCCACGGCAGTGGCTCTGCAAAGCCCTGAGCTCCCCTCCCCACATCGGCGGGAACCTGTAGGCCCAGTGCCTCCGCAGGACTGCCATGAGGACCGAGGCCCCGGCCCCAGGCCGCAGCCCTGCCCGGTGCGTAGCAGGAAGCCACTGCCGCCTGAGGTTCTTCTCACGGAAGCAGCCTCTGTCTTTGTACGTGGAGTTTCTTCCTCCCATCAGCTGGCTTCTCATGAAACTCTTAAAAGGAATCCAAGTACAGAAAGGAGGTGGCGCCCTGCCCCAGCCATGGGGGCGAAAGGAGAGGTGTCCCTGGGAGCCTGGGGTGGGGGAGCCAGTGTCTGAGCTCCACGCCGGCCTGTTGTGGGGGCCGCAGCCCCCCAAGGAGAGGGAGGGTGACCAGGACTGGCACGCTGTCTGGAGAGGCTCAAGTAAGTGACAGGTCCGTCGGTGCCGGGCCAGCCAGGCTCTCCGACGGCTCTGCCAGGACCCCCTGGCTGAGAAGCCCACCTGTCTCCTAGGTGAGCTTGCCCTTTATTCCTGAGCGGAGAATACAGCACGTCGTGTGCCCGGACGGGACGTTCAGAACTTATAACATACCCCTTCTTGCCCCAGGGGAGCCCGGGGTGCCGGGAGTCCTGGGGACGGAGTGGAAGGTCTCATCTGCAGTCCCCTGTGTGCTGGCCCGCGGTGCTGGCAGGCTGGGCCCCCGTCTTCATCCACAGACGGGACGCTGTCGGCTCTGCACGTGAGATACGACACGGAGACGCCTTTTCTAAACGCTGCCTGCCCTACCCAGCTTAGGGCGCCAGCGTCCCCCAGCCGTTCTTGCCAGCAGCGGGCGAGACATGCGCCTCAGCCGCGGCCTGGGTGCCCTGCCGACGACACGCAGAGCAGGGGCTAATGTTTGGGAGGTTTCTGTGCAGACGGTGCTGCGGTTCCGAGGAGCGTGGGGTCCTCCGTCAGGGGGAGGGAGAGGTCCGGAGAGAAGCCCTCACGAGTTCCATGAGCTGACCTGTGACAGAGGGGCCGGGACCGCTGGAAGCCACGTGCACAGCAGTGAAGCCGGACCCCTTCTCCCACCGTGGACGGAAGCTGACGGCATGCAGCTCAGACACTGAAACTGCAGCCGTCTTACAAGAAAACGGTGAATCTCACGACCTGCATTTCGTGGAGGATTCTTAGATCCTACGCAGAAAGCACAAGCAACGAGAGAAAGAATGGATGGAGACTTCACCGAAACTAAAAGCCTGTGTACCTCGGAGGACGCCGTCGGGAGGCGAGGAGACAGCCCACGAAGAGGAGAGAGGGTTCGCACGTAACGTATCTGGTGATGGCCTCGTCTCCGGAACATTTGCAGAACTTCTGTAACGAGATCACGAGAGGACAGATAGCCCAGTCACGAGACCGGCGGGGATTGGAGTAGTAGCTACCTCTTCAAAGGTCTTCGTGCAAACGGCCGCTGAGCACACGGAAGGTGCTGGGTGGGGCTGGTCGTCGGGAAGAGGCAGACCAGGTCCACAGAGCACGACACTTCACAGGACCCTCACGTGCCGCGGGTGGGAAAGCAGAACCGTGCAGCTGCTTTGGGAACCGGTCCGGCTCAATGTCACGCTGTCACGTGGCCGGGCAGTTCCATCGCTCGTGGAACCTCAGGTGCCCACTGAAGAGACGGAAGAGCGTGCGTCCACACGAACCCTTGCCCACGAGTGTTCTCAGCGTAAATCTGCAGGACCAAGAGAGGAAACGCCCCAAGTGTCCATCAGTGGATGAGTGACCAAGCGGTGTGTCTGTGTAACTGGACACGATTGAACCGTAAGAAGAAGTGACCTGCACCACCATGTGGAGGGACCTCGAGTAAAAGGTATCAGACAGGAAAGGACAGACACGGCGCGAGTCCGTTGACAGGAATGCCTGGACCAGGCAAATCCGTAGAGCGGACGAGTGGTTGCGGGGGCGCTGGCGGGTGGGAGGGACGGGGAGCGCGGGGCTGCTGTCCAGGCGATGAACGTGTTCTCAGCTGCTGGTGGGGCCACAACTCCGTGCACACACGAAGGACTACGGGACGACGCACTTCAAGGGGGTGAATTGGAGGGTCGGGGAGTCACGTCGAGGCGGCGCTCTCCGCCTTCCGGGAGGAACGTGGGCTGGCAGGGCCGGCGGAGGCTCGGGGCCAGCACTGCCCAGTCCACCTTGGTGGCGAGGACGGAGGGGTAGGACGGGGGCTGTCCTGCAGCCTGGTGCAGCAGGAATTCAAACTGGAGACGGTCGGCCGGGAGGGGCTAGTGTAGACCCGTTTCCCAGGCTCGTGGTGGAGAAGGGCTGACGTTTGCGAGACACGGTAAAATAAATCACTGGGAAAACAAGCCTTCAGAAAGCACTCAAGTAGATGTCTGTTGTGTTAGATTCAGCAGACCCTGGATTCGCTGGGTGCCCCTCCCTTCAGCACCGGCCTCCCCGATGCAGGCAGCCGGGCGTCCAGGCCCACTTGGAGCAGCACAAGCCTGCACTTGGGGAGCCGTTGGGCTGAGTAGGGGAAGGGAGGTCCGGGGCGCGGGAGCAAAAGCAAAGGGGAAGCACCCTGAAGCCATTTGGAAGCTGGTGGAGGGGAAGGAGGGGTTCAGAGGATAGGGCGGCTGGAGCTGGCTGCCGGTGCCCAGGATGGGGTTGAGTGTGTGGGGCCCCAAGGAGGAGGGCAGCTCCCTGTTAGGAGGACTGGACGGAGTAGGGTGGGCCAGGCCTGAGGTCTGGGCCTGAGAAGTGGGCCTGGTGCCTCGTTTCTTCATCAGGTAGGAGGCTGGGGGGGCTCTTCTCCCATCCCAGACTCTGCTGGGGTGCCCCACTGCAGAGCCCCAAGAACACACGGGCCTGGGTGAAGGAGAGAGGGGTGCCAGCACTCACCGGAGAGCCCTGTGTCACAGACGGCAGCTGGCTGGGGGGAGTTTTGGGCTTTCCCAGGCCTTGAGAGGAGGGGAGAGAGTGCGCTGGCGGCCGCTGAGCAAAGTGGTGTGGGCACACCCGGCCAGTTGTGTCCCAGGCTGTGACCCCAGGCTGTGACCCCAGGCTGTGACCCCGGCTGTGACCCCGGCTGTGACCCAGGCTATGTCCCCAGGCCGTGACCCAGGCTGTGACCCAGGCCGTGACTCCAGGCCATGACCCAGGCTGTGACCCTGGGCTGTGTCCCCAGGCTGTGATCTAGGTAGGCTGTGTCCCCAGGCTGTGACCCCAGGCTGTGACCCCGGGCTGTGTGAACAAGTCTTATTCCAGCAGCACCTGTGTGCCTCCCAGGAGGGGGGAGAAGCAGGGCCCAGCTGGGACCACCCGTGTCTCCCTGAAGCCGTGCTGGGAGTGCTGAGGGTCGGGTGCAGAGACAGAGGTGTGAGATAGGAGGAGGGGCTGTCCCGGGGCAGCACGGACCTGATGGGCTCTGCACCACAGGCCTGCGGCCGCTCCCTGGACTGTGCCCTAGATTCCCAGGGGCCTCCAGCCGCGGGCATGAGAGAGAGGGCGCCCCACATCCAGGCCCAGCACTGTCCGGAGCCCCAGCCCCACTCATTGCGAGGAAACAACTTCTGAAGGGCTGGGTGGGATGCAGCGTGGACAGCAGGCCTCGGTGCTCTGGGGGGAAAGCTTCTATGTGTCTCAGTGCCTAGAAAGCCAGATGTAGGGATTCAAGTACAGTTAGAAACGTGTGTGAGTATGCGTGTGTATATGTGTGTGTCTGTGTGTGTGCGTGTAGCTGGCAGCCGGGGGCCCTCCAGCAGGTCACCGAGGCTCTGCGAGCTGTGGGTGGAGGGGCCGCAGAAGCTGTGAGAGGAGACGCAGCCCCACCAGGCCTCCTTCGCCAGGCGATGACATCCTCCTTCCTTCCGCGGTGTTGCTCGCGCTGTGGAGTCCCCCGGCACTGCCCCCGTGGGGTGCTGGAGCAGGCTTGCGGTAACATGGGAGCACGTGTGTTCAGCGTTCAGGGGTCTCGTGAGCGGACTGTTACATACGGCCAGTATTAAAAATTAAGTCCTATAAATACACGTGAGTCAATTACATTAAAAAGAAAGCTATCCAGGGGCACCTGGGTGGCCTAGTTGGTTGAGCGTCAACTCTTGGTTTCGGCTCAGGTCATCATCTCGGGGTCCTGGGATCGAGTCCCGTGTCGGCTTCATGCTCAGAAGGGAGTCTGCTTGAGCTGCTATCTCCCGCTCCCTTGGTCCCGCACCCCCAGTAAAACCTGTAAGAGAAACAAAACGTAGATATCCATTTGGGGCAGTAGAAGAAGAAAGGCAAGCCGAACTCACAGCCCGTAGAAGACGGACTGGGATAAAGGCTGGAGTGGGGATACGTGGGACGGGGAACCGAAGAGACGAGGAAAACCAGCTAGGCCAGGAGTCTTTGAGATAAGCAGAATTAGCAAACTTTTAGCTGGACTGACCAGAGAGAGAGGAAGGGAGAGGCTGAGATCACTCGAATCCAGGAGAGGACCGCCCACCTCACAGGAATACGGGGGGCTAACAGACACCGGAAACAAGTGTGTGCCCACATGTCACGTAACTCGGATGAAGCGGCGGTCCCAGAAACACGCACACGGACTCAGGGAGAAGTGTAGAGAGTTAACGCCAATCCTTCTCAAACTCTTCCAGAAGCACGAATGCAAGAGGACGCACTTCTGACTTGCTCTGTGAGACGAGCGTTCCCCCCACACCAAAGGCATCAGCCGGTGACATCAGGGGTGGGCTGGGGGGACTACAGGCCTCCTGGGTGTCCGTGCAGACGTCCTCAACATGCTGCTGACCAGTGGAACCCAGGGCTGCCCTGGGAGGGCTGCACGGCCCCAGCAAGTGGGACTCGTCTCGGGGTCTGAGCCTGGTTCCGCATCTGGAACTCCGTGCAGGAGGCCGCAGACAGAATCAAGAACGAAAATCACGTGATCATCTCAGTAGCTGCAGGAAATGCGGTCAATGGAATCCGACGCCGTAGGGTGGTGTCAACATGCAACAAACTGTGAAAAAACGAGTTTTCCGCATTAACAAAGAGCACATAGGACATGCCCGCATGCAACCTCGTCCTCACTGGAGGGAGACCGGACGCTTCCGCCGCGATTTCAGGAACAAGGTGTGTGCTCGGCACTTCTCTCCGGCATCGTCTGGAGGCTGTCGCCTGGGCAGCTGGGCGAGAGAAGCAAGGAAAAGTCTGGTGGGAGAGGAAGAAGCAAAGCTGTCAATTCACAGGTGACGTGATCTTCTGTAAGTAAAATCTTCGGGAATCTACACACACGCCTGGAACTAAGAAAGGCTTTCAGCAAGGTCGCGGGATACAAGATCGATACGCAAAAATCGAGTTTGTCTACAGTGGTGGTGAACAATCTGAAAATGATCCTAAGAAAACAATTCCATTTACAGTTACCTCAAAGAAAACCCCAATAGTCAAGAAGAGACGTAACAAGTGCCAGACTCAGGCGCGGAAAGCTGTAAACCAGAGCTGTGCTAATAATGTCACTTCCCTCGTCTTATACATTTTAATCAGCGTCTGAGAATAATCAGCATGTGTGAGAAGGAATATCTTTGGGGAAATTCTCTCCAGGAACCCAGGAGCTGATGGGCCCCAGCATGTGGCGGGAACCCGCGTGCTCTGATTGGGACCATGACCTTGGACGCGCGTGGCATTAATTGGGGAAGAGGCGGGGGGTCTGCACCGATCCCCACGCAGATCCACAGGCCACCTGCACCCTGTGCCACGGTCTCGGCTCAGGGACATCGCAGACACTCCTCATCGCAGGCCGGTGAGATCCTGGCACACGGGGCTCTGCGCAGGCTGATGGAGGCAGGCCCCCCTCTGAGGCTGCTGAGTGCTCTGTCTCCTCTGGGAAGGAGGGCATGAGGGCGCCCTGCTCTGGAGCTGATCTGCGTGGGGGGTGCAGACTCGGGCTGCAGCATCCAGGGAGGGCTTCCTGGTGGAGGTGACATGTGCAGCCATGATGGGGGCCATGGTTGTCAGGAGCAGGTGGGCGTCACTGGGCAGTGCATCCAGGGCACTTGCTGGCTGCTGGGCAGCAGCTGCAGTTGTGGGCCAAGTCTGAGAGCCATGCCAGGGCCCCCAGTCTTCCTGGGTGTGGCAGCTGCAGTGGAGGGACACAGGCAGTGGCCCCTGCTTCCTATGCATCCCCTGTCCACATGCACAGGCCCAGGACAGGTGCTCAGCATCATGGCCTTGGTCCCCGTCTGCGCTGCAGGCCAGCGGAGAGGTGTACCCCAGCCGCCATGGTCTGCCCTGCTCTGGGACTACAGGGGGACCTCGTGGAGGGAGAAGGGTGCACGCAGCCCTACTGGCCGCTTCCAGGCTGAGTCAAGGGAGAAGGGCATGGGGAAGCTGGACACCGCGGGCCCTGTCCCTGTCGCCGGACAGAGACCGTTTCTCAGGAAGCCCCGCTTAGAGCAGCAGACGGACTCAGGTACTGTTGCAGTCATGCACGGAGCCTGGACAGTGGGTGGGTGTGGCGGGGGCCTCTGTGGGAGGAGGTGACCAGCTGTGTGGGGCCCGGGCGTCCCTACCCTGTCCTCCTTCCCTCCCTGCGATCGCCCTGTCCGTGCTGTATGAGGCTTCAGGGGCTGCTGTCTTCCCTGTGGGGCAGCATCCCTCCCTGGCCGCGTGTGGTGGGGGCTCTGCTGGGGGCTGGGGGGCCGGGACCACTGGCAAGATCTGCGCCTCCCAGAGTAGGCCCGCCTTTGATGAACACAGAACCCTCCCTCTGTCTTTGATGTTATTGGAGATTTCAAACTCAATTAAACTGCGTGATGAGAAAAAAAATCAAAGCCAGGGAGATTCTAGACAAACCAATTTTATTTTGATCTTGGGAGAGGCTTTGATCATGGGATATCGGGGTGATGGGGAGCGTGCCTGCCCCCATGCCCTGCTGGTTCTGGGGCTCTGTGCATGGGTGGAGTGGCAGCGCTGGTCGCTGTGGGGACCCCTGCATACAGCTGCCCCTCCCCATGCTCCCTGGGGAGCTTCCTGGGGTGCTTCCAGGGAGGCTGGGGCGGTGGAGGGAGGAGGGGCAGGTCCCTGTGATCAGGCTCTGAAGGTCTGCAGGGCAGGGACTGACTCCTGTGTGCTGGGAGCCTGGATGCTGGCTGACGGCCTTCTGGAAAACTCTGTCTCTGCCTCCAGTCAGTCAATCTGGGGCAGCAGGAGTGGACGCAGGGAGAGAGCGGCCTGGTGATGGTAGTGATGGGGATGGGCGGTGCGGGAGGCCGAGGTGGTGTCACTCGCTGTGGGGGCAGGGCAAGTGCCTGACCCGGGGCTGGAGGACCGACTGGTAGTGCAGACAGGTGCCTGGAGCGCTCGGCCCCACCCTGGCAGGTGCGAGTGCACCTGTCGATCTGTGTGTGGGTGCCGGGGTGGGTGGACGATGCACCTGGGTGGGAGTGAAGGTGAGCAGGTCAGCAGGGAGGGACGAGAACGCCGCTCAGGACACAGGACAGGGCTGTGTGCCAGGGTGGCCGTGCTCCAGGAGCCCGAGGCGGGCCGGAGAGGGCAGCGCCTCCCTTCCCTTGTCCTTGGGGGCTGTGCGAGGTGGGAGGAAGGAGCTGAGGGGGGACAGAGGACTCCTTTAATTATTCAGGATGTCTGGCAGGGTCCCGGCGGCTGTGGCTCATGCAGGCGTGACACCTGACTGATGGGAGAGAAGGGCCCGGCCGAGCTTGCCGCCGGAGCCTGATGAGCTGAGGGCGGGGCTCATGGCTCCTAGGATCGAGGGCTGCAGAACCCGCCCGAGGGTCCCGGCCTGGAACTCGGCTGTTTCCTGTTGGGCTTTTACTTTTGCCATTTTAAGTGTCCTTGGCACATTGTTGAGCCGGTCGATTGAACACAGATGGTATTTGTAACTGGGAAGGGTGCGGTGTTCATGGTATTCACATTCCGAGGCCATAAGCGGGCGAGCAGGGTGCCACTCCCGAAGGCCAGGCGGGGCTGCAGGTCGAGGGCGCTATGGTGGGGCCCCGTCCCCCTGGGCCTGGCTGCCCAAGGGACCTGGACTGGTCACCTCCCCACCCTCTGCCCCATCTCCCGAGCTCCAGGGTTCGTGAGATTAATGGGAAGAGAAGGAATGCAGACACCGTCCAGGGATTCACGTTTGCCTACAGGCACGTGGGCTCCACCACCTCCTGGCCGCGGTGAACGCAGGTCACAGGCGTGTTTTCTCAGACACGTCTCCTTTTGAACACTGCCTCTCAAAGCTGAACACGCCCGGGAAACGCGCCAACACCTCAGGCCGCACACACGCAGCCAACGGCTCATGAAAGGTGTTTCCCCAGCACCGGGTGGCTCGGCGCCCTGTGCGTCCACACCTGCACGGTCACGCACGCTCACAAATAGGCCCATGTGGACTCACTCAGGAGGGAATGCAGGGCCCTGCATAGGATTTAGAAACCTGGAGCAGGTGTTTGCTCCCTCTAAAGACTCAGAGATACAGCACACATAACGGCACACCACCGTACGTGCAAGCCTGTGCACTTGCGGCCCCACCGAGCCACGCGGGCCCCATCCCGTCGGGTGCCCAGAGTCCCGGCTTCTGTAACCGCGGATTCGCCCGCTCCCGAGGGTCGCATGCGTGGAATCAGACGGTGTGTGGGCTTTCTGCTCCTGGCTTCTCCCCGTGTGTCTGTGAGATCGTCCGTGAGAGTCGCGATATTTCGTTACTTTTCCTGCGCTCGGATCTCACCGTCTGGCGGTACCTTCGTCTGTCCGTTCAGCAGAAGGTGGTGGTGTTTAGGTGCTCTTGACGTTTGGCTGCGATGGATACGGCAGCTGTGAACCCGCGTGTGCATGTGTTTCTGTAGCTGTGCGCGCTCATTTCTCCCGGGAGCGGCAGGCACCCCCGGCCCTTCCTCCACGCGGCCGTGCCCTCGAACCTGCCCCAGCCGCGTGCGCAAGCGCCGTTCGCTCGGTGTCCTTGCCAACACTTGCCGCCGCCAGTGTTTCTCCGTTAGCCGTCCTGCTGGGTGCGTGGCGGTGTTTCCTGGCGGTGTTGCCATGCCCGTCCTCTGTTGAGCGTAGCGCCGAGCAGGATCTCAGTCTCATCCAGCAGCTGGGTCGCAGGCTCCCACCATTTTTATTGGGCCGTTTGTCTTTGTTAAGCGACTTGCCAGCACTTCCTCCATATTCCGCATCCCAGTCCTGCGTTGGCGGCGGTGTTCTCCTAATTTCTTCCCTCATTCCATGGCTGGCCTTTCCCTTTGCTGGCCGGTGAGCTGGGACGAGCAGAAATCCTCAGGTTTAACTGGTCTGAGTTATCAATCTTCCCTCCTCAGGTCACGCGGCCCGTGTTCTGTTTAAAGAAGTGTGTCCTCCCAAGGTCGCGGGGCGTTCTCTCATGCTTTCGCAAGAGCGCTGCCCTTGTGGGTCGCACGTGGGGGCCTGTGATCGCTTCTGATTAATGTTTCATGTGCTCTGAGATCAGTTTCAGATTTCGTCTTGTTCTCCGCACATGGATATCCGACAGGCCGAGCATCATTTATTGAAAAGTTCTATCCTTTTTTACTTGTAACGGTTTTATGTAAAGTTCTAAAATACATTTTTAAGGCAGAATGGAAGAGATGGGTCTCATCCATGATTACATTATACCTAATTAGCTAATCATCTCTTACCGTCTCCGCGGCCGACTGCTGGAGCTGAGACCAGGGATGGTCTGCACTCACACCCCCTCCCTGCAGATACTAAGCTCCGCAAACTT
Organism: Ursus maritimus; assembly: GCF_017311325.1. Classification (NCBI taxonomy): domain Eukaryota; kingdom Metazoa; phylum Chordata; class Mammalia; order Carnivora; family Ursidae; genus Ursus; species Ursus maritimus. Next base: position 55,403,565 of record NW_024424564.1, read on the forward strand.
TAGCCTCCCTGCCCCTCCTCCGCCTTCATGAACTCTCGGAGGGAGTTTGCAGCGGGGAAATAAGGGGTGCTCCCCATGTCCCCCGACACCCTGACGCTGTGTCCAGCCTAGTCCCGGTCTACAGGCCCTGCCGCGGGGTGGGTGCTGGTCGCCTTGAGAGGTGGTCTTCCCAGCAGCCCCTCCGGCAGCTGGACCCTCGCCACGAGGGCAGGGCACACGGGCAGAAGAACCATGCGGCATGCTCCCCAATCCAAGGCTGTCGGCCTGCTCACGGCCGCCAAGCTGCACCCCACAGACACCGGGGACTCCTCTGTCCGGTGCGGTCGGGCGCCAGGCAGGGCAGCCCTGGGCCCAGCCCTGCAGAGGGTACGCGCTCTCCTCCTGTCCCTGCAGAGAAACGGGCCTGTGTCTTGTTTCACAGGGTCTGGCTGGAGCAGCCGTTTTTGTTTGCTTGTTTTTAATTGATGTGCTTTGTGTTTAGAGAAGTATTAGCTGATGGGAAAACAGCAGGGAGCAGAGAGGGTTCGCATCCCTCCTCCCCATGCAGTGCCCCTGATGACTGGCACCTTGCGTGGGTCACACGTGAGGGCCCAGCGTGGACACCCAGTACTAGCCGGATCCCACAGTCGACATCAGGCTCAGTCTCCGTGTTGTATGGACTGGGTTTTGCTACACGTATCACATCACGGACTGAGCATGTCAGTACCCCACAGAACACTTGTCCTAAGACCCACCGTCCAAGCAGGGGCCGTTCCCCAGGCTGGGGAGGGTCCCTGTGGCAGGGGGACGGGCACTGGGGTCCCTGCCTGCGGCCGGTACCTTCCTCCTCAAGGTCACCAGAGAGGCTGCACGGAGTCCACTCTTGCCTCTGTTTCCTGTCTGTCCCTTCACGCCAGGCAGCCAGGCCGGCGGAGAGGCGGGAGGCCAGGAGCCGGCCTAGGTGAGCACCCCCAAGGGCAGGCCACCCTCCCAGACTCCCGCCCCCCATGGAGTAGCCGGTGTCAGGTGAGCTGCTGATTCCGGTGGCCTTGCTGGGGGGCCTCTGCGTGGGGGTCGTGCAGGCGGAGCTGGTGCCAGACGCCCATGGATGGGGTGACCTGGGGCATCCAGGGACCCTACAGAGGGGCCGCCAGCGACCTGAGGGGTGAGGTCAAGCCTTGAAAACAGCACCTGGGCTGCTTGCCCCCACGTCCCCCAGAGCAGTCCGCTCCTACTGCAGAAATGCCTGGGGGAGCTCAGTCTCCAGATGCTTCCATCCCCACTGGCTTTCCTGATGGGGAAGCCCAAACATGAACCCTGGAGGACTGGGGGCACAGAGGGCAGGCAGGGCAGACCCCTGCTTCCTGCCCACCTTCTGCTGGGGCATCCCAGGCTGGGGATGGGGAACAGTCCCTGTGTGAGGAGCTTGGTGCGGGGGAGGGTCCCAGGCCACCCTCTCCAGTGGCCGGCGCTCTGGGGTCCAAGTGGGCCTGCTTGTGCGTGAGAATCAGGCCTGGCCGGGCTGGCTACTGCTGCCCAGTGGTGTGATTGTTCCTCCGTGTTTGGCCCGCGATGAGGGAGTGCGTACTGCAGTGAGAGGGACGGCGGCTCCCAGTCAGGTGGCCGACTCGGGAAAGGACTGGAAACTTGTAATGACATCATTACATTACATTACATTTCCTGACACAGCCGTAGCTGTGATCTTGACGTGCCTGTGGCCTGATGGGCTCCGATGTGGGTATCGCATATTAGTAAAGCGTCTTCAACGTTAATACCGCACCCGGCTGTTGAGCGGGCGCTCTCCCGTTCATGTTTATTTATCTCGCGGGCTTTGCTTGAATACTGATGCTCCCAGAATGCCCACACTGCATTATAACTTGACGCCCGTTTAATTCAATTTCTCTTATGTTCTGACTGCTGACAAAAGCAATCGGCTTGCAGTGGCCGGGGCCGCAGAGCTCCTGCCGAGAGTTCTGCTCACGGCCCCACCACGGCACCTGCTGCCCTGACTTGTACCCTCTGGCCCAGCGAGGCCGCAGGCGGGAGGCCGGGGTGTCAGTCTTCCCTGGCTAATCGAAATGAGAGAACAGACCAGGTGCTTGGAAGAGGGCTTGATCTGTCTCCAGAGCCCCCGAGAAGAAGGGAAGACCCGCATGTTAGCACACCTAGCCCTGTCTGCACCGAACCCAAGACCCGGTCAGGCCGTAGGAACCCCGGGTCCCCACTTGGAGCCCAGCCAGATGTGCCTCTGCAGAAGGACTGTGGGCCATCCCGCGAGGTGCATCCTAGTGGGGGAGGGGCCCGCCCCTGACATGGCTGTCACCGGCTGTCCCTGGCTCAGGCTGCCTGGAGGAGAGAGTCCGCACCGACCTGCCCCTGCTGCCAGATTCCCAAGCCCAGGCCTTGGACCCGGATGGCGCAGACCCCAGGGCCGGGCTGCCTGCTGCCTCTCCGTTCAGTTAGGAATGGAAAGATGCGACCTCTGGCTCATCCCCTGTGGGCTCAGGCCTGGCGGCATGTCCTGCCCACTATCCATACCCGTGCAAATCAGAGACTTGGGATGGCATGGAGAGCACAGAGCATGGGCTCTGACCTCGGGCGACACATTGACGTCCTCCAGACGGGGTGGCGCGGGCATCCCCTCCTGACCACGCTCTGCAATCCGGGTCTGCTCAAGGGGCAGGCGCCCGCTGCCCGTAATCCTGTAATTGGCTGCTAAAGGCCTGTGCCCTCGGTGGGATGGCCGTCTTTAATTGTGGTGTTCGTGGTGCGTAAATGCAGTGTTTGGGAGAGGTCACTGCTGTCTGGTTTTGGGGGGGGTTGGAATGCTCTCTTCAAGGAAGGCGTTGCTGGAGGGTCGCTGGGAGGACGGGCCACTGAAGGTGCTCGAGGCCGTGTTCGCTGCAGCCGGGCTTCCAACTACAGACCCTGAGAGCGCGCCCCGGCCGGACCCTGCGTGAGACTCAGGGGGCCGGGTTGGGCCGGGGGAGTAGAGCCCAAGGTCGAAGCTCCTGGTGGCACGGGGCGGAGTTCCGAGCCACCAGGTCGCAGCCCTGCAAATGTGCCGTCTCATCAGGATGTGGGAAATCGCTGGGCCGAGGCATTCTGTCACGGCGCTGACGGCCGGGGGGCAGCTCCCGTGCTGGATGAGGGCGATTTTACATGATGGGGACCGTGATTAATGGCTGCGTCTCTCCAGCAGGCTTTACGGGCCTCTGGTGACTATATTCTGTGTCATAAATACGGCAGGGACGCACCATTTGCAAAGGCCGGGACAGTTGGTACTAACTTATCTGTTTGAATCAAAATACTAACCCTTGTTAAGTCAAACTGTCGTTGCTCATTACCCATAAATTAGGAGGCCAGAGGGAAACATCACCCCCAGGTATTTATTAGGAAATGCCGGAGGATCTTTTGTATTCCAGGACGTAGCCGGCCCGGGAGGACTGCACGGGCCGCTCGGACACACTTCCTAAATCACGCTCTTGACAGCCGTGTTCGGCAGAAGCACAGGAGAGCCGTGACCTCCGGGATGGCCGCGTGCTCCCGGACACACGACTGGGGCGGAGAGCAAACAGCTCCCCCCTGGTGCTGCCCCGGGAACAGGCCTCACCGTGACATGGACGTAGCTCCCGGGTCCAAGACCTGCGCAATGTGGTTCCAGGGAGCAGCCCAGCATGTGCAGCCATCAGCTTTGGGGTTCTGTGTGTCTTGCAGTTAGCTAGTGGCTGTGTGTCTTCAGAGCAACCCCTCAACCTCTCTGAGTCATTTTCTCATCTGTCAAGTGGGTGGAACGCCTGCGTCAGGGACCAGAGGGGACATATCATCACATGGAGTTTATCAGCCTCGGCCTTGGCACAGACGTCCATCCCACAAATCTCCGTCCCCTGTCCCTCGACCACGTACACACCTTGTTCTTTGCTAATTTCTCAGCTGGTTCCCGGGCCTTCGCACACCTGCTGGTTCCTGGAGACCTGGTTCGAGGGAAACTGCCCTCCCTCCCACAGGCCCGCTGCCTGTCTTGGCCCCGATGCCATTGTCCGCTTTGTCTTAATGCCGATCGTTAAAACTAGCGTGAAATACTCAATATTTACAGCAGGTAATTTGGACAGTGGAGGACGATGTACCTTGAAGAAGAGGTTGGGAGAATTTTTTTGACTCCAAAGAAAACTGCTCTTATGACTTTGGAAAGTCCTACTTTCACTGAAATTTATCAGGAGTGGGACAGCGCACACGGGAGATTGAGGGGATGGTGGAGAGTCCGGGATGTGCTGCCCCAGAGCACAGGCTGTGTGGCAGACCTTCTCGGCCGCGTGTGGAATCACGGCTTCGGTCTGTTTGCCAGGACTCTTCCTGGGCCATCTTCCTGCCCTCGTCCCTGGTCTGCCCCATCCGTGGGGCTCGGACCCCAATGCCCAGGTGTGTACCCAGGGGCTTTATAGGGTCATGAAGACCGTGGCGCGAAGGGCAGCTGGCTCTGGGGACCAAGAGCTGGGCTGAGAACACCTGGGGCCGAGGCTTCTTGGACCAAATCGCAGTTGGCAAACCGTGCTTTTGTTCTGCTGTCAGTGTTGAGGGATGTGCGGGGATGGGGGCCAGCGGGCAAGGGGCCTGGTGGTCTTGGTCCCGGGACAATCCAGGGCCTTCCAGCACACATGGCGTCGAACCCTGGACATGGTGAAAACGTGCTGGAACGAAGTGTCATGATGTGGGAAACAACACACAGGCTTGAACTTTTGGAAAGGAAAGAAGGAACGGTGAAAAGTGGGGCGCCTGGGTGGCTCAGTCGTTAAGTGTCTGCCTTCGTCTCAGGGTATGATCCCAGAGTCCTGGGATCGAGCTCCACATCGGGCTCCTCCGCTGGGAGCCTGCTTCTTCCTCTCCCACTCCCCCTGCCTGTGTTCCCTCTCTCGCTGTGTCTCCCTCCATCAAATAAATAAAATCTTAAAAAAAAAAAAAAAAAGAACAGTGAAAAGCAGCAGGTAGGTTTGTGTATCCTGATAACGTGGGGAGCAAGCCGAGAAGGAGGAGCCCAGAGACCCCCCTCAAGGGTCCGAAGGTTGTCTCTGAGCTGTGGTGTCACAGGGAGGTCTCTTGTCCCCGTCTTCAGGAACTGCACTGAGGAAATAACTTCACTAAGAAAGTGAGATGTCCCTGAGTGCTGCCCCTGCCCTGGGGCCCCAGCCCGCCCCTGCCTGCCCCCCAGTGCGGACCGTGCATGTGGGGAACGCCCCCCGCCACCCCTGCTCTGCCCCTTTCTCACAGATGGCCTTGAGCTGACCCCAGGCCCTCAGTTTCCCCTCGTAGACCCAGAGGACTTTGCCATCATGGAGTCATGGAGGCTGCTGGAGGCTGCTGGCCTCTGCCACGAGAATGAGCTGTGTCCAGATGCCGTGTGCACGGGGGGCAGGACGTCACTCCTCTTGTGGCAGATCCGCCGAGCTGTGTCCAGATGCCGTGTGCACGGTGGCAGGACGTCACTCCTCTTGTGGCAGATCCGCCGAGCTGTGTCCAGATGCCGTGTGCACGGGGGCAGGACGTCACTCCTCTTGTGGCAGATCCGCCGAGCTGTGTCCAGATGCCGTGTGCACGGGGGGCAGGACGTCACTCCTCTTGTGGCAGATCCGCCGAGCTGTGTCCAGATGCCGTGTGCACGGGGGGCAGGACGTCACTCCTCTTGTGGCAGATCCGCCGAGCTGTGTCCAGATGCCGTGTGCACGGGGGGCAGGACGTCACTCCTCTTGTGGCAGATCCGCCGAGCTGTGTCCAGATGCCGTGTGCACGGGGGGCAGGACGTCACTCCTCTTGTGGCAGATCCGCCGAGCTGTGTCCAGATGCCGTGTGCACGGGGGGCAGGACGTCACTCCTCTTGTGGCAGATCCGCCGAGCTGTGTCCAGATGCCGTGTGCACGGGGGGCAGGACGTCACTCCTCTTGTGGCAGATCCGCCGAGCTGTGTCCAGATGCCGTGTGCACGGGGGGCAGGACGTCACTCCTCTTGTGGCAGATCCGCCGAGCTGTGTCCAGATGCCGTGTGCACGGGGGGCAGGACGTCACTCCTCTTGTGGCAGATCCGCCGAGCTGTGTCCAGATGCCGTGTGCACGGGGGCAGGACGTCACTCCTCTTGTGGCAGATCCGCCGAGCTGTGTCCAGATGCCGTGTGCACGGGGGCAGGACGTCACTCCTCTTGTGATGCCGAGGTCCTCCGGGGCTCTGTCGCAGCCGGCGTGGCCCTCACCTTGCAGGGACTGCGGGCCAGCTGGGGAGGAATCCGGTACCCTGGACTCATCACGCAGCGTGCGGCAGCAACACGGGCCATGTTGGGGGCACATGGAGTTGAGTCAGCCCTCCTCTGTGGTCAGAGTGCGGGGCAGGGGTCAGGCCGCCAGGCCCACGTGGTGCACTGCCCCACACTTCCACGCAGGCTCAGACCCGCGAGCAGATGGTCTTAGGGTCCATGGAAGCTGCAGTTGGGAGCGCGTGTCTGGTCTCTGGGGCCCTTTCTCTCCAACGTGCCCGGCCCAGGACATGGGCAGAGCCTTCCAGACACCTCAGCACGGGGTCCATCGTGTGGGCCTCTCGGCAAGAAAATCGGTGAGGCCGGCATAGTCCCCTCCGGGCCGGCCTGGGTGCGGAGTTTTGGTGAGGTAGGGTGACCGTGGATCGAGCCATCACCAAGGAAACCACACGGACCGTCCAGAACCTAGTTCACTCCCAGTTTGGAGACTCTCAGAACCCACGGGCATCACAGTAGCGAGCAGACAGATGATTGGGAGATCCTGAGCTCCGCTGAATCGAGCTGCGTGAAGTCCGAGACCCAGGCAGGGAGCTTCCAATACAGACACCCGCCTCCGATTCCAGGATTAGACGCACATCACGTTGCTTGATTTGGTTTGGAGTCGGCTATCCGTTTCGCAAACACGGTGGGTCCCAGAGTGTTGTCCAAACACAGCCTCTCCCACGTAGGCCTGATCAAACACCGGAGGATCTGGTCTTGGATTCTGAGCAACTTCGCACGCAGCTCAGTCTACTTTCTCGGAGCCACGGGCCTTTTACTGGACATCGGCCACAGAACATGGCACGTGGCTTGCACCACGCTCTGTGCTCGGAGCCTCAGGAAGGGTGACTGCGGGGTTAAATTCACCAGAGAGATGCACTGGAGTTCGTGATCTGGTCTTGCGGGCTTGCGGAGAACTGGGTTAGGCTGGGGCCCTTCACGTGGGCCCTGAATCTTTGTAAGAAGAGGGAAGCGCCCTGTGAAGGCGGGGACACGCAGGGAGGAGGCTGCAGGGCGGCGGAGGAGAGATCAGACAGGCGGTCGAGGAACAAGGAAGGCTGAGGATGCCCACCCCACCGGAAGCTGGAAGAGCCACAGAGGAACCCCCGCCCCCGTAGCCTTCGGGGAGCCCTCCCTGCCCACACCTTGGTCTCAGACTTGCCGTTCCAGAGCCGTGGAGAGTAAGTTCCTGTTGTTCTGGGCCATCGGCATGGGGCACTCTGTCACGGTGGCCCCAGGACCCTGGCACGTGACATCTGTCTCATGAGGTGCCCTGGCCCCACCTCTTCCCAGCGGTTCCATCCTGGCTCTACCCACGGGGCACCTGGGCCACAAGTTTGCTCCTCCGTGGCAGCCCTGGCTCCTGCCCCTCCAAGGGCCCCACGTGGCCACTGCTGGAGGCGTGGCCACAGCCTGGGCCCTGGGATCTGCACACAGCGCTCCGATGGCGCCGCCTTCCAACCTGTCCACGTCCACCTGCTTTGTCTTCGTCCGACAGCACCACAGAATGAGTGCCCGCTGTGAGAACTCCCTTGCAGGTGGTGTGGCTGACCGCTCACCTGAGCTCGCTATGTGGCCGTGCTCCTCGGGGAATTGGAGGTTGTTCCCTATCCCCATGTGTCTCCTCCTCATCCTGACCTCAGACCTGGTCTGTGTGTAGACTCAGGAGGAGGCCCAGCTCCAAGCCGTGGCTCCCCACCCCTACCCCAGGCACGGAGATGGCCCCAGCATCCCTCAGAGCTTCCAGGACGTGACCGTGGCTCCCAGAGCAGCCCTCAGTTTCCCCTTGGTCCCAGTCTCTGGGGACAGTAAGTGTCACCTGCCCAGTGCTGTCCTCCTGACATGTCCAGCAGCCTGGGTTCCTGAGACCACAGCCTGCGGGAGCCCCGGCTCTGCCACGGTCTGGCCTTAGGATGACAGACGTGACCTGTGGAGCCAGTGGCTTCCCCTCTCAGGCGCCTGTTACCATACCCGCCATGTGGAGCTGCGCTGCCCAGTTCGTGAGAAGCGCTGGACCCCGAAGCTGCACCCGGACCAGGCGCTGGCTGGGAGGGCCGGCGGCCTTGCACCCCTCTGCGTCTCTGCGCCGGGCGCCGCCTGGGGTTGCTCCTTCCTTGCTGTGTGTTCCGTGTCCTCTGAAGACCGCATACTGTCAGGACCACCTGCGGCCCCCGAGGACCTGGCCAGGGGTCAGGAAAACCACCACAAAGGCTCTGCATGAGTATTGTGCGTGGGGACACATCGGGGGGCTTGGGTTGGGGTGTGGTCTGTGCGTTGGTGCTCCCACCACAGCTCTGTCGTGTGTGTCGGGACCAGAGTCACGGCCTCAGGGACCCGTGCCGGTGTCACGGAGGGACCGGCGCGACGCCCTGACCTCTCAAGGCTGCCTCGTCCACGCCTGAGCCCACGGCAGGATCTTTCCATGACGTGCGGCTAGTGGTTTAGGGGAGTGACGACTGGCCCCCTTCCCTTGGGGCTTTCCGACTTACGTAACTTCAGTGGAATTGCACCGTGGCTGGCGTAATCCGGGACCGACCCTCCTGGTGGGCCGGCGAGCTCGGCCGGGCGCAGATGTGAGCTGGCATGTGCCACGTCCCTCAGGCCTGTCCCAGCGGCTTGCAGAGACCAGCAAGAGTGCTGCTTGAGAGTTGAGGGGGATACGCTCACAGAGGGGAGGCTGGCGGTGGAGAGAACGGGTCGCAGGCCCCTGTGCACCCCCAGGCCAGGGGCTGGACCTGCAGAGGCTCCTTCGGTCTGGACCAACCCGATGCCACCACTGCCATCCAGGATGTGAGGCCGCGAGGCTGTTTGCAGAGCTGGGCCTGGGGTCCGGTCCAGGCCCGCACCCTGACCCGTGCCTGCAGCCAGGACTGAGGCATCCGCCCCGGGCCACCACTCCCCAAGCCGGGCCAACTTGCTGCATTAGGGCTCTGTATCACAGAACGCTTTCAAATAAGCACAGAGTGTCAGACTTTCCCTCGATTTTCTCATTTTTCCAGGAGCCGTGATTCTCCTCATCCTGGAATAGATTCTTGAAAGCAGCAGTTACTTTCCCAGGAAGGGGACCAGGACGTGGCCCCTCGCAGGTGTCTGCGGGGGCAGGGGTGCCTGTGGGCCAGCGAGCCACGGGCTTCCTGCGGCCAGGCAGCTGGGTTCAGAGCAACCTGGAAACAGGCAGCGTTGAACCCAGAAACGGGGGTGTCGGCTGGAGAAACCCTCCGTTACCTGCCTTCCTGGGGAAGAGGGAGCAGGGTGGGCTCCGGGAACTCTCCGGGAACCATTCCGCGCGAACAGCCTGCTTGTCTCAGGGTGCGACTTAAGGAAGGTTCAGAAATGTGGCACCATTTCCTGCTCGGAGCTCTGGGCACCGGGGATTCCCCAGGGGAGCAAGGTCGGCCCTGCGCCCCAGAGGGGACAGCTGTGTCTCTGGAGTGTCCTGAACCGGTCAGCCTGAGGGTCCCCCAGGTGGTCAGGCCACATGGTCTCAGTCCCGCACCTGGCCGGAGAGGGCAGGGCTGTTGGAAGATGGAGAGGCTGGACCTGGTGGAAATGTTCCAGGAACCACTGGGGTCTCTGGTTTCATGGACACGGAACAGTTTCCCCCCATTAGAGTGGAGACCCCACCCCTGTGCCCCACACCTGCCCCGCATCAGCCCCCACATCAGCCCCACGTCTGTCCCCCATCTATCCTGCGTCGGTCCCGCATCAGCCCCATGTCTGCCCCGCGTCAGCCCCATGTCTGCCCCGCGTTGGCCCCGCGTCTGTCCCGCGTCGTCCCCGTGTCAGCCCCGCGTCAGCCCCACGTCTGTCCCACATCAGCTCCGCGTGGGCCCCGCGTCTGCACCTCCACAGGTGAACCCGCTCAGTTCCGCTCCCAGCCAGGCTGAAGGAGCCACAGGCAGAAGCTGTGGAGCCCGTGGGCTGCCCCCGCTCCCTCCATCACTGCCCACGGACCTTCCTTGTGGACTGCAGGACAAGCTCAGAGGAGGGAGGGGCTGGAAGTCTGGTCTTGACAGCGCACAGGCCACACCTGCTGCGGAGTCAGACGGAGACGGGGTGTGGCCGACACGGCTGGGGATGTCAGCCTCCTCGTTTTCCTTCTGAGGCTCGCTCCAGAGGACAGGAGGACAGGAGGAGAGGAGGTATCCGTGAGGGGTGGGTTCATCGGCCCTTCCAGCAGGCATGACCCTATCTAAGGCTACCACACATCTCTGACCGTTGAGGGAAGGAAAGCAAGTTCAGGGGTTCACGGTGCTCAGCACACCAAAGGTTTGGGTGGGCAGGTGGACAGAGAGATGGCTGGCTGGATGGATGGACGGACATACAGATGGTGGATAGATGGGTGATGGCTGGCTGGCTGGCTGGACGGACATACAGATGGCGGATAGATGGGTGATGGTAGATAGATGGATGGATGGACATACAGATGGTGGATAGATGGTTGATGGCTGGATAGATGGATGGATGGACATACAGATGGTGGATAGATGGGTGATGGCTGGCTGGATGGACGGACATACAGATGGTGGATAGATGGGTGATGGCTGGATAGATGGATGGATGGACATACAGATGGTGGATAGATGGGTGATGGTGGATAGATGGATGGACGGACATACAGATGGTGGATAGATGGGTGATGGCTGGATAGATGGATGGACGGACATACAGATGGTGGATAGATGGGTGATGGTGGACAGATGGATGGGTGGTTATGTACTTGGGTGATGGTTGGATGGATGGAGGGATGAGGGATGAGGGATGGACAGAGGATGGCTTTCTCAACACTTTGTGGGCTCCACAGTGAGTGAAATCCCCGTGAGTAGGGTAAGTCCAAGTGCTAGCAGGACACTGCCTGGCCCGAGGAAGCAGTCCGTGTCTTTGGCCTCAGTGTCTCCTTGCAGTGGCCTGGGTCTCTCCTGTACAGGCAGGGCCACACCTCTGTGGTTGGCCCCCCACCTCCCCTGCTTCCCCAGAGACTAACGCAGAGATGGCCTCTCTCAGTGAAGGGATGTCCCATCTCCGAGTAAAGGACTGGGGGGCGGTCCCCACACCATGAGGCTCCAGGAGCGGCTCCGCCAGCAGGAACCCCTCTGCTTCCTGGAGCCGGGGGAAGATGCTTTTCTCTCTGAGATTACAACCCCTCTTGTCCTCCCTGTGTAGTGGCTCCTGTCGATTCGTGGGAATTTGCCCAAGAAAAATGATTAGAGTGGTTTTTTTTTTTTCTCTTCTACTTACATTTCTTAATCCTAATGAAATAATGAAACAGCTAGCTCATGACAACTGTTTTTTTTCCCCTTCTTCTTCTCAGTCTAGTTTGATTACCCAAATGTGGAGTGTTTTCTGGTGGTGTGGTTACGGTACACTCATCACAAAGCAAGGCTTGCACTCCAGAGTGCTGGGGGATGGTTCCTAGGCAGCTAGTGAATCACGCTAATCAGAAAACCATCTTGAAAATTAATACAGTCTACTGTAACTATTTAAGGAAAAAATAATTATTGAGACTGTTCTCACTAAATTATGCTGTCTAGAAGTTGTAGAAAGAAAATTTTGTCTAATTTTAAGATGTAATCTGGGTTTTGCAGATTTTTCTTCTCCTGAGTGATTAAAGGAATCGACGCTGGGTAGCCGGGGGGAGAGCCGTCCTGCCTGGCGGGCCCGGACGTGTGGAGGGCCAGCCTCACGCAGGCCGAGGCCCTCGCTCCCCTTGGAGACCGTGACCTTGAGCAAGCAGGCCTGGGAGCCACGCAACCCCCAGGCTGCTCCAGGGGTTGGAGCTCCCTGCCTGCCTTCCTAGCGTGTGGGGTTAAAAGGAGACCGGACGTCACCAGCTCCTGAGAAGCAGCGTGTCCTGACTGTAGACACGGTTTTGGGTGTGTCCTGCCTAACTGTGTGCTGGCCAGCATGTGGCTTTGCTGCGAGTCCTTCCCGGCCCCACCCTCGGTGTCCCTCCTGGGACCTGTGCTCACAGAGGCGCTCAGAGCCTGTCCAGCTAGATGCTTCCTGTTGTCACTGGCAGGGTCCTCCGTGCCCTAGGCTCCCATCCCTCCAGGCCACGGGGCCGGGGCGCAGGAGTATCCCGGGGGAAATCACCCTGCCTGCGAGACGCTCCCGGGGAGCGCCGTCCATCCGGAAGCTAGCCTCCTGGCACCAAGGGACTCTTGTCCAGTACTGCCCTCAGGGGGACGGTGCCCTTGCCCGCATCTCCAGAGACGGACCTCCCTGGACGGGGAGCTAGGGTCGGTGTGGGGGCCGCCCCTCCTCTTGGCCCCGCAGATGCTGTATCAGTGCTCTTGTCCCTGGGCTGGCAGGCCGGGCAAGCTGCCCAAACAAGCCCCCTTCTCTCTGACAAAGTGGGGGCTCCCATCCGGGGCTCCTGGGCATGGCCCTCCCCTCCCCCACGCCCAGTTCTCAGGGAATGAGCCTGGGCTGGCTGAGCCCTTGACCGGGTGCTGAGTGTGCTGGAACCCCTCAGAGGACCCACCTGCAATGGGCAGCATTTTCTGGAACATGCTGCCTGAGGGTCCAAGTTGGGTTTGGCAGGTTGGGGGGACCGGAGTGGGGTTCTGGCTAATGGACTACGAGCCTTCAGACCCTTGCCCACCTCCCTGCAAGGCCTGGAGGACCATGGCCCTTCTAAGAAACTGGTGGGTGGCCAAGCTGCACAGGGGGCCTGCTCACCCAGCGTGTTGCCCCCACCCCAACGGCAGCATCCACTCCAGGGGCCTCTGGAGCTCTCTGAACACAACGGAGCGTCCTCTGCATCTGTGATGCCCCAAGCTCACCGCAGTGACCGCACACCTGCCTGGGGTCTTCCCTGTGCGCCCCTCCCTCTGCCTGCAATGCCTTCTCTCCCTTTTCCCTGAACCTCGCCTCTTCCAAGAAGCCCTCCCAGCTGGCCCCAGGGCCTCCTGTGGACATCCCACAGCCAGGGCTTTCCCTAGTGGAACCTGTTGTTGGATTCCTGGCTCCAAGCTCCCAAGCTCAGGCCTGTGTCTCGGAGGCCGGGGACACTCGGTGGAGGCTGAGTGAGTGATTGTGGCCCTCTCTGCCCAGAAGGCCAAGTGCCCACCTGAGCTCAGAGGTCCCGGAGGCCGAGCTGTGGCGGCTCCCATCCCCCTTGCTTTCCCGATGGGTTTTTCCGGGCCAGAGCTCCTGGGCCTCCTGCATTTGGCCCTACGACTGTGCGTGAGGAGGCAGGGAAGGCAGCCAGTGGCACTTGCCTGTGAGCAACCAAGCTGTGCATCCGAGATGTTTCGTTTTGCATGGGCGCTGGCGGCCGAGCTCCTCCGGCTCCTGTAACCAAGGAGACCGGAGCAGGTCGGGCACTCGGGCCAGGCCCCACCCCCAGGCGAGGCCAGCTGCTCCTGCAGGCTCGTGGGCTCGCACGGGGGCGGCCTCACCTTGCTCATCCAGCATTCTTCCTGCCGTGACCCCTTGAGGACCCTGTGTGGTGGGGTCTGCAGGACACTGTGAACTAGGTTGCGGACGTACGGATGCACCTCTTCCCGTGATGATTTTGGCTTCACCTCCGTGCCCGTCTTGAGCGAGGGCTGGGGAGATGGGGCCCCACGCAGTGGTGAGCGTGGACAGGCAGTGACCCACCAGAGGCCCCTGCTCTCAGGCACCCGCTGATGGAAACGATGGATGTGTTTACAGGGGCACCCAGCCCGGCCCAGGTCACAGAAGATTCTGCAAAGCTGGGAGGAGGGCCACGTGCTCTGTAGTCCATGAGGCCCCGGACGGGATCCTCGAGGGGTCCGCCAACGAGCTCCCACGGCCAGAAGAGCGGAGCAGCCAGGACACAGCGGAAGGAAAAAGGGAGATTGGCTGAAGGAAGGGCCCAGGACAGCGTCTGCAGGCAGCCCCGCGGGCCAGTGTCCGGTGGGGTCGCCCGCGGCGGGGCCCTGAGGGGAGATGCTGGCCCTCTCTGCGCCCCACTTTCCCACCTGCCACATGAGTGACAGCGCGACAGGGCGGGGCCGGGGAGGACCGGGCAGGTGGGCGTGGACATCAGCTCACCGTCTGTCAACGCTCCTCACGGCCCCTCGTGCTCAACGGTGGACAGGTCGCCGCACGCACGGTACTGAATGTCGCACATGGTGGTGGCCGGCCCCGCGGCAGCCCTGCGGTTGGGGTGGGGCCACACCCGATGACCAGCGCCGGGGCCCACCGGGGACGACGGTGCAGCGACCCCCCCACACTGGGGCAGACGTCGCTCCCCCCGTGTTGTGTAAAGAGCCCTCCGCTTGAAGCCCACAGGGTGACTTGTCCATTTCAAAAGCTGCACCAAGACAGCGCTCCCTGATTCTACCACAAACCCCCGTCCGTGCAGACACAGCGTGTGGCCGGCACTGACCTCTGGCCAGAGAGCCACGTCTGCACGCGGCCCTGCAGGACGGGTGACCTGGGCCACCTGAGATCTGAGGGCTGGCGGTGGGTGGGGGTTCCTGCAGCCCCCTCACACGGCGGACACACTCGCGGGGCCATCTGTGCAAGGTGCGTCCATGGAGACCGTGGGGTCCATGCAGTGGTGGCCGCACTGACCGTACCCCAGAGCGAGGCTGGAGTGGAGCCCAGCCGCGGGACATCCCACCCCAGACGGGGGTCAGGAAGAGAGCAGGCTCCCCTGGTCTCACGCTGCAGCTCCTCCTGCCCCCCAGCTCTGTGGCCCCGCGGATGCCCCCCTCGCGCCGCACCTCGGCCGGACGCGGCTCCTGCTGATGGCCGGGCATTCTCACTGCGCACCCGCGGCAGTGCCGCTGTAAACACACCTGTCCTCCCTTCGTTTGAATTATTTTCTCAAGGCAGATTTCTGGGACAGAACTACAGATCAAGGGGCTGAGCATCTCCGTGGCCCTGGACGTGACCCGCCACACGGCGCATGGAATGAATTGGACCCGGAGCCCAGGCCCGCCACACGTCTGCGGATGCCTGTCTTTCCCACAGGAGCCCTGGCCACGTCCTGCACTTGGCGCGTGTCAACAGGAGAGAGGGTCGCAGGGCAGCTTCCGACGCCCTTGGGGCTGCATAAATCCCTCCCCCGTTTATCCTGACCTGCTGTGGAAGTTGGTGCCGTTAAGCACAGAGCAGTGTCTGGCAATCTGAGAATCACACACGAGAAACAGCGGTCCTGGGGCTCCTCGGAGGGCGTGGTCACTCCGTCACTGCAGGGACCCAGGACTACAGGGACGGGGTCGGGGGCGGTCTCGGTGGGGGCCACCCCTCCAACCCCATCAGCACCCGAGTGGCGCCTTATCCCAGCCCTGCGCTGTCCCATGACAGGAAGCCTTTGGGGGGGGGGGGGAAATGAGGGTCTGGGGTCCCGGGGCTCCCATCGCGGGGGGCCTCCAGGTCCGTGTCTGTCTGTCTACTGCAAAGCCTCCAAATGCTCCCCGGTCCGACTCCATTTCCAGTAACTGCAACGTGCCGCGCGTCTGCAGCGCCTGGGCTGGTGGGGTGCGCTGTGCTGACCTCGTCGCTCCCCTGTGGGTCCGTGTGCGTGTGTACCTGTAATCAGTACGTATGCACATGTATTAAGTGTCCGCGCCCCTTTCCCAGCGTGTGGCCTGACCCCGTGTCACTGGCAGAATCTGGAAGGCTTTGGGGGCCATACACGGCTGGGTCAGACCTGCCGGAGAGGGTCACCCCCCACCTCAGACAGACCGGGACCGGGTCCGTGTGTGATGGCCTCCGAGAGCATGGCCGGAGCTCCTTGTAGCCCCACCGGCTTTGTTCTGGATGATTCATTTTTTCAGGCTGTTGAGTAAAGTAAGCAGATTCATATGCTAATGGAAATGAAGAAACAGTTTATTCTAAAGGGAGCCGTGCTGTTTAGGAGCCGCGAAGAGCCTGGCATCGAGTGCTGCAGTCCAGTCTCCACGGTCCCCAGGCAAATTAGCACGTCTGTCCCTGTCCATCTGTCCAAACGAGCCGGTGGCATGCTGGCCACTGCCACCCCTGTCCACGGACGCTGCCGTCGACCACGCTCTGGTCCCTCCGGGTCACCTGCGCCTGCCGTCCCTCCAGTTCAGGGTGGGCGAGGAGTCTGCTGGCGTGCTTTTCTGAGCTTCCCTGCAAAGGGTTTGCTCTGAGGGGCATTTGTGCAGTAAACCAGGAGGAACTTCCAGGTCCTTCCCACCTGGCAGGGGTGTTGCTGACTCCATGTTTCCCACCCGTGCCGCTCAGTTCCTAACACAGACAGCACACGCAGGGGTGCACACACACATGTGCATATATGCACACACGCACACCATCTGCATGCTGGCACACGTGTGTGCACTGTATACACACGTGTCCACAGCACCTCCTGTGTCTGTGTGCCCGTGTGTGTGCACACACGCACGACTACACCGCCCAGCTCACTTATGGACACACGTGGTCAACAGTGTGATGCATGAGCACCTTGGCCATAGGAAGTGCTCATGGCTCTGGTGAACTGGGGTCCACTGAGACCCTCATGCCCACCTCCTGTGGACCCCTGATTGGCAGGAATGGGAGGAGTGAAATCAGGGGACGGTTACAGCAGTCCTGGGCCGGTGCCATCGGGGAGGGGAAGCGAGCAGGCTGCCTGGCCCCAGACCCTGTGCCCTCACGCCAAGGCCACGCTGGGTCCACACCTGCACAGACTCTGTGTTTCTAAGCATCTGTGTAACCGTGACCACTTGGGCCAAGTGGACCAGAGGCCTTCCAGTCCTGTGTGTCTCCATCCGTCCATCCATCATCCTTCCTTCCCCCAGGGACCTTCACAGAGCTGTGGGTGGTCCTGCACCACGCTGGGTCCGGGGCTGTCTGACAGAAGACCCCCACAGCCCACCACAGGAACAGCAGGGTGGGGGGGCTGGGCTGTCCTGGAGGAAGAGGTGGAGTGGGAGGGAGTGGCGGAGAAGGGTTTCCAGGAGAGGGGATGCCTGCATGGGGGGAAGAAGACTTGGGGAGCAGAAGAGTAAGGGGACAGGGCATCTGGAAGGTCTGACCCCCAGGGGCGTCGGGGAACCAGGTGGGACTTCTGCTGCTAGAGCAGATGGGGGCAGGGTGGGGGGACAGAGCTCAGAAGGGTCTAGACCTAGGTACCAGCAGCGACCCCTTACCCTGGCCTCCTCAGGGCTACGGGAGTGGTGGTGGCGGGGTGGGGGGCCCGTTTGGAGCGCAGTGCTCACCCGGGGGTGCAGAGAAGAGCCAGAAGACAGAAGCTCCCAGGCCTCAGTCTTCCTGTCTAGGAAAGGGGCTTGTGCTCCCTCCCTGAAGGAGGGCTCTGGGGCTTGATGAGGTCATTGATACAAGTTACCTATTATTAGCAAGGGCTCCATATGGCATTTCTTCCTCTTTCTCCTCCTCACGGGGCCTCACCTTACGTGCTTGTCCAGACAATGCCATCACCTCGAGCGTTCCTCCTGCCTCTCACTGGTCGTCTTCCTGGCGGACAACTTCAGAGCCGTGGCCTGGAGGGGGTTGTTCCCGGCCGAGGGCCACCCCCGGGGCCACGGTGCTGTCCCAGGAGCTGGTGCGGACGCCACGCTCACACACAGCAAGTGCTCAAGGACTGTTAGCTGATTAAAAAAACTCTCCTGGGCCTTCTGGAGAAGGATGTGGCCGTTTGGAGGATTCGTGAGAAATCGCGTGGGTAAAGCACCATTACCCTTCTGGAGCGTAGATGAACTCAGCAAATGCCTCGGCGTTCCGCTTGGTATTAAGTCCGAGTGAGCTCAGAGCCTGATTGCCTGGGAGCCCGGCTCCTGGCCCAGCCCCAGGGGCGGATCTTCACGGGGGAGACCCGGGGGGGCAGCTGGGGAGCTCCTGGCAGGCTGTGCTCACGTGTTTTCCTGGGACAAGAATGCCTTCCGGGACTCGGGTCTCTAATTCCTGCCTGTAAAGTGAGCCTTCTGATGGAGGACGCCACGGGACAGGTGGAAGTGGGGGAGGGGGCGCTCTGTGCACTCGGATGCACCCCTGAAGCTGAGCTCCGAGGCATCGCGGTGCCCTTGGTGAGGGCTCTGGGCCCCAGTGCCGGTGCAGCCCAGCTACAGAGCTGCTGCAGGGCAGCGAGGGCATCCGCGGGCTGTCTCCGGGGAGGGGGACCCACTGGGCCTGGCAGGTGGCCCTGTGGGCTCAGGGCCCAGGAGAGAGGGTGGCCTGGGAGGCCGGGTGGACTGAAGTTGTGATCCCGCTTAGGGCAGAAAGTCCTGGTGGCTGCACAGAGATGAGGAGGCCAGAATTTGGGCTCCCGGGCGCCGTACTCTCGTGGGGTTTCCGGGCCACGCAGGCAGGTCCGCGCTTGGATCCGGTGGTCCCGTGCGGCCGCTGCGGACACTTGAGCAAGCCGCTGACACGTTAGATGTTGGTTCAGCGGCTGTGGCTACCTTGTCCGTGTGTGTGGGCGTTTCCTCAGTGCTCATTGAGCACCTGCTGGCGCACCCCCCTCGGTGCCCACCTGTCTCTCTGTGGGAGCAGGTGTCCTCCGGAGCACGCCCGGCACTCGCAGCGGGGGTCACAGGACACTGTCCTTACTGCTCCCCATGGGACCTGCTCGCTGGCACATTGGAGGCCTGCAGCTCATGGCATAGCATTTGTGAGGTTTCTGGCTGACCTGGGGTGTCACCGTCTCACCCCGATTCCAGGTCAGGCCCTGGGGCTGCTGTGCGGTAGGGACACGGGTTTGCCTTCTGCTGCCATTTGGACGTACAAGGCGGGAGCATCAGGCCCGGCCCACAGCCTGGCATCTGGAGGCCCTGCCAGGGAGCGTCAAGCCCCAGGGGTAGTGCGTTCGCTGTCGATCTGTTTGGAGAAACTGGCCAGGAGCTGAGGTGAGAGACTCGAGGAGCCCAGCTGGTGGCAGGGCTGAGACCCGCACCCAGCCTCCTGCCTCCCAGCACTGCTCAGCCTCCATTGTGAGTCCTGAGAGGCCACAGACTGGGGGGACACACGCCCTTGCAGGCCGAGTCAGGGCGGGCAGGATGGTTGGAGGCTCCCTGTGCCCACACGCCTTTAATGGCAGCATACTCACCACGGGGCGTGGGGTGCACTGGGCTGGGGCCCTGTGTCCTGCAGCTGCACAGACATCTCTGCTCGGCATCTCTGCGTCCGGCAGCGTCCTCTGCTGACGGGAGGAAGCTGGGCGTGAGCCGTGTGCAGGCTCAGCTCTGCAGCCTTCAGATCAGCTGTCCTCCAAGAAGGCTGGACGTGGTTAGGAATGAAGCGCAGGGGCTCCTCTATCCACATGCTCGGGAAAAGGTCTGAGAGTCCTCAGCAGCCTTCGCCTGTGCTGTGCTGTGGGCACAAGACAGGAGGTACCTGACTGGGACATGCGGGGAGGATCTGAAAAGAGGGGAGACCTGTGCTGGAACAACAAGGGCCACAGGGGGCAGTTACAGGCTGACCGCTAGGCTTGAACCCCAACTTCTCGTGATTCCATGTCCCAGGGAGACTCAGAACTTGCACCATCTGAAAAAGCTTCCTGAGAGCTTCCACCAAGAATTCTGGTGGGAATGAAGGGGCCAGTGTGCCCAGAACAGCAAGGGCTCAATCCGGGAGCTGCTGATGCTGCTGATGGTGGATGGTAGTGCTGGTGACGACGATGGTGATGACAGTGTGGTGATGATGGTGATGTGATGGTAGTGATGTGGTAGTGATGATGGTGGTGGTGTTGATGGGGTATGATGGTGGTGATGGTGATGTGATGGTGATGATGGTGGCGATGGTGGTGACGATGACAATGGGGATGGTAGTGATTTTGGTGGTGATGGTGATGTGATGCTGGTGATGATGGTGGTGGTGATGGTGATGATGGTGGTGGTGATGGTGATGATGGTGATGGTGATGATGGTGATGGTGGTGGTGATGATGGTGGTGATGGTGATGATGGTGGTGATGATGGTGATGATGGTGGTGATGGTGATGATGGTGGTGATGGTGATGTGATGGTGATGGTGGTGGTGATGGCGATGATGGTGGTGATGATGGTGGTGATGGTGATGATGGTGGTGATGGTGATGATGATGGTGGTGGTGATGATGATGGTGGTGGCGATGATGATGGTGATGGTGGTGTGGTGGTGTTGGTAGTAGTAGTGAGGGTGGTGGTGATGAGGAGGCTTCTTGAGCCTGAGGAAGCTACATCTGCTGAGAGTAAGGGTAGGGTAGCAGAGAAGACTTTGCATCCAGACACCTGGGCCTTTGAGGTTTCTGGAATGTGCCCCGGAAAGGGAGAACCAGGACTGAGCATCCCCCAGGCTCAGCATGGTGCCATTGTGTGGCAACATCCGTTTGTGCCCTTTTCCACACTGCCCTTCACAGGTCGTTTGGGAGGAAGGAGAACGAACAGCTGACCAGGCTCCATGGAGGGGTGGGCCCAGGGATCGATCTGTGCTTAAAGGTGTTTGGGGCCAGCTGTAATTACTGTGTGATGCTACCAGGGACGTAGCATGTGAGATAAACGTGGAATCTGTTAGAATCCTGGGGAGACAATTCCCCCATGGGAGGGGCCAGAGGTACAGTGAGAAGCAAAGGCTACCCCACAGTCCATGTGCGTTGCTCACACCTGCGTCCAGATCCACGTGTCTCTGGGCTGGGGGCACAGCAAGGAGACCCCAGAGGAGGCCGTCACAGGAGACCGAAGCCCCTTTGGAGAGAGGGTGGTGGGCTCTAGGGCAGGCTCCTCCTCGGTTCCCATCTGCAGCCCCAGGCTGGTCCGCCGGGTCTGGAGGCCCCGCGTATGTCTAGGGCTTGCCCGAGGCAGCCCCTCTCTAGACGGTCTCAGGCACCAGCTCTCCCTCCTTCTCTGACCAGCTAGCCATGGGCGGGCAGCAGTGTTCCTCAGACTTAAATCACTTGAAAATTCCTTTTAAGGGAAAGCTCCTTCCTTGGGCCCCTCACCATTGACCTAAATCGTTTTTATTATAATGTTGCAGGAATATGAGCAAACGCCAAGCTGGGAGCCCTCTCCAGACCATAAACTGGAATAAACTGAAACCATTTACAAATTAAACACAAACAAAACTGCAAAACCAATAAAATTTAAATTTGCAGCGTTCATTTTCCAAGGCAGATGTTTGGGGAAGACACAGCGTTCGCGCTGGGCCGGCCGCACAGGCATACCTGGGGGTTCGCTCCTGCACTTGCTTGGAGGCTGTGAGGGTGGGGACACCGCTCGTCATGTGGGCACGTTGTATGAAATCGTGCTGATAATTGCGCATCTTTGTTCGTCATGAGCAGACCTTGTATCTCACCTAGAGCGGTCCAGAGGCGCTCCAGTCCCTGCCCCGAGCTGCTCGTGCACATAGACCTCGCTGCACGACCCAATCATGACAGACTGGGGACAGAGCCCTGCATGTACCCTGCCACACGCTTCTCTACTAGACAGGCAGGGAGCAAGCAGTGCACGCACGTGGGCTGTGTGGCCCCGGGCGCTGCGCCCCACAGCCCTGGGGCAGCCTGCTTGTGACACGAAGTGCCCTAGCACCCACCCCCTCTCCCTGTGCAAGCCCTGCGGAGCTCTGCTCACCAGTGTGGGGCGCACACCCGTATGAATGGGGCGTGCCCCCAGGAAAGGATGGCCAAGCTGATTCCCAGCAGGGGCAGGTCCCTAACTTTCTCTAGAAAAGGCCTTGGAAGGGCCATGTGTGACAGGCATCGTCCTGATGGCATTCAAGTAGCTGAGGGAGGCACGTGTCCTCGCTGTGTGTTTAAAGCCCGGGACTCTCGTGGGAGATGGTTATGGGGCCCTGACGCCACTGGGCCCTCTGCAGTGGTCATCTCCAGCAGACCCCGGTGAGCTCTGCCTCTTCCCTGGGGGTCAGTGCTCAGGGAGAGCGGTTCAGCCCTGGGTCTCAGGCAGCTGGTCACTGAGGGGGGCCCAGGGGAAACTGGGGGGAAGCGTGGTGGGAGGGCTGTGTGCGTCATGCTGCCCAGCCACTGTGTGAGGGTCAGAGCACAGGGGCCCTCACTACACCCCTGCTGGGGCCAGGGACTCTGCAGCTGGACTCGCCGCCGTTCTCCGCCCTGGTGAAACCTTCTGGCTGCTCCGTGGTGAGAAGAATGTCCCTCAGTCATGAAAACGTCCAGCTCGGGGTGGCGGATGCAGACCCCACCCCTCCAGCACTGAAGCTCCCCGCCCCCCACCCAGCCCTGCTCCGGGCAGGGAGCCCCCTCAGCTGCTCCCTCTCGGGGTCAGGCTGGGGGCAGGGGCTGGCGGGAAGAGGTTCCTGGCTGTGTTCAGCGGTCCCCACCACGTGCGGCACTAGGCCCCACATGGACTGGGTGCCACGCTGCCGCCTGTGTCCCCCATAGGAAGACGGCGCTTCCCCAGGGCCCTTGTGTCTGTGCCCCAGGTGGGTTCCTGAGGCAGGCGAGGCCGTGCTGCTGGTGGGCCGGGGAGGACCCTTCCTCCGCTCCTGCCACCGCCCTGCGTGAGCGGGCATCGGCGCGGCCCTGCTCTGTCTCCGAAGGGCTGTCCTTTCCCTTGAAGGCCGTTCACTGCCTGTCCTTTCTTGGAAGTGTCCGCGCTGCCCCCTGTCAGGCCCCTATCACTCTGGGGCTGCCCTAATCTGTCTTCAGCCCCATTCACGGCCTGCCTGAATGTTGTTCCGGCAAATTGGCCTTCCAGCAAAGGGACCGGAGCTGCCTAACACGCTTGTGTCTGGGACCCACATGCTCTCCGCTTCTCGGCTGTTCTCCCTGACGCCAGGCACCGGCTGCCACTCGCTGCTCTGCCGAGACCAGGGCGACCGGCCCTGCCCGGCCGTGGCCTTGCTGGCCCTCTGTTCCCGTAAGGCCCGCCCAACTCCGTCCGTGTCCCGAGCTGGCCGCCCGCTCAGTGCCCACGGCTCCCGTTACATTGTTTACAAATGTCTGGGCTGAAGCAGCAGGAGACCGAGGCAGAGACCCCGTCCCAGAAGCCCCAGCGTCCACATGGAGGGCAGCCTGGGCTGGCCTGGAGCCACTCTGGGCCTCAGCCTGAGGCCCTCAGCACTCGGGTCGGAGCACGCAGGCGGCGCCGTGAGCTCACACCCTCCCCGGCCAGCAGCAGGTGCACAGAGCCCGCACTGTGGCTGCAAGCCTCTTCACGAGCAAGACCCCGGCTGGGGAGTGCAGGAGCGAGTGCTGGGGGCCTGGTGGCCTCTCTGGGTCCATAGACGAGGTGGGGACGCGAGGTGGGGTCACGCCAGGGAGAAGGGAGTGGCGCCACCCCAAGGCCAGGCAGGCGCCCCGTCAGAGGCTCGGGGTTGGTACAGCTGCTCCATTTCAGCCTCCAGCGCCCGTCGGCACAGGCCTGCTCTCCTCAGGCCCGGGGACAGGCACAGGCGACGTGGTGATATCCCCTGATGTGCTGTGGGCCGAAGCACCTCCCGTGGCCTTGCACGCGGCTGGCTGCCGCCACTGTCCCCAGAGGCCAGCAGTCAGCTGCTGTCACTCATGCCCTCTGTGCACCGTCAGCTCCTGGAGGGCACCCTCCCCGGCGCTGGCGCTGCCTCAATGTCACGGAAGTGGTGACGTGTGGCATGAAAGGTCCCTTTGTCCCTGGGATGTGGTGTCCAGAGCTGTGCCTCCCACCGCCTCCAGCAGGAAGTGGGCTCGGGCTGGGTGAGCTAAGCCCAGCAGCAGACAAAAGGCGTGTGTGCTCAGCAGCGGCCCCGCAGTGCCCTCGGCAGGCCTGGCACCCGGCACGCCCAGGCCGCCACACCGCACGGGGGAGGGGTGCAGTGAGCGACTCGGTGCGCCTGCTTGTGCGTGTGCACTTGTGAACGCACGGGTGGGTACGTGTCTGTGTGCGTGTGCTGTTTGCACGCCCATGGTCTGTGCATGCATGTTCGCCTATGTTGATTCATTTCACCGTGTATGTACACACACACGCATGTTTGGGTGAGCAAGGGTGTACATGTGTGGTCAGATATCGTGGCTGCGGCGTGGACGGGACTTGGGCCCCTCCCCTCCCAAGGCTGTGGGGACCCGGCTCCCCGTCCTGCCTCCCCTCTCCCTTTCTGACCTTTGGCTCCACTCGCTTGTGGTCACACCGTGCTTGTGGGGCTCTCCCAGTGCTGGGGGGCCGCGTGCTCCCTCCCTCCCACGTTCCACCAGCTCTCAGAGCTGAGTGCATGACAGTCAGGAAGGATTGGAGAGAGCGGCCCCCATGCTGCTTCGAGAAAGGCGAACGGGCCCAGTGGCACGGAGGGTGGTGTCGCGGGACGAGATGGCCTTGGCCATGGGTCTGGCGGGAGAAGGACGCTGCCGTGACGTCCACAGTTGGGCACGTCCGGAGGTCAGCATCTGTCCCTCTCACACCCCCTGGTCCGAGTGACTGCAGGTGGCCCGACCGTGAGGGCTGGGTGTCCATGCGCACCGACGGGCCGAGCCTGTGCCGGGTCCTTCCACCGGCACCTTCTCCGCCCCCAGCACCGAGCGTCCCCGTGAGGACGGAGCACCAGGGAGAGCACACGGCGCCGCACGAGTGAACCCAGGCCTGGCTCTGCTGCCTTCCCCGCCGGCTTCGGGTGTCTGACCGCGTCACCGCGTGTCCTGCCGACCAGGCTGCCCAGCGCGGCCAGGACCTGCCCTCCACAGGGTCTGTGCAGTCCCGTTCCGGAGGCCCCAGGCCCCAGCGTGCACGGCCTCGCAGGCAGTGCTGAGCCTCGGGCTCCCTGCCTCCAGACCTCATTGCCTCTTGCCACGGGAGGGTGCGTCTGTCCCCAAAACAGACTTATTCCATGCTCGGCCCCTGGGGCGAGGACCGGGCGGACCTGGGCCTCCCTGCTGGCTGAGGTTCCACCCCGTTGGCCCTTGACATTGACAGCATTCCCCTGGGTGCGGCCCCGGGGGGGGGGGAGCACGGCTGCAGTCTCCACCATCCTCCCTTCAGCCTCTTCCACCCCACTCCTCATGGCTGATCCCAGAGCAGCTCCCCCTTTACTTGCCAGGATCATGGCTCAGGCACTCGTGTAGGATTTCCAGGGATTGGGCCGTGTGTGCGTCAAGCCCGTAGCCTCCCCGTGGGCTTTAGGGGCGGATTCGCTGGCGCACAGCAAGGCTTTCGGGCCGCCTCTCCCTGTCCGGAAACGGTGTGTCTGGGAAGGTGACACTGCTCGGGGCCCGGCAGGAATAAGGCGCAGAGGAGGAACGAGGCCCTTGGGATGCGCTGGGAAAGGTGCTGAGCTCCCGCGCTGGTGGTCCCGGGAGGGGCTCCCGCCTGCACCCAGCTTCTCGTCCCAGGACCCCCGGACAGAGGCCGTGGCCCAGTGAGCAGAACCCGGCGCGTCCCCGCCTGCCCTGGGGAACCGCACAGGTGCTCGGCGGCATCTTTGCCACACCGACTTCCCAGCGGAATGAGAAACATGTCCGAGTGGTGGGTCTCCCCCGCGTCACCGCCTGCCAGGCTGCGGGGACAGGATGCCACAGGCAGGGCGGCCTCAGCAGCAAGTGTCTGCCTTCTCACCACCCTGGGGGCCGGGCGTTTGAGAGGACAGGCCAGCCGGCTCAGGTGCTGGCAGGAGGCCTCGCACAGCTCGGTGTCTCTACTCGCAAGGGCGCTGATCCTACCCCACCCTCATGACTTCGCCTAAACCGAATCACTTCTGTAAAAACACCATCTCCGAGGACCCACGCTGGGGGTTAGGGCTTCATCATGTGACTGGGGAGCACAGTCCAGTCGGTGGCACGGCCTAGAAAGGAGCTGGGGTCAGGGTGACCAGCTGTTGCATCCCTGGCACGGCCCCCAGACCCGCACAGTGGCTGCCCAAGCCCTCTCCCAGCCCGCTCACCTTTTCCTGACGCCCCTGGGAGGACAGTCCAGCGCGGCGAGCACGGGACAGACACCCAAAGACGCATCTGTCCTCACACGCCTGGACCCAGACTCCGATCCTCGTTTCCTGGGAAGTCCCAGGTTTTGTGCCTTCTCAGCAGCGGGCCGGAGGTGGGGAGGATGCCGTGTTTGGAAGCATGCGTGTTGACCACATAGCTTTGAGCTGAAATAATGCCTGGCCTGTGGTGGGCATCCGATCTGAGCGCCCACACTTCGTAACTGGATCACCCCCCTTCTGTAAAGGCCCCGGATTTATGATCGTGAGTCAATCTGTCGTACGTGCGCTTAGGAGGACACGTACTTGGTCCTAATTCGGAGAAGAGCCCGTTGTTCTATGGGGTCCTTGAGGGAGGGTTACGTGGATACGGTCGTCCTCTATTTCAGGATGCAGCCCCTGCTTCTAGGCCTTTCCATCAGGGAGGAAACTCCTCAGCACCCCCCACTACCACTTACGGAGGGGCTGGTGCTGGAGCTGGACCTGGGGAGCGGTTCTGAATGGGGGGCCAGGGAGGAATAGCGGCCCGGCCACCCCGTTGGGCACCAGGTGCTGCCCACCGGACCTCCCCACCCCCGTGTAGCAGTCAGGCGGCTGGGGCTGCCCGGGGCCCCCGTGGGCAGTGGCTGAATGGCTCTCTTCTCTCCCGCAGCTCGAATCATCAAGACAAAGCAGTGGTGTGACATGCTGCCGTGTCTGGAGGGTGAAGGCTGTGACCTGCTGATCAACCGGTCAGGCTGGACGTGCACGCAGCCCGGCGGGCGTATAAAGACCACCACGGTGCGTACGCGGCCCCGCTCACGCCGTCACCGGGCGGGCGAGCAGGCCCCGGGCAGCGGGTAGCTGTGGGGAGGTGGGCCCCACGTCAGCGGTGACGGGGACAATGGCAGCTGGCTTCTTTGTGTGGACGGGCTGCGAGGCTCGCCGCTTCCCCTCCGCACCGCCCTCGTCCTCCGGGGCTGGATCAGTCTGTCCCTGGGCTGTCCCTGCCCTGTCAGACTGTCACTGCAGGCGGGTGGGCCCAGGGGCCAGACGGAAGCACCCCGAAGGCGTCCGCCCAGAAGTTGGCTCGGTGCCCACGCAGGGCGGTTGGTAACGTCGTCTCGCTTCTAGGGAGCACGGTGTGCTCACAACTCCAGGCAGGAGATCAGGTTAGGACCCCCTCAGGGCAGGTGATGCCCCTTTAAACAGCAAGTATCGGGAAGGGCAGTGGTCCTCAAGGTCGGCTCCTGCCCTGGGCACCGCATAGTGGCCGTTCGGAGCAGAGACCCTGAAAACCCCCAAGGGCATCCCAGTCCCTCCCAGATCCCGCTGAGGGGCACACCGCGTCCGCTGTTCCAGGAGCCCGTGTCCCCTGGCTGCTGTCCCATGGGCGGGAGGGGAGGACGGGAAAGGGGTTCTGGGGCCGCTCTCTGAGGCTCCTTTTCTAAAGGTAAATTCCTCAGGGCGCACACACAACGGTGGGAGCCGCGGGATCCGCGCCTGCGTCCACTGGTTTGGCGCTGGGGCTCCACAGACCTCGGTCCGCATGGCAGTGGCCTCTCCTTCCCCCGGCTGATTATCACCCCAATCCCAGCTCTTCCTCATGAGCCGCACATAGAAACCGAGACCCGAAGCCGGTTCTGATCTCTTGGTCGTGATTCCCACCTCTGTGCCTTGGGAACGTCCAGTTGGGGAGGTCCGGGGCCCCCAGGGAAGGATCCGGAGAGCCCGGCTGGCATCCGTATCTCCTCGCGATGCAGCTCCTCGGAGTTGGAGCAGAGGAGAACCCGCCTGCTTCCTCTGTCCCCGTAGGCCGGCCTCTGCTGGGGAGCCTGGTGGCCCTGAAGGAGCCTGGGGGGCTTCTGACCTGTGGCTGCCACTCCAGGGGCACCCGCTAGGTAGGCAGCTGATCTTTCTGGGGTCCCCATCTGTGTGCCGTTCCCAAAATGCAGAGACCTGGGGACAAGCAGATCCTAGGAGCCGGGGTCGCCGTCCCCTGTTCCTGGGGCCTGCGGGTCAGTGTGTGGATTCCCCGCAGGGCCCAGGGCAGCCCTGTGGGCAGGACATGCCAGGTGATGGAGTCTTCCGAATGCGCACCTGGAGGAGAGGAGGCGTGGGGGGAGGGTCCAGACCTCCCACCCACTGCAGTGGCCCTCCGGCGTGGCCGTGGGGTCAGGCCTGTGCTCCAGGCCCCGGACACGGTGCTGGGGGCAGGCCCGCTGAAGGAGGTGACCCAGCAGCACCCCCATGGTCTTACAGCTGAACCGAGGCTCCAAGCCCTTCCCCACTGCCGTGCTCTGCACTCCCTGCCCTGCGGCCCGTCTCACAGGCCCAGCGTGTGCAGGCAGCCTCTGTTCCCTGATGCGGTCCCTGCTGCCGAGGTCAGTCCCACTGCCCCACAGGCCGGGAGCTCGGACCATCGCGCTGGTCTCACTGCTGTGAAAACCGCAGCTCGCGTTAGGTTCAGACATGGTCTTTCCGTGTGCTGGGCCTTCCCCCTCCAACGCTGGGCCTGGCTTTGCACGCACCCACGTGTCTTTGGGCTCTGGAGAGCGACTCTCTCATCTGCCCGCTCTCAGGGGAGACCGCGCTGGAGGGCAGCTGGCGTGCTGTGGCTGGGGCTCGGCAGAGGCACCTGCTGGTCCAGGCGTGGGAAGGACACCTGCTACCCCCAGGGAAAGTCCGGGAGAAGTACCCCCTCTCGGGGCTCCCCGCCCCCCCATAGGGGTGCACACCTGGGGCACAGCGCCCCTTGCGGAGTGGAGGGCACATGTGCCGGAGCTTGGGCTGGTGCATCCCGGCGAGGGGGCTGTGTGACGATGCTGGAGGCCCGGGGTCTCCCCAGGGGTCTGCAGACACATCTCTGGCTCTGACAGCAGTCCTGGAGTGCGGGGACCTGTCTGCAAAGCTTTCGTAGAAGGTCACTCGAGCTCTTGACCCAAACACCGTCTAACTGGGGTGTATAGTCCCATCTTCAAGATGGCATCGCGATTCTGTTACCAATGGTTGGTTAGCGCTGCGGTGTCATGTGTCACCACGAGCAGGTCTTCTGTGAGATGGACTTTGCGAGCCCTCGTGATTGCTTGGCCACGTGACAGCCCACGCCACCTCAGGGGCCACAGCCGTGTCTGCAGTGGCGCCCCCCTGCCTACCGCGTCACGCCCCACTCCTCCGTGGGGGCCACACTGCTCACATCTCTGTGCCCACCAACCACCTGGCCCCTCTCTCAGGGCTGACGTGAGTACGTGTGATGACTTGATTACGTGGTCACCTGAGTAGGGACTCCGGGAACACGCTGGCGTTTGCCTTTCCGAGAGCGCTGCTTTTCAGAAGGCAGGTCTTCACCCCATTAGTGGGTCATGAAATTAATTTACTGGATCATGATCTGCATTTAAGGGAAGAAAGAAGAAATTAAGTAAAAATATCAAAGAATCCCGTGTCCTGAGGGGGAGTCCCACTTAGTAAAACTCATGCCCGTGCACAGGGTCACCAGCCGGACGCGGTGACTGCTGCGGGTCATGGGGAATCGCGGGGAGCCCACCGTCCGGGGGGACTTGAGGGAGGATCTGGCATCCGCTCTGGCTTTCCGGGCTCTGCTTCCCTCACTGTGTTGGCCCTGCGGACAGCGGTCTGCACCAGGAAAGGAGACGCGGGGCTGCCGCAGGCTCTCCTCCAAGGTGACAGCAGCGCCCTCCCATGACGCCCCCAGAGATAGTCTCCCCTGAGCTTTGCAGTCCTCCGCTGTGCCCACTGACGGCGCGCGGTCTGGGTCCACCCCGCGAGCAGAGCACCCTCCTGCCTACACGCGGCTGGCCTCCCCACATGTTAGCTGCTGAGGCCGCGAGCGGCACGTGCCGGTGGCGATCCGGACGCCATAATCAGTAATCACTCTGCCACACTTTGAAACGTGTGCCCAACGCGAGCTGCTGTCCCATCTCCCAAACCAGAGCGGACCGGCCAGATTGCAGCCCGTCTTTCCCAGGCGCTGTTACGCACCACACCGGCATTCTGTACGATGGGAACACCCCGTTGGGAGCGAGGAGCATCCGTGGGGCGTCCAACTACTTCTGTCCTGGAACTTGGATTTCCTGGACACTCACTTCCCCCAAACCTCACTTCCCAAGAGCAGGCTCAGAGAGATGGCACGGCCGCAGCGGCCCGAGAGCGTCTGTGCCCACCTGTCCCAGGAGCGCAGCCAGGGGAGGTGTAGGCGGGCCGCCGGGCGTCTCTGTTAGACGACACTGGGAGGTCAGAGGTCCCAGAGGTCAGCACTCACTGCAGACCGGTTCACACGGTGGGTGAGCGCTGGGGTGGGTTATGTCCTCATTTATTCCTGTTGGGCTCTGCCAAGGAGCATCTCCTGCCGTGCTGAGTGTCCCCCCAGCCCCGGTGCCGGATGTGTGAGCTAGCGTGGGGCAGGCTGGGGCCACTGCCCATCTCCCCCGTCCTGAGGATGGCTCGCCTTTTCCATATGCCCAGTTAACCAGGAGGTCTCTGTGCTCGTGGATTCCAAATGTACCACCCGAGGGCCTAGCATGCCAGATCTGGACCCTCTGAGCGGCCCATGAGAGCGGCACGTGGGGCCTCTGCTCTGGGAGCACCTGGAGCACAGGGTCCCTGGCTCTGCCAGTCTCCGTTCAGCGTTCCTCGTGCCAGGCACACACCTACGAGGACGTGCAGGAGGAATACCCATAACCCCGAGAGCTGGACCCCGAGCTCTGGACCTGGAGTGCTGGACCCCAAACACTGGACCCTGAGCTCTGGACCTGGAGCGCTGGACCCCAAACACTGGACCCCGATCGCTGGACCCTGAGCTCTGGACCTGGAGCGCTGGACCCCGAATGCTGGACCCCGAGCGCTGAGCCCTAAATGCTGGGCCCTGTATCTGAGCCCCACACACTGGTGCAGAGATTCTTACAGGACCGTTCGTAGAAATTTAGCAAATGCTTGTTCTGGGCTCCCAGTTAAAAGAACAGAACATATGTGCTTCCCGTGTTTGCCATCTGGACACCCCTCTCACGTGACAGGGGCATGGAAAGGAGAAAAGGCAGAGCGCGCAGGAGAGGAAACGGCAGGAAGCAGGCGCTCTCGGTGGATGAGCTGGTCCGGCCCCGCGGTCAGGTGCTCGGGACTGGGGTGCAGGCCCCTCTGGGTGGCCTAGAGGTGGGGCTGCAGGAGCGATCCCAGCCCTCCCAGCCGGCCCCGCGGCAGGCAGACCCCCCAGGGTCTCACAGCAGCGAGGGGAACAAGCCTGGAGACTCCGGACCCCGTAACACCAACACTGGGAGCGGAGGGGACGTCCTGAAGACCCAAGTCCTGAGACGCGCGGGCCCCTCAGCTCCCAGAGGGGACGCTGCGGCTTCTTTCTGGAGACGCGCCCTGCCAGGCTCCGGCGGCCCCACCAGTGACCCCACACTTGGAGGCCCACAGCGGCAGAAGTTCTCCCTGGGTGAAGCCGAGGTGTGTGTGGCAGGGCCGTGCTTCTCCAGAGGCTCTGCGGGAGGGTCTGGCCTCGTCCAGCCTCTGGGGCTCCAGGCGCTCCTGGGCGTGTGGCTGCGTCACCCCTGTGCCTCCGTCACCACGCGGCCGTGGGCCTGCGAGAGCCAGGCCTCTCGCTCGCTCCCTCGTGAAGACGCCGTCCCATCCAGGCTCTTCCCCGATCACAGATGATTCCGTGTCACAAACTTGATCACATCTTAAACGACTCCATTTCCAAAAATGTCACTTTCTGAGGTTCCAGGTGGACGTGAATTTGGGGAGGTGTCCTGTCTCCCCAATAACTCACTGAGCTCAAGGCTGAAACCCGTGCGTCGCTGTGGTTTGGGGCCTGAGGACCCTTCTGGGAAGCCGACCGTCTGCCCGTCAGTTCTTCATGTCACGCTTGCCAACGTGGGGGAGGCAAAGCGTCACTGCTTGACGAGAGCGACCAAAGGCCACTGACCACAAGCCGGAGCAGCTGGAGGAACGGGGCACTGGAGGCGGTGGGGGAGGAGGCCACGCAGATCAGTGCCGTGAAGCTCACAGGCAGCCCGCGGGAGCAGAGGGGTCAGGAAGTGGGAGGAGGAGGGCACACCGATGGGACCGCCCATTCCCGACCTCGGCCCTTCCTTCCCTGGTTGCCGGGCCCCCGAGCCCCAGGTTTGTGGGAAGAGAGTCATGGTCGTTTCAGGTCCCTGAGCTGGACACTCGGACCGAGAGCAGTTTTGGAAATGACGGATACCGCGTGTGGAAGAACGGAGGTGTGCCGTGTGCACGAAGCATGCACGGCTGAGGGCACGCATGCGTGAGCTTACGCCCGTCTGTGCACTTGTGTGCAGGCGCACCAGCGTGAGTGAGTGTCACAGATTTTGTTCACAATCTGGGCGAATGAGGAAGTCTCAGCTGTGAAGTCAATTTTGTAAGACAAGAAGGAAAAAAATAGACGAGAAGATCGATTCAGGAGTTCTGAAGAATATAAGGTCCAGAAATAGAGGAACGTGGAGAAGAGATTATCAAAGAAGTACTTAAAAACAGAATTCCCAGAGCTCCCCGATGCGGGTTTCCAAGGGCGCATGCCCGTGGAGGGTGGGGAGAGTGCGGATCCGTCCGCGGCCCCTCAGCGCGGGGCTGCAGGTGGAAAAGCACCTCCCAAAACCCAGAGGGGAAAACGGGTCACGTACAGAGACTCAGCACCAACATGCCTGCTGTTCCGCGGAGCCCCTCGAAGCCGGAGCTCAGCCACAGCAGGTCGTCCCGGACCTGAACTCCAGGATTCCATCGAGGGAGGAGGGGATGGCCAGCCTGGGAGCCGGAGACTGCAGGAACGGTCCCCGGGGTGCAGGGAGAGCACCTGCGGACAGCAGGGCCCCCTCTGCTCTGTGCGCCCCCCAAGCTGGTAATGAGTGCTCCGTGTCCAGGACGAGGCCCTGGGACCCCCGGCACAGCCCTCTGCCGCAGTAGGGTCTCCAGGCTTTGGGCTGATCCAGCAATTTTTCCCATGGATTCATCCACACCTGTTCCGTAAGCCCAGCATTTGTGGGGCAGTGCGCTTGCCACCGGGGAGGCCCCGGGAACCCCCGATGGGCACAAGTCTGCCTCACCTGCGTGACCAGGCACGGCTGCCCTGGGAGGTGACAGCTGGTCTCAACTGGTCAGAGACCCTCAGGAGAGAGATAGGAGCATACAGCGCCCGCCCTGCGGCCAGCTCCCAAGAGAGCCTGGCTTCTTAGGAGTTTGGTCTTCTCCAGGAGTGAGGCAGGGCCCCGGGGGCGTATGGAAGATGCCAGCGTCCATTCTGAGTGTGCGGGGGCGGGGGGGGGCGCAACTTGGGGAGGACCGTGAGCTTTGCCTTGGGGAGGCTGTCTGGGGCCATGGGTGTGAGGTCAGTCTGGCCACGACAGACCGCAGATGAGAGCTGTGGCTGGAGAGGAGGGAGTGGGGGCTCCGCAGTGACTGTGAGGGGACTCGGTGACAGCTGGCGTACTGCAGGGAGAGATGAGGAGGGGCACGTATGGGGATGGACTCGTGTTCCCGGCCTGGTCACTCCGGCAGGCACCTGTGAGCACTTCCTGGCCTGCGCACGTGCAGGCATGAGGCCGTCACAGGTCAGAGGGAGGCCAGCGTGCCAGAGCACCCGGCGTCCGTGTAGGGCAGCTTGGAGGCCCCCAGTGGGGAGGCCGGTGGCCGTGGCCGTGGAGGCAAGTCCAGGTACATCCTGGCAAGTGAAATCCACCACTGAGTGGCCAGCCAGTGTGCACTGTGCATGCCCCCCTGTTCTCTGCAAGGAGACCCTTGGTCCCCCCGGGCCCCCTCCCACAGGACCCTCCCGTAGCCTTGCTGACACGGGTGGCCTTGGGGGCCTCTGCAGCGCCTGGCGGGCATGTGCCCCAGTTTTCTATCTCCCCGTGTGTCCTCCAACCGCGGTCTGCTGCTGGGAACACACCTCTCTCCATGCTCACGGCCGCCAGCAGCTCCTTCACTCCCGAACTCTGGGACTTCTGGGAATGTTGGGCACAGTGTGTCGTGCCCCCCAGACGCTGTGCTCCCAGCCTGGCTCTGCGGGCAGCTGGAGGCCTGCTCTCCCATCGCACCAGCCGGCAGGTTCTGAGCGATGCCCGGGCCAGCCCGCCACCAAGCACGGCTCCGCAGGCCATGTCCCCAGCGTGAAGCGGCACGCTGCTCGTCCATGTCATGAGCCAGGGCTCCAGGGCGCAGCAGACCCCCCGCCAGCTGTGAGCTCCGGCAGACAGTGCCTCCTGGAGGTGTTTGGGGGCCTTGGGTCTGTCTCTGATCTCGAGTGAGCCATCCCAGCAATTAGAAGCTTTTATTACAGAGCCGAGCCTCAGCTGCCGTTCTGTGGCTCATTCTGAAAACCAATAAAAGAAAAATGACTCTGGGCCGCGAGTGAGGCGCCGTGGGGCTTTGCTGGCCAGAGGCCACAACTGGCTGCCTCATGGCAGGTTTTCCCTTGTCTCAGTGGGGAACAGGGAGACAGTGGTCCCTGAGGCTCTGCTGGGGTTTCCATCATCCGGCCAGGCAGCTGTCCCAGACCCCAGCAGAGCCCCCCGCCCCTCAGGCTCTGCCCAGCCTCGGGGGACGGCTCATTGGCCACGTTCCCCTCCTGGGGCTCCTGCCATGTAGACTGGGCTTCCCCCTGCAGACCTTGCCCCAGGCCGGCCTCACTGGAACACGCTCTGGGACTCCTCTGAGCTGTTCCAGGTCCAGGCCACGGAGACGGAGGGCTGGCGGCAGAGGGGGAGTCTGGGCTCCGTTCATCCAGGTACCTGCAGAGCAGATCGGGCCATGTCCCACCTCGGGCCATGTCCCACCTCGGCCCCTGTCCAGGGACTTGGGATGCAGGAGACGGCACCTTGGCGGGCACTCAGGACATGGGCCTCGAGGTAGGAGGTGCAGGTCAGCAGGGTGCAGGGATCGAAGGCGGGTACAGGGGGCAAGGCTGGGGCCTCGGACACCTCTCATCATCCGCGAGGGGACGCGGGGCCCTGTCCGATAACTCCCAGCCCACCTGCTGCTGCGTGAGAAGCACCTGCTTGGACTCTGGGCCCCAGCGGAGGGAATTAGCAAACAATCCAGCACTTGTGGAACACATTACACGTCTTGGCTCGAGAATGGGAGGGATCTTGGATTTGCCTCTCATGGACAAAGGATTTTCAGCTGGAGATTTTCTGTATGAATCCATGTGGCGGGGGCGTGTTGCCGAGCCCATCCCACTCTGCAGGCGTCCATGGGGACGTGCTTTCTGACGTCTGTTCGGGGTTCTCTGTTCCTGCAGCTGATGCCAGGTGGGGCTTCGGGGGGACGCAGAGACAGGACTCCTGAGGAGGAGACCAGAGGTCCTGGACACACAGCCCCAGCCCCTGCTCCTAGGGTCTGCCTGCCTTTCCCAGGGAGGGTCCTTGACAGACCTCGTCCCTCCCGTCTGACGCTTGCGGCCACCCCTGCCACCTGCGGATATTGGGGTCAGAGGGGCCAGCGGTGCTGTCCAGCAGTCATGTGGACCTTGATAGGATGGTGTTGGTGGCGGGTCCACTGGCGCCCGGACGGTGCACAGAGCACGGACCAGGGGTGCCGGGGAGAAAGGCATTTGAGACCAGGAGGAGGCACAGCGGCAGGGCTGGTGAGGAAACCCGCCCCGGAGAAGAGGGGAGGAGGGCGGACCCTGGGGCAGACTCCAGCCCAAACCAGCCCCTCCCACCTGCCCTCCAAGGAGCCCCGCAGTGAATAGATGCCCTCCCAAGGACTAAAGGCTTTTGTCGTGTTTCTAGGATTAGTGTGGAGGGAGGCAGAGCAGATGGCGGGGACTTACCCCAAGGTAGCTCGGTGCCTGCACCTCGCTAATTCCTTCTTCTGCACAAACAGTGAAAAATACCGAGTCATTACTCTGATCCCTGTCTGCGGTCCATTTTGTGTTCTCTGAATCACCGCTATTCATCACCACGGTAATAGCTGGACGTTTTAATAGATTCCGTGCGTAAACACAAAACGTATACGGCTGGCGTGGCATCAGCAAGGATCATGAGCAGTGACATTCTTCATGTTCTCGGCAGAAATGAGCCCAGAAACAAAAAATCGGTTTGACCAAGCCCGCGTGATTTCCGTGGGCACTTTTGGCCAATTTCGTGATGGGAGGCATCCCGTGCCGGCAGCTTTTCATGGTAATGACGCCGTGTTAGTCTCCATTTTCGTTAAAGCAGTTGCTCTTTGAATCATTTTAAATACATAAATGGCAAATGGTTGAATTGGGAGGGAACGTGGGCAGTGGAGAAGCCCGTGGTCCTGGGGCGAGCCTGCCACCTGGGGGTGGGTGTTCCTGATGCTGTAGATACGACATCAGCCTGCCGAGTGGACCACGTCAGGGTCGGGGTAGGGGACAGGCCCCCACGTGGGGCCTGGGAGGCTGAGTCCTGCCGTCCCCTTGGCCCTGCGTGGGCAGCTGGGTCCCGTGATCAGCACCCCCTCTCCTCCCCCAACACTGTTCCCGGCCACCCCGTCCTTTCTGCCTCCATGTTGGATGCTGGGGATGCAGGGATGAAACATTTGCAGCCCTTGGCCCTTGGACCGCTGATGGACACCCCGAGATTCCCTGGAGGGGCAGCTCGCGGTGCCTTTTGCACTTGCACACATGGCCGTTGCTTAGATGCAAGGTCAGAAGTGTTTCCTGAATGAACGGAAGAGAATGCCCGCCACCAGGGGCTCTGGCCAGGCACCCATGTCCCACAGCCCATCCTCGGGGTGGTGCTCTGGAGTCTGAAAAGGTCAAATGGCCCCAGAGCTCAGCGGTCCTAAGGAAAGTCTGGGACAGTGTGTGCCCCTGTAGGGGAACCTTCAAAGAGCGACCCGCTGAATGGGACAGCCATTCTGGAGCGAGCAGGCGGGCTGCCGCCACCATGCTGCCCGTCTCCGCCAGCCCACCAGCCCTCCATGGTGGTCCAGTGCCTGCCGTGGACCCCCCTGCCGTGTCCCTTTGCCAAGAGCACTCCTGCTGCGCCAGAAGTCAAGGGGGTCCCTGTGATCCCGCGAGCAGGAGGCGGTCACCTTGTCAACAGTGAGTGTTTGAGAAGGATGGAGAAAGTTCAGAGTGATCCCGAGTTCCCAGAGGAGCTGTTAGAGTTAATTCTGTTCTCTGATTCCAGGTTTCATGAGCTTATTGGGCAGAAATACTGGCAAAGTGGTCAAAAACATGTTTTTCCTAGTGGTTTCATAAGTCCTTACGATCTTCCAGATGATATTGCTCAGGGGTGTGTTTCCTTGTAAAGGATGAAGGTAAACAGCCCATCATCTGTGCTGTGAAAAGGAGGGTCACGTAAGCAGGAAGCCGGTCACGCGTACAACGCAGATGCCGCCAGGGCTAGATCTTTCCCCGTCCAGCGCGGTTCTGCATCCACATGAGGTGGGTGGGTGGTTGTGTGCACTGCCCGTGTCCCGGCCTGCCCCTCACGCCCCAGGTTCCGGTCACACTGAGCCTGTCTCTGTTGCTGTGTTTTTGTGCTCTGTCCTCCATGTGCTGGGGTCTGGCGGCTGCTCTCAGCCCAGCTCCGCTGCGCTTGGGAGCACTCGGGAGCAGGGCCCCCTTCCCAGCCGTGTTTGCACATGGCATGGGGAAAGAAATAGGGCATTTGGCATGGACGTTTATTAGAGATGAGTCTTTAAAAATGAAATAGTAGGATTTGTGTCTCAACCCAAATGACTTGAAATGTCAACTCCCCATTAGACCTGAGATACACTGGGTGATGCAGGTCCTGGGTAGTATCAATGCCCGCGTCACCATCGCTGGGTTCTGGCATGGGTCCCCCCTCGTGTCCTCCCCCAGCCCCGAGCCAGAGCACAGAGCTCAGCCTTGCCAGGTGTGGTGAGTGAGCGCACCTGCAGCACCCTGCACCATGACAAGCCCCACGCTGGGGCTGCCGTCTCCCCTTCCTGGTTGGGATTGTGTCCCTGCCCACGGGGTGACAGTTCTGGTGCACACGTGGGTGGCCTCAGTTTCCTTACCCATGGAAGACATAAGAGTGCCCCCCGGCTGGCCTCACAGGTCCTTGGGGTGGTAGGAAAGGGAAAGAACAGTTTATGAAAGACCAGGGGAGTCTCTGTGAGGGTAAAAGTGTTGCTGTTTTCCTTGTGTGGCCCCTCCCGGAGCATTCGGAGTGTTCACATCCCCAGTGGCTGCATCTGGAAGAAACCACTCCCATGGCCCTCTCCGGGAAGCCCCCTGCCCGTCCAGGAAAGCCCCAGAGAGCTGGTTGTGTTACTGCGTCTCTCCATTTTGTTTGAATTCTGGCTGCATCTCACTGTGCGTCGTCACAGCCCATGTGCCTTCAGTTGTCATAGGACCGGGTGAGTTGGGGAGGTAGTGTCCCTCCTCCCCACAACCATGGCATTCCCTGCCGTGAGGAAACAAGCTGGTCTGACACTTGGAGGAGAGAGGAACAGTCTGGTCCTTCCACCAAGTCTGTAAAGACGTGGCCTGGTGTTCTGGATTAATACGACTGTGGACCTCTTATGCCAGCCACACAGCCTCTGCCCAGCTTCCAATTCCAAATATTTTTGGAAATGAGAACAACTGGCAATCACATTGTGACTCAAAGAAAAGAAACACATGCAGAGGTTTGGTAACATCCCGGTGGGCGTGTCACAGGTGGATGGGAGGCACCTTCTTGGCATGCCACTGCTTTACTGTGTGAACCCCAGCAGTGATGAAGACCTCCAGAGATGCAGAAGGAGGCTGAGACTTCCTCCTTGTGCCTGGGCCTGACCTCAGGGCCTGGACGCTGCCGCACTGACCGGGAAGGCAGCAGGCAGAGGTGGGGTCTGACCAGCAGGAGCTCGCCCTGTCCCACTGCGGAGACTTGACTCCCAGCACCATGGCAGGAGAGAAGGTGGTGGGCGGAGGTGTGCTTCACGGGAAGGGGCAGAGTTAGCAGGAAGAGCCCCTCCAGTGGGCAGGAGGAAGCAACAAGGTGACTGGGGCACACAGGGGCCTGTATTACCCACTTGGTTCTCCATTCTCAAGAGAATGTCCAGCCAAGGCAGAGCTCCTGACCTCCCAAAGGAGATAAGATACTCCTGGGAGCCACCCCCTCTCCCACTTGAGAGCCTGTTGGGGGTCACATGAAGATTCAGGGTCCCTGCACATCCAGACCTTCCAGGCCAGCCTGGAGGGGCAGGGCTTCCCACACCCCCGGGAGCTGAGACGAAGGATGAAGACTTGCTCACTGTGGGGCCTGTTGGCTCATTCCAGCCCCCGATGGGACTCTGCCTGTTTAAAGGGGATTAAAAAAGCATCAGAGCCAAAGTTCAAACATGAGCCTGTGGGAAAATGCACACTATGGGAAGGAATACTTTCTGAAGGATTAAAGGCAGAGTTAGCTCTGAAAGTCCTCTGCCATATACAGGGGAGACGTCTGGAGAGCATCTGCTTGTTGGTATCAGAGAGCTACAAGGGTCTGTGACTTCTGTGACCCGGGAGCCAGGAGCCACAGAGAAAGGACAAGCTGGGGCAAAGGCAAGCATCCGGGGGTTTGCTAGGTGACCTGAGGAACAGATACTAAGATACCCAAAATATGAGTGGAATTGAGATATGTACTGGAAGCTGCAAACGAAGGAACTGTCCCTGCAGAAAAGCAACACAGTGATGTGGGCGAGTCTTCAGCCAAGGGACCGTTGGAGAAAGCAAAGAAATAGAGTCAGAGAGAAAAAAGTTGGTAGGTGTGGAGGACAGAGGGCAGATACCTAATCTGAAAAAGTGAGTGCTCTGGAGCAAAACCACCGTGACCAGGATGGGAGGGATAATCAGGTTAGGATGAGAATAGGACCAGAAAGAAAACCCCCAATTAAAAACAAGAGAACAGCTTCACGACCCACACACCCCGTGGGCGTGTTTGATTTGAAAGAATGAAAGAAAGCTGCCTCATCACAATCCAGGTTAAATTGGGGAAATGAAATTCAGACAAGAAGACAGGAATCCACAGAAGCTATGAAGGCACAGACAGCCGCCCTCTGGACCAGAAGGAAAGGAAGGATCACAGCCAGGGATTCGGCTGAAAAATGCTTTCACTTACGAATTCAATCCTACTTTTAGTTGTTTTTCACACCAAGGGACTAAAAAACACAGTTTTAGATTTGCAAGGATTTAGAAATTGTACCACCCACAAAGCTTTCCTGAAAAAAAAAAAAAGAAAGATAATCTCAAGCCAATCAAAGAAATAAAAATCAGGGGCTGATGATAGAAAAGGTCATAGACGAAAAGAATCATGGTGACTATTGATACCAAGAAATATATGGAGCTAAATGTAAATATCATTCCTGTGACTCTGGTTAGAACACTGAACACAAAATCCATAACGTGTTATGTAACATGCTGTGTTTATTGTGAAAAACGCCTTCTGTGTAATAGTAAACTGATTTGTAACCTCTGGCTACGTTAATAAAGGCTGAGGTGGGGGAGCAGCTGCTGAGGAAGAGAAGAGCCACTTAATGTCTATTTGTGTAGTAGAAGGAGCCATAATGACTTAAGTCATTAGAGAAATGGCTTAATCATTAAGAGTACATTTGATTAACAGAAAGGCCGCCGCTAATGGAAATAAGAACATGATTTCTTCAAACCATGGCAGAAGAGAAAACAGGTGAAATGCCATGTGTGTGCATGAAGAAATGATCCATGAAAGGAGCATAACCGGAAATCAGGACGGGGCATATCCTGCTTAGGATAGAACTTCTGTGCCAGTGGTGACAATAACTGTAAATGGGTTAATCTCCACTGCTGGAAAGCAGAGACTGTAAACCAGACCTTTAAAATAGCCAAATATATGTTGTTTTCTAAGGGCATCTCTATAAACGAAAAGTTTTAAAGCAAAGAATCAATCAAGGTATACCAGGCCAAGGAGAGGAAAAGGAAATCAATAGGTAAAATGATTAACTTGGAACAACAGGTCATATATTGATACATGTAAGATCATACGAGTGCATATGATCTTTGACATACATTGGTACGTTACAGTTCACAGTAGTGGAAGTGTCACAGAAACCTCTATGCACGAGTTAGCTCCATTTATATGAAGCGAGCTCAATTGCAAATTAACAAAATGATTGGGAGCACACTTTTTAGTTTGAAATTTAAACAACCCTTAAGTCTGCATTAATAAGGTCAAGTAAAAAAAAAAAAAAACCACTGATAACAACAATTAAAAGAACCAGGACATAGATCTTCTGAATAACAAATGTATCATGACTGATTTTGCATCTACGTATTGAACATTTTAACGTACAAACAGGCTGCTTCTAATTTCCCGTCATTTATGAAATCTGTGCAGAAGAATCCGTAATCCAAGTCATGATTCAAACTTGCATAGAAGAGAAATGTGGCAACCTTCTTTTCCAGGATTTTACATTATATTTAAGATGTAACAAAAAATAATAATAACGATAACCTTAGCAGCCAGTACCTTCCCACAATGTGGTGGTCAAATAAGGTGTGGAGTCATGCTCGTGCAGCAGTGTGTGGGGTCTGAAGTCAGTCTGCTGGTGGAGCACCTGTCACCTGGCTCTCCATGCCTCAGTGTCGACATCTGTAAAATGGGCAGAATGGTGCTCCTGGCCTCCTAGGGCTGCCTTAGGATTGAAGGGGTCAGAACGCTAACACCATCAGAGCAAAGCCAGCACGTCCTGGATGATAGACTCCACGTGTCTTCATTGTTGAATTGCATTCTGCATGTTATGAGAAGAACACACAGTGTCTTTACAGGCACAGTGAAATATGGACTTGGGTATACGCATGTCTTTAAATAACTTTATTTTAGAATGAAAATAAAAAGCCTAAGCTATGGAAAAGCCACCCTCAAAAGGAGAAGAGAAAGAGACTAAACACGAAACAGGAATATTAGTGAACTTTTTTTAAAAAGATTTTATTTATATGAAAGAGAGAGAGAGTGCACCCCTGCATGCAGGGTGGGGGGAGGGACGGAGGGCGAGGGAGAGAATCTCAAGCAGACTCTGTGCTGAGCTCAGACCTGACGTAGGGCTCAATCCATTCACCCTGACATCACGACCTGAGCTGAAATCAAGAGTCGGATGGTCTACCATCTGAGCCACCCAGGCGCCCCATTAGTGAACTTTTAAAAGAGAGACGTGGACGTGATCATTCACTGTGTGTCTGGCAAAACCATAAAAATGCCCTCTGACCTCTGTCATGTGCAAATTTTTTTGTTAGAAAATAAATCTGGGGGCGCCTGGGTGGCTCAGTTGTTAAGCATCTGCCTTCAGCTCAGGTCATGATCCCAGGGTCCTGGGATCAAGCACCGCATCAGGCTCCGTGCTCCACTAGGAGCCTGCTTCTTCCTCTCCCACTCCCCCTGCTTGTGTTCCCTCTCTCGGGCGTGATCCCGGCGTTATGGGATCGAGCCCCACATCAGGCTCCTCCGCTAGGAGCCTGCTTCTTCCTCTCCCACTCCCCCTGCTTGTGTTCCCTCTCTCGCTGGCTGTCTCTATCTCTGTTGAATAAATAAATAAAATCTTTAAAAAAAAAAAAGAAAGAAATCTGATAGGAAGGAGGGAAAACCAGCCTGTACTGGGGTCTCAGATCATTCAAGAGTGCATGCATGGCTAGTGTAACAGTCACTATATCTGCAGGGTTTCATCACATATGTGATTTTCTGGGGTAAAAATTACCACCATAACTAAGGAGTAGAAAGATGTTAACATCCTCCAGTAGAAATCCCGGACGGAAATGGCTTAACAGGCACAGTCTTGAAAATATTAATGTGCAGGTGTCCTTTCCCCAAATACTGGAAAATTGCCCAGTTCAATTTAGGGACTAGCGAAATGCCGATGCTGGAAGTCTCCCTAAGGGTAGGAGAGCACACATGGAAACACTGTGTTCCACAAAGACTCCAAGTCTGTGACATGGGTCTGGTACTGTGCCAGGCACTGGACTGGTTCAGCAAAGTGCCCTTGAGTCCCCCGCGTACCTCACATTGCTTTGAGGTTGTGGCTACATCTGGGGAATCCCTGCTCCCTGGAATGTGCAGGCGTGATTGGGACAAGTGTCACCCATACCTGCATAAAGTAACGGTTCACTGAATCCTGCGGTCCTTAAAACAACACAAAAGTAGATTTATGTAAGAAAGAAAAATACATTTTTAGTATTTCAGAATCGGGAAGGATGACTGACCCCAAAGGATGATCAGATAAAAATGTGCTCTAATTCAGATGTTGATAAAGGCAGCAGGCAGGCACCACACATATTCCTAAGGAAATATCAATCAGGCAACAGCATCAGGACCAGCAGATCTCCAAGTTAACCTGGAGGAGAAGGCAGGCCCCCTGGAGCCTAATGTCCACCTGAAATGAAGCCAACATTGCCCTTATCGCTGGACCCCTGCCCTGTACACATCAGGACCAAGGCATGCTGGGTGCGCAGGCCTGCAGCCATCCCCGGGATGACCTTTTGGAAGATCTGGCAAATGCAATCACATCGTTATTTGATATGAGAAAATACAATCATTATTCCTTACAGATGAGGTAAACAGGTGCCTCCAAAAATCTGCAGGAGCAGCTGAAATGCCTTGGAAACTAATAAAAGAGTTTATTAAATTGGATCAAGTATGAATACAGAAAGTTCTCTACTGTATTCAGCCATTATTTTTCGTAGATACAAACAAGTCATGTTCTAGTTCAGAGGCCAGCAAACTATGGCTAAATCCGGCCCCCACCTATCTTTATAAATAAAGTTTTATTGGAACACAGCCGTGCTCTCACTTGCAGACGCTCTAGGGATGTGTCGGTGCTGCAATGCAGAGCTGGGTAGTTGCAGGAGAGACCTCACAAAGCTGGAAATCTGCATTCCCTGACCCTTTGCAGCATGAGTTTGCCAAATCCGGACTAGAATAATGGAAGTCCATCGAGCCTGCCCACGAGGACGCGAAATAAGCGGCCAGGTGAATGTGTCGCTTTGAAGGTGAACACAGGTGAGCTCGCCGGCAGACTTGAGGAAGAAACTTGCCTACCTGGCCAGGGAGGAGAGGCTCGACAAAAGTCAGTTGTGTTCTCACTTCCAGGCAAATAGGTTTCAGAAGAGTAATGGTTTAATTAAAATACGTAAGTAAAATAAACCTGAGTAAATAAGGGAGGCGAGGTCTCCGCTAAACACAGCAGGAAACATACGGAAACTCGAAATCACTTCCGTAAGAAAAGGCTGATCACCTGTATAAAGATAATGGCAGAGTCTTACTAGGAGAAAATTAAAGAGATTTGAATAAATAAAAAGAAAGCGGTCACATACTTCGATAAGGTCAGTGAGTCCCCAGACCCTGTGCGGTTGTCTTTTCTTTCAGATACAGTTTTTAGGTTTAATACAGTTTCAGTCAGATCCCCGGTGAAGTTTTGGGAACACTACAAGTGGTTTTACGTTTTAGCTGGGAGTGTAGACCCGTCACGTTGTAGGAAGGCTTTGGGACAGAGGCCTCCCCGGTGTCCACGTCCCGCTGGTGGGCGCCTGGGTGTGCAGGGGAAGCTTGTGAGTGGCTGAGCCCCTGGCCGCCCCCCACCGGGTACCCACCTTGTCCTTGATACAGGGACAGAGTTTGTCCAAGTCCTGAGGACCCACTTAGAACCTGAGAAAATGCTGGGCTTCCTGCTGTTACTTTCTGCTCCACAGAGCAGACCACATGGCCCTGAGTGGAACCCCGGCCTCAGGGGGGATGGACTGCGGGGTGCAGCGAGTGGCACAGACCGGTGGGGAAGGGATGGGTCCCCAGCAGCGGGTGGGGCTTCATCTTTGGGGGCAACTCAAGTTGGAGCCACGTCCCACCCTGAATTCCCGGGGGATTACA
Source organism: Ursus maritimus (assembly GCF_017311325.1). Lineage (NCBI taxonomy): Eukaryota > Metazoa > Chordata > Mammalia > Carnivora > Ursidae > Ursus > Ursus maritimus. The sequence continues at coordinate 55,448,407 of NW_024424564.1, forward strand.
GACTGGACTAGGGCGCCTGAAACCGTGGGACGGCGGAGGAAGTGCGGGAGAGTGTCTGGGTTCAGGCCGAGGAGAGGGCTGGGAAACCCAGCGTAACCATGGACGCCCCGATGCCAACGGCACTTGCTCAGCTGCTGTTCCCGCCGGGAGCCGCCGTCTGTCGTCCGCGTCTTACAGACGAGGACACTGAGCCACGGAGGGCCCAGTCGTGCTCTGAGTCAGCCACAGACCGAGAGCCCACGCTGGGCCCCGTGTCCCACGGGCAGCCCTGACTCACCTCCATCTCCCAAACCCGCCCTCCCGGAAACAGAGGGCCACGTCACAAGGTCGGGATCTTTGGAGCCCACGCAGCACGGCTGGTTCCGAACCACGTGGTGGAGGGACGGCACGCGGGCGGAGAGGAGTATAGCCCACGGGTAGAGAGGTCCTGAAACTCCAAATGGGAACAGCCAAGGAATAGGAACAGCGACTCGCGGTCGGGGAGCGGTGGCTGACCCACGAAGGTGGTGTTTCCATCCGGCCTCATTCCGAGGCCACACGAAGGGCGCGGTAAGAATGTGGATTTGCCGATCTTTCTGGAAAGTGCTCAGGGGAGAGGCATCAAGAGAAGCAGAAGTACATGCCTGGGCCCCCTGGAGGGCAGGCTGGCCGTCGCTCCAAAGTTAACGTGCAGTCACCCATGACCAGCCGGTGCTGTCCTGGTGGGACCGTGGGTGTCCAGCCGCGAGATGTGACGGCCCACGTGCGCACAAGAACTCGTGCATGCAGGATCACCGCAGCACTAAGCAAAGCCGCCGGCAGGTGGGAGCGGCCCGGAGCCCACCTGCTGATGAGCGGTACGCAAGCTGCGGTCCAGCCGACCGATCGCTGTCAGCAGGCCACAGCGTGGACCAGCCCTGAACGCATCGCACACAGGGCGAGAAGCCAGACGCAAAAGGCCACGTGCGGTGTGACTCATGTACAGGAAACGTTTAGAACAGGCAGCCCCACAGAGGCAGGAAGTCTGCCGAGGGCCGTGGGGGCTGGCGGGGGGTGGCAGTGACCGCTGACGGGTCGGGGCTCCTCCTGGGGACGAGTCTTCCACTCGGGCTGAGGCGTTGGCTACACAAAGGCATGGCCTCCACGCTCTGGAAGCGTGACTGTGTGATGTGGGCCCCCGATCGTGGCGAAGCTGCCGCGAGCAGACGGGAAGATGGGCTGTCCTCGTGGCCAGTCTTCCACCTGGTCCTTGGCTCCCGGACGGACAGCGGCCTGGCAGGGCTCCGTGCCGGTGCAGGCAGCACCTGGTCCAGCTCAGAGGCGCAGACACACCGCACAGAGGTGACCTCCCCACCGTGAATGGCCACCTTCCCTGGAAGTGGACCCAGGAAGGGGACTGGGAGAGGGGTTTGATCCTGAGCTCCCTGAGCACGCGGGGCCCGCCCGCGCCACTGCGGATGGCACAGTGTCCGCCGGAGCGTTTCTGGTGCCGTCTTTGAAGAGCGCCTCCCGCCCACCTGTCGTCTCTGCGTCCCCTTGAT
>NW_024424564.1:55449942-55464747 GCF_017311325.1 Ursus maritimus
CGCGCGCCTGTGAACGTGGGCCACGGGTCTGCTGTGGCGGCAGGTGGCCGTGGCTGCTCTGATGCTGGCTGGGGTCCAGGGTGGCGCTGGCGGGCACCTGCCCTGGATTAGCTCAGCCGAGGGACGGACTTCAAAGCCGGCGCTGCCTTGGGGCGGGGACAGAGAGGACAGAAATCCAGGCGGTGAGGTCTGTCCTGCAGTTGTCAACACGCCCTTTGGAAAAGCCACCTGGCAAGCTGGGCCGTTGCAAACACACACGAGACTTTAGGGAGGATGGAGGCCAGTCGGTCCTCCTGCAGGCAGAGGGCTGAAGGTGACCAGCGGGGCGCAAGGGGTGGGCGCAGGGAGGCCATGAGGTCATGGGCAGGGCTGAGCTGGACACAGTAGCAGCAACAAGGACCCACGGTCAGACAGGTGTGGGGGGAGGGGCCTGTGGTGGCTCCGCTCGCGCCCAGCGTGCTTGCTGCCCGTCCTCCCTGTCCTGATTTCCTGGGTCCTGCCCCTCTCTCGTGCTATCACCCCAGTATTCGCACGCACGCCGCCCTTCACTCCCCGTGTGGTTCAGGCCCTTCATGCACTGTGGCCGCAGTCCGTGCCCCGGGCAGGCGAGTGCCGAATCCGCCAGCACGGGGGCCCTGCGTCCGTGCCTGTCCCGGGACCGCCCGGTCTGTTCTGCAAGTGGGAGTCGTATTATCACCCAATGTGCTGACTTTGCAATTCAGTGCGTTCCCTCCCTCGCGCGGGCCGCTGGCCGTCCTCCCACCTCTTGCTGGACCCTAACCCGCTCAGCGAGCAGCTCATCTCGCGGCCCGTCTGCTCACACCCGGGGAAAGCTGGATGGCGTACGCGCTTGTAGACTGAGGACGTGGGCCCTGGGGTCGCCCGGCCGCTCCCGTTGGCTCCTCAGGCCTGTCCTGTGCTCTGGGGGTGACAACACACAGCAGGGCCTGGCTCCTTGCTCTAGTCACCTGCTCAGCTCCTGCTCTGCCAGGCCTGGCCTGGCTTCGAGGCTGCTCGGAGCCCACGACCTCGGCTCCCGGGCCGGCCGTGCCCTCCGGCTGCCCTCAGAAGTGCCAGGAGATGCTGGGCAGGGCCTGGTGGGGAGGGGCACCTGTTCCACGGTGTGGGGGGGGGGCGACCCTCCCTCCTCACCCTACCAACCCAGGGGCTCCTATGCCTGGTGAAGAATCAAGCCGCCAGGACTTGGCGCTGAGGCCCCCGAGGCCTATCCACGAGACCCTCCCTGGCTCTCCAGGCTGCAGGACGACCAGGGAGGTCAGACCCCCGGACAGACAGAAGGTGGAGGCCCAGGGCGGCCGGATTGCGGCCAAGTCCAGCCCCTGTCCCACCCATGGCTTCCTCCCCCCGAGGCCTTGGGTAAATACCCTCTGGGGGGCGGTGGGCAGAGTCACGCCCTCTGTCAGAGCGAGAGTCGCACATGTGAGCGTTCACAAAGCGCTTCGCCCACCAACATTGCACGCGGGATTCTCCTGCAGCTCCGCGAGGCAGCGGGGGTGGTGTCGTCTCTGGGCCGGCGACCGCGAGCCCCGCCCTTCGGAGCCTGGGCGCGCGGGGCACGACTGCCGTGTGGTCATCCATCCCAGTCAGGAGCACGCAGGCCATCGAAGCTGTGACACACATTGTGTATTTTCGGGGGACGGACCTGCATGCTGGCGTTTGCGGGAACGACCCAGGTCCCAGAATTAACTCCACGCTCCATCTCAGCAAACAATTGGTAATTCGGGGCAACGGAGCTTCCTTTGCTGGGCGATTTGTGTGGTTTCCATGAAGCAGTAACCCTGTGGGGGGAGCCCGGCGTGGCATGAATACTGGCCCACCTGCCACGGGCCCACTGACCCCAGCGTAACGGCAAAGGCACCTCCTCCCGCCAGCACCGTGGGGAGACCCTGCCTCCACTCTCCCGAAGGGAGGGATGCTCGTCGGGGGACGGGAGCCTGCGTCGTGAGCAGGACCTGAACCTGGAAAATTCCATGGGGTGTGAGCCGCTGAGCCCCACTCTAACGCAGGGGCTGTTCCAGGAACGGGCCTGGGGGCCCCAGGCTGACCCGGCCGGGCTGTTAGCATCTTCTTGGGACAGTTCGTCCCGGCTATTCCCGGTCAGGAGTGCCTCCTGGGTTCTGCCTTTCTGCCGTGGGCCGAGCAGCGGAGCCTGGCAGCTTCCCAACCACCCTTGTTTCACCGTGAGGACCCCACGGCATCCGGCCTGGTTCTGCAGATGCTTGGGAGCGGACGGACCCGTGGCCGGGGGGCAGGACCCCCGGTGCCTTCTCCACAAATGGCGGGAGTTGCCCTGGACGGCAGAGCCTGGTCCAGGGATGGGTCCTCCCCTTCGAGCCTTGAAACAGCCCGTGGACCTCCCCCCCCCCACTCCAGATGAGGAGGTGGGAGCAACGTGCACACACGGCCAGAGAGCTGGCTGAGGCCCCTGTGCGCTGGACCCGGGCTCTTCGCCGCCCATGCGGAGGACCTAAAGCCTCACACTGTCTCGTTTTCAGTGTTAGAGACTCGTGCATGGTGCTGGCTCTACTTCAGACCTGCTCGAACAGTTTACGAACGGGAACCCCTGAGCTGGGGAAGTGTTTACTCAGGGACACTGAGGCAGGCAGCGGTGAAGTGACCAGGATGTCCAGATCATATGTGGCGGAACAGCATTGGGACCCTGAACGTGAGCCCTCACCTGGCACTAAGAGGCCCTGGGAAGCAGTGGCCTGGCCGTGGCCCCAAGACCCATGGGGTGGCTGCTGGTCCAGCCTTATTCTAGGGCTGGATCAGGAGGGACCTCCGAGCCTGTCATCTGAGGGCATTGGGAAGGCCACCTGCTCCCATCCCCATGGCCGGGCCCCCCAGGCCAGCGCTGGAGCCCCGTCCCCACGAGAGGCCGGGGCCAAGACCTCGCGTCCAGCGGGACTGCACATCCAGCCCCGTACCCACAGAGTCAGCCCAGGAGGCAGTGAGTCACACGCCGGGAGGACAGACGGACGGGGGCGCGGACCAAGTGAGCAAACTCTGGGGGTGATTTGAGCAGGCCCCCCGGCCCAGACGCACCCATGCTGCTCAGAGGTCAGAGGAGGGGACGCGGGGTCTTGTCTGAAATCGTGAACTCGCCGGGTTACCAGAGGGAGCTGCCCTAGGCCACGTCACGCTGTTTGATTTGTCTTTCTGAAAAACCCGACCGCAGACCACGGCCATTCCAGCCACTCTTGTGAGCTCGGGTTTGGGGAGGACGTGCGGTCCGGGCTTCCTCGCACGTGGACCGGCCACACAGTCTCAGGGACTGGTCCCAGAGAAGAAGCCACACGGATGACAGGACACAGGTGGGGTGATGCATAGCCTTTCCAGAAGCTTCTTCCCTGCTTCTGTCTTTATCTTTCCCATGGCAACGGCTCTCGTCGTCCTGAGCCTGTCAGAGCAGCCTGCCGTCACCTCCGCGTCTCACGGGGCCCATGTGTCTGCTGTTTATTAGGACCTTTTGTTCAGGACTCTCGATCCAGAACAATGTGCTCCTTCCTACAGAACACTTGTCCCGACCTAACATCACACACGAGCTTTTAATGAGGAACAGAGAACAGCCCTCGTTGGACTCACAGAGGCTGGGAAGTTTTGTTTTGTTTTTCAAACACTGCTTTGTAGCGTCCAAGTACTGAGAGAAGCCTGCCTGCCGTCGTGGAGAACACGTGCTTTCCAGGGCGGGCGGAACGACCCCCTGGGTAGGGACCCCCGGGATGCCCCCAGCGCCATCGCAGGCAGGCAGGTGTCCAGCGTTGGCCGGGTCCTCCTGGGGCCGACGGGCCACAGGAACCGCCCACACAGGACCCTCCCCCAGGGAGACGGGGTCGTGGCCGGAGGGACCCCACCTGCTGACCGCTGACCCAGGGGCTGTGTACAGGTGACAAGGGGTCCCCCAGCGAGGGCGTGCTCTCGAGAGGCAGGGATATCCACAGGGACTGTCCCCTCAGCCTGAGCATCAGATGGCCCTCACGGTCCCTCCAAGCCGGGGGACACAGGCTGAGCGTGTCTCTGAGCTGGTGGTGGCCCCTCGCGCGGGTGTGACTCACCTCACATTTGTTGTTGCGGGAGCCCAGCCGTGCGGTCCACAGGTGAGGGGCACCCGCCAGGTCGCAGGAGGGCTTCCCCGGGTCCCCTGGGTGGGCCGGCCAACGTCAGGATGTGACAGAAGCCAGTGTTCCTGTGAAGGGGGCCGGAGGCCAGTGAAGCCGGGCAGCAGCGTCCCTCCTGGGGCAGAGGCCCGCACACCGTCGGTTTCCGTGGAGCTGCGGTGGCTGGCACGGGCCCCAAGATGGGCCGCCACCGAAGGTTCCCAAGCTGCAGGTGCGTCTGCCTCCCCGGGGCCGGAAGGGCTCTGCTGGCTTCTGCCAGCACCAGTGAGGACCCTGCCTCCAGGCCCCACTGGACCCTGTTGCCGCAGGTCGGACGGCAAGCGTGAGTCCCTGTCACCAGGCCTGGGGAGGAACTGTGGCCTGGGCGTCCCTTCCTGGGGGTCAGGCGGATGCCGGGGAAGCAGGACCCAGGCTCTGCCTCCTGCAGCACATTCTGTCCATGCTGTCCTGCCCTGGGCCTCGAGGCAGGAGGAAGGGGACAGCTGGACACTGAGGATGGAAGCCAGACCTGCGTCTGCGTCTGTCCGATGCGCTGGCCTCAGGGCTCCTCTGTCCAGTGTGGGTTGGGCTTTGCTGGGGAAGCCCGGCCCGAGCAGACAGGCGCCTGGGGACACGTCAGCTCTGCCGTGCTTGGTGTCTGTCCCATGGTCTGCCCAGCAGCAGAAAGTGGGAGGCCAGGTATGCGGAGGAAGACAGGGAGGAGCGGCTGGGGGCCGAGGGTCCTCTGGGACAAGGTGGGGGCCAGTGCTGGGCACGCCTGCTGAGAAGCCGATGGGTCCACTGAAGTCGGCACAGACAGATGCGGACACAGGACAGGCTTTGGTGTGCGAACAGCTGGGGGTGGGGACCATGGAGCTGCAAAGGCTTACAGGTGGAGGGGGGTCTGGGGGTGCAGACAGCACTCCAGGTCCTGGGCTCGTGCCCCTGGGCTTCCCTCCTGCAGTAGGGCCATCGCTGTGAGTCACACACAGCAGCCTTTGCACCAAGCCTGTGAAGGGCCTCAGAATCCTCCGGAACACGGCCTGCCAGCCAGGAGAGGAGAAGAGCTTGCTGCCCAGGTCCTGTCTCAGAGGACACGAGGCCCAGCCTCAGGGGAGACAGGCCGGCTTCACGGAACCACGTGTCTGTACAAGATCGGGGGTGGGAGGCGGGGAACGCCAGGTGCAAGTCAGACGTGGCCTCACCCTCGGGCAGGACCTGCCCCCCGCCACCGCAGGCTCTCACCTCCCGGGACACTTTCCCCAGCAGGGCCCCGGGCTTATCACACCACACAGGGCGGCCGGCTGCCCCTCTGCCTGGGGCTCAGTGTGACTTTGCTACAGTTTCCTGGGTTCCCGGACTATTCAGAGCGATTTTGCTAATTAAAATATCTGCACTTGGAAATGCTGGAGGCCAGGGGCTGCGTTATCTGAAATCCATGGTTAGTGAGTGAGCGAGTGGCAGGAACTTCGGGGAGGACGTGCTTCCCCCCGCTGGTGATGGCTGTGTCGTCAAGGCCCCACGTGGGGGAGGGCGGCTGGGCAGCAGATGCCTGGTTCCTGAGACCACCACGTGCCCCCTGCATCCGTGGGTTCCCAGGCCCTGTTCCCGCTGCCCCACCAGCATCCCCGGTGGCCAGGCATCCACCTGCCGTTGTCCTGGTGGTCCTGCCCCGGGACACCCTGTCCAGCAGCTGCCTGGCCCCAGTGCCAGTGGGCAGGCCCGGGGCTGCCATGGACGCTGCACTCCGTCTGTGCCTGGGACCACGGCTCAGTGTCCGGGCAGGATGCTCTGGAAGCCTTGGCCAGGACACCAGCACTGACCACCCCAGGCCCCCGAGGAGGACTGTCACCCCCTCCTGGTCTCCGTGGCTGGGAAACCCGATTCCTGTCCTTCCTTGAGGAAGTGGGGGCTGGGGAGAGGGTGTGTCCCGGCCATGCATCACCCCAGCTCACTGTCCACGGGAGCAGCTGGCCCCCTGGAGCTCTGACCCTGACGTGGAGCCGGCTCCGTGTGCTGGTGGATGTGGGGCCTGACGGAGGCACCTCCCTTCCCCGTGGGCAGGCCCAGCATCACCCCACGGCCACTGGGACCTCCCAGTTTGGGAAGCACTCCACAAGGGCCCTGAGCCTCCTGTGGTTCTGTTCCCGGGGCGGGGGGAAGGGGGTGCCGCTGCTGTTGAAATCCGCAGAATGAGTGAATGAATGACCGTGCAGGTGAGGTCAGGTGTCTGGGCACTAGCAGGGGCGGGGGTGTGGGGAGAGAGGCGGCGTCCTGGGGGGATTACAGGACATGAGTCAGGCTGCACGGCCTGCGCTCCTGGAGCGGGGGACTGGTGCACTGGCTCCCCCGGCACGGGGTACGGCCCCCAGGGCAGCGCTGTCCCGCGGGGTCCCCCTCCCAGCCTGTGGGGAGGGCCGTGGGCGTGGTGAGCAATGCAGGAGGAGATGATGCTTCATAACGGAGGCTCGAGATGCCAGGTGTCCCCCGTGTCCCAGGAGAGTGGCCGCTGTGGAGACCGGCGAGGGGCCAGTGTCGCTGGGGACCCTGAGGGATTCCTCCTCCAGCCCCGCGGAAGTCGGCATTTCTCAGGAGCTGCCGCAGCCCCTGCCGCGTGGATCATGTGGAAATTAGCACCTTGTGAGTGCGTCGCGAGGGGGAGGATCTGAGAAAAGACAGGGTTCCGGGGTCAGGCCTGTGGCGGGCTCGTGGTGGGCTCGTGGCGGGCTGGGGGGGCTGGGTCACTCCCCGAGCGTCACCGTCACTGCGGCCCCGCCCAGGAAGCCGGCACCGCAGTCCCTGCTCCGGCCCTGTTACACCCAGGAGAATCCAGACCCCGATGCCAGATGTGCTGGAATCCGTGGCTCTAAGAAACTGCTAGAACGTATGCAGCGACCGCGTTGCTGGAAGCAGTGGTGGGGAACCCAGAGGAAAGCTCGCGGTGCTCACTGCGTGAAAACAACCTCGTGTGTCTGGTGTAACAAAGGCGGGAGACAGATGCAGCTGGGCAGCGGGCCGCCCCAAGGACGTGTGCGTGGCCACCGGTACGGGACCCGCCCTGTCCGCGGGCACACGCTGCCGGAGAGGGAAGCAAATAGGCTGGAATTTTCAAAATATTTACCTCTGTCTGGAAATGAAGTGTAGGTGGATTTTTGTTTTTGTGTTCTGTTCTTCTCTCGTTCCCCTGTCACCGGGGAGTGCGGTCTGTACAATTCCAGAAACAGAGAAGAGTCGAGTCGGTGCGTCCTTCCTTGGTTAGCCCCGTGGGGGCCCGTGCGTGAGTGTGCTGGAGGGGCTGCCCCTGCCCTCCCCGACCTGGCTGCACGGGTGGGGGCAGGGCCCCCATGCACTCCGGGCAGCGCGGGGAGGGATCCGGGACCGGTGGGCGTGCGGGGTCCAGGCCGGGTGGGGGTCCCACCAAGCCGCCTTCTTGGGCTGGGCACAGAGCGCACAGTGGGGCCTTTGCTAAGCTCAGGGCGGCTGGAGGTGGAGGGTGTGGACCAGAGTCAGGATCAGGGTCCACGGGCTGAGTTGGGGCAGCTGGTCAGCCCTGAAGAAAGGAAAGCCCAGATGGGCTGGACTGGGTTGAATGGTAACCCCCAGAATGATGTGGCCACTTGGAACGGTCAGTGAAGCCTTTGAGGGGAATGGGGTCTTTGCAGATGTGAGCAAGCTAAGGGTTTTGAGATGGGGCTGCTCTGGACCTGGCTGGGCTCTAAATCCAGTGACAGGTGTCCTTGTAAGAGAGACCAGGGGGAGGTTGGGGACAAAGGAGGGCCGTGTGACAGGTGCAGGACAGATGCAGCTGTGAGCCAGGGAGCCCAGTGGTTGACAGCATCCAGAACGGGCAGAGCGGCCCAGGGCCGACTCCGTGAAGGATCCCCCTCGCCGGCGCCTCGCTCTCAGATGCCGGCCTCAGACTGCAAGAGGGTGAATTCTGCTGTGGGAGCCCCTGTCTGTGGCCAGGAGTCGGAGCGGTCGGGGAGGGGCTGTCTCGCATTTTCTACGGGACCCGATAAACGCGTGTGGACGGGCATGGCCTGTGGTCTGGGCTGCCAGTGCCTGGGAGCCCCTGGCTCATGCTGTCCCCACAGGCCTAGCTCAGGGATGGGCCACACTCCCCACGGAGCCAGGATGCAGGGAGGTGTCCTGAGCGTCTGTGACAGGGGCACCCGGAGGCCGCAAGCACAGGCGGGCTCCTCAGGGGAGGTGACCACAGCCAGACCCTGAGGGGGCTTCAGGTGGAGGAAGGGGGTGTCGGACAGAGCCCCCATAAGGAGAGGCTGAGTGCTGGGGGGTCTGGATCTGACGGGAGTGGGGAGCCACGGGTGGCCCTGGGGCCAGCGTCCAGGGTGCAGGGAGTGAACTGTGGCTCAGATCTTGGGGGGCGTGTTGCTTTAAGACCTGTCTTGTTATTCCTTTCTAGAAAGTGCAGAGACCAGTCACTAAAGAACCGAGACAGAGGAGCAGCTCCCAGAACAGCTTTAGGGAACAGAGTGAATCTTGTGACCGGACGCCAGCGAGTAGGGACCTCTGCGCTTTCAGGGTTGGGTTTCTGAAGCTTTCAGACACCCCCGGCCATCTTGTCGAGTCACATCCCCGAGGAGCCACGGTCCTCGAGATCCTGCACAGGCGGACTGTGGGGGGGGGGGGTTCCCCAGGGCCAGCGTGGCTGCTGAGGTGCTCGGGGCCAGTGGCCTCCCCGCTCGCCCCCGCCACACCCCCCTCCGCTGTCCGGGCCACGGTGGGACGACGCACATGGGTAGCCCAAGGCTGCACTGGCCCCACGGGCTTGGCCGATTCTCAAGGGTGAGGGCTCCTGGTCGGTACCAGCCCCCCATCCGGGCTCCACGGCGTCTTTGGGACGGGAGCCCAGCTCTGCGTGTGCGTCTGGGTCGACAGGCACCTCCGTCGTATCACCTTCATCGTGCGGTCCCGGCGCATGCAGGCCCCACAGCTGACTCCATTCTGCCTGTGGGGCAGGGGGCAGGGGGCTGGATCTCGGCTTTACTGGCAGGAAGCGCTGCGATCCCGGAGCTTGCTGGCAGTCGGGGTCGTGGGTGGAGGGAGGCTCAGCGCTCTGTCTGGGCTTAGACGCTTCGCTAGAAGCAAGCAGCCCACCCTCAGCGGCTCATGGGCTGGACACAGGTCCTCCCTCTTCTGGCCTCGGCCTTCATCAGAGAAGACGAGCGAGCCTGGCATTGGGTGGAGAATAGGGTCACTGCGGGGGAGCTGGGTGCCGTGGAGGGCTCTGCTGTTCAGCGGTGCCCAGGGGGCTGAGGGTGACAAGTGCAGCCGGCCGTCCCCGGGAGAAGGCCTCATCTGTGCCGGGGCAGCTCCGTGGATCCAGGCGTCCAGACTGCCTGAGCTGGCCCTCTGGAGAAGACCAGTGAGGCATGAGCAGAACTGCCCCATGAACAGCTCCAGGGGACACCATTGGGGTGGGCCCCCTCTGCGGGGAGATCTGGGGGCAGAGGCCCAGGCAGCAGGATGGCTAACACCCAACTTGGTGGGACCGAGAAAGTGAGAGAAGGCGGAGGGGCCATGGTGAGGCCAGCATGGGTGGACGGGGGCCTGTGGCATGGGCAGGGTTGGTTGGGAGCGTGGTGAGAGCCACGGGGCTGGGGAGCTCACGCCAAATGGGGTGCAGATGGGGACCAGCTGGAGGTGGGATTTGCCAGCGCACAGCGAGAGGAGGCTGACCTGGGCTGCCACCTGCCAAGGACAGGCCCACCCCCATGCTGTGTTCCATTTCTGCCACATGTGGGGAGACCAGCCCCCATGATACTTTCCTCTCCCCTGACTGGGGGCCCCTGTGGGGAGTCTGCACGGGGGTCGGGGCATCCCTTGCACGCCTGACCCAAGCCCCAGGGATCCTGAAACTCATCTGGCCCCCAGGGCCCTGCCCCGGACTGGGGCCACCTGGAAGGACAAGTGAGACAGGAGCCTCGTGGGGTCTTGGTGTGACAGGCTGCTGGTCATGGGGCCCTGTGGGGTGAGGCTGTGCTGGTCTGCACCAACCATGCCCCCCACCTTTCTGCCTTCGTTCTTTTAAGGGTGGGATTGTCCCCCGCCCCAGAGCTGTGGCTTGGGACCATCATGCCACACTTCGTGGCCGTGGTTTCCTGGGACTCTGGGATGCACGGGCCTCATCAACCAGGGATGTGCATGCCACCCCACCTCTGTGGCCTCCTGGGGGCTCCACAGGGATGTGACACATACATTCCCATCGCTTGTCACCGTGCAATTATGCAGCACCTGCTGTGTACATGGTACAGCGCGAGACGGTGTTAGGGAAACAGGTGGGCGGGACTCAGAGCCAAACCACTGTCCAGCACAGGGCGGAGGACACATCGCTGGTGCCCTGAGCCAGCAGTGCTCAGGGCATGAGCCCAGGCCCCCACCGGGGACACAGAGGAAGGGCCGTGCTTCCCGGAGCCACTCCCTGTGGCCGGTGTAGACCTGAAGTGTAGGGTCATGTCCTTGAGCAGGTGTGCCGGCCTGAGTCGGCGGAGGGATGAGGACCGGCCTCTGGGATGCGCTCTGCCCCATGCGCTAGGCCAGCCTGCGGGACATGTCCGGGCTTGTCTGTTTCCAGTAGGACCCTTGGTGTCTGTGGGGCTGACACTATCTTCTCTCTGTTCCTCAGGTCTCCTGACAAACGCAGCCCCAGTGGGGCCCCGGGAGTGGCCTTGGCTCCCTGGAGAGTCCACACCTCAGCCATGGTCCTCTGTCCGCCGTGGGCTCCACCTGTTCTCCGCCATCCGCCCACCCTCCGTCTCTCTGTAGCCTGTCAAGGACAGCCCGCGTCCTTGGCATCCTGAACTGAGTGTGTCCGCCGCAGCGAGGAGTCTGGCCTGGGACACACCGGGCGTCCGTGGGAGCCTGGCCTCACCCGCCCTCCCTGGCCACGGCCTGGGCTGTGCTCTCCGAGGAGGACGAGGTGGCGGCCGCAGGGGTCTGCAGCCTGGCCAGCCCGGGAGAGGAGGACAGCGCCGGGCCCGGGGGAGGACCAGCCCTCGGGCACAGAAGTGGCCTCTCCTTGTGCCCCAGACTGTCCGAATCACTTTTATTTTCGTACCCTTTCAGTATACTCGATAGACCAAAGAGCAAAATCTATTTTAACTTGGACTCGCCCTCGCCGTCAGAGTCCCTGGGCTCGACGGGGGGACGCGGGGGCAGAGACATGCCGGCGGCCCCGGTGGGGCGCGGAGGGTGGCCCCGGCAGAGGCGTCGCCTCCACGGACACTGCGGGGCACGCTGAGAGGGGCCGAGCCGGCGGAGGACACCGCGGCTGCCCCATGGCCCGGCCGGCGATGCCCCACACAGACCCCGCGCAGCGCCCCTCGCCGGGAACACAGACCGCCGCACACAGCCTACTCCTCTGTGCTTAGATGGACTTGACCGACTAAAATCACTTTCTGTTTTAACCAGTTAGACACGCCTCTCTACAGCTCATTTCTGATAGTGGGATAATCCAGTATTTCGCCAAGAGCATGTGGGTCTCCCGTGACTGCTGTCTGCTCCGACACACCATTTAGCTCCAGAAAGCAAATTAAAGAAACCTAAAGTAACACTTGTTTGAAAGAGATCATTAAATGTATTTTGCAAAGCCTAAAGTTATATATTTAACAGTTTTTATATGTTGTATATTTGTAGAAAATCCTATTTAACAATTAATGTGGTAGCCCCCGGCCAGCCCGCACGGCGGGCGGAGCGCTGGTGTCTCTGAAGGGCTCTGGGGTGGGCGCAGGGGGAGCCGGGCGCGGAAGGGCAGGACGCTGGGGACGGCAGCCAAGGACGCGCCTGAGGCCACGGGAGCTGCGGCGGGTGCCCGTGGGGAGGTGGGCGTCTTCACCCGCCTCGGGCCCGGCTCGGTGAAGACCCGGTGTGCGATTTGTCGGTCACACCTCTTCTGACGGATTTCGTGTCCCTTTTCCCGACCCTCCCCCATGGGCAGATCCTGAGGCCGCTGCCGCCGACCTCCTCTCCCAGTTGATGTCCCGTGCCCTCTCCGTCTTCACGTCGGGTGGCCGAGTCGCTGGGGCGGGCTGCCCCGCGGAGCACGGCAGGTGCCTGACCTTCCCGCGCCCTCCCTGGAGCACGGGGTCACCGGGTCCGACGAGCAAGGGACAATTCCGCGTCTCCATCCCCCGGGCCGGGCCGTCGTCCCCCGGGGTCCCTTCATCCTCCCGAGTCTGTGCCAAACTATACTACCTGATGGTCCAATTAACAGGCACGCTATGCTAGTTCAATGCTACTAAAAAAAAAAAGAAAGAAAAAAAAAAATAATAAGTATATAGAAGCTGTCCCAGCAACCCATAGACTAAAGATAGGAGAGAAGACCCATTTATTTAAGACCCGTTTCGAGTTCCATGAGTATTTAATTTACCTTTCCTGTCACCACACGTGCAGAAGTCTGAGTGTCCTGGAGGGAGAGACATGGCGGCCGCTGGGTTCCCAGCGCGGACGAGGCGGCGGCGGCCGCGGGAGGGTCTCTGCCGCCTCCCTGGGCCTGTGTCTTCCCACGGCAAGTGGAGACCCCTTCAGAGGCAGATGCTGGAGGTTTAAGATGTTATAGCGTTTTTTCCTTGTTTTACAGTATTCAATTTTGTGTTGATTCAGCTAAATTATGAAAATAAAGAAAAAATCCTTTGGTAAGCATGGCTTTTGTTCACGGGCTGGGGTGTCCTGGGAGGGGGCCGTAGCAGGCGTGGCTGGCCGGGACCTCCTTCCCGGGCCTGCCCGGGTGCTCCCAGAAGCCCGGCCCTGGCGGGTGGACAGCGCCCGGCCCCCAGCTACTTGGGGGCCTCCATCGCCCTGTGTGTGAGCGCCCACCCCCTCCCACACAGAGGCCAAGTCCTGGACACAGAGAAGCAGAACCCCAACAGCAGAACCTCACTGGGCGGTTTTGGGCTCTGCCGTCAGAGCACAGATGGGGCAAGCCAGCGTGACCAGGACAGGGGCCCCCACGCCTCCTTCCTCCGTCCATGCAGAGGAAGGACAAGCTGGAGGTGCCCGAGTGGCGTCTGTCCACAGGGAGGAAACGTGGTTCAAGCAGGAGCTCCCGGGAGGCTCGGCCACCTGAGAGCTGCTTGCACAGCCTGTGGGCCCGACGTCACTGTTCCCCAGTCTTCTGGGCGCGTTGCAGGGAAATACACACACCATGAAGCTAGAGAAAAGGATAATGAGCTTCATGACCCCCAGGGTTCGTACGAATAAGCGTGATGGCCTCCAACCAGAGCCAGAGGTCTATCAGTCAGGACGGGCTGGGTCGCGCTCGCGCTGCCGCAACAAACAGCCCAGACACTTGGAGGCCAACCTCCACGTAAGCACGGCTCTCCCTCGTGTCCCAAGCCAGGGTGCCTCGTGGGGCGAAGCGGCCTGTGCGTCCATCTCCATGGTTGGGGAGACACGCTGAGCCTCCAGCAGCAAAGGCTTCTGTGTGGAAGTAAGCCCGCCTGCTCTGGCTCTGTCCTTTGCTGACTCGAGCGGTCTGGCCTCAGTCTGCTCACGCACCGAACGGGACAGTCACGATTGCTGCCCACTTCCAGGCGGAGGAAAGGGTCCTCTCTGGCTTGAACACCCAAAGCCCGAACGAGGTGTGTGAGGTCCACCCCACTGCTGCAGGACATCCACACGTGGTCTGCACGGTGTGCACTCCCTCGGCGGGGGCCCTCTCCCAGCCATGCCATGAGCAGGGCCTGAGTGGTGCGTGGAGGCCGCCA
Source organism: Ursus maritimus (assembly GCF_017311325.1). Classification (NCBI taxonomy): domain Eukaryota; kingdom Metazoa; phylum Chordata; class Mammalia; order Carnivora; family Ursidae; genus Ursus; species Ursus maritimus. Next base: position 55,463,789 of record NW_024424564.1, read on the forward strand.
TGGGGAGGAGAGGACGCGGGACAGCCCTCCACACCGCACACGCACTGGCCGCTCCTGCGGCCCTACCAGCCCCGGTGCCTGAGCTGGAGTGATGGCAGTGGCACAGCAGAGGTCACGCTGCCCTGGACACGGCCCAGGCCTGGTGGATGCTGCCCAGCGGGGTTGGTTGTTATTTGGCAGTGTGGAGTGGGCAGGTCACACCTGCTCTCTGTGCCTCAATTTCCTCTCTGGTGGAGTAGAGAGAATTGTGCTGAGCTCACCGGGTTTTCCTGAAGATAAAGGAAGATGGCGGTCGTGGCAAGCGTGGCACACAGGACCTCCCTACCTAGCAGAAATGCTTCCTGCAGCCCACCACGTGGCCCCCTTCATGGTGGCTCTACGCATTAGCGCCCCCTTCGCAGAACCCCGTCCTGCAGCTGCGTGAATGGCTGGTCTCCGCGGCCCCCTGTCTGCCTCTGACCCGGTGCTGATGTCGGCCTGGGTTCTGGGAGAGTGGGACGGGGCCTCTGCCAGGACACTGCCACAGTCGGGCGAGGCTCCGTGGCCAGAGTGTCACCCTGTAGCAGCCATCAGGGGGGGCCCTCTTGTTCCAGCCTCGCTCCTGGACCGGCCAGGCCAAGAGTGGACACGCTCAGCCTCCAGGGGCATGGACTGCATCCGTGGTGTGTGCGTGCCTGAGTGTGTGTCCACGTGTGTGCGTCCACGAGTGCCCTTCTCACCACTACCCTCATGTCCTGAGCACCTTGTGAGCCAGGGTTCCAAGGAGGAGCCCTCCACGACTCCGGACCTCCAGGACCACCGTGGCCAGGGACCTCAAGGTCACATTCAGAGGCTCTCCCTTGGGGGGCCCACTGTCAGAACCTTGGGCTGTCCCAGTGGACATTGCCAGCCCGCCAGATGCCTCCCCTCCACCCTGCGTGGCGGCATCCTCTCCTGCTGGGCATCCCATCCTACTGGCG
>NW_024424564.1:55464757-55640579 GCF_017311325.1 Ursus maritimus
GGCCACCTGAGAGCTGCTTGCACAGCCTGTGGGCCCGACGTCACTGTTCCCCAGTCTTCTGGGCGCGTTGCAGGGAAATACACACACCATGAAGCTAGAGAAAAGGATAATGAGCTTCATGACCCCCAGGGTTCGTACGAATAAGCGTGATGGCCTCCAACCAGAGCCAGAGGTCTATCAGTCAGGACGGGCTGGGTCGCGCTGCCGCAACAAACAGCCCAGACACTTGGAGGCCAACCTCCACGTAAGCACGGCTCTCCCTCGTGTCCCAAGCCAGGGTGCCTCGTGGGGCGAAGCGGCCTGTGCGTCCATCTCCATGGTTGGGGAGACACGCTGAGCCTCCAGCAGCAAAGGCTTCTGTGTGGAAGTAAGCCCGCCTGCTCTGGCTCTGTCCTTTGCTGACTCGAGCGGTCTGGCCTCAGTCTGCTCACGCACCGAACGGGACAGTCACGATTGCTGCCCACTTCCAGGCGGAGGAAAGGGTCCTCTCTGGCTTGAACACCCAAAGCCCGAACGAGGTGTGTGAGGTCCACCCCACTGCTGCAGGACATCCACACGTGGTCTGCACGGTGTGCACTCCCTCGGCGGGGGCCCTCTCCCAGCCATGCCATGAGCAGGGCCTGAGTGGTGCGTGGAGGCCGCCATGGGGAGGAGAGGACGCGGGACAGCCCTCCACACCGCACACGCACTGGCCGCTCCTGCGGCCCTACCAGCCCCGGTGCCTGAGCTGGAGTGATGGCAGTGGCACAGCAGAGGTCACGCTGCCCTGGACACGGCCCAGGCCTGGTGGATGCTGCCCAGCGGGGTTGGTTGTTATTTGGCAGTGTGGAGTGGGCAGGTCACACCTGCTCTCTGTGCCTCAATTTCCTCTCTGGTGGAGTAGAGAGAATTGTGCTGAGCTCACCGGGTTTTCCTGAAGATAAAGGAAGATGGCGGTCGTGGCAAGCGTGGCACACAGGACCTCCCTACCTAGCAGAAATGCTTCCTGCAGCCCACCACGTGGCCCCCTTCATGGTGGCTCTACGCATTAGCGCCCCCTTCGCAGAACCCCGTCCTGCAGCTGCGTGAATGGCTGGTCTCCGCGGCCCCCTGTCTGCCTCTGACCCGGTGCTGATGTCGGCCTGGGTTCTGGGAGAGTGGGACGGGGCCTCTGCCAGGACACTGCCACAGTCGGGCGAGGCTCCGTGGCCAGAGTGTCACCCTGTAGCAGCCATCAGGGGGGGCCCTCTTGTTCCAGCCTCGCTCCTGGACCGGCCAGGCCAAGAGTGGACACGCTCAGCCTCCAGGGGCATGGACTGCATCCGTGGTGTGTGCGTGCCTGAGTGTGTGTCCACGTGTGTGCGTCCACGAGTGCCCTTCTCACCACTACCCTCATGTCCTGAGCACCTTGTGAGCCAGGGTTCCAAGGAGGAGCCCTCCACGACTCCGGACCTCCAGGACCACCGTGGCCAGGGACCTCAAGGTCACATTCAGAGGCTCTCCCTTGGGGGGCCCACTGTCAGAACCTTGGGCTGTCCCAGTGGCCATTGCCAGCCCGCCAGATGCCTCCCCTCCACCCTGCGTGGCGGCATCCTCTCCTGCTGGGCATCCCATCCTACTGGCGTTCAGAAGGTGACCACTTGGCTGTCCTTGTCCTGAGCTGCCCTCACCATGAGAAGCTGGTGCCCGTGGGGAGCGTGCTTCTCTTGACAACTCCTCGTGGATGGAAAGACCCAGAGATTCTCAGGGTGCTGGGCTCAGCAAGAAGCGGTGGGGCCCCGTGCCTCCCTCCCCAGCCCCAGCTCATTCACTCTGGAGGTGGTCACAGGTCCCAGCAGGACCAGTGACTGGGCCCTGTGTGGCTGTGGAGAGGACCCACTGTGGGGTCCACAGATGACCCCTGAGCCACTGCCTCGCCCCTGGGCCCAATCCAGGAGAAGTAATGCTTGGTGAGGGAGGGGCCATTGCCCTCAGCAGAGGTCATGGTAGGTGAGCACAGGTGGGAGACGGGGAGGGGGTGGCACCATGGACGCAGGGACTGGCCAGGGTGGGAGACAGGGCTGGGACCTCCGACAGCGGGGAAGCAGCCCACCCCTCCCCAAACACACATGTTCTGAAGTCCCCGTATCGGGTGTCTGGCCCCCATGTAACCCACCCAGCACTCACCCCCGCCATGACCCGCGGATGGCCTCCCACACCAAATTGAAAGTTCCAAGGGCACACATTGCTCAGTGTTGCCCCGGCCTCTCCCCGGCCCCCAGGGTGGGGAGGGACACGGAGACGGGGGACATGGCTGTAGGGTGGATCGCACGTATTCCTCCCGCCTGCCTTGCCCAGGCCCTCTGCTGATGCTGTTTGCCATGGCCACGCCTCTCGGGGTTAATGCCTGAGCCTCGTGGTCTGTTTCCAGACGTCCGTGTGTCCGTCTGTCTCTTAGCCCCTGCCCCCCACCGGCCGCACACCAGCATCTGACCACCCAGTCCGCGTGCCCAGCACCGGACACCAGCCTCAGGCACCAGCTGTCCCTTGGAAACGTCCCGTGGACATCCACGGTTTACGTGCCCCTTCCCTGTGCTGGCGGGTCCACATTCCTGGGCGTGGGTATCGTGTCCATCAGTTGTCGGCTAATATAGCGGATACACCGCATCCTCAGTATCTTTGTCTCTTCCTTCTGTGCCCAGACTCATGGAATTGCTCTCAAATTATAAGCACATTTATTTTCTGCTTTTACGGACGTCACCCCCTTTATCTCTCCCACCAGCACCGCGGGGAGGGCACCGGTCTCCTTCCTGGGTGGGTGGGTCTGCCGGTGCTATCGCCCTGCGTCCCCTGCGGTCTGGCCCGGCAGCGCCCCCAGGCCTGCCGCACCATCCCATCCCGAGGGTGGAACACAGAGCCCGTGGAAGCCTCCAGCGCCAGGGCGCCCAGACGCTCTGCAGACGGCGGCGTTGCCTGTGCTTGAGAGATGCTAGGGAAGGTGTGCAGGACGAGAGCCGCGGGACGGACAGGGCGCCAGAGTCCCTCCCAGACGGCAGGTCCACAGCCTGTGACCTCAGGGTGGGGCCGAGGGCATCGCCACCAAGGGCAGGGAGTGTCTCAGCAAGGGTGTGTGGAAGCCCCAGGTCACACCTAGCCAGCCCTGGCCACGGTGGTCCTGGAGGTCCGGAGTCGTGGAGGGCTCCTCCTTGGAACCCTGGCTCACAAGGTGCTCAGGACATGAGGGTAGTGGTGAGAAGGGCACTCGTGGACGCACACACACAATGTGCTAAGGGGAGCGTTCCTCACACACGACACACTGACTTCCACGCGGAAGCACCCGGCGCCCTTCTCCTGAGCCCGGCCTCACTCCTGGGGGTAGAGGACGAGGAAGAGCTCCCACTCCCCGGGGGTGGCGTGACTCGTGCTGAGCCTGTGGTCACAGCCAGGCTCGGACGCTCCTCCTGAGAGAAGAGGGGAGGAGGGTGACGCTCTGTCTGATACCGTGCAGACCGTGGCAAGGTCGGCTCCCAGCCAGAGGGTGGCCGCACGGCCCGTTGGCAAAGCCTTTGACTTCCCTCCCTCCCTGGGAGGGCCGACCCGCCTCAGCCAATGGGCGACAAGTGCAGGTTGGTGGGCCCGTCCAGGCTGGGCCCTGCCAGTCCGAGGACTGGCCCAGATGCCCCCCACGTGGGCCACACTGCTGTGGTTCCCGGGACCCACCCGCAGAGACAAGGCCTCACAGCACTGGGCAGAAGGGACAGACTGGCTTCCCTTCCAGGGTTCGGAGGAGCCCTAGACTCACGTGCAGAGTCCTGGCCCCATGTCCCCCCACAGACAGGTCCCTGAGAAGCATCGCCACCTGCTAACAGGCCCCCAGCACCCAGGTCTCTGGGATTTGTTCCGGTAGGTCCCAGAGATGGCGGGGCCACAGCAGACTGAAAGCCCAGGGGAGCCTGGAGCTCTTGCTAACAGTAGACACCAACAGGAGCCCCCAGTGTCCACCTCATGGCTTCCCTTCTGCCCAGTCTGGTTGGAGGGAGGAAGGCACAGCGGGCCTGGGTTTCGTGAGCGCTAAGGAAGCACCTGAGTCTTCTAGAAATGACGTCATCTTCTGGGAGCAGCTGAGATGCGGCTGTGCTTGTGGGGAGGATGGGGACGCCCCCTCAGGACTCACCCCGTGCTGCTTGGGGGCGGCCCCAACTTGTCACTTTCCCTGGCACCTCCCAGGACCCAGACGAGGCTCCTCCCGGTCTCTGGGCCGGTGAACCCGGGACAGTAGGACGAAAGGCCGATGACGGCTTGGGCACGGAGAGCGGGCCGCGGTGCGAGCCGAGAGCCAAGGCAGGTCCCAGCCGAGGGCTGAATGGCGTGGCCGCCGGCTTGATGTAATCTCCATCCGCCCAGTTTTTCAAGGGCGGTTGTCAGCTCCCATTTCGGGGATCGCCATCATTAACTGCAAATATGACACATTCACTAATGAAATCAATTTGGTCAAGTTATCAATTTAATTCCTAAAATGGAGCCCAATTTTACCCTCACGTAGGCTCCCGAGGCTGGGAGGCCCAATGTCGTAAGTCACTGCGAGAGAATGAGCTTTCTGACTTCCAAATAATTAAACTTACTTTTCTGCTTTGGATTCATAAACTTCCCGTTCATTACGACTGCAGAGCCCCTATATCACCCAGTCTGGGCCACGAGGGGGACAGTGTGGGTGCAGCCGAGGGGCGGGGTCCTCGTGGGGAGCCCTGGGGCGGCTCCTGCTGTGAGCTCGGCCGTCCGCGCTCACGCTCTGCGGGTGCAGGCTCGGCTTTCGGGAAGACAGGAGGACGGTTACCGGCAGGGAGGGAAGACACCCCTCTGACACCGCAGACGCTACTGGGGTGCCTCCCGGGGACTTCTCTGCGCTCCTACGGGAGGCAGTCAGGGGACCGCCGAAAAACTGGTCACTTTTATCCAGAAAAGTCTGCTTTTGCTCACAGGTGCCTTGGTTTCAATAGTCCGTATTCAAGGCCAAAGGCCACAGGACCTGAGTGCCGAGAGGTTTGTCCAGGCCTCTCTCTGCAGCCCCCAGGGCCCAGCCCTCAGCCCCAGCGCCTCCAGCCTGCAGGAACCAGGACCCCTTGGTGAAGACCAGCAGGGGAGGGGCCCGCGGGCAGGTGGGCTCTGCCCCAGGAGGAGCTGAGGTTTACTCAGGTGCAAAGATGATGTCAGAGTCAAATGTCATTCTGCAAAGCTCTCAGTGGGGGAGGGGAGCCAGGTGTCTCCCTTCTCTGGCCAATATTGTTTGCAAAGAGCCCTTCTGGGGGCCTGTCTGGAGGGGGGTGTCAGGCCAGGCTACCCGCTGCTCCAGGAAACGCCAGCCGTGGGGTCCGGGGGAGTGGTTGGACATTGGCCGCAGCCACTGAATTGGGATATCCTCAGCAGATCCTCGCTTTACCAGATTAAGTTACAGACGTTTTTGTTCTCCTGTTAGCCTTGATAGTTCGATCTTGGGAGGAGTCTGTGTCTCTGCGTGTGAGTGTCTGCCTGTCTTCCTCCCGTACCAGCCGCGTCCCCAGGAGGTGGGGCCTGGCCTGCTCCAGCCTGGGCGTGTGGCAAGGACACACCCCCCACGTGGCCACCTGGGACCCTCCCACGAGTCCCCCAAACACGGGTCCCCAAACAAAAAGGCACAGAGGGGACCACGCCCAGCAGTCACCTCACAGACATGGCCTGCGGCCGAATCAGCCCTGGGAGCATTGCCCAACCGGTGCTTCCAAAGGAACTCTTGTTTCAAAGAAGGAGAAGAAACTGTGGCTGGAGAGAAGGTCTGTCGGGAGCAGGTGCACCTGGGGGCCAGCCAGAGGGGGGTCATCGCTCCCCACGGGCTGTCGCTGCTCCTGCTGGCGGCCAGCTGCTCCCAGGGCCGCGACTCCAGCAGGTGTGTGACCTCCTTCAGGTCTTCCTCAGCATCTGCTGCACACCCCTGACTGCCGGCGTCATTCATTCACTGCTCACCTTTTCTTCCCGCACACGCCCACCGCGCAGGTGACATGCACTCCGCACTGACACGGGCCTCGAGGGACAGCAGGGAGCAGAGCAGGTAACACGCAGTGCGCGCGGAACCCACGTTCCAACGCGGCGCGGCTGGGAGGGCGGGGGGACAGCCGACCCACAAGCAGATGGCCCATGGAGCCTCCAAGGTGGGGGGGCTGGGCAGGGCGGGGAGCCTGCCTTGGATACGGCCGGCCGGGAGGGCCTCTGTGACCGGATGTGAGGGATCTGAGGCTGTGTCCACAGAGGGGCATTTCTGGAGGAAGCAGCAGCAGGTACAGAGGCCCTGAGGCAGGGCCGGGCCTACGACAGGGAGTCTGTGCGCTGATGACAGGGGTCTGTAGTACGGCAAGCTCCGCCTGCCCGCTCGGTGCCGGGCTGACCCCGTGTCCTCTGGGCCGGGACGAACGCTGCAGCAGATGGCGCGAGGTGGTCGAGGGCAGAGATGAGGCTGAAAGATGCTTTCCTTTCTAACAGTCTTCTTTCATTTGCTCATAAATGTCTGAGTGATCCCTGCTGGGGCATAAAAAATGCCATCTTTGGTGTTTGCTGAGAGCAGATCTCAGACTCTTTTAGCAAAGTCACTGGTGCCACTTTAGGGGCACACGAGCCCCAGCCTTTGGCATCCTGGGGCGCCGGCTACCACGGAGATCCATCAGAAATACATTCTTGCTCTCCGTGTCCCTGGGCCTGAGTTGCAGAAGAGGCAGCGGCTTGCAAGTCGGGTGAGGGGCACCCACGGCCCTGGCCAGGCTGCTGGAAGGTGGGATGAGTGTCTTTTCCCAGGAATCAGGCCGCCAGACCCCTCCTGCCGTCATGATGGGCACTGGGCCCAGATCTGGGGAGGGGGCCGCCAGGTCCCCAGAGGCCCCAATGGGAAGCGGGAAGCGTTGGCACCTCTGGGGTTGGGCGCCCTGCCCCCCAGTACGGAATGTGTCCTCATGTCGTGGAGACAAAAGCTGCACCCTCAATGTCCTGCTCCCAGGACATGCGGGAAACACAGTTTGCAGCTCTGCTTGCCCTCCTGTCCACTCCAGCTCTTTGAGACCCCAGAGGCAGCTACGCCCGCTCCTCGCGGCCGGCTTCTCCGCCCCCATGCCTGCCAACCATGCCTCAGGCCACGTCTCCGCCAGACAGCCCTCCTCCCCTGCCGGGCACAGACGGGACCCATGACGGAGGCACGCACAGCCACACGCGCAGGAGTGCTTCATGTCTGCGTGACGATGCCTGGGACAGCCCGGTGGGATGCGGCAGAAACAGGGGCACCGGCACAGCACCCTCTCCTGGGCTCTGTCCACCCCTTTCCTTCTCCATAAAGTGAGAGCCGCCCCATCGAGAATGAGAGCCCAGAAAGACGGCCCTCCCCCCACCGAGACCGGACAAGCAGGGGGATGCGGCGGCCACGGAGGATCAGAGCTGCAACAGATCCGAGTGGCCCGGCACCCAGGACCCACCGCCTTCAGGAGGTGTGTGGAACCCAGGAGGTTCAGGAAGGAATAGAGGGAGACCGGAGGCAGGGATGCTGGAGGAAGAAGGACCAGGTGAGGGGTGAAGGACCAGGTCACAGTGTGAACCCAGATCTTCAAAACAACCATTCAAGGCTCTGGGCGGATGGATAAAGGCAGGAAGAAGTGGAGGAGAACATACTTTTGCAAGGATGCTGTTGTGTCGGGGAAGAACTGCGATTTCGTGCTTTCTTACCTGGGGCTGCCCTCCAAACCCCAGCTGCGTTGGTAGGAAAGCACAGCCCCGCTGGCCAGAGGCAGCAGGTGTCAGAGCTCACGGCAGCGGGGCAGCTGCAGGTGTCAGGATGGCGTGTGCTAGCAAGGGGCACAGAGGGGTCAGGGTCCCAAATCTGTGTGAACTTTGCCCAGATCCCTGGCTGAGCGGCACGGGGGCAGAGGGCGGAGAGGAAGTGACTCTGGCAATGGGCACAGGAGCTCTGTGCCTTGGGTCAAGTCCGTCCCTGGACCTGCCCCGTCTGGGCAGCCGAGGGAGGAAGTTCTTCCGGTTTGAGGGGTCAAAGGAAGAGCGCGGGGTGGCCGAAGGAAGTGAAGGGGGTCATCTCAGAAGTAAGACACCTGAGAGTGGGCGAGCCCCCAAACCCAAGTATAAACCCTGTGCAAATGCTCCGGCGTGGGGCGCCCCATGCAGGTGTAGGGCGCACACATGGGGTCGGTGTAAAGAACAGCGGCGGCCGGGAGCCAAAACCAGAAAGCAGCAGCCCGAAGCAGAGACATCAGCTTCTACACACTTCAGGGAAGACGATCGCACAGTGTGAGCGTGGGCGAGATAATGGCCCTTCTGCAACAAAAACCAACAACCCTCGGAAAATACAGGCATTCCGAGTGTCCACAACATACTAATTAGAACGATGATCTTTCCACTGAAATGTTAAGGAGCAGTTAAGAGTGACCCTGTACTTAGGAGAAAATAAAGGGAGAGAAACCAGCTCTGAGCCAGTCCTTATGTTGTACTAGCGAAGATTTCAAAGCAGCTTTTATAAATATGTCTAAATGATTAAAGGAAAATGTGGTATTAATGAATGAATAGGTAGAGAATTTCAGCAGAGAAGTGGAATTTGTTTTAATGGAATGGTGGTTCTGGAGGTGAAAAAATACAGTATCAGAAAATAAATGGAAAATTTTATTTTATTATATTATGTTAGTCACCATACAGTACATCCCTGGTTTTTGATGTAAAGTTCGATGATTCATTACTTGCGTATAACACCCAGTGCACCATGCAATATGTGCCCTCCTTACTACCCATCACCAGCCTATCCCATTCCCCCACCCCCTCCCCTCTGAGGCCTTCAGTTTGTTTCCCAGAGTCCATAGTCTCTCATGCTTCATTCCGCCTCTGATTTCCCCCCCTTCATTCTTCCTTTCCTTCTCCTATGATCTCCCTGCTATTCCTTATGTTCCACAAATAAGTGAAATCATATGATAATTGTCTTTCTCTGCTTGACTTATTTCACTTAGCAGAATCTCCTCCAGTTCCATCCATGTTCATGCAAATGTTGAGAATTCGTTCTTTCTCATAGCTGAGTAATATTCCATTGTATATATGGACCACAACTTCTTTATCCAGTCATCTGTTGAAGGGCATCTCGGCTCCTTCCACGATTTAGCTATTGTGGACAATGCTGCTATGAACATTGGGGTGCCTATGGCCCTTCTCTTCACTACGTCTGTATCTTTGGGGTAAATACTCAGTAGTGCAATTGCTGGGTCATAGGGTAGCTCAATTTTTAAGGTCTTGAGGAACCTCCATACTGTTCTCCAGAATGGCTGCACCAGCTTGCATTCCCACCAGCAGTGTAAGAGGAGGGTCCCCCTTTCTCCACATTCTCGCCAACATTTGTTGTTTCCTGTCTTGTTAATTTTGGCCATTCTAACTGGTGTAAGGTGGTATCTCGTTGCGGTTTTGATTTGTATTTCCCTGATGCTGAGTGATGTTGAACATTTTTTCATGTGTCTGTTGGCCATTTGTATGTCTTTGGAGAAGTGTCTTCATGTCTTCTGCCCATTTCTTGACTGGATTATTTGTTTTTTGGTGTTGAGTTTGAGAAGTTCTTTATAGATCTTGGATACCAGCCCCTTACTATTATGCCATTTACCACGTGGGCCCCACAGCAGGTTGTAGAAAACACGAGAGAAGCAGGGAGCCTGAAGATAAAATGATAATAATGATCCAACCTGAGAGAAAAATGATTGAAGAAAGATGTCACCGCCTCAGAGAGCCTTGGAACAACACTAACTGGTCCAAGATCGGTGAAATTAGAGCCCTGAACGGAAGCGAGAATTTGATGTAGAAGTGACGGCCAAGACTTCCCACATTTGGGGAAAGCGTGGACATCCAGACCCACCCAGACCCATCCAGACCCGTAACCCAAAGCAGCATAAACATGAGAAGCCGCTGCCAAGAACGGTCAGGCCAACTGCCAAACAACGGAGACGACAGGGGTCCCGAGAACACAGGAGAAGGGGGACGCCTGCCGCAGAGGGGACAGGATGCCATGAGGGGCGGGCTTCCCTCCTCGAGCCACGGAGCCCACAGCCATGGAGCAGTTGCCTCCAAAGTGTGGAGGGGAAAATCTATCAGCCAAACACTCCGTATCCCAAAAACTATCTCCTCACAGAACGTGAAATAAAGACATTTCCAGTAAAACAAAGCTGAGGACGTCACTGGCCGGGGCTCGTCCTTGCAGGATCTCCTGCAGTATTACAGAAATACGTGTGTGCGCCATCCCCTCCTGCAGAAAACATGCGGCTGCTTGAAACACTGTTACCACCGTGCCGTTGGGTTTAAGCGTACAGAGGTTTTATTTATTCTGTTATACAGGCATTCAGCCCAAGGGATGAATGGTACAGAGAGAAAATATTCTGTCCCAAGGTTCCCATGTTTTTCAGAAATAGGTAATTTAATATTGACCTTCAGCTGATTGTGGTACCCTAACACATCGCGGGGATAGCCCCTGGAAAGTAGTGCGAGGGCATTTTACGTAAAAGGCGGAAAGTGGAAGTTAAGTGGTTCGCTCAAAATATCGACGACCACAAAGGAAGCAGGAAAGGAAAAATGTAGACAGAAAAACGAGATGAGACAAGAGAAAAGAAATCACGAAGGGACCGCAGACTCCAAGCCTGTCGGCAGTTACATTCAGTACAAATGGAATAAACACTCCAGTCCAGGAGCGAGAACGGGCGGGTGGGATAAAGGAGCAGGAACACAACGTGTGCTCTCAGCAACTTCTCCACTGAGCGCAGCTCCCGGACAGTGAGGGGAGGGAGACGGAGCGGGAGGACCTGGAGCGTGAGAAGTCTGGAGCGGGACGCCTGCGGGCTCAGGCAGTTGAGCGTCCTACCCTTGATTTCGGCTCAGGTCATGATCTCAGGGTCCTGAGATGGAGCCCCGAGTCGGGCTCCGTGCTTGGCTTAGAGTCTGTGTAAGACTCTCCCTCTGCCTCTCCCTCTCCCTCTGCCCTCCCCCCTGTCGCCCTCTCATGCTTCTGTCTCTCTCTCTTCTCTCTCTTAAAAAAAAAAAAAAAAGAAGAAGAAGTCTGGAGTGGACGTTAGCGCCAGGGAAAGCGGACTTTCAGACAAGGACCAGTGGTTACTACAGACAAAAGGAGCGTTTCACAGTAACAAAGTGTCAATTTAGCAGGAAAATGAGAGTGACAGTATGTGTACAACGTATATACCTGGGATACGTACAAAGTACATAAAGTAAAAACACACAGACGGGAAAGGAGACAGACAGGGTGAGCGCTTCCCGTGGAGATTTCAGTGCTCGTCTATCAGTAACCGACAGAACAAGCAGACGACAGGTCAACAAGTGCCCGGAGACGCGGACACTAGGAGCTGACACGTGGCAGACAGTCACAGAACATTCCAAACCCCTGGTCCAGGAGCAAGCACCTGCCAACAGCAGGTACACATGACGGGGTTGTGCACAGGTCTTCAAAAATTGCCAAACTGCATTCCGAAGTGGCCGTCTTATGTCCGAGCAGTCTTTGTTGAATTTAACCACTCTAGAATCCAGACATTGTTAACTTTGCACAGTTTTTTCAAGACACCTGGAAGATGAACTAAGACCAAATATTAGACCACAAAGCAAGTCTCAAAAAATGTCAAAGAATGAAAATCCCGCAGTGTCCGTTCTCTGACCATCTGACCACACGGGAGGCAGTTAGAAATCAGTAAGAAAATGATGTCTGGCGAATTCTCGAATACTCAGAAATCCCTTCTGAACAACCCATGGGTTAAGACAAAAAGAATATAAATTTAAATGTTATATATTTAATTGAATTAATTTAAATATTTTGACTTGAATGGTAAGTAACAAAAGCACAAAATACTGAAATCTGTGCAATGTTGCTAATGCTTAGAGAAATGATACAGCTTTGGAAGCGTCTATTAAAAGCAATAGAAAGTCCGGAGCGTTGTAAGCTCCCACCTTATGCAACTTCAAAAAGGAGAGCAGAGTAAACTGTTGGTAAAAAGAAAGATGTATCACAGATAACAGCACACATCAATGAAAAGGAAAGCGTTCGAATAACAGAGGGAAGCAACGAAGCCCGAGGCTTGTTTCCTGAATTATGATTGACAGGTGATTACCTGCACCCAATCCAGAGCTCAGCTCGTCACGCCCCTCGCGGCCACTTTGCTCAGCCTGCGGTAACAAAACGCCATGCACGGGGTGCCTCAAATGAGAGGGATCCATTTCCCCCGGGTCTGCAGGCTGGAAAGTCCAAGACGAAGGTGCTGGCAGCCTCCTCCTGCCTCCCGGATGTCCTCCCATCAACGCGTCCCGAATGGCGGGAGAGACGCCTGCATCTCCTGGGATGGAGGCACTGACCGTGGGACCAGACTCCACCCTTGTGGCCAGGTCCAAGCCCACGTACTTCCCAAAGCGCCATCTCCGAGCGCTGCCACACTGGGGTTGGCACCTGGACCTGGGAACCTGGGGGGACCTAGAGGGTCTCTCAACCACGGTCAGGAACGCGTCCACCGCCGTGGGACCGTCCTCCTCCTCGCCCTCGCTCCCATCTTTCTGTTCACATCACCTTTGCCACCATCCCCTCCTCCACTTAGGTTTGTTCTGCTCTTGTTTTCTGGAAGACTGAGATGGACGTTTACAGGTTTTATTTTGGGCTTTTCTGCTTTTCTAACAGAAGTGTTTAAAGCCGTAGGCGTCGCTCTGAGTGCTGGTTTTGAGGCATTACCCGTATTTCGATCTGTCGGATTTTCATAATTGTCCTGTTCAGAACATTTTTCTAATCTCCTTGGTTATTTCTTTCTGACCCATGAATTGTTCAGAAATGTGTTGTGTAATTTCTAAGTCGTTGGGATTTTTCGGGTATGTCAGTATAATCGCCGTCTAGACCTGGAGTTGTGGTGACAGAACGTGTCCCAGTGATTTCGGTCCCCTTAAAAGTGTGTGGGCGTTCTGCGCTTTGTGGCTCGTCACATGCTCTATCTGGGGGCACGTACTATCTTAATTTGAAATAAATGTCCATTCTGGAAACGTCGGGTTAGTGTTTTGTAAATATCAATCAGAGCAAGGTGGTTGGGGAGGTTCAAATATTCTGTCTTTACTGATTTTCTGCCAAGTTTTCTATGAATTTGCTGGAAGACACACGTGAACACCCTTTACCATGGTTATGAAATTGCTCTTTTTCTTTTAATTATGATATTTTTTGTTTAATGTCTATAAATATTAATTAGATGGAAGTGTGCGATACCCTCATTCGAATCCTGTATGTCTTTGCCGTTTCCGTGTGCAGCTGCTTTATGAATCTCTGCGACGGCGTGAAGTCCCTTACTTTGATTGTGGGGCGTATATTTTTCCATTTGATTCTACGTGAATGTTTGCTTCAGTATCCAAAGTCTCTGTTATTATCATGCAGATTTATATTTTTTATCTTTTCCTGAATAATTGACCCTTTTATCATTTGCTGGAGGTCTGTCTTTAGCTCAGGCAATGCTGACCCAGCCCGTGTCATCTGAAACTCACATCGCCACCCCTGCACTCATTCACTTACGGCGCCCACGCCACGTCTCCTCGGAAACACGTGGGCTGTGCACCGACTGGGGGCCCCTTTTCTGCCTCTCTTTCCTCTGCTCTGGCTCCTTACCCATCACTCGTGTCAGTTCCCCAGACTTTTTCCCAGTTCCCAGGCCAGAAAGAGCTGTAGCTGCAAGCGTCCACCTGTCCGTGGCCGTGCCCACACTCAGGACAAGGCACCGAAGCCCAGACGCTCTCCCGTGTCAGGGGCCTCCCCGTGCTCTGAGGACTCTGCACCAACCACCTGCTTCCCACTCACTCTTTGTATCCTCAGGTGGTTGCATTTTGCATTTGCTGGGGGTTCGTAGTTCTTTTTAGCAATAGGACCGGTCTGCGGGGGCTCACGCTGCCATACCAGAAGCATGTGCTCACTGCGTCTTACATGGGCTATTTCTATTTTAAATTACCTCTGGATCCTTTCCCATTTTAATTGTTGTAACAGATTTAATGCAGGAGTTACTTAGCAATAGTGTTTCAATTTCTAAAGTTACAGGTGATTTTTATTTTATCTATTTGTTTTTACATTTTCCCGATTGGGTGGTGGTCAGAGGTGCTGCATTACGGATCTGTCTAGTTAGATATCGGGACCCTCTTCACGGCCTCGTGCTGATGGATTTTTGTGGTTTTTTTTTTGATGTGTGCTTGGAAAAAATAGTTATTCTCTCCCTAAATCTAATCTGGTCTTTGCTGGTCTTTTCTCCCCCTGGCCTTTACAAAGGAGGCTTGAAATACCCCCCAGCCTGAGGGATTAGTATCTGCTCATTTCTTTCTTTATATATCTGGAAGCTCTTTTATTAAGACTAAGCATGATAAATATTGCTGTATTGTATCATTAAATTAAAACTTTTATCTTTATGTTGTGATCCTCTCTATTACAAATACTATTGTGTGCTGGGGTTTATTTTGCGTCGTTTGTGTAGTCATGCTGCGTTCCTCGGGTTGACATCTTACCGTTTACTTTGCACCTTTCCTGGCGCGTAACTGAGACAAGTCACGTGTTACGGCACGTATCTGAGCACGCACGTGTGAAGCTCGGTTTCTCCAGATCCACCAAAATCTTACTAGAATTTTGATGAGAAAGCATTGAGCTTAAGGATTAATGAGGGAAAACTGGCATCTTTGAGGAATGGAGACTTTACATAAATTAACGTAATAGAGCTCTTCATTTAGTCAGATTTTCTCATATTCCTTCAATATTTCAATGTTATTAGTTTCTCCTTAAGAGACTTTTGCATCTTAAGGTTTTATCCCTTTTATTTTTACACAAAGCATTTGGAGAAAGTTTTATTAATTGAATATTATATCTGTTGACACAACCTATCTGTTGGCAACAGTGTCAATGTTTTTGTGTTTAAATTTTATGCCTTTTATTTATTTTTCTTGTCTTACTCCACCGGATTAGAGTCTCCTTAGCTTGCCCTGGGTTTTAAAGAGAACGTGTCTACAAGTTGTACCCTGAAGTATGTTGGCTGTCAATGTTTATAGATCACCTACATCAAGTTAAGAGATTTGATAGTTTTCTCAGAGCTTTTATCAAGAATGGGGTTAAATTTTTTAAAATGTACTTCGCTGCATCTTTTCCAATAATTGTACAGTTTTATGTGGTAAATTATAGCACGTGGTGTTAATGCATCGCTTTTACTCCTAAGAAAACCCAAGTTGGTCACGAGTAATTTGTAATGGATTACTGCATTTGAATTGTTAATATTTTGATTGATTTTTAAAAATCTATGCTCGTAAGTTATACTGACCTACAATTTTCTTTTTCTTATACTGTCCTTGCCTGGCTTGGGATCAAGATTATACTCACCCCATAAAATGAGATCTTTCATTTTTTATTGTCTGGAAAATTCTTTATGAAATTGGAATGATCTGTTCATTGGCTATTTGGTAGAAGTCACCCATAAAACCATCTGTGCCTCTTCTTAAATTGAAAATATGGTGTGGGTGGACTTTAAAATACTTGCCTGGTTTCTTTAATGGTTATAGGTCTATGTGGGCTTGCTCTTTCTTTTTGGGTCATTTTGTGGAGGTTATACTTTTCCAGCAATTTTTTTCTCAGCTTATTCAACTTTGCACATTTATCAGTGCAAATTTGTTTATAGAGTTCTCCTATCTTCACCGTCTTTCCTGTGAGATTTATCATGCATTCCACATTGCATAGCAGGGTTTGAAGGACAGTAAAACATGGTACACTCATCCTTCCTGTGTTAGGTGTCAGATCTCAGGCAGTCCCTCCAAAGCCCCGTGCCCAGTCCCCAGGGATCATTGCTCTGACTTCGTGAAAATCATTTTCTTATGTTTCTTTATAGTTTTGTGCTCTAAGAATGCATCCATAAACATTCTATTGTTTCATTTGAAATGTGAGTGTTAAAGAAAAAGCGGGCTTTATGAGCAAGAGTCGTATCTCCACTATGTAGGTGAAGGTGCCCAAGGAAACAAACGCAAGAGAATTTCTGGGTGGAAGCCTGGTTTGGGGTCTTGGAGAGGCTATCTGAGCTTTCTGCAGAATCCTGGGAGCAGGTCATGCATGGGGCTGAAACCTGAGGGCCCACCGTGGTTGGGGCACGTGGAGGGGCTGCCGTATAGACTGGCAGCTGCACGGCCTGGAGGAACATGGGCTGGCCACGTCCTCCAGTTCCCAGAAGCAGGTCAAAGCAGATGCAGCCGTGGGGTGGAATGCAGGCTCCACACCTGGCCCAGAATTCAGGGCTGGAGAGGAGAGCACACAGCCGAGGCAAGCCACAGAGAAGAACCGTGACAGCACCCCCAGGCATGTGGCCCTGGGTGAAGGAGAAGGCAGGGTGGTGGCGAAGGTTCTCGGTTCACCGTAAAATTCCTGTCCATGGGACGTGCGCCAGCTGGGTGGTTAATGTCTGTGTCTGATGAATAGCTGTCCACACACGGCGATCCTTCACCAGCCTCCCAAGCATGGCGGCCGCCGTCCTCCCGTGTCGGATCCCCCGTGTCCCGTAGCCCACATCACCCCTTTGTGGGTCTGCTCTTCTAGGTTGCAGTGCACATTCTAGAAGGAGCTCATCAGAAGCAATGTTTTGAGATCCCACCTATCCACAGTAATGCTTAATTTTATTCCACGTAGTCTATGTATTTCATTATTGAATCTTAAAACATATTGAAGAGTTTGGATGGGTAAAGAAATTCTGGTTGGAAACCATTTCCCTTCTGACTTTTGAAGGTAATGTTTCATTGTCTCGTTGTTTTCTGTGGAGGAACCCAAAGCCATTCTGATTCCCCACCCTTTTATCTGAACATGATTGAAGTGGAGTGTCTCTGTACTCTGGTTTAAAATTTCACAAAGATGAGCCTGGGGGTGGACCTACATATTTAGTGCAGTTTTCAAACCCATCAACCCGTGTCCTTTATTTCTGAGAACGTTGTCTGAAAAACATGTTTGATGACTTAATCTCTTCTATAACCTCTATTATCTGGGTGTTGGACCTTCTGGACTGGTCTTCAAATTTCATTTCTTCCATTTCATCTGTTTGTTTTTATCTCTGCTAAGTTTTTATAAGGTCATCTCAGCTTCGTCTTGTAGATTTCTATAGAGTTTTTCATTTTGACTGCCATGTTTTCAATTCCCAATAGCTATCTTGTTGTTGCTGTCAGAATCTGCTCTTGTTTTGCAGATAGCCCTTGTTCTTTGATTTATTATTGCAATCTTCTCCTTATTTCTCTGGGGTATTGGATGACTTTCCTGAGAATCTCCGCTCTCTGAAAAGCACCTCCAGCAGTGCGGCTCTGTCTACTTTGTCTTCTCCCCTCCATGTGGGAGAACTTCCCTACACTTGAGGACCCTTGACGGATGGCTCCTGGTGAAGAGTAGGGGTCTAGAATGTTGTTTGGAACCTCTGTACATGGATGAAATCACTGACTTTGAATTTTGCTCCCAGAGGAATGGGATGGGCTTTTTGCTGGAAAATCCCCACCTTGTGTCAGTTCTTTCGATATTTCCTCTTGGGTCACTCTTATTCCCCAGAAAATTGTCTTCTCATTTTTGCCAAAAAGGGAAGGTGTGTCTGCCAGTTTTGGTTTTTTGTTTATTTTTGTTTTTATGTAGTTCTTATACATCTCAGTTATGCCCTGTAGAGAAAATACACCTCCAGATGCCAGCAGGGTTCCAGGAGAAGCTATGAGGTGGGAGCGGAAAGCTGGACACCCAACCAGATCTCAGCCAGTGTCCTCCAGCCCCCTTTCAGCTCCCAGGTCCAAGGTGGAGGGGGTGCCAGTGCAGCCGGGGCCTGGGGGATGTCTTCCCTCCCTTCCTCCTCCTCTTCCCTCTTCCCCTTCCTTCCCCTTCCCTCCCCACCCCCTTCCCTCCTCCTTCCACTTCCCTCCTCTCCCCCTCCCTCTTCCTCCCTCTTGAATTCTCTCAGATAATCAGCTTGGTTCTCAGCATTCCTGGCTGCTGCTTGGGATTCAGATTTCTCAGGCTCCCTCAATTAGTTATTGGTCATTGGTCTGTTTCTCAGCTTTAATTTTTTTTTCCTTTTCTTCCCATCTGTTAAGATTTTTTGAAAAGATTTTCAGATTTAAAAAAAATATGCAGTATTAGTGAAGTTTTGGGGAAGTTGCAAAAAAAAAAAAACGGAACGTGTGCTCTACCATCTTAATCTGAAAATTGTCTGATCTTTAAAGAGATAGTAGGACCACACTACATCCATAGTTATGATCCTTTTATATTCCTAGCGTTGGTTTATTTGTCTGACAATGCACTGGTCTTTTTGTTTTGGGGCGGTGTGGGGTTTTTTTTTAAATAAATTTCATGGAAGTTGTCAATTTTAATCATTCTTTCTTTTTTCCTCGAAAGTCTAGCTTTCGGGTTTTGAGGTTCGTCACTGTTTTTAGTTTGACTTTGATTTCATTAAGTTCCACACTTTTTAAATTGCCTTTATTCTTATTTTTTGATTTTCACACCATTGGTTTTTGTTATTTTTCCTAACTTCCTAACTCTTGATTCTCAATCTTTCTTCTTCCCAATATGAGTATTTCAGACGACAAACTTTTCTCTAGTTTTACATTAGCTGCACCCAAGAAGTTGTGACACACAGTGTTTTCCTACTGTTGAGATCTATGTATTGTATAATTTCCCTTACTACTTATTCTTTGGACAATAAGTGATTTTAAGTATGTTTATGTTTTTTTAATATAGAGAAATTTTCATTGAAATTTTTATTGAGATAATTGGAGATTCACCCGGAGTTGGAAGAAATGATACAGAGAAATCCCGTGTATATTTTGCCTTTTCTCCACTGAAAACATCATGCAAAACTACGGCACTATGTGACAACGAAGTGACATAATCCACTGATCTTAGTCAGACGCCCCCCTTTTTATTGTACTCACGTGCATGCATGAGTGAGTGTGTGCATTCAGTTCTAGGCAGTGTTGCCTACAGGCATAGAACACCACACACCCAGCAGCACAGAGGGAATGCCAAGCAGTCCCCACACTCACGGCTCTTTCTAACCATGCCCACCTCCCTCCGGCAAACACTTCCTGCGTTTCTAAAGCTTTGTCATTTAAAAGTGTCATGTCCGTGGACTCAGATACTATGCCATCCTTTGGGATGGACCTTTTGCTCCACACAGGTCCCTGGAGACCCATGCAAGCAGATGCATGGCCAGCCCTCCGTTCCCCTCCACCGCTGAGGAGTATTTCCGGGTGAGGATGGACCCCAGTTTGCTTAGACCTTCTAAATGTTTGGGCTTTTGAGTTACCTTGTCATTTGTTTGCAATGTAATTATGTTTATAAAATATATTGTTTCAAGGTAAAAAAATGGTTTGGCTTTGAAATGTGTGGAGATTTGACTTATAGTCTGAATACAGGTCAATTTCCGTAAGTGTTCTGTGCGTATTTAAGAAGAAAGTGTATCTTGCAGTTTTGCGCACAGATTTGCAGTCTATATTTTCATTTGATCCATTTGTTAATTGTGTTGTTTCAATCTTTTATATACTCGTCAATAAATATGTTTGCATCTTGATTTACTGTGAAAGGGCTTTTAAAATCTTCCAGTGTGGGGCTGGGTTTGCCTATCTCTCCTTGATTTTATAAAAGGCAGAGATACATATGTGCATTCGTATTCGGACTTTTTAATGTTCCCTGATGAATTTCACGTTTTCATTGTACAGCTACCCTCTTCACTTCTGGTAGCTTTTATTCCGTTTTTCACTCAGCTACACCAAGATACCTTTTGTCTCATTAGCTTCCAAGCCTGCGTCCTTCTCTTCGCTTTCAACATTTGCTCCCTTATGTTGTAGGTAGGTCAGATGTCTGTTTTCCTTGCACCACGATATTGTCATAATTAGTTATATTTGAATGTTTTCTGTGTATATAAAACTCCTCATGCTATTTTTCTGTTTTATCTGAGTTTTTTGCTTTTTTCCTCTCCCTTCTTTCTTTCTCTTGGAAGCAGGATCTGTGTGTATGTGTCCGTGAACTTCATGTTGGAAGAGCCAGCACTACACGCAAAGGGACCAGGACAGGGACAGTTCCCTGGAACCTGGGAGGAATAAGTGATGGGCGAGGTAGACCCCACTTTGAGAGGTGGCCCCCTCTTGACAGTAGCATTGTGTCAAGGAGCACAGCAGCTCAGGAGACCTGAAGCAAGGAAACTTGGGAAATAAGCCCCCTGAACCCACTCTCTTCCATTCCTTCGATCTCTCATTGGACCCTCTCGAGTGCCTAAATTCAGCTGCAAGCCAGTGGGCTCAAGAGCCTGGGTGGTAAGGATAAGATATCCAGCATTGCTGGCTACATAGTTATTCTGGCTTATTTTAGAAGTTATCACTGTGTGCTCATACAATTTGATCATACTTCTGTTACTTGATTTATGAGCTTTCCGAGCACCTGTGGTCTCCAGAACCAAGACTGACAATGAGATCACTCTTCATCCAATCTCTAGTTGCCCTCCCCATCCACCTACCATTTGGTGAGTTGTGTTACCATTTCTACATTGCTACAGCTTATAATACTGACAATCCCATAACCACCATTTGTACAGTTGTTCTATCCTTACTGCTAAATTTATGAGGTTCTGTAAGGGGCTTATCACCAGCTCACTTTGTCATAGCTTCTTTATTCATCTCCTTGCTGGCTAGCTTTGGTCTTTAGCAAAGTTGATGGGAGTTTTCATATTCGAGAAAAGACCTGTTCTTTATTTTCTACTCAAATAGTCATTTAGCTGGGTATAAAATTATTGTGTGACATTTTCTTTCACTGACATCTTTCCACACTCTTTCAACATTGAAGGCTCCCATGGAGAAGTCCTGAGAGAGCTCAACATTTCCCCCAAATCTGTGGGGGAATAGGTGGACAAGATATCTTACAAATGCAGGGATCTCACATCCTCCTCATGAGGGCTAAGACCTATATGGACATTGGAAATCTTCCTTGTCTCATGTAGCTCTCATATTCTTTATTATTGTCAAACACTTAACGTATTTCATTTTGGTCAAGTTTTTCACACTCATTCCCCCCTGATTATGGCTATTGGTCCTTAAGATGCTTTCAATATGGACTTCTCAGTGATGCACATTTCTTCTGTCCTCTGCCCTTCCTTGGCAAGGTCTAGTAATCTATTTTCATCTTATTTTTCTCTTTTATTATCACTTCCATTGTTCTTTTGTATCTTGGCTTTAAGACCCTGACTCATCACAACTTTTTTTGTTTTTGTTTTTTTTAAGTAGGGTCTTTAAATCCATGAGATACTATCTTTCCTTGATAATATTTGTTATTCTTGGTTTTCTGGCCAAATTTTTCTGCTGTACATTTTTAGTTTCCTTCTCTATATCAATCCTAAATTTTCTTGCTATTTTGATTTGAACAAGGAGTGCTAAGTCCAAGCCAGATGTCGGTAGAGGGACACTGTGGGCCAGGGGCCTATTGTGCACTTGGCTAAGCCCTGTGTAATACAGGGTGTGTGGGCGGGCACACATGTGGTGTTGTGAGCAACACTGGTCTGCACGGGACATCCTCTCTTGACATCAGTGGTTTCAAAGCCATTTCTCACCTACAATCTTCCTTCCTTTGATCACGTGTTGGACTGGCAGCCTCTTGCAAAGGTGGCCTCTTGCTATGACCCTTTATGGTGTCAGGAGTTGCAGGGGAGCCTGTGTGGCCAGCGCAGTGCTTCTTTGTATCATTTCCCATGAGCAGCTGCCCTTCCGTGTGCTGACTGCTTTGAAAACGCGTGCTCTGTGGGTTCCCCTGAGTCTGCAAAAGGGGGTGGGTGTGTGCCATGTGGGTTCCCCTGAGGTCTGCAGAAGGGGGTGGGTGTGTGCCGTGCAGGTTCCCCTGAGTCTGCAGAAACCAGGGCGTATGTGCCGTGTGGGTTCCCCTGAGGTCTGCAGAAGGGGGTAGGTGTGTGCCGTGTGGGTTCCCCTGAGTCTGCAGAAACCAGGTCATGTGTGCCGTGTGGGTTTCCCTGAGTCTGCAGAAGCAAGGGAGGGGGTCATCTCTTACCCCATCGAGTTGCTGCCCCCCCTAGTCATTAGATATTATAAATATAATGGAGTCCAAAGTAATCAATGCCTCCTCATTGCAGGAGACTATGATCCCACCTCTTTTCTATTCTCCTTTTTTCATTTGCATCAGAAGAGAAGGCAGCCTGCTTGCTGTAGGGGTGACCCCAGAGGAGGGTGTTTATTACACATTTTCAGGTGTGTTAGAGAGGTGAAACCATCTGGACCTGAGAGGGTCTCACAGGACTCCGGGTTAGAGAAGAGAACCCAGCGCGGGGCCCTGCCATCCCAGTCTTAGGCACTGAGGGAGAAGAAAGGTTACCTGGACCCAAACTTGCTCCTTCCTGAGGCCACCATTGCTGTCAGATGGGAAGAGGCACCAGGGGACACAGAACAGACGGGGTGGGGGGTGGTCAGTACGTAAGACCCGAAGGAAAGGAGGCATGGGGATAACTGGGCTCAGGTAGGTGTGAGCACTGGTGCAAAGGCCGCAGGAGGAAGGGAGCTCTATGTGCTCCAGGCACACCCAGGAGGTGGGAGTGAGCAGGTGGAGGGTTCGCAGGGGAGGGCAGTAGGGGGTGAGGTCAGAGAAGCAATGGGGGACAGATCCTGGGGGGCTGGGGACCACGGCAGGACTCTGGCTGTTACTCTGCGTGAACGGAGCCAGGGGAGGCCTTGAAGCAGAGAAGCAGCACGCTCCGTCTGGGCCTTCATGGGCTCCCTGGCCGTGTGGGGTCGCAGACCCTGGGGGGCCCCCAGGGGGAGCAAGGAGCTGCGCGGCAGGGCCCGTGTGCCCAGCTGAATGCCCCGGAAGCCTGTTCCCTGAGACGGGACTGTGGTCTCACTGACCAGTGCCAGGGACGCCCACCCCCGCCGGTGAGAGAAGACAAAGGACAGGGAGCTGCTCCCTGAGCCAGGACAGATGTGGATGTAGGGATTTTTATCCATCCGTTCCCGCGGTGAGGTGCCCATTTACCAAGCGATGGTGGCTGATGTAAAATCATAAAATGGCCCATTTGCCTTTATTTTCCTATAACCTTGGACTTTGCAAAACTCTCTGAATAACTTACTTGGAATTTAACTGAACATCAGCAAAATGCCTGGCTCAGTGGCGTCCACGGGCCCCAAGTCCAGTCGCCCGTCTTCTTGCCCGCTGAGCTGTTGCCGTCAGATCCCCGGGGTGGGGGGGATGCACACCCCGAGATGGACTGGTGCGGGCGCACCTGCTGGCTTCCCTTCTTGCTTTTAGAACAGTAGAGGTGACCCCATCTCGTCAGGGGCGAAGAGCAGTGCTCGGGGCTGGAGTGCACGGGGCGCCGGGCTCAGCACTCACCTGGTTCCGTCCGTGGGACAGCCGTCCGGGGAACAGTGCCTGGCCTCCTGTCTACAGAGGAGGAAAACAGAGGTTTAGGGAGACGTGCGGGCCCCTTGCAAGGCCACACAGAGCCCCTGATTTGCTCCCAGTCCCTTGGATTGCAGTGACCTTCTGCGCTCCCCTGCATGGAGTGCAGCCCAGGCCTCCCCCAAGGGGACAGGGGCTTAGTGGCTGTATCAGTCAGGGTTCTGCAGAAAAACCGAGCCCAGAGGAGACATGCAGGTTTAAATCCGAGGAGACGTATGACCAGAACTGGCTCAGACAGCTATGGAGGCCGGGCAGTTCCCCAATCTGCCCGCTGGAGACCCGGGTCCGAGGGGGGAGGGGGGGGTCTGGGCTCAGGCAGAGGGAGGGCATTCACAGCATCCCCGGATCGGATGAGGCCCGTCCACACTGGGCAGGGCTGCTGCTGGACTCGGGTCACGACCTCGGATGCTCGTCTCTTCGGGAGACGCCCTTGCAGATCCTGGGACAATGTGTGCAGCCTCTCCCGGCATCCTGTGGCCCCATCATCTGGACACACAAAGTTAACTGTCCCAGCGACAAAGTGGCCACAGGAACCCACTTGAAGAGGAAGAGAGAGGAACACATAAGAAAAGGGATTGGATTGACTATTCTGGGGACCAAAACAGAAGCGCTTTGCTGAACCTCAAGCTGAGCTTGAAAGAGGAACGTTGTGCCGATGTGTTAGTTTCGGGGGCTGGGTATCAAGCCGCCAGGGGGGTGGGGGGACAACCACAGGTGCGTCCTCTCTCCTCCCCGGCTCTAGACGCTGGAGTCGACATCAGGCGCGGGTGGGCAGCTGCCTCCCAAGGCTTCCCTCCGCGGTGTGTCTGCATCCCGGTCCCCTCTTCCTACAGGGACACCGGTCACGTTGGCTCCAGGCCACCCACATGCTCACTGACCTTCATCACCTCCGTAAAGACCCCAGCAAGCCCAGGGACGGCCTGAGGTCTAGCCTGTGAATTTGGGGGGCCCAGCTCAGCCCCTGAAAGCAGGCGGATGATGTGAAGGACGGGCGCTGTGGCCACACGGTTGCCTCCTTAGACCCCGGGCTTCGGTGCAGCTCCAAATCTTCAGCCAGCCCCTGACACTTGACCTTGACCTTGACGCTGACCCCGGACAGGGCTGTCCCTGGGGGAGCTGTCCTTGTCCCACAGGGAGGCCTGTGAGGGTGGGAGGCACCCATGCTGGGGGGGGGGGGGAGGGACACAGTCCCCGGGGCCCAAGCGGAGGTTTGCGTGATCCCAGCACAGCGTCGGACCTACAAAGATCGCCGGGCCGTGTGTCCATCCGCTCTTTGCTGCCGCTTTATTACTTTTCCAAAATGAAAACGGCTTTGTTTCTGTGATGCTAACAAGCCCAGCCGCTCCGGGTCTGAAGGCACAGTGGGCCCCGATCTGTGTCTTGTGTGCCCTGATTCCTCTCATCTCCCCTCCGACCGCGAGGCAGCCCCGGGAGGACCCCGGCTCAGAGAAGGCACGGCACTTGCCCGGCGTCACGCGGGGACAGAAGGTGGGGGACTGTCCACCTGGCTGCCCGGTCCAGCGTGTCAACACACGCTATACGGCTTCTTTCTTAACATTATTCCAAAATAATTTCGTTATTAAATAGTATATGTTTAGAAATGTGCGCAAACCTCCAAAATAGAGAGGAGGAAATGAAGCCCAACCTCGGAGAGCAGGGGCACCGACACGTCGGGGACATGGGCCACAGGGGTCCTGGCACCCAGTGTCACTGCCCGTCACGGCCCTGAGTGGGGACAGGCCAACGGCACGTCAGCAGCCAAATGAATCGATGGATTGTGGTGTATTTAGTGATGAGGAGGAATTCAGCACAAAACTAGGCAAAGCAGGGATTGATCCTAAATAATGAGAGCAGAAGAAATAGGGCATCAAAAGTATACGTGATGTACGCTTTCATTTTTATAAAGTTCAGAAAGACACAAAGCAGGGCGCCTGGGTGGTGCAGTCGTTGAGCGTCTGCCTTCGGCTCAGGGCGTGATCCCGGCGTTGTGGGATCGAGCCCCACATCGGGCTCCTTGGCTGGGAGCCTGCTTCTTCCTCTCCCACTCCCCTGCTGTGTTCCCTCTCTCGCTGGCTGTCTCTATCTCTGTCGAATAAATAAATAAATAAATAAATAAATAAATACATCTTAAAAAAAGAAAAGAAAAAAGACTTTAAAAAAAAAAAGAAAGACACAAAGCTCTGCTTTGCTTCTCAGAGGTGTAGACACTGAGGGAAACAAGCCAGTTACTCAATCAGCTAGGAGACTGGTTACCCCGGGGGCAGGAGGGCGGCCGTGCAGGGGATGGAGAGGGGAGAGATGTGTGATGGGCGGCCTGCTTGCACCTTGAGCCTGGAGACCCGGGAAGCCCTGAACACCCACCACCGTGGGCTCCGCAGCCCCCGGTGAGCTCCTGACCTCTGTCTGAGATCCCCCGTCTGTCATCCCCGGTCTGTCTCGCGGGACTGACAAGGATCTTCCTGAGATGAAGGGGGCGGCCGTGTCCTCAGGGACTCTTGGCCACCATTAGCTGCTGGTGTGGCTTGGATCACATCCCCGGAGGGACTCCTTGGAGTTCTGAGCCCAGCACCTGGGAACAGCCCCTTGCAGCTCTGAGCAGGGCCAGATGAGGTCACACTAAGGACCGGAGCAGGGCGGGTGCTGAGCCCCGTGACTGGCCCTCCTAGGAGGGGAGGCCCCGACACAGAGCCCCCGGGGGAGGCCCCGTGCAGACGGAGGCAGAGGCTGGGGTGAGGGGCTGCAAACCGCGGAACCGGAGGAGACAGCGCAGGGCGCTCCCTGGAGCCTCAGACGGGACCCGCTCTGCACACGCACGTCTTGTGCTCCGACTTCTGGCCTCCGGGACCATGGAGGAATCCGTTCCCAGCGTGGTAAGCCACCAGTTTGTGGCCCTGCGTTGGGCAGCCAGTGGGAGCCAACACCTTGTCTGTCTGCACCTGCCCCAAAGCTTTCTTTGTCCTGCCCTCTGCTGCGATCTTGCACCTAGAACTTTCCAGGCGCACAGTAGGCTGGGGAGATGGTGGGGCAAGAGGCACGGGGCCTTGTACCCACTCTTTTCAGTGGACTCTGTGTTCCGCCTTGTTCCCTGTTAATAAATAGAAATGCATCCTGCAGTTTCAAAGGGCGGCCGAGGGCCCGTGGGAGGGCTCGCAGCCTTCCGTGCCCGCCCCGACACGGCCCCTGTGGCTGTGATGACCGTGTCCTGGTGGATCTCTGCGTGCGCCACCCCAGGCACCTCACGGAATGACCCCCGACGTGAGCCACCCTGGCTGGGACTGTGGGGGCAGGAGCATGAAAGCTCCGTTCGCTTCTACATGAGGGGCACGTTGCCAGACGCCCCTCCAGGAAAGCAGGAGCTTTTCAGAAGCCCCCGACCCATGGGAGAGGGCCCGCCTTTCCCACAGTGCTGCCCAAACCCCGGATTATCTTCTTTTTCATCTTTGCCAATTTGCTAAACAGAAAAAGGTACCAGTCGGTGTTGTTTGCATTTGCATATCTTTGATTCCTATTGAGTTTGAACATCTTTTCATATGTTTATTGGCCATTTATGTAAATAAGTCTTCAGCATTTAGGAAAGCCTTTTAAAATGCCTGGCGGCCTCCGATATCAGGGGCGCTCCTAATGCGCCAGGGCTGGAGGACACGCCAGGCTCCAGGCCCAGGGCAGAGGCCCGGCTCGGCAATTTAGATGCCCTCCCGGCACGCTCCCCACCCGGTACCGTGCCCCCATACCAGGCCTCCCTGCACCACCCCACACCACCCCCATAGCAGGCCACCCAGTACCACCCCCCCATCTGCCCCCCCCCTCCCCGCCTCCCGGCCCCGTGCCCTGCCCCCACTCCCTCCACTCTCCCCTACCAGCCTCCCTGGGGTCCTATGGCTGGACGACCTCTACTTGGCCGCCTGGGCTCTGGGAGTTCTGCACCTTCACAGCGATTCTGCTCTTAGCTAAAGAATCCAAGAGCAGCAGGAGCGCAGGGGGCTCGGCTCGGAGCCTTTAAAAGCTCAATCTGCAAAAAACAAATGCTGGAGGCTGGCAGTGAGGCCAGGGCCTCCGGTGGGCCTCCCCCAGCCTCCTCCGCTAGTTGTGCGCGGCTGGGGTGGCGGCGGGGCCTCACTGCCCAGTCCCAAATTCAGAGCGGGGCCAGACGGCTGCGCAGTCTCCTGCACGGATGGACCCAGGGCCCTGAAGTCCAGGCAGCCCCGGGCTGCACCAGGGCACCATGGGCTCCTGACCCGCAGGTGCACCCAGCACCCTCCCTTCCATCCACAGACCCTCCCTCCTGACCCCCCCTGGGCCCAGCCAGCCCTGCGTGCTTACTTCACCTTCCTTCTACCCGCTAAATCATGCTGCCTCTTGAGTTTTATTTTCTGATTAGTCACCCAGGGCTCATTAAATGGAAGATAGGGCTTTTCATGAAATATGTAGAGGAATCCTGGATTATTAATTCCAAAATTTAAAAAAATAATAATCCCAGCAATGAAATGCATGGTCTGTCCATAAAACCCATCCAGTGTCTATAAAACCTCGGGGGCCCAGAGGGCAGGGTCCCTCTGGGCCTGACCTCGAGGGGGCAGCAATGCCATTGGTCCCCCCAAAGGACTGGCTCTGTGGCTGCCACGTGTGGAGCTGTGACCTGCTGCCCTGGACCAGACTCCCATGAGGGAACCTCCAGGTCCAGAGTGTCTCCCTCATTGGCTGCATCAGACATGTCCTGGGGACCCAGGCCCCGGGGTGACCAACCACAGGTAGACCACCATTCCTGGCTGAGGACCACAGTTAGGGCCAAGAGGGTAGTTCTCAAACCGACCAGGTCGGTGCTGGGGGGGTGGGGTCTGATAACCTACAGACCCCCCAGGCCCTGAACCCCCATCCCCCAGGTGGGCCGCGGCCGGGAGCTCTGTATCTGCAGCAGCCTTCCGG
This sequence comes from Ursus maritimus, assembly GCF_017311325.1. Lineage (NCBI taxonomy): Eukaryota > Metazoa > Chordata > Mammalia > Carnivora > Ursidae > Ursus > Ursus maritimus. The sequence goes on from NW_024424564.1 coordinate 55,493,124, forward strand.
GCAACGTGCACATGGGGCCTGGGGCCTGACGCTGCTGGAGGCAGACGGTGAGCTCGCATACTGTCCATCAGGGTCTTTGCGTTTGGAAGACACCCGGAAAACAGTGGCATGAGCAGACCCACAGGCAGGGAGAGAAGGTGACTCCGCGGGGCCCAGGGGACGGCTGGGGCTTTCCGATGTCCTTCCACCCAGGGAGGGGCTGCTGCAGAGCAGAAAAGGGCTCGCATCCTCATGGGATGTCCCCAAGTCCCCCGTCGCACCTGGGGTTGCGGAGAGGAGTGCTGACCTCAGGAAACACTGACGAATGTCAGGTCAAGGGGGCTGAGGACTGGCACCTGCTTCAGGAAACAGGAGCCCGCGGGTGGGGAGGGAGGGAGCAGGGGTGTGCGCACGGGCGGATGGCCACCCTGACCCTGGGTGGGGAGCCCCCTACTTTTAGTGCTGTCTGTGCAACTCTTCTATAAGCTTGACATTATTTCCAATAAACACCAGCCAGCACAAGCCCCCTGGCCGGCCCGTTTGGTGTTGGAGAGCTGGGGGTGTGTGTGGCTGCCCGTCTCCACGGTGCTGGCCCCACAGCTTGACCCAGGGGGTGGGTGTCCCCGGTCTCGCTGGCTGACGGGGTCTTCTCTCCTGGCATTGGGTCTGGCGACCACTCCCCGTTGACCCCGCCACCCCCACGTCTGTCCCGTGGGCTTGCAGCCTGTCACAGGCTGAGTCCTGTCACACACGACACTCTGACACCAGGGTGACCGTGTCTGGAGGCGGTGGCCCCAATCCCATAGGACCGGTGTCCCTGTAAGAAGAGCGGGAGCCTGTAGCTCTGTCTCTGCCCCATGGGCACAGAGAAGGTGGCCCTGAGCTTAGCAGACACCCGCTCAGCTGGCCCTCGGCTCTGGACTTGTGGCCTCCAGACCCGGATGAGTACGTGTCCACTCTGGTCTGTGGTATCTCTCTGTGGCCCGAGCAGACTGAGTGGCCGGCAGCCCCAGACTCCATCCCTGGTCCCTGTCCCATCTCATGCCGCGCTGGGAATGCCCTCCCTGTGGACGTGAACGGCCAGAACACGGATTGCCCGTGGGGGTGTGGGCCTCCGAGAGCATCTGAGAAATCGGCGTTTATCGCGGTCCTCGGGCATCCCAACCCACACGGGTGAGGGGGACGCTGCGCGGCCTGGGCGATCCGCCTGCACTGTGCCCAAAGGACAGTCCCCCGCGTCACCCCACGGTAAGCCTGCCCCAGCAAATCCTCACCACCTCCCTACACCTGCTCTGCCCCCTACGGCCCCCACTTCCGTGAATGGCGCCCCACTCACCTGGAGCCCTGGCCACGCTGTGAGTTTTGACCCTGAGCTTCTGAACTGGACGTGTTGAGTGTGTCTGCCCCCGAGAAAGGCCCTCAGAGCCAGAACGCTCTCCTTCCTCGCTGCTCCCCTTGTCCTGTGTCCTCGGAGGGCATCCCAGCACTGGGGCCAAGGTTAGGAGTCCCGGGAGGCCCGAGCAGGGCGGTGGGGCTACGCCGGGCCAGCGAGGGGCGGTCTGCAGGGAAGGCTCCTGGAAGGGAACCCGCTCCGAGATGAGCCTTCTGGAATGGAAGCACAGGGGGAGAGGAGGGGCCGGGGTGTGGAAGGGCAGTGGGGGATGGCGGCCCCCAGCGTGCCCGTCCCTCCCGCCAGGCGCTCCTGGAGGCTGGGCTGCGCCTGGTGCTCTCGGCCTCCCCCCGTGGGCCTCCCAGGTGACAGAGATCGGGATGCCCTCATTGCGCCGGAAGCAGGGTCACAGGTGCTGGACGCTCGAGCCTGAGGAGGGACAGAAGTTGACGAGCTGGTAATGAGGGAGCTGTGCCAGGCAGGGGGCGACTGACGCTGCTGGAGAAGCTGGCGGCCTAGGGACCCCCGGAGGCGGGACGGGGCCTGTGTCCGAGGCCTGGGCCGTCCAGCTCGGTTAATTATGGCGGAAGCAGCGCTCTGCTGATTACGTAGGAGCGCAGGAGATGCCCCCTCAGAATAGAGGTGCCGGGTATGGATTTTCCGTAACTGCGAGTTGGGAGGCTGCGCCCCTACGCAGAGCTGAAAGTGAGCCGTTCATAGGAAGCGAGCAGGGTGGCCCGCAGGTCCGCAGGGGTCCCCACCCAGAGGCCGCCGTCGGGGGAGGGGATTCATCTTCTCCGTCACCCCTGCCCTGAAGGCCCATTTAACACCCTCAATGGCTGGTATACATTAGCCATGCGAAGGGCCTTGCCGGAGGGCCTGACCTGCAGAACGGGCCTTGGGGGGGACGGGGATGGGGAGGGGGCTCAGACACATGCCCTCCCAGCCCCCAGACAGGCTCCAGATGCAAGAGCTCAGAGCCTCCCTCCGTCTTCGGGGTCAGTGACCTCCCAAGGGGCCCCAGGAGCAGGACCTTGGCGTCCTGGCCCAGACATGGAGGGACGAGGCCCCGCGGCCATCGGTGAGGTACATGGGACCCCACTCATCAGAGTTCCAGGGCCCCCTTCCGGGTGGGGCCCACGCCGGCTCCCTCCATGGCCTTTGTCTGCTGACTCGCGTGGGTCTCGGAGCTGGACGTCCACGGAAGGGCTCCGCCAGGAGCACTTCCTGGAGCCATCCTTCCTGTGGACGCTGCTTCTGAAGACAGAGCCGGGGACGAGGGGAGTGTCCAGCCAGCGCACGCATGGTCACCACCGGTCCGGGGCTGCGGGTGCCAGAGCCCAAGTCCCCTGCTGAGCTTTGCAGGCAGAGGCCGCAGCCCGTCCAAAGGCCCTGAGGCAGGCGCTGGGCACTGGGGAACGGAGGAGCACCAGACTCAGGGCCCAGGACACCAGTGGGCAGTGTGGGGGAGGGCTGGCCTGGGGAGCTGTGGGCCCGGAGTCAGGAGGCTCCTGTCCTCCTCCAGGGGTGGGCGGTGCCTGGGCAGGGGAGGAGACCGCAGAAGGAGCAGGGCGCAGAGAGGAGGAACAGCCTTGGTCCAGGTGGGCTGGGCAGGGGTGGAGGGTCTGGAAGGAGACACAGCTTCCTGCGACCAGGAGAAGGAGATGCTGTGTCCTGAGCGGGGTGGGGTGTCTGGGGGGACCGGGTTTCCTTTATTGTCTCGAGCCACAGAGTCAGTGGCGGGGGCTGAGCAGGTGGTTCTCTGGCTCAAAGGGATTCACGGATGCGGTGGTGGAACCTAAAGCCGCCCTGTGTTCGGGGCTGATCCCCTGTCAGCTGGGGAAACTGAGGCACAGGCAGGGAAGGGACTCAGAGCCAGACAGGGCTCTGGGGCCCTCCGTAGAGGTGCTGTAGGGTCAGCACTTCCTGAGCACCTGTGGGTGAGTCCCTCGTCCCCACTGCCCAGTCCAGGCCACCTGCCAAGGTCGCCAGCCTGAGTGGATCCCCCGCCACTCCTTTCTGGCAGCAGACTCGTCCCTGGGGGTCCTGCTCCCTCTTTGAACAGGACTTTTGTGGGTTCTGGATGACTCATACCTCAGTCCCCAGGAGCTGGACGCCACCGGGAGGCTAGTGACCTCGGGTGGGTGTCCCCGAGGTCTGCCGTCCTCGCTCCATCCCTGGAAGGCTCACGAAGGTCCCAGGGAAGGGTGGTTTCACACGCGGGAGGAAGGCAGCGGCCTAGGACCCCGTCGAGGTGGAGGTGTCCTTCAGCAGGACGTGGTCCCAGGGCGGGATTCACGTTGGGGTGGGAGCCCAGGGCACTCAGGCCGGGCCCAGGTCAGAGAGGCCTGACCCTCACATGGAACGTGGAGAGAAGTCAACACGCCAGCCTCTTGAAAAGTCCACATGGAACAAAGTCAAGTTTCCAAATACAAGCAACACGAGGAAAGAGGCCTGTGGTTCTCACCTGAGGCTCCTCCCAGAAGGGGCCTCGAGAGCCGAGCACGCAGGGCAGGGTGTGTGGGGGTGAGGGGGTTTTCTTGGGGGGCTCTGACCTCTCGGGGCACTGCCTGCAGGCTATTGTCTCCTCTTATATGCACACCCGTGTGTGCCTGTGCACACACCTGCACACGCCCTCACATGCCCACACACGTGCACACGTCCACACACGTGCACACACCCACACACGTGCACACGCCCTCACACGTGCACACGCCCTCACAAGTGCACACAGGTGCTCACCCCCACACACGCATACACATGGGAACATATATACCCACACGCCCACAAGCACGCACACGGGTGCACATACCCCCATATCTGCACACATATGCACACACGTGTGTGCACACACACCCACACACGTGCACACAGGCACACACGTTCTCTCTCTCAGGGGTACAGGGCTCAGTCCGCAAAGTGAGTTATGCATGAATATAACTTTTATTTTCTATCATTCATTGCAAGATCTGACCCAAATCCACAGTGTTGTTGGGCTGATGGAAAAAGTGTGACCCTATTTCTGGAACGTGCCCCTGACCCTGGGAGCAGAGCCAAGTCATGGAGGGGGTGTGGTGTCCATGGCAGGAGTCCACAATGGTTGCCGTGGAGACAGCGTGTCCCTGTGCCCTTGGTCCCCTTGGTCTATAAATGCCGAGGCCCAGGACTCCTTGTGAGACGGCAGGTCCTGTGCTGCCCGACCTCCTGGACGTCCTCCTTCTTCTCCCCTGCGTCAGAGACCCGTGCCTGTGGCTCTGTCTCGTGGGCTCCTGGTCCTCACTCCCTTCCCTCCCGTCCTCCCTCCCAGCCCCGGGTTGACACTCAGCCCACACGTGAAGTCAGGTCTACAGCGCGGGGCTTTGGCTGACTTACATGTAGGATGAGCCTCGGTTTCCTCGTCTGTCAACTGGAGGCGTGTGCTGACCGTCTTGGGGTGAGAACTGCATGTGGGATTCACAGAGGACGCACAGACTCACCACACCCGGCCCCCAGTGGAGCCGTTCCCAGCGAGACCAGCGGGCACAGAGCCAGGGCCTGTCCCAGGGACGGTCAACACGCGACCATCATGACGACATGATGCTTCTGTTTTGGAACAGACAGCATGTTTGGAGTCCGGCCTTGGCCGTGTAGGGGAGCCAGGCGCTTGGAGTCAGGGACAGCCCTGGGGGAGGAACAGGGTGGGCTGGAGGAGTTTCTTCCTTGGATGAGGGTGGGCAGCCGGACTCCTCGGGACGCCTGTGCTGGTCTTCCTTGACGTCACCTTGACGGGAGGTCAGGGGCTTCCCGTACTGGGTTTGGAAGTGGCCGTGCCCCCACCCTCCCGAGGCCCATGAAGGAATAAAAGGAGGAATAAGCCTGAGTTCTAACCACCCCTCCTTCCCCAGCTGGATCTGCCGTGGGGACGCGTCCTTCCCGCTGTTTCTCTGTCTCCGGTGAGGGCACGGCCTCCCAGTGGCAGGGACTGTTTCCGGCCTGGTTGGCTGACGACATCCATACGCTGTGTCCTTGGCTTCCGATGCTCTCCACCTGCGGGACGGGAGCTTGATCGAGGTGACCCGATTCTCCCGGGCCTCCTGGAGCTTTGGGGATTGTCTGGACGGCGGGGGTGGGCGCACCAGAAGCAGCCCCTCAGTGGAGGGGTGGAGGTCACGTGTTCCTGGGACCGCACCCGGTGCTGCCCCCATCCCACACCCGCAGCCAGGATCCGATCCTGTGCCTCAGCCCTGCCCGGAGCCCGCTGTCAGCGCGGGCACTGGCACTGTGTCCTTTACCGTCTCTTATTTTTAGCAGCTCAGACAATTAGCGAGGACGGAACGCACCGCGTGGAGGAACCTGGCAAGCGCATCGCCACCTGGGTGCAATTTCTGCTCTGTGGCTGGAAGGCGCGGGGCTTCCGCCATGAACACAGCCGGCCTCGTGCCCAGTGTGGGGTGTAGCCTTTGTCTCCTGAGAGGAGCAGGAGGGGGTCCTTGCCCCATGGGATGGGGATGCTCTGCCAAGAGGCGCAGCTGGGCCAGGTGTTCCGAAGTGCTCGGCCGGCGGCCAGCCACTCACCTGCCAAGACTCCGGCTCCACCAGGCAGCAAAGCCAGAGTGGGGAGGGAGGGGTGAGGCCTGGGAAAGGAGGAGCTAGCGAGCTAGCGGCGGTGGTGGTGACTAGGGATGGTGGGCATGGGCTTGGGCAAAACCAGATGGAGAAGGAGTTTGGATGTTGCTGGGACTGTGGATTGGAGTCTGAGCTGTGCAGGGGGAGAAAGGGCAGGGGTGAGGCGGGCAGGGCCCTGGGGCTCACGGGGTGGTGGGAAGAGCTGGAGGTCCCTTATGGGGGGAGGGACAAGGTGAACACCAGGGCAGGGAGGGTTTTCTGGAGGCCAACTCTGGGACCCTCTGGAGCTCCCCTCCCAGATACGGGCAGCTTCCCCGAGTCCCACAGGGCCCCAGATCCCACGGGTACACGGGGAGGCCTGGGGCCGCTGAGGTCCCCTCACTGAGCACGGTCCTTCTAAGGGGCCAAAGGCTGTGCTTTATCCCGGTGTCCTTAGTTTCCATTGATGGTACTTTGTCTCTGCCTGTGCCCCACCTGGGACACCGCGCACACACGCGTGTCCTGTCTCCTTGGGCTCCTCCTGGCCAGGACAGCCTCTCAGAGGGTCCTGCTACTCACGACCTTGGTGGTTTGCGGGGCAGGTGTTCTGTGCCGCAGGCATCTCCCGGAATTTGGTGCTGTTCTCATTGGCGCTGCTGTTACTTTGGGGGGAGCCCGCAGAGACTGCACCAAGAGTGTGCGCCGTCCACGTGATTTCTCCTGGGGTGTCTGCCCTGTCACGTGGCTGACGCGCCTCTGTCGGCCTTCCTGGCGCAAAGCTCGGCCTCCGTGCTCTGCATCCCGTCCTCTTTGGAGGGCATCCGTGTGTCCGGCCCACACTGGGGAGGGGTCTGCCCCAGCTCCTGGGGCGGGTTTCTGCAGAAATGACTTGTCGTTGTGCACACGACATTGTCTCATGTGTTTATTCGTCATCTATTGACTAGACTGTGAATCCACGGACAGCTGCTTTAGATTCGGGTCCGGTCCCGCTCGGCTTCTCGGGGCTGCTCACGATGACCTGCTTTGTCCACTGTGTGCCCGGTCCCTTGTGTCCTGTGTCCCTTAGCGTGTCCTCGTCCCTGCGCTTCCTGTTCTCTTCCCTCCCTCCTTCCCCTCTTCCTCCCTCCCCCTTCTTTCCTTCCCTTCTAACTCCCTCCCCCCTCCCTCCCTCTTCCCTCCCTCTCTGCCTCCCCCTCCCTCCTTCCTCTTCATCACCTCCTTACTTCCCTGCACTACAAGATGCTGTAGACTGACTCTTTTCCACCCCAATCCCGCAACCCACCATTCCCCTGGACACTCTGGCTCCTCTACGTGGGGAAAGGAGCTAGAATTTGAGGTCTAGGTGAGCTTACTGTTACTGGGGTCTCATTGCTTCCAGCAGGTACCCTCAGGGCGAGGAGGTATGAGTGTGCAGACATACGCATGTACGCGACTGTCTTCATGTCTATTCGGATAACTCCAAGTTCACACTGCGTCTCCATATGGGTCAGTCCATCACCGCGTGGATCGCTCCGGCCTCTGCCCTTGCTGATGTAACCTCCCCCTGCAACCGCGGGGGGAAGGCTGTGCCCCCGCCTGCCTCTGTGTGCTCAGTTGTGTGCTCACAGTTCACGTCTCTCACCTTATCCCACAGACACGGCCTCGCCGGGTGGAGGACGGCGCTCTCCTCTGCCTGTAGCCTGCACTCCCGCAGCCCCGCCCCCACTTTCTTAGCTCCGCACCTGTCTCCCCATGGCCGCTCCAGAGAAGTGTCACGCGGCCATCCTACAGCTAGGGTCTCACCACCGTATGCGTCCCCTTCCCGACCCCATCATGGATGGACCGACAGACGTCATTGTCCCATTGTCTTGTTGCTTCGAGATTCCCTAAAGACAAGCGTTGGGGGCCTCTGCTCACATGCCTGGTCGCCATCCCTGCGTCTTCTTGGCGAGGAGTCTCCTCAGATCCTTTTCCAATTTTCAGCTGTGTTGTTTCCTCCTTGCTGAGTTCAAGAATTCTTCGTGTATTGGGGATACGAGTCCTTTATCAGAATGTGTTCTGCAAATGTGTCCTCCAGCATGCGGCATCTCTTCCTCAGGGTCTTAACAGTGTCTTTGGCAGAACAGAGTTTTGATTTGAGTGAAGTCTAACTTGACAACCTTTCCTTGGAGGTCCATGCTCTCTGTGTCCCATCGAAAGACCCCTCACCAGACACAGGGCTGATCAGACTCTGTCCTGTATTTTTTTTTGGTCAGGTTTTATAGGATTTAACGTTGGGGTCAGGGTTTTTAGAGGCCCAGTAAATAAGACTTTGCTGTTCATCAGACTGTATAGTCAGTGGAGGGAGGGAGAAGGTGGGGTCACAGGTGCTTTTCAGGGCCGGGGTCAAAATATTTAATCCGAGAAGGTGCTAGAGCTCAAGAGTCCAGCCTGCTGAGGTTTTGTGGCCGATCCGTGTAACCACCCCTCAGGCCACGTAAAGCCACATTTCCTGTTTTGTGTGTGTGTGTGTGTGTGTTTTTAAAGATTTATCCACTTATTTTAGAGACAGTGAGGGAAGGGGCAGAGGGAGAGAGAATCTCAAGCAGACTCCATGTTGAGGGTGGGGCTCAATCCCACGACCCTGAGATCGCGACCTGAGCTGAAACCAAGAGTCTGACTCTCAACCCACTGAGCCACCCAGGCGCCCCTGGCTCAGTGTGTTTTATGTCTTTCCAGCAAGTAACTAGTTCAGCACCATGGGCACTTGGCACCTTGGCTGGCGATGCCCCCTGCAAGTCTGCAACACCGTGACCTCTGACACTGGGGTCCATTTTGCCTTCTCTTTATATGAATACAATTATGTAGCGTCTTTCTTTTATGTCTGGCTTCTTTTCCTCAGCACCCGTTGGTGAAATCTCCACGTGCTGTGTGTGGCCATGGTTCCTGTCTTCTCTGTAGTCATCACATGCTATGGTTTTGTTCCTTCTGTTGGTGCTGATTCAGGTTGTTCTGAGGCTCATGCTGCTGTGTGTGCCCTCACATGTGCACACTTCTCCTGCGTGTGTCTCCAGGAGGGCCGTCCTTGGGTTACACGCTGCTCACATGTGGGGTTCTTGTATATAGTGTCTGTACTAGTTTCTCAGGGCTGCTGTAACCAAGGATCACAAACATGATGGCTAAAAACCACAGTAACTAGTCCTTGGACAGTTCTGGAGGCCTCAGCAGGTCCAGCCTCCCTCCTCTGGCCCCTTCGGAGTCTGGTCACCCCCAACATTCCCTCTGACCTCTGACTCTGGCCAAGTCTACCCCACGTGTTCTGTCTTCAGGTGGCCCTCTTCTCTCTGTGTTAATGTTTCTCCTTCTAAGGCCTCCCTTGTATTGCATTAGAGCCCACCTACTCCAGTATGACCTCATCTTAACTAATTATATCTGCAAACTGCAAAGACCCTATGTCCAAATGAGGCCAGATCCTGAGGTTCTGGGGATCAGAACTTGAACATATGAATTTGGGGGAGATGCAATTCAAACCATAACATTTGAAATCTGAGCAAATCTCTCAGGAGGCATCTCTAGTCCCAAGAGTTTCAGAAAGGACTTTTGCTTCAGTTGGGGTCCCTGGGGATAGACAGGAGCCCCCCAGGACATAACATTGGGCCTTATCCTGTGAGAGGCACAGCTCATTATGTACAGGGGACATGGTTTTCCAGGTAGGACTGTGAGTTTCACCTGCATGCGGGTCTACTTGGGGCTTGGGAGAGGATGAGGAGTTTGGTGTTTTGGGTCCTGGGTGCCGAGTGGGAGGACACATCACCTCTGGCAGCGAGAAGATGGGAAGTCCCCCTCTCTCTCTGAGATGTCTCTCCTCTCTGTTTCCAACTTTGAAGGGTCAGGGCTCATTGCGCAAGACAAGGAGGACGGCGCATTCCTCCCTGGTCCCTGTGCCATTCTGAGCCTATGGAGCATGGCTTCATGGGGCGTCACATGGGCCCTTGGGTGCCCAAGGTGGGAGCCTGCTGCATTGCACAGCACGGGGACAGAACCCGCTGAGACACGTGATGTGGGAAGCATCTTATCTGCTATTGTTGCCTTGGACGCGCTCCATGAAGTAGGGCAAATGTTTATCTTTCCCTTCAGGAAACATGCTAACACAGTAAGGAGGCTCCGATGACAAGTAATTAGCTGTGGCCAAGGTGCTCAGAGGCACCGCTTTCTGCGAGGCAGGTAGACGTGCAGGCATGTGACACCCATCCCCTGCCAGTCCCTCTGCTCATAGCTCAGTCCACGGGCCCATCTGTCCGCTTCAGTCTGTGTGTCTGCCCATGCCCAGACAGGAAACAATTGTCCCCCGGGAAAGGAAGAGCATTCCTGTGGAGAGCGTGCTGGGGACGTTCCCATGGGCCCTGATTTGGGCTTCTCTGTCCCCCATCGTCCCCAGCCCTGGGAACCCACCTCAGTGTGCTTTGAAGACTAAATTAAAGGCTGTGAATTGCTGCCCAGCAGACTTAACACTGTGTCCTTTGAACTCCTGCTGAGTTGGCAGAGAGCAGACCCCGGGATTGGGACTCTGGCCCGTGAATTCCTTCTCACAGGAAGCACAGTGCCGGGTCCCACGAGCCGCCTGGCTGGCAGATCACCCTCCCAAGGCTGTGGGGGCCAGGGTTGCCCAGCAAGGTGTCCAGATTAACCACAGGGCATGGTGATGACGGGTGGCAGCATAACCGTCCAGCAACGACCACGGACAAAGCATGTGTCTTGTCTTATGACTCTTGCCGAGGGAAACCCCACCATGGGCCTCCCAAACCAAGCTGGGAGCTGGAGCTTTCATGGGGGTTGGCTGGGAAGAGATTTTGTGTTGATCGAGACCACCCTCTGCTCAGGGAGGAGATCCACACCAGCCTGTGAGGAATGGGTTGGAGCTGGGGGGTGGTGGGGGTGAGGGCAAGAAGGTCCTGGGAAATTCCTGGCTGCCCTAGGGGGTGGGTCACTACTGGGCTGCAGCCCCCAGGCTTGGAGTCCACGTCCCCAGGCCATGCGGGTGTGGGGGGGGACACACTGTTCCACCCGGAGCTGTCCAGCCCCCCTCCAGTAGGGGAACATCACTGGCACCCAAATTCTTGGTTGTGTTTTGGGCATGACCACCAGGAAGGGGCCAGTGGCCATGGGAGCTGAGCCCAATGTCACGTAGACCCAGTGTGACGGACGGCATCCTGATGGGACGCCAGGGGCGCGGTGGGTGTGGGGGTGCGATGCGTTCCTGTAGGGCCGAGTGTGGACGGGCTCAGCTGGGGGCTGCACTGATCAGGCTTACATTGCAGTTTAAAGCGATTGTGGGAGAATGGACTGCGGGCTGAGAGAGGCAGCGGGGCAGCGGGCCAGGGCAGGGCCCAGACGAGGGCGGCGAGAATGGGGTGAAGGGACGAAGGGGAGAGGATGGGGGGTGACAGAGAGCGTGCCAAGGACAATCCCAGGGAGACGGCTGCACCAGGAACCGCATGGGGGATGGGAGGACAGCGTGTCCGCGCCACTGGGTCTGAGTCCAGGGGGCATGCACGTAGGGGCTTGTCATCAGGCACGCATGCACGCGGTGTGACCCTGGGCCTGGGCCCTTCCGGTCACCCGGGGCCCCCCAAGCGGGACAGACGTGGGAAGTGTGGGCCGCCCCTGGGACGGGAAGCTCTCTTCCCAGAGCCTCCGCACTCCTGGGACAGCGCCCTCTCCTTCCTTCTTAACGGTTCCTGGTAATCGCTTCTCCTCGGCTGCCAGTCGCTGACAGATGGCTGTGCGTGCGGGTGTGTGGAGGGCTACTTGGGATTTGGGGGACAGACTGAGCGAACTCGGGGTTCTGGGTTCAGGCTGCTGAGCAGGAGAAAACAACATCATTCTGCATTAGGAGGTTGGAAAACCGTGAGCAGGAAATGTGGGATGTTTGCTCGGAATACTTATCAGAGTCTGCGGCTGAGGGCAGTGCGGGGCGTGGGGACAGGGGCTGTGGGAAGGGCTCAGGCTGCCATGCATGCTGTCCCCCCAGGGGCTGTCCCGGGCAGGGAGAGAAGCTGCACCCCGCCTTGGGGAGGGTCCCTGACCTCACAGACACAAGAAAACTGAAGTGAGTCTGGGCCCTGAGTGGAGACAGTTTTGATGTGAAGAAGGGACACCGCGTGGCACCCCAAGGTCACGGGGGAGAGAGGGCAGATAGAGTAGACATGCTTCACCCCGAAACTCCTGCGGGAGACAGGCTGTCCCCGCCAGAGATCAGACAGATCCAGAGTTAGAATTTGCTTGATGGCCTCCCCCCCCCAAATTACAGTGGTTGAAGAGTTCAAAGGGGTGCAAGGCAGCACCTACCCCAGGGTCAGCGCCTTGTCTCAGGCCCCAGACCACCACCGAGGTGAAGGAGCCACAGAGCCCGCTGGGGACGTGCTGCATTTCCTAACGGAAGACCTGAGACCAGGTGCTCCCCACACACTTTCTTCCGTTGTCCAGTCTGGCTGGCTGACCAGATGGGTCCCCGGGGTTGACAACGGACAGACAGACTCTGTCAGGTGGCCACATCGGTCACAGGGCTGGGCTACCAGGGGCAGAGGAGCCGGGCCTGGTCCCTGTCCAGTTCCTGTGGACGCCATCTGTCCCAGCACCGACAGGAAGGAGCCGTGGGACAGTTCCCATCTGGTCACTGGGATGGACCACAGTTCAATCCCGGGCTGTGGAAAACTCTTACCTGCTGTCCTAACACCTGGGCTTTACCCAGAACATCCCATGGCTCCATCCCGTGGGCTGGATGGACAAAAAGAGACAAGAATGGGAGCCTTGGCCGTTGGGAGACAGACCCTACATCAGCTCGAGGGCCAGCTACACCAGAGCTCCCGGGGCCCAGAGGTGGTTGGCTCCCCACCCCACTGAGTAAACATCAGGTCACTGCACCATGCACCCCCCCTCCGAAGGGGTCCCCACACTGAGGGGCTCCAGCCCTTGGCCTGGTGACACTAATGGCTGCCGGATTTGAGTGGGGCCCAGAGCCGCTGTGGGGTGAGCCGGTCAGCCCAGCAGCCCCCTGTGGTGGACGGTTTGGTGCTGGGAAAAGCTAACAATGGGGTTTATAGAGAGCCACAGATAAGAGGTCCAAAATGTGCACCCCAGGGGTCTGGCCTAGTTTGGGGGCTGCCAGGAACGGAGCGTCAGCCTGGGGCAGCAAATGGCCAGCAGTTAGCTGGAACTGCCCGTCACAAACTAGGCGGGTCCAGCGGGCAGGAGGGGCTGCCTAAGCATCCGAGCAGCCCCCGTCCGTCCACCACGGCCCTGAACCCTTTGCACCCCTCTCCTGGCCCACATGTCCAGCTGCGTGGCCAGCTGCTGGAGGCGACAAGAGCTGATCTCTGATGCGTGGTCTGTTCAGTATGTGGCTATCACTGCACGGCATCCCCACTCAGTGGCCCTGAGAGAGAGGCCATGCTCCCCGGGGACAGAGAAGAAGCCATGGACAGAGGCTTGTCTGATTGGTCAGACACTCGGGGAAGGAGACTCAGGAGAAATGGGGACAGGGACCCCGATGGACTCATGGGCCCTTAGCATCTGTGCGTCTCCCTGAGAAGAGCAAGATGCAGAGGATCTTCTGGAGCAGAGCCCCTGGGGACCCTGCTCAGTGGGGGGGGGGGGCTCTGCTCAGTGGGGGGTTCTGCTCAGTTGGAGGGTCTCTGAGCAGGGCAGCTGGGAAGGGAGATGAGGCGTCTGTGCACCTGTGAGGCCGTCACCTGGGGACACCAGCCTGGCTAAAGCGTGGGCCGGCAGGTGCCCAGGAAGGGGCTGAGACCGCAGAGTGGGACATGAGTCTGGGTGCCACAGCCCCAGGCCGGTCCGGCTACAGTGGGGGTGTCCTACCCCATTGATTCCAGGACACGGGGGACAGTGGAGTGGAGCTAGGACCTGAACCGGTCTTCACCCCTGCAAGCCACCCAGCGCCTCCGTGCAGGGACTCTGCACACAGTTGTGTTTCTTTTTATCCCAAATCCCTCTTTCTCTGGGCTACCTGAGCTGCTCCCCCCCCGTGCCCTGGGGGGCCCGGCCATCCTCCAGGAGAAGAGGAGGAGGGCAGGATGGCGAGGGGCGGGGAGAAGATGCATAATTCAGGGACAAGGTCTTCCTCTTTCCCATCTGCCCATCCCCCGAGGGCCCGGCGGCCACCTAGGCGGGGGCCACTTCCTGCTCCGACTACCCCACCCGGCACTGCCCAGACCTTGCCTTCTCTCGCTCCCTGCGAGTCTGCCCGTGCAGGGCCAGCTGGACACTCCCTGTGGAATTGCCTGGCAGGTGCCCGGGAGCGGTGCCTCTAGGGGGAGGCCGCTTTGGGGACTGAGGCTTCTACCCATGTATTCCTAGGCCTCCCCCTGCAATGTGGGTGGGTCCCTGGCCTGAGTTGCTTGCAGCTCAGTGAAGGGACACAGCCCTTCGTGTTGGCTGACATTTCAGCATCTTAGCACCCCAGGTAGCGGGCCCCTCGCTATGCCCTTCAGAGCCTTCTGAAGGATCCAGGAGGCTGGCTGACTTCCCCAAGGTTGCTTAGCAATGGAGGTAGGGGTACAGCGGGACCACTTCGTTCCTAAACCTTGTCCCCTGCCTAGGGGCCCCTGCCCATGGCTGGTAACTGGGGCAGCCTTCAGCCGATGTCCTTGCGGACCGCAGGTTAGGACAGCCGGGAACAGACCTGGCATGTGGGGACCCCCGTGTGAGGAAAGTGTGAGCACCAATCCTACCACATTGTTTCTGGACAAATGGACCCGCAGACCCTTGAGGGGCACCTCCAGGAACCCCGTGGTCTAGAGCAAGCCAAGGGGTCCGAACAGATCCCTTTCCACCAGCAACGCAGCCTTGACTAAGCCCCTCGACCAGCCTGCAAAGTGTCTGTGAACAGCCAGGGCCAGCGGCTCTCGTCTGGCTGGAAGAGGCCCGTTCCATCGGGCAGGTGAACAATGCAGCCCCTCGTGTGACAAATGGGCTCATTAAGGAGATGGATGGCCCTGGCCCACCGCCGCGCCAGTGTCTTCTCCCGGGCCAAGTGCGTTCAGAGCTCCAGCCCGGCGGCAGCCGACGGGCCTCTCAGGGAGACGGGGTGGGGCCGTTGGGCTCCCCGGCTGTGCCGCCCGCAGGAGGAGGGCAGCCGGGTCCTGGGCTCTGTCCGGGGACTGGTGCTCATGGCTGGGCGGAGGCCGTTGGCAGCTTTGGCAAGAGACACGACGGACGCTCAGGGACAAGGTGACGTGCCCAAGGTCATCAGTGAGTCAGCTTTTCTGGGATTAAAATACTGCTTGGCCGGATGATCTGAAAACCCACGGCTGCTTCTGGGTTTCCCAGCCGTGCCTCACCGCTTTCCCTCTGCCGCATTCCCAGTTAGCTGCCTTTAGCGCCTTCCCCACCACCCCGTCTGGGAGTGCCTCGTGGTGGGTGTCCCAGCCGGGTACCCCTGCATTCTGGGAGCCGCCCCCAGCGGGCATCCCCCACCTTGCACACCTGCCCAGTGAGCAAATGCATATGAGGACAAGAAGCAAGAGACCCTTCTAGAAGCTTCTCCAGGACTCCCCTGAGACCCATCCCCGAGGAGGGGAAGGGCACTGGCCGAGGGCATGGCAGCCATTGGCGCCCTCCAGCAGCAGGCTGGCCCTCAGCCTGTACCACCTCCTCCAGGAAGCGTCCCTCCCCAGATTCATCAGCCCGGTCCTGAGAAGGTCTGAACCTCAGCCTCCCAGGAGTTAAAGGTCCCAGCACCTGGGGTGGGTGGGAGCCTCGTTGTGGGCTACCAGGTGTTGGTAGAGCCCCCAACCACTCCTGAGCCGCAAGGATCCCAGCGAATGAGTCTGGGTCTGCCTCCTGTCTGCTCCCGCAGGCGCGTGCCCACCCCGGGCAGGACCCCACGCGCCGCCCGGCCCACGGACCCCCAGGCCCCTGAGCTGGGCCACTTCATCCTCCTCTACAAAGAGCTGGGTTCATGCCTGCTGGTCCCCCCCAGAGCCAGTCACAAAACCTTCTCATCAAGCATTCTTCTGAATGGAGGATAAGCAGGGATTTGACGCCTCGGGTGTATTAATAAAGCAGGGTTTCAATCGAGCCTCTTGGAGAACATTAAAAGATTATCCTCTCCTCCAGCTGCCCGTTACCGTCCATCAGAGTGCTCAGCCACAGCCTCGAGCCGGGAAACTACAGTGCCTGGCTCAATCAGGGCAGGAAAATAAAATGCTCAGATGCAGCAAAGCGGCCGGGAAGCTCCTTAATGGGCTGTCGGAACAGGATTCCAGGAGCCCCTGACCGCACAGACCAGCCGACCAGCCCGTTCACTCGGAGATGTTTGCGTTTGTGCCGCTCTCCACCGACTTCCGTCCTTAGAGGTCTTCGTGACTTTCCCAAATTGGGTGAGACCCACCGTCACGGTAACCCAGGGCGGCCCCTCCAGCAGCCTATTTGCCCTTCGTCCCAGGTGGTGTAGGGAGGCCATGGGCAGGGCGGAGAGGCCCCCTCTGGGGTCATGAGACCCGGCCAGAGGGACGGGCCAAGGTGTGGACATTCGTGCTGGCAAATGGGGCCCAGGGAGTGCCTGCACCCCGGCTTCTCTTAGGGTCACAGTCGGGCATGTTTGGATGTGTTCAGTGTGGGGGCTAGCGGGGGCCGGTGCGTGTGTGCCTGCTGCCTGCACACGCCAGCCCCAAGACGACAGCACTGTGTGTGTGTGTGTGTGTGTGTGTGTGTGTGTGTGTGTGTGTGTGTCGGGTGGGGGTCTGAGAGCCTGCCAGGTGCAGGAGCAAGGCTGTGAGGGTGCACATCCGTCTGGGATACTACCGTGGACCTGTGGACGGGCCCGCTGCTGGGTGGGCCCCCCAGGGCCTCAGCCCTGCTCTTCGAAGTTCGGAAGCAGGTCAAGACCCATCTAAAGAATGTTCTGTCAGCAGGTGTGTCTTTCTGCATCTGTGCCTCTGAGCACCGGGCTCTCCCTGCCCTTCCTCCTCCGTCTCTGCGTCCACGCGTCCCTGAGGCACATGTGGTCCCGACGCCATCCACCCACATCCTGAGATGAGCAGACGTGCCCGGCTCAGTGGCTTCATTTCGGGTCATCCATGGGATTCTGTCTGTGGCTGTCCTAGTTACACCCAGCTGCCCGTTTGCTTCCGTGGGCAACCTGGAGACGGACAAACAACACTGCCACTGGGATCCCACCTGACCACGGACACTTTCACTTATGCGGCTGTTCTGCCCCGTGTCTCCAGGGCTCTGTGGTTAGAGAATTTCCAGGTTATTCAGCTTTTTTGTGTTCATGAAAATGGAAACCCTTGTCATCATGTCTGGTTTGCTGGCTTTTTGAGACATTCCACAAATCTCACCCTTTCCGTGCATTCTGCTGAAGAAGCAGCTCAGAACAGCAACCTACGCTGTGGGTTGTCCACTGGGCTGCCATGTCCTGACGTGGCCGTGGTGCTGCCATGCCTCCGCTGTGGGACTTTGGGCAGCTTCCTATGACTTGGCCTCCGCGTGCGGACCTGGTGGATGATGGCCCGTGTCCCCCGGGGGACTGCAGGGGTGGCACGGCGTGATCCCTGGACAGTGGAGCCCGTGGCACGTGGAAGGTGCTCCGTAAACACCCCTTCCTCCCGTGGAGCCCGGCAGCATACTTGCTGGCACCTCCACGAACCGTTGCTGTTCTCAGACCTCGCTAAGTTTTCTCAGCCCGTGTGGATCGTGTTGCATGTGAATTTACTCAGGGAGACATCTGTGCAGGGTCGCCGTGCCCACAGCCCCGCGTGTGCACACTGTCTTGGTGCAGGTGAAGACCACGGTCAGATGACAGACAGTGCAGCCCTGGGCTGGGGGCACGTGGTGGGGGCTCAGCACCACGGTCTGGCTGTGCTGTGAGAGGCGGCCTGCGTGGTGCCTGATCTCAGCTCGCCTCTCGGTGCCATGACGGCAGTCTACACTCGTTGAGGCAGTCTACACTAGTCCTGCAAGACCAGCTTCCCTCTCTCCTCGATGGCTCCCCTGGGAGCCCCACGGCACTGAGGACTGGCTGTTGTCCACTGAGACCGAGGGCGTGGATTTTAGAATCACACAGATCAGGGTTGGAATCCCAGCTCGGCCACACCACAAGGGCTGGGCGCCCTTGGAGAGGCTGCTCCTGTCCGAGTCGGGGTCTCGGCCTCTGTAAAGTGGGGTCAGGGCTGCCCTGCAGAGGGTTTTGTGTGGATGGAACGTGGTAATGGAAGTGACATGCTTGGCGCACACCGACCACTAAGGAGTCCACGAGGGGCACCTAATGGGTCCCAGAGCTGCACCTCGTCCCTGGGCCATGAGCCGGTGTGGGAGGGTCTCTAAGGCCCCCAGGGAGCCATGGCTCCACAGGGTCCGATGTCCTCTGCCTTTCTTTGGCGGTCTGCGTCCCTGGCCCTCACCATCCTTAGAAGACAGCACGTGGCAGGTGCGGGATGAGCCAGAGGTGTGGGCCTGGGGTCCCCCGTCCTCATTGTGGGGCGTCAGGCTGGAAGCCGGGACCCCGGGCCCATGCGCATCTGTGCTTCTGCCCGGCAGGCCATGAGTGCCAGGTGGCTTCTCCCGTGGATGCAGGACCCGCGCACGGAGGCGCCGCAAGGGGGGCTCGTCGCCGTCAGGACCGCTCTGCCGGCCGTGTCTCGGCCTCTGCAGGGGGAGCCGGCCTCACCCCCAGGACGCTCCCCAAACCTCACTCAAACCAATAATCTCATGTTGATGGACAAAATTAATCTCCGAATTCTAATGAGACTGTGCGCCCGCGAGACAGACAGCTCATCCGAAGATTAAATGAGAAAAATTGCCACTTTTGCTGGTTCCTTTAGAAACTCATTTGCATTCTGTCAGCTTCCATTATGAAGGGAGCCTCAGATATTGAAGGGAGTGGGGGGGCTCTGGGCTGGCCCGGGCGGTGGGGGGGGTATGGCGGAGGAGCCGACCTGCTGTCCCCCCGCCTGTCCCCACCCCCAGAGCCCTGGCGAGCAGGCAAGGGGACTGTTATCCCCCTCCTTGCCGTCCCGGCATCTGAGGCCAGAGACCAGTGTCTCCACCACTTTGGTGTTCTCCTGGCATCCCTGCAGGAATCCGGGCAGAGGAGCAGAGCCCCGGGCATGCAGTGTCCCCCTCATGCTTTCCACGCTGGGGGACAAGAGCCTACAAACTCCATGGCACATTATCATTTCCCGCGGCCTGTAGGGTGGCTGACCCCACGGGGCTCAGTGCACCTGCAGCTGGGCTGTCCTAGGTGCCCCGGCTGTGGGTAGAGCATGGTTGTCCATGTGGCTTTGGTCTGCGGATGGTCTGGATGGGCTGCCCCCAGACCCTGGGCCTCCCCTGCTCCTTATGCTCTGGGTCCCAACTGACCACGTGCCCGTAGCAGGTCCCCGGCTGGCCCAGAGGCCAGAGCAGGGGTAGTTCAAGCTCTCGAGCAGACAAGCAGGGCAGGGAGGCGAGCGCCCATGAAGACCATCTGCCTGGACTCTAGGTTGTGTCCCTTTCCACCCACCACGTGACAGGCCTTCACTCAAGAACCCATCACAGTGTCAGCTTCAAGTCAGAGTTCCCGGTGACCTGCTGAGGGGCTAGAAGTACACTTTGCTTCTGGATTTTCCTTTGCAAAGGCAGAGGCCAGGGGGGCTGATCAGGGCCCAGCCCTGAGAACCGGAACCAGGCTCTGCCATGGCCCATAGCAAAGCCGGCATCACCAAGGTCCTGCTTGGGGCCCGGGTGACAAGGGTGGGCCGAGAACCCCTTAGAAGCTGAGTGGGTTCACGAGGAGAAGATGGCGTGGCGCTGAGAATGGAAAGGGGGTGACCAGCCGTGCGGGCCTTTCCACGGATGCACCACGTCAAGTGCGTGAGCTGTGTCATGCGTGCCACTTAAAATCCACGTGGCTGTTTCCGGGGACCTCTCCCTGGAACCTCTCATCAGAGGAATAGCACGGGTGGGTCATTAAGTCAGTCACCAAAGCTAACAGCTGACATTGGCACTAATTGTAATTAAAAATTAGCATAGAAATGTGCTTTTAGGAGATTAAAATTATTGGTGGGTCCCGACCCGTGTGCATCACGCAAAGTGATGGACGGCAAATAAGCCTCACATTAAATAAAGTACATCTAATGGGCTTTTGAGAGAGAAAAGATGCAAATGCATCGATTTTCCTTTCTCCTTGATTTACAAATACGTCTTCTGCATAGATAAACGCCGCCCACCAGGCCTGCGGGGGGGACGCCTGTTTCAGGCTCCGCAATGGAGTTTCCTCATCAATTTCCATGTGGGTCACTGACCCCAATAGCTGCTCTGTCCATAAGCACTTTCTATGCTCTGTAAATTGCATTACATATTAGCGATATTATCTCCATGCAGCAACCTACCAGTTAATGATTAGTCGAGTGGTCAGAATGCATGTCAGGAGGAGGACACGGATTTCACGGAGCGATTACGGCCTGGTGTCCTGTTTGCATTCCCGGCAGTGTTCACGCAGCGGGACATTGGGACTGCTGTCGGCCGAGTGATATGAAGACGGATGTGTCACTCGGGGCCCTAGGAGCCTCGCACTGTGGGGTTTTTCACCAGGTTCCCCCCGGGGTCTCCAGGCTTCCCAGTCCACAGTGAGCAGGGGCGGGGTGGAGGTTGGGGGGGCCGCCATCCGCGGATGCAGGCAGCTCCGGCTCAGGTTTGTCGGCACGATTCAAGGACGCGGTGCGGTCCAGTGCCAGTCCCCGGCAGGTGCTCAGTTCATCCAGTTCATCCATCAGAGCTCCGGGCAGCCCCTGTGAAGGCTCCCAGCGGAGTGCGGAGTGGGGTGGACGTGCCCATTTGCGCCTGCAGCTTGTAGGACAGGAGGGAAGCAGCTGGGTCAGTGAGGCAAAGGTCAAATAAAGAACATAACAAGACAAAGTGCGGGAAAGAAAGAAAAAGTGGGGGAGGAGCTCGGCGGGGCAGAGGGGCTAGATTCCGTACTGAAGTCCCGGAGGGCCTCTCTGAGGAGATGACTTTCGCAAGAGCAAGTCACGTGGCTGGGCTGGAGGAGGAAGCCGGGCACAGCGGGGCACAGTGGGGCAGGACCCTGAGGCTTTGGGGATCTGGCTGTTTCCAGAGGAAGGGGCACAAGGCCGGTGGAGCGGGAGGGGGCGACGGGTTCAGGCAGGTCCCGCAGGCTATGATGTGAGGTCTTGGGTTTCCCTCTTTTTCAGATGCCCTCGCTGCGGGAAGCTGAGCAGGGGGATGCGGGGTCTGACTGACGCTTCTGTGCAGGGAACAGGCCACGGCCCCTGCGGGAATCCGGCAGCAGGCAGCAGCCACCTGGAGCGGAGAGCCTGGGGAGGGCTGGCGGGGCAGGCCGCCGAGGCCAACCAGGGGCAGGACTGTGCGAGGGAGAGCGGGCTGGAGAGGGCGCCAGGCTCTTGGTCTGGCAGGTGAATGGTGGGACTGTGGTGCAGACACGTCCAAATCCAGGTGCAGACGCATCTCTGCGGGGGCTGATGATGGTGGGCTGCCCCCACGCACGCCTGACCGCACCCCTCTGCTGGACCCCCTCCTCCGCCCCCTCTGGTGCTGTGACCAGGGCCCCAGGTCCTGAGCCCATGTGAGATTGCCCCCCCCCACCTGTCGCGACACAGTCCCCGTCCCTCCCCTCTCCTCCTGCTACGGGAGCTTTCTCCAGGACAGAAGGGAGCTGCCCCTGCCCCCCCGCCCCGTGCCCGCCTGACCCCTGAGCAACCCCAGGAGCAGGGTCTCCGCTGACCCCCGCACCCGCCACAGCTGATGCCTGGCACGGGTTTTGCTGAAGGAAGCCAGGTGTGTGGGGGCAGAACGCAGGCCGGACGGCGGGCTGAGCCCAGAGTGCAGGCTGCGCGTCCTTCAGACGGGTGCCTGTGTCCTCAGCCGTGAGAGAGGCGTGGGGATGGCTGCGGGCTCCGAAGTCCGTGGGTTTGGGAGTCAGGGAGCGAGCTGTGAGGGCCTCAGGATCATTTTTAAAGGAGCCGCTGGAGCGTGGCCCGGGCGTCAGGCTCCTTCAGCCCACTTTCCACGCAGCACGCACCCGTGGTTTCCACCCAGCAGGGACCTGGTTGGCTCAGAGCCTAAACGCCCGGAGATTAATGGATAAAGTAATCATATTCCCGAGAGTTGGGTCCCGAAGTCAAAGACAGGGATGGGGCCGGGTCACCTGAGGTTGCTTAGTGCAGACTGTCTTATTAACCCGTCTGCGACCTCAGCCATCTCCTCCCCAGAGGCTGCCATGTGAGCGGCCGGCCGCTGGACCCGCGGGATTTGCAGAGGCTGCAGGCCAGTCCCGCGCAGCACAAAGAGCCTCCTTCCCACTCGCTCCAGCCCCGGCGATTCCTCGCGTTCTCCTGTGGCCGGTGGAAGGACACCGACCGCGGTTTTCTGGTGTTGGAGTGAATTATTTAATGAGGAGTGAAAACCTGTCTCCGAGGGCCTTCAAGAGCACAGCGGAATCTGAAGGTAGATGTGTTTCCCTTCCCGTCTGTGTTTGCTTTTCTGCAGCTGCCCTGGGAGAGTCTCCGCTCCACGCAGCGGAGGGCAGGGGCCGGCGGGGATGCACCTCTCCCTCATCCCGCGCCTCCCAGCCAGTCCCACACCTGTTGCCCGGCCCTGTCCTCAGCCCCTCTGTCCCCACCACCCACACGTCCTCAGCCACCCTGGCCTTCCCTGCATCCTCAAGTTGGGAGGAGGACCCTGCAGGGGGCCTGGCCCCCCCCTGCCCTGGCCGTGGCCGAACCCCAGAACCTCCAGCAACCCCTCCTCCTTCGATGGGGAGCACCGCCTGCTGAGAGCTGGAGGCAGCCAGGCAAGCTCCTCACTGGGCAGCTTCTGTCATAGGGGTGCCGGCAACGGCATGGGGCAAGGAGCCACGTCCCAGGCCCTTGTGGGCAGGTGACCGCCAGGCTCACAGCCATGAAAGGAGAGCCCGATGGTCTGTGACAGAACCCAGGGCTGGGGCGCTGCCTGGTGGCAATGGTGTCGGCTCCGGTGAGTGTCCTGGGGGAAAGTGAGCCCCCCCAGAGCCAGCACGCAAACCCGGTGCCCTCCGCCACGAGTCAAGCTGTGGGTCCCCCGGGGCCCCGGAGACACTGAGAGTCACGCTCCAGGAGAGAGAACGGAGGGCATTTCTGAAATGCAACAGAAATCACGTCTTTGCAACTAATTTTAGAGTTACAATAAGATGTTAGATGTCACTGTTTTTAAGCGTTTTAATGCAAAGAAAAACGCATAAATGCATATAATTCATCAAACAAGGCATGCCTCTGAATTAAACTTCATCCAGCGAGCAGCAGGTCACGCAGGACACACCCGCACTGAAAACCCTTTGCACGCCCCCTGGCCACCGCGGACGCTGCCTCCTGTCCTGACGGTGACTGGACCGACTCTGTAGGGTTGTGCACACGGACCACGAGAGACCAGCCCCGGGCGCCGTCATATCACACACACGGTCGTGCCGTGTGTGCTGGTGGGTGTCAGGCAGACCAGCACGTGTGCGAGATTCACCGTGTACAGAGCAACAAATGGGGAGGAAGACACCGCACACCGTATTCAATTCCTTCGTCGTGCAACGTGTGTGATTTGGGAGTTTCTCCAGCCCAAAGCACGAAGCTCTCCTTCCCGATTACCTTCCGCACATGTGTCATCCTGTTGTCTGTGCCGTTCCAGCCTGGACGTGACTGTGTCTGCCCCAGTCTCACGCTCCCTTAACTACCGGACGCTCCGACGCTGTGGGTCTTGCTGGCCAACGGAGGCGTCTGGCCACTTGCACACCTTCTGTTAGATTTGCTTCTATATTTTGGATATTTTGTACATTTTATCTTTTTAAGAAAATCTTCTTTTAACTGTAGTACATAAAAATATAATTGACTGGGGCACCTGGGGGGCTCAGTTGGTTGGGCGTCCAACTCTTGATTTCAGCTCATGTCATGATCTTGGGGTCGTGTGATGGAGCCCCAGTCGGGCTCTGAGCTCAGGCGGGCGTCTGCTTGGGATTCTCTCTCTCCCCCTTTGCCCCTCCCCTGCTCTCTCTGTCTCTCAAATAAATAAATACATCTTTAATATACATATGTATACATATATATATAACTGACTCATTTATATTGACTTTGTATGTAAGCCTTACTAAGCTGACATATTAAATCTAATAGGCTATGAGTGTTATTTCTTGTTTCCAGGTACACAAACATATCATCTTTTATAGAATTTTATCCCTTCCTTTTCAGGCCTTATAGATTTTGTTTATTGTTCTTGCCTCTATGCTCAGGCTCGTGCCTACAGCACTGCAGAATAAAAGTAACGAGGGCTTGAGTTTCTCTATTGGTCTCCAATTTCAAAGAGAAACCTTTGGAATGTTCTCCATCATCTGGTGTGTTTGCTGTGGGTTTTTGTTGTGGTTGAGAGACCATTTGTCAGCTGAACGAAGTTTTCTTTTCCTGTGTTTGCCATGACTTAAAATTCACCGCTCTTGCGATGACTCTGGTTATTGTCTTTTGAGCACATCGCACGTGTCCTCGATGGATTGAGAATTGTGTCTGCGGGTGGCTGAAGCCCACATCGCTGTTGACCATGTTTCTTCGGCACTGGGTTGGGGTGTCCTCTCCGTCACGTGTCACTGGGCTGCACCAACGTCATCGTGCTCAGAGTTTCACGGGACTTACTGTTCCCCGTCTTCTCCCCTTTAGACCTCCTACGTCCTTTTATTTTACATATGATTTTTGAGACATGCGATGTATGGTGGTTTTATTCTATCCAGTTACAGCATGAATGCCCTTCTCAGTGAACCATTTGATTCTTCTTCATTTGACACAATTAGCGATACATTCGGGACTAATCACAAGGTCGCATGAGTGTCTGTCTGCTCTATGTTCCCTTTCATTCGTTTCTGGCTTTCTTTTGTACTGATAATTATCACTATTATACTTTCCCCCTCTGGCTGAAAGTTATACAGTTGTTTGCTGTGTTTTGTCAGACGTGCGAGAATTCCTGCACGCATTTTGGACCCAGAATTGTCTCATAGCCACTGGTGTTCTCGCCATCTTCCCCAATAAAGGAAGCACCTGAGAACACTTACCCATTTGTCCCCGCATCTTCTATGCCTGTGTTGTCACATATCCGAGTTCTCGATCCCAAATGCCTCAAAATTGCGTCTTATACCATCTGGGTTTGTTTGGATTTACTGCGACGTTCACACTTGCATGGTTCCTCGTTCTCTCCTCCCCCTGCTCCCTCCTTCCTGATCAGGTCCTCCCCGCAAACCTGGGGCATTACAAAGCCATGGACGGGGTTTGCGGAAGCGGATCTCCCTCGAGTTTTGGCTGGTTCATTTCTGTGTTTTCTTCTTTGGTCTGGATGTGATTTTATTTCATGTTTATTCTTGAAGTCTATCTCTACTGGAGGGAGACTCCCGTTTCGATTTAGTTCTGCCAGCGCTCCGATCTGCTCTGTCAGCGGCTCTGCTGGGGGCTCAGCTGGACTCCGGTCTCCTTAAAGGTACACGGTCATGTTTCTCTATTCTCAAGATTTTCTCAGTGCTTTAGGTTTTCTGTAGTTTTCCTTTTGTGTGTCTAGGAGCATAGTTCATTTTATTTATTCTGCTTGGGGTTTGTTGGGCTTCTTGAATCTGTGGATTCATGTCTTTGTCAGTTTTGGAAAATTCCTTGTCATTTTCCCTTTTTAAAAAATTAATAGACTTTATTGTTCAGAGCAGTTTTAAGTTAACAGGAAAATTGAGAACAAGTATAAAGATTTCCATATATCCCCCTCCCCATGTGCACGGCCTCACCACTATCCACCCGCGTGGGAAATTTGTCATAATTGATGAACCTACAGGGACATGTCACTGTTATCCTGCGTCCATAGTTTACATTGAGGTTCACTCTTGCTGTTACAGATTCTATGAGTTTGGACAAACGTATGGTGACACGAATCCACCACTATGGTATCATGCCGAGTGGTCTCACCGCCTTAAAACTCCTCTGTGCTTCACCTGTTCATCCCCTCCCCATAACCCCCTGCAACCACTGGTCCTTTCACTGTCTCCATGGTTCTGCCTTTTCCAGATGTCATGGAGCTGGAATCATGCACCATGTGGCCTTTTCTGTTGGCTTTTTCACTTAATGTCTATTTAAGGTTTCTCCATGGCTTTTCATGGCTCGATAGCTCATTTCTTTTTAGCGCTGAGTACTATCCCGTTGTCTGGATGGACCACAGTCTGTTTCTCTGTTCACCTACCAAGGGGCACCTTGGTTTGTTTCCAAATTTTGGCAATTACGAGTAAAGCTACTATAAACACCCCTGTGCAGGTTCGCATTTGGGCATGTTTTCAACACTTTTCGGTAAATTCCAAGGAGTATGATTGCTGGATCATATGGTCAGAGTATGTGTAGCTTTGTAAACGAAGGGGCTGCACCATTCTGCGTTCCCACCAGTCATGAACAGGGGCTCCGTTTGCTCCACAGCCTCACCAGCCTGTGCTCATGTCAGAGTCTGGATTTTGGCTGTTTCTGATAGGATCCGTATCTGGGCCCTCGGTTCTGTTCTGTTGATCCACTTGCCTGTTCTTTCACTAGTACCAGAGGGTCTTCTTTACTGAAGACTGTAGTGAATCTTGGAGTCAGGTAGGGCCAGTTCTCCAACTTCGTTCTTCAATACTGAGTTCACTATTCCAGTCTTTTGCCTCTCATTCTAAACTTCGGAATCAGTTTGTCCATACCCGCAAAGTAACTCGCTCAGACTTTTGTGCGATTATGTAGAATGCATAGATCAAGTTAGAAAGAACCGACGTCTTGACAACACTGAGTCTTCCTATTGATGTACATGGACTGTCTCTCCATTTCTCTAGCTCTTAAATATCCTTCATCAGAGTGTTGTAGTTTTCCTCATATAGTTTTTGTGCACATGTTTTCATGTCTACACTTATGCACTTCAGTTGTGTGGGTGTTCATGTAAATGGTATGGTTTTAAATGTCAAATTCCCCTGTTCATTGTTTGCATATAGGAAACTGATTGACCTTTGCATATTAAGTTTGTATCTGCAAACTTATGTGGTCACTTATGAGTTCTAGGAGTTTTGTTGCTGTTTATTCTTTTAAATTTTCCCCCTAGATGATTGTGTTATCTCTGAACAAAGGCACTTTAATTTCTTCTTTCTCAGTGTGTATACCATTTATTTCCTTTCCTTGTCTTGTAGGTTTTTTTTTTAAACTAAAGTAGTTTATTAATTATTTATGGCAAGAAATGAAGACTGGCTAATGGCAATTTTCAGTAAATACCTTAATAAGACGATTGCACCACAAAGATACAGACAATATAAAAACTGTGTTATGGTGGTTTTAGTTCTAAACAGCTAGATGTAATGTCCCCATCACACTCTTCATAATGAGAATGTTGACAATTCTAAAATATGGCAGCCTATTTCAGACATGTCTATGTACTAGCTCTTTTCTTATCCCAGGTACGGCTAGAAATGAATGAATGTCGTGAACAGTGTTAGGTGAAGTACAACACTAGATAGGATTCCCAGTACAATGTTGGGAAACAGTGATGGGAAGGGACATTCTTGCTTTGTTCCTGACCTTAGTGGAAACTTTGAGTTTCTCACTGTTAAGTCTAATGCTAGCTTTATGGTTTTTATAGATGTTCTTAATCAAGTTCAGAAAGTTCTCTATTCCTAGTTTGCTGAGAGTTTGTGTCATGAATGAGTGTTGGATTTTGTCAAATGTATTTTTGCTATCTTGATATGATCATATGATCTTTAGTCTTTAGCCTCTTAATGTGATGGATTACATTAAGTGATCCTCAGCCTTTCATACCTGGGACAAACCCTACTTGGTTATGATGTATAATATTTTTCATATATTGGTGGATTTAATCTTTTATTATTTCATTGAGGATTTTTGCCTCTGTGTTGCTAAGAGATATTGGTCTGTAGTTTTCTTTTCTTCTAGTGTCTTCGTTTGGTTTAGGTATTAGAGTAATTCTAGTTTTACAGAATGAGTTATGAAGTATTTCCTTCTGTTTCTACCTTCTGAAAGAGATTAAAGAATTGGTATGATATTTTACTTAAATATTCAGTACAATTCATCTGGACCTGACACTTTCTGTTTTGGAAGGTTATTACTTGTTGATTCAGTTCCTTTAATAGATACACTCTTGTTCAGATTGCTTATCAAATTTGTGGGCATAAAGTTGTTCATAGTATTCCTTTGTTATTCTCTTAATGTTCATGGATCTGTAGTGATGTCTCCTATTTCATTTCAGTTATTAGTAATTAGTGTCTTTCTCTCTTTTATTTAGTTAACCTGGCTGGAGGCTTATCGATTTTATCGATTTTTCAAAGAGCTACATTTGGTTTTTGTTGGTTTTTTTCTATTGATTCCCAGTTTAAAATCTTAATTTCTGCTCCAATATTTATTATTTCTTTTCTTCTGCTTACTTTGGATTCAATTTTTTCATCTTTTTCTATATTCCTAAGGTGGAAGCTTAGATTATTGATCTCAGATCTTTCTTCTTTTCTAATATATTCATTCAATGCTACAAATTTCTCTCTAAGCACTGCTTTCACTACCCCCCCCAAATTTTGAAAAGTTGTGTTTTAATTTCATTTAGTTAAAAATATTTTAAAATTTCTCTTGAGATTTCTTCTTTAAACCATCTGTTGTTTAGAAATATGTTGTTTAATCTCCAAGTGTTTTAAGGCTTTCCAGCTATCTTTCTGTTATTAATTTCTAGATTTATTTCATTTTGGCCTAGAACAACTATTTAATGATTCCTATTCTTTTAAATTTGCTGAGCTGTGTTTTATGGTCTATCTTGGTGAATGTTCCGTGTGAAGTTGAGAAGAATGTGTGTTCTGCACTTGTTGGATGAAGCAGCCTGCAGGTGTCAATTATACCCAGTTGATTGATGGTGTTGTTGAGTTCAACTGTGTCCTGATTTTCTGCCTGCTGGATCCATCCATTACTGGTAGAGGGTGTTAAAGTCTCCAACTGTGATAGTAAATTTGTCTATGCTGTTCTATCCATTTTCCCCTCATGTATTTTGATGCCCTGTTGTTAGGCACATACACATTAAGGATTCTCATGTCTTATTGGAATATTAACCTCTTTATCATTATGTAATGTTCTTTTTATTCTTGATAGTGTCCTTGCAGTAAAGTCCACTCTGTCTGAATTAATACAGCCACTCTTGCTTTCCTTTGTTTAGTGTTAACATGACATTTCTTTCTTCATCTCTTTATTTTTAATCTATATGCTTTTTTATTGTTAGTTTATTTTACCTTATTTTATTTTACATTATTTTATTTTAGTAAGCTCCATGCCCAGTGTGGAGCCCAATGTGGGTCTTGAATTCACCACCGTGAGATTAAGACCTGAGCTGAAATCAAGAGTCGGACACTTAACTGATGGAGCCACCCAGGTACCCCTATATGCATCTTTTTATTAAAAATGGGTTTCTTGAGAATCTTAACTATAGAGAGCAAACTGATGGTTCCCAGAGGGGAGGTGGTGGGGGGATGGGTGAAATAGGTGGTGGGGATTAAGGAGTCCACTTGCCCTGATGAGCACTGGGTGACGGTGTATGGAAGCACTGAATCACTACACTGTGCACCTGAAACTAGTATAACATAACACTGTATGTTAACTGTTAACTAACAGGAATTAAAATAAAAATTTGATTTAAAAAGTGGTTTTCTTGTACACAATATACAGCTGAATCTTGGTTTTGACCCATTCTACTATCTCTGTCTTATACTTGGCATATTTTGATCATTGATGTTTAAAGTGATTACTGATACAGTTGAATTAATGTCTACCATATTCATTACTGTTTCTGATTTGTGGCCCTTGTTCTCTGCTCCTATTTTTGTCTTCCACTCTTTTTCTGTCTTTCATAGTTTTAACTGAGTATTTTGTATGCTTTAACTTTCTTAGCATTTGGCCTTTGGATTTAAGCCATCCTGATAGATGCGTAGTACTATCTCATAATTTTAATTTCCATTTCCCTAACGGCTAATGAAATTGAGAGATTTTTCAGGTGCTGATTTTCCATCTTGACATCATCTTTGTTGAAACTTCTTTTGCCCATTTTCTAAATGCATTGCTTCATTATTTTTTACTGTTGAGTTTCAAGAGTTCTTTATATATTCTAGCTACTAATTAAGTCGGCTATGCTGTTTGCAAATATTTTCTCTCAACGTTTAGCTAGATTTTTAATCCTCTTCATCATCATAGAACAGAATTTTACATTTTGATGAGGTCCAGTGTACCAGTCTTTCCTTTGACAGCTCCTGCTTTGGTGCCAAGTCCAAGAGCTCTTTGCTTGGCCCCAGAGCTGAGATTGTCTGCTAAGTTCTAGTGTATTTCTAAATAACAAAGCAACGCTAAATCAAGTTACAAGAAGTTCAATGTTGATATTAAATATAATGTTAATACCAAAAAATCTTCCAAAATAATAAAATCCCAATGTTGTTGTGCTATTGATAGTGTGGACTACAGTGGATGCACCTCCAAGACTCAGGCAGGAGACCTTCTTCCATCCCACTAGGGGTGCTCAGTCTCCTTTGGAGATAAGATCAAAATTCTGGGAGATCTCTGCCCTTGAACACACTGCTGGCCTGGGAATGAGGGGGTGGCCTGGGTACCCTACCAAGACCCCAGCAGGCTGTGATGAGCTGCGGGACCCTGAACAAGCCCATCCCTGTTACACAGCTTCAGGGTACTATGAAATGAGAGCCACAGGAAGCTTTTTGAGAACCTGAACGTGTCAATCCAAGCTCACGAGCAGGACACCCTGGGTCTGTGCTAGTGTGAGCTGATCCTGACATCCCGGTGAGGTGGGACCACCCTGTGCCCACTTATAGTTGTGGGAGCTGGGTACAGAGACAGGTAGGGAAGGAGGGAGGCAGCTGAGATTCAAAGCCAGCTCTGACGTGGGCTCCTCGCTCACCCTGGAGTCTGCACTCACCAACCTGTAGCAAATATGTACAATCACCTGAACCAGGGGTGGGGCGTCCGGGGCTCTGGGAGGTGGAAATAGAAATGTACCTGAGACGTGAATGTGTCCATCGTCACCTAGTCCTGTGGCAAAGCTGGAGCCTGGGACACAGGTCTAGGTGGGTGGGGTGAGGGGGGCAGTGCGTGTCCTCTCTGTGCCCCCAGGGAAACGGGCGTCCCTGCATTGTTGCTACCCCAAGCCTGCTCAGAGCCCGGGTCAGCAATGTGCCAGCCTTGGTTTCTAGGGAGGCATCCTCTCTCCTCCCTGCTCTCTTGGGGTCCCCAGATCCTTCTCCTCCTGTGGGCAGGTGGCATCACTGTCTCTGCCACTGGCCACTCACAGCCTCGGTCCACAGGAGCCCTCAGTGTCCAGGACAGGATGCTGGGATCTGCGGGCACAGCCCCAGCCCTGCGGCCCGCGTTGCTAATTCCTTAATAAAAGAGTGCGTTTATGAAACCTGACAACATCAGGGGGGATTTTTAAACGCTGTACATTAGGCCTCTCATGGAGAATCGTTAATGACAGGCGGGCTCAGCAGAACAGAGCTTTCATCTAATACCGGTTTCAGGAAAGTCAATCGTAGGATTATTTCTGCAGATTAAATTAACTCTATTTGGAGGTCACCTCCTGTAGCTAGATTGAGAAAGACAGACGCATAAGAGCAAGAGCTGTCAACGAGACACTAATTCTACTCCACAAACAAGAATATCATGCCCCCCAACCCTTTGAAGAGAAGCTTTTTCTTTTTCAACCCCCTTCCCTTTGGACAAAACGTATCTGCCAATTATCAGGAATGTGCACTCCATTAGAAGAACTTCTCGTCGGGATTATTCAGACATGACTGCCTTTGCTCCAGCGCCATTTGCTCGCAGGGCATCCAGAGTGGTGTTGGCAGGGAGGAAGCAGGAGGGTAGCAGTCATGGTGGTCCAGCCGGATCCTGGGCAGGGGCAAGAGTCCATCCCGGGATGGTCCCTTTGGCAGAGGTCACTGGTTCCCAAACCTGGCCAGGTGCAGAGTGCCCAGAGAAACTTGTAACGTGGGCCTCCAGGAAACCCGTGGCTTGGACTCCTCCTCCATGCTGGCTCCCTTGATTTGAGTTTTATTTATTTTTTCTTTCCCTGTTTCTTGCTTTCAGTGAATGGGAACTTGGTGGGTTTTGGAGGTAAGCATGAGAGTTTGGGGTGATGTCAGGCTTCCCCAGGGGTGGGAGTGGCCAGGGCAGCCACGGACGGAAGCTAGAGATGGACGGAACTGGAAGGGCTGGACTGGCCCAGGGCTCAGCCTGAAAGGGCCTTGCACTGCACTCCTGGTTTCCCATTCGTCCTGCAGCATGCCTCTCCTGCGTCTGCTCCCCTGGGGACACAAGCCCTGCCCTGGGGTGTCGGCTCCCCACCAGCCAAACGGGCTTTGCCTGTGGGGATTTGTTCATCTCCGTGTGCCCCGGCTGCCTTCCCCCCGGACCTGTCGTTCACACGGCCACTCACTCCTTCTTGCCCACGAGCTCCAAGGTCCCCGAGCCCTGCCGTCCACCCCCCAAGTTCCTCTAGTGGCCAGAATACTGTGCTCTGGGTGAAGAGCCGTGAAGCCCAGCAGAGAGCAGCCTGGCCACCAGCCAGCAGGCGTCTGCTCACACCCATGGCTTCAGCTCTTCGGCAAGCCATCTTCACTCACAAAGACAGATGGCCTGGAGGAGGGGGGCCCCTGCTCCCAAGTCTGACCCTGCTCCCCCATCAACCTGGTGATCATCATGGGGCCCAGCACCTCCACTCACCTCCCTGCTGCCTCCCCGAAGCCTGCCTTTCTGAGGGTTCTTGTCCTTTCCTAGGACAGGCATGGCTCGCCGTGGCTGGGGTGTGACTCTGGGTGAATCCACTGAACTGAGGAATGTCCCGCCCTCAGCCCTGCTGACCCGTACCTCAAGTGCCCCTTGGTTTGGCGGCCTTGCCTGGTCTTCCCTCTCGGGCCACCCCCCTCGCAGGTGGCCTCTGGCTGACTGTGAACCAGGGCAGCACCGGGGCCCCCGACCCTGCTCCCATCGCCTGTGTCCATCTGAAGGGCCGCCCCTGCCCAGCGCTCCCTGGCCTATGGCCCCTGTCCCCTTGTCCCCTCTGCCTTCAAGCCCTTGCAACCATAGGCACACAGGCTGCCAGCCTCGTCCGTGTGACAGACACACCCCAATCCGTGAGTCTGAGTTTGGCTCCTGGGGTGTGTGGTCGCCTCACTGGAGGCCCTGAAAGTTATGTTCATGTCCAGACCTGAGCCTATGACATGACCTTATCTGGAAAAAGAGTCTTTTGCAAGTGCAGTGAAGTTAAGGGTCTCAGGACGGGATCACCTTGGAGTCAGGCAGGCCCTGAGTCAATGCCAAGCGTCCTTACAGGAGACAGAGAAAAGAAGACTCGGAGAGAAGAGGAGGCGGAGGGTGGAGGGACACGGCCGCAGGGCCCGCCCCGTCTGGAGCCACCAGAGGCCAGAAGAGGTGGCAAGAATCCCCCAGACCCACGAAGGGAATGTGGCCCTGCCAACCCTGTGATTTCTGGCTTCCGGCCTCCAGGTTGCGGGACGATCCGTGTCTGTGGTTGTTCGGCCCGGGTTTGTGGTCATTTGTCAGAGCGGCCAGGAGACGCCCTCGGGGCCACACCAAACTGCAGATTCCTGGGTCCCTGCAGCCGGCCGTGGGGTGAGGCCCAGGAGTCAGCACCTTCCCCACGGCATCATGCACTCCTACCCTCTGACCACCGCGTGCAGGCCTGTATGTCCCGCCATGCCCGGCGGCTCTCCCCCCACCGGAGATCCCCTCACTTCCGCACACCGGCCTCTTCCTGAGCTTCTTGGGATGCCTCCCAGTGAGGGTCTGTCCCGTGCCTGTGTCGCCTGTAGGGGACAGGGTAGCCTGCCTGCTCTGGTGGCCGCGACCCTGGAAGGGAAGCTTGGTCTGGCTCTGTGGCCCAGTCTGCGGCCTCTGGGGCGGCAGCGTGCTCAGACCCCTGAATGGGTCATGGGGGTGGTGGAGGTCGGCATCCAGGACATGCTGTTGAGTTGTTTGTTAAACCTGCATTGTTTCCTTCCTCTGCTCCCTCCCCTGGGTGACCTGCCTCCCACCCCCAGCTTGTTCTGGAAGCTTCTCTGGGAGGCGTGCGCCCCCGGCTGTGAGCAGTGATTAACAGACCCCTCCTGGGCACACAGCGCTGCCCCTGCTGGGAAGGGAGCTCATTTAGAGCAATTCTAAGCAGAGACTAATGACTTCGGATGAGCTCCGAGGTAGTTGATACCAACATAAGAATAAACATCAGAAGAGGGGCACTGGGGCCTTGTGTGGGCTCAGGGGCGCTACCCCAGCCCCGGAGAGCCTTCCTGTTGGGGCGCTGGCTACGCCCCCCAGCATCTCTGGCCGAGGGGTCTCCGTCACCACGCCCCGTTTCCCCTCTCGTTAGTCCCTCACCGGGCAGCGTCTGATGAATGAGGCCCTGTCCTGAGCGTGCCCGGCGAGCAGAGACGCCGAGGGTCACACACGACTCAGCCTTGCTCGTGTTTCCAAAGTTCTTCTCCAGTTTCCTCTTCCCTGCGAACTGCCCACCCCCAGGGCAGGGCCCTGGAGAGTGTGGGATGCAGCCTCTGTCCCTGGCCACGCTGGTCTGACACTCAGGCGGGACTAGGGTCAGCGGGTCTTGGTCTGCATGGGGCTGCAGCACCAACAGACTCAAGGGCTGTGGGGCGGCCCCCCGTCCATTCGGGGGCCTGAGGTCGGGATGCCCGGGACACTGCTGGCTGAGTTGAGCAGGGTCCCCACAGAAGGATGAAGCTGAGGACAGAATTAGCCAGTTGGACAGCAGGGGGGACGGGAGTGAACGAGAGTCGAGCCCGCAGGAAGCAGCGGGGTCAGGGGCTGCAGTGGACGCCCCTCCCCTGGCCGGAGCTCAGGCAGAGGCAGGGGTATGGGGAGAGCTCCTCGCTGCCAGTTCTTGTGAATTAACGTCTCAGAGCGAAGTTCCCCCTTGGCTGTGGCCCCTGGAAGACACTCATTGGAACCCAGTGGCCCAAGGAAACAAGGCCACTGGGGCCAGTCTCCCAGCCAACCCGGAGAGGATCCAGGGACCTGCGGTCACCCCGTGGGGGCATGGAGTCAACACCGCGAAGACACGCAGTCTCTCTCTGAGGGTAGAGAAAGAGCCTCAGAGACCTCCATGTCTGCACGTGCTCAGTAACTAAAATCAGCAGGTCTTCTACACCGGACCACCACCTCCGGGACTCTGCCGTGTCTGCTCACAGATGGGAGCGGTGACCCCAGGGCACCCTGCCACTCAGCCCCCCCACGGCAGACCCAGCTTCCTTGCAACCCTGTGCTCCCAGGACTGAGGCCAGTGAGGCCAGGGTAACGATGGGAACCGAGGATAATCTCCATTTCCCTGCTGCACAGAAGGGAATAAGAACATGGTCTGTTCCTCCCGCCTGGGGGTGAGGGGGAGCAGAGCAGGTGCCCCAGGCTCAGGGTCTCACCTGTACCCTGTATGCGGGGAGGTGCCGTTCCCTCCCAGGGTGAGCGGGGGGGACCCAGCCGAGGCTCTGAGGGCACCAACCTGGGGAGGAGGGCCTCCATCTCCCACTTTAATTACTTCAGTCCCTCACAGTTACAGAGCACGTCCACACCGTGTCTCCAGGGTCATGGTGCCACTGATTAGACGCCACAGGAGTCCCCCGCCCATTGTTCAGATGAGACCATAGCTCAGAAAGCTAGGACACAGGACCAGGGCTCACAGGTGATGCCGAGGGGCCTTGCCGCCAGGACCCAGCGGCTGGGTTTCTCGGATATGTGAGTCCAGCCGTCCTGACGTCCCTCCAGGCTCCGTCTCCCCGCGCCTGCACCTGCTGCTGGGGCCCGCGGCTGGTGGAGCACAGACGACGCTGTCCCTGCTCCTTCCCGCAGACCACATCGCTGACTGTTGTAAAGTTGCCCAGAGCTGAAAACGTCCTGCACCGTGGGAAGCCCGAACTGGTTCCTCTCGTTCCAGGGGCCAATTGATCAAGTCCTGTTGAAGAAAAAAGGGAGGGGCTTTAAACGGGCATAATGTGAAATTTCATTCCCAGGATTTTGTCCTAAAACATATACATCTAGATGTGAAGGATTCCCCGCATGTGTGCTCACGTCTGTCTTGTTTGCCAGCCAGCATGTCCGGGGTTGACGACCAGCCTCGAGGGTTCAGAGGCCTCGATGGGATTAAACCCCTACAGCCAGGAGGGACCGTTCTCCTAATGACACGGGATGTCAGTAAAAATGGAGGGCTGTATCAGGGCGGCGGTGATGACGGTGTAATCGCGTCTGGAATGGGGGGGTGTCGCATACACAGAACGTAGTAGTTTTCGGCAAAAAACTAGGAAGCGTGGGCGCCGTCTACGATGTGGACAGACCCCAAAACACGGCACAGGTGAACGAAGCCCGTGGCCAAAGTTCACATACGGTATCGCCCCTTTATATGAAATCCGTAGTCACGGAAAATCCTTAAAGACAGGTGCGGGGGTGGGTTTCCAGGGCCGGTGAGGGGGACGCGAGGTGGGGGTCGTGGCGGAGTTTCCTTCAGTGTGATGGGCATGTTTGGGAACAGGCAGAGGTGGGGGGGCAGCCTGGGGCCGCACTGAAGACCACGGCATTGCACCCTTTGGAACGGCCCCATTGGCTGCCTGGACTGGGGGGGCCCCGGTCCTCTGCCTGAGCCAGCCACGCCTGCACTCCGCTTTCCTGGCTGCTCCCCGTTTCACCTTCTCCTTTAGTTTCGGCCATCTCGGCTGTTCCCAGAGAAAGCAGCCCGTTAGCGTTTTCATTCCGACTGTGCTGAATTTACGTATTTCCCAGAGTCGACATCTCCCTGGTGCTCGTGTCTCCCGACCACACGAACTTCTGTTTGTTCAAATGTACTACGGTTTTTTAACGAATGCCTTCGAGTTGTCCTCATACGGGTCTCGCGCGTTCCCCGTCAAACATACTCGCGGGTATTTTCTCTCCTTTGCTGCTGTAAATGGGACCTTGCCGCCACGGTTCTCCCACTTGCTGGTGCGCTTCTCACGCGTCGTCCTGTGGCCGCATCTTCTCACGGGCTGCACTCTGGCCTCGAGACCAGATCTCTTCACTCCGTCCGCCGTCCAACCGGAAGCCTTGCCCTCGGGAGGAGAACGCTTCTGGCCGTGGGTAGGAATTGAGAGGGCGGGTCGCAGACAGCAGCTCTATCCGCTGTGTCCTGACCGTTGAGCCGGTTCTGGAACCCGGGCACGTGACCCGCAGGCAGTGTTTCCTCCCCGGTACACACGTGGGCACGGGGCGGGGCTCACAGGGCGCCGGCCCCCCGGGTCCAGGAATGATAGGGACAAACCAAGAGACACGGTCAGCATGGGGGTGAGAGGCTCCGTGGAGGCAGGGCCCAGGCTGGGAGGCTGGCAGCTGGTCCCTCTGTGGTCAGCATCGTCCTGTGCCCATGTGCACACACACGTGTCATATTTGTGCCTGCACACGCAAGTGTGAGTTCTCGTCTGTGTACCTGTGTGCGTGTGTGCATGTGGGCACACGTGTGAGAAGCTCGGCCTCCCAGGCCCTATTCTCGCCTCATTCTTTGTTCGCCCCTCCTCAGGTGGCCCTCCCTCTACCCGTCCCCTGTGCCAAGTGCTGCAGGGGTGGGCGCAGAGGGCAGGAGGGTCCCCCCAGTCCTCCAAGGACCCAGAAGCTGGGCACGTGTCCAGCAGCCAGCCAGAGAGGCAGGAGGGGTGCCCCTGGGGGCTGGGGTCTGCACAGACCCCTCCCCAGCTCCCCAGCTCCCCTGCCGATGTGCGCCAGGGTCCCTGTAGGAAAGCAGGACTTCTCTATTTCACTTAACCTGCAACGAGATTCACTGCTCCCGTCCGTGCCTCCTGTCAGGCGTTCTCAGCTGTTTGTTTCTGTGGTCAACAGTCAACACCACCAGAAAATCCAATTCCGGCCCATTTCCCCTGCAGCCTCCCCTGTAGCCCCCTGCTCCCCGGGAGATTGATGGTGCCGAGTGTCCCCATCTATCACCACCATCCCAGCCTGGAGACGGCTCTGCTTTTCCATTTATTTTGGGCTTCGCAGAGACCTGAACATTCAGCTTTTATTTCTGTGGGCTCCTACTCCACGCTGCCCTTCCCCCCGCCGGCATGTCCCCTGTGTCCTGTCCCCGTCCCCCCCCCGCCCCCCGCACCAGGCTCAGTCTCGCCATTTCTGAGGAGCGCTCGGGGCAGACCGAGGGGCCTCTGTCCACTCCGTGGGGGGACGTCACCCAGCTGTTTCGGCTGGAGCATCAGGTCTGAGCCAGGGCAGGAGAAGGGCACGCGCACTGGGAGTGGGTCCCAGGGGGCCTTCAATACAGGGTCCTGTCTTTCTCTCTTTCCCAGCAAAGCCCCTCTCGAGTGTGTCGGGGGTGCGTGCGGGTGGGGAGCCCACGCTGGTGGTTGGTTAGTGGACCTGCATGCTGTGTGGTTGAAGCCATCGGGTTGGGGCCGTGCAACCTGTCTGGGTAAAGTCCCGTACTCTGTGAAGTGAAGACCAGGTGTCTGGGGATATGGGTGCTGTGACCTGCGGCGTCCTGAGCTGAGCTGTACCCGGTGGCTGCCTGGGAGGGGGTCTCCTTGCAGGGGCATGGGCAGCGTGTGCTCCAGGGGGTGCGAGTCCGCGTCCTCAGCCGGCAGGATGGACAGCTGGGGTGCTGGCGAAGTGCCTTCCCCTGCCCCAGGAGACCCCGGGACTCCCGCTGACGTGCTTCCTGCTACAAGTCGATTATGCAAAACTAAGGTTTTATCTGAGGGAAAGCGGATAATCTCCACATCCCCGTTCCTGTTGACTTTCCAAGTCCGCGTATGCCCGTGAGGGTCTGAGGAGGGGGGCTTCTGAGGGCAGCCTTGCGTGGCATCCCCCGAGGCGGCCCCCGACCACGCGGTCACAGGGGTGGGAGTGTCCTTCCCCTGCCCCCGCTGCTGCACCCCAGCGTCTCCGTTGGGGACCAGAGGGGGAGCCCTGCCTGGGATGTAAGGTGTTCACGGTTCGTGGGACGCAGAGCTGCTCGTGAAACTTGAAGGTTGTGAGTCTGATGCCGGAGGACACAACTGTAGCGTCTGCACCCGGGCGAACCTGACAACGCGCGCCGCGCTCTCGTGGGTCGTGGGTCAGCTTCAGTCCCCGCAGCGGGGGTGGTCCCCCAGCAAACCCACGTGGCGTGGGCGCGATTCGGCGCGGCATTGGCCTCTGAGTGCACATCTTGACCCACCTGCCGGTGACACGCTGCGGTCAGCGCTGCTGTGGTCAGTGGGCAGATGGGGGGCCCACGTCCCCACGTCCATGCCTGGCCCTCCGCGGGAGCCCCGTCCCCTCACTGCTGACAGACACCCCGAGGCCACCTGCAGAGGGCAGTACGATCGCGACCTGCTGACCTGCTGGCGGTCACTCTGGGAAACCGCGATGTCCTGCCTTTGCCATCACTCGGCTGCCTCGCTGGGCCCTGATCTGGCTGCTTAGTCTCCCGATCTCTTCCCCAGGTGACCGCACCTTGTCCTCAGCCCCTGCCCGTCTCCCTCTGTGAGCTGGGTGGCCGCTGCGGGAAAACCTCCTCACCTCGGATCCTGACAAGGTGTCCGCCTCCCAGTCCTTCCTCAGGCCCGCGGCCAGCAGGACCTGCTCGCATCGCTGCCAGGACCCCGCTTGCCCTCAGCGGTGACTGCACCCCCCAGGGGCTGCCCTCCACCCCTCCACCCTCTGCCTCCCGCCCGGACCTCCCACACCCAGCTGCTCCTGCTCTGCACCCTGGACACCTTCCTGTCCCTGGGCTCGCTCCACCCTGCGGCGACCCCAGCGAGAGGGCAGGGTTACAGCCCCTCCAAGGCCGGGTCAGGGCAGGGCAGTCCCTGAGCCGACACCTGCAGTGGGGACTCCAGCTCCACTTTGCCGCTCGGCTGGTTTCCTCCTGGTGGGGGTGGGTGCTGTGGGTCGCGAGGACCGGGCCACAGGGCTGACATTTGCTCAAACATCATCCCGGGTGCGTCTGCGAGGTGTTTCGGGGGTGGGTGGGGGTGGGGATTAGCTCCTGACTGGGGGTCTCCCGGACACGACCCCAGTGTGGAGGGGCCCGGCCATCGGGAGGCCAGAACGGAACAGGAAGGCAGAACGAGAGGCGATCGCTCTCCCTGCCTGACTGTTTTGAGCTGGGACATTTGTCTTCTCCTGCCCCCGACGGGGACTCCCAGCCTTGGCCTGGGTCCCCAGATTGCAGAGGGCAGACCCGGGGACCTCACAGCCCCCACAGTCACGGAGCTCCGGTCACATCCCCCAGACTGTCCTCCGGAGTCTGTTTCCCTGGAGAACAAACACACAGTCCATCCCGCCTTCGCCGCTGGCCTCCCGGTTCCCCGAGGCACCCGCGTCCTCTGCACCCCGAAAGGTCGAGGCGGAGCTCTGGCCTCCGTGAATTCCCTCCCTCCTCTTCCTGCAAGTGCTGAGGGCTGGGACTAACATGATGGGAGCCTGTCCTGTCCCGGCTCGTCTGGAGGCCTTCCGCCGACTCAGAGGCCCCCAGACGTGACAGAGAAGTGGGAATCCCACCTTTGGGCTGGGACCCTGCCGCAGAATCCCCTGAGACCTGCCCTCCCCTTGGCCCCAAGGACTGAGAGCTGCCCGCCCTGGGGGGACACGACAGGACTGCAAGCAGGGGTGACCTGCTCCCTCTCCTCGATCCCTGTCCTCACCTGGACGGCTGTTCCTTTCTTTCTGTACAGGTTGAAGTTAACACCAGACCGATGGAAGGAAAGCATCGGGCAGGTGAATCCAATTTTAGAATCAGAGTTAGGACTCACTTCTGCCAGACGCAGAGAGATCTGCTGAGGAAGAATGTGGGGGCCATCACGGTGCTTACGGAGCAGCCTGGCTCCGTGCTCCTCCTCGGATGGCCATGGGCTTCTTGGGCCGTCTGCGCGCCAGGACTGAGTGGGCATGGTGGTCGCCAACAACCCGAGCTCATTCTAAGCGGTCTGGAAGCCCCTCCACGCTTCTGCCCACATGGCCCTGAGTTCTCATGAACCCTGCCTCCGGGATGCATGGACTGTAACTGGGGAAAGCGGTCTGAAAGAGAAGATGCGTCGGTACCAAACTCCACGTCATTATGTCCTGTGCAATCGTTTCTGGAGCAGAGCCACGTGTCAATAACTTGGTGATGTCCGAACTTCTCCCTTTGGGCAGCAACTGTAGGTGCTGGAGAGAGAGAGTGCCCTGCTCCCTGGGCTCTGGGACCGGCCCGGAGCGGCGGGCGTCTGGTGGTGCCGACGACATTGTGGGACCGCGGTCAGCGCTCTGGGTGGGGTGGGCTCGTATCTGAAAGAGGGGAAAGCACGCGGGAGCCTGCAGGTGCCAGTGGGTCGCTACCCCCCTGGAAGACAGAGCGTCAGGCGGGGCTGGACTTCCAGGGGCGTCTGTGAAGAGCCTATGGTCACCTCGGAGGGGCCCTCATGCCAGGGGCGCCCAGCCACCCAGCCTCTTCTGTCCCGAGTATCCATCAGTCTATAATTTTCTAAAATGCCAGCTCCCCGGGGCCTGCTGTCCTTGTCTCCCCACACGGCCCTGGGTGGCTCTTGCTGTCTCAAATCCCTAGAAACACCTCCACGCGGCCAGGCTGACGCTGCACCAGCCCAGAGCCCCAGCTGTCTGCACTGCCCAGTGTCTGAGCGCAGGCGCCCGGGGCAGCCCTGGGGCAGAGCAAGGGCGGCCCATCGTGGCTCCGGCCCCTGGTTGCTTCAGAGAAGAGTAGGGACGCTTCCTCCCCTGGGGCCGTGGGGTCCTGCCCTGTGGCTCCGGGACGGACCAGTACCGGTGGCTGAGAGTTGCCCACGGCGTTTGGCTGGCAGCCTGGAACCCCTGCCCAGCCCTTTGGTGTACAGATCTTTGGGCCTGACCTCCCGAGGCCGGCTCACAGGTGCAGGGCCCAGGACTCGGCCCTGAAAGTCAGTGTACTACGTGCATTCGACAAACACCGGCTACAGAGCAGGGGCTCCCAGGCTGCCGGAAGGACCTGGCCATCCAGAGACGGTTTTCATCCAACACTCGCTTTCTCCAGCCTCAGGCAGGGGCCTCTCCGTGGGCCCCCACCCCAGGGAACAGGATAGCAGGAGTGAGGAGAGGTCCCCAGAGGACCCATTAGCGAACAAGGACATCTCAAGGTCATTCTGTCGGACAGGGTTCAAAAAAACATTTATTTGATTGTTTCTCCAGCTCTACTGAGGTACCGTCAACAAACAAAATTTCCACCTATTCAGAGCGTGTCGCACGGTCATTCGATATCCGTGTACGTCCCGCAACGCTGGCCGTGATCACCTCCCTCCGCTCACGTAGTTCCTTTTGTGCAAGGCGAGGGCGTTCCTCTCCTCCCTTAGCAGCTTCAGGGATGGGGTACGGTGCTGTTACCGAGGGTCCCCCAGGCTGCCCTGTGGGTCCCAGGACTTACTCACCTTCGAGCTGGAGGTCTGGCCCCTACACCGACCCCCCCGCCATGTCCCCCGCCCCAGGCTCCTCTCTGTCCCTCTGTGTCTGCGGGACATCTTTCCAGGGAGAGCTGGGCCGGGTCTGGGAGCACAGGCCGCATCCCTGCCACTCAGGCCCGAGTGTGGACCCTCCCGGGATCGGTGGGCCGCCGGCCCCGCAGCGCAGACAGGCTGAGCCACAGAGGCCTGGAGCCGGGCCGGGATCCGACAGCAGGTGCCCCTGGGGAACCGGCCCCCGAGCTGCTGTGCCCGCCTCGCCCAGCCCGTCTGCACGGAAGTTGGGGCGTGTCAAAGAGAGGACGCGCATGTCGGCAGGTTTGAGTAAAAGTGACATTCCTGAGCAGAGAATTCTAACAGATTATTCATTTACTGAAAACCAGCAGCTGATAAATATTGAGTCGGAGTTCGTCACAAATACACCAATTATCTCCCGGAAAGCAGGAATTAGTGCTGCATAGCCGTGCGGAGCTAAATGTCACTCAGTTAATTGAATTTCTTGATTGACTCAAATATTCTCCGTTCTGAAATTCAGTGAGACAACAGAGGGGTTTCCATGACTACCAGTCTTCCCCTGAGGCTGGGGGTGGGAGGGATTGGGGTCCTGGGGCCCTGAGAGGGGACGCCGACTCGGGAGTCCAGCCGCACTGTGGCTGGTCCCATCTCCCGGGGCTCCCATCCCCCAGGCTGGCGTGCCCACCTCCCGGGCCCCGCTCTCGGGAAAAGGAGCTGGTACACTTGTCTTCATCCCAACCCCCCATCTGCTGCCCCCCAGAGCCACCGCTGACTAGAACGTGTCCACCGTGTCCACCGTGGTCACCACTCACTCAGCTCCAGGCCAGGGACCACGGCTGGCTTTCTCGTCCCCTCCCCTGTATCTGCTAGTGTCAGGCCCCCTCTTCCCCAAATCCCCCAGCCGGGCCAGAGGGCAGGGCAGGCAGCTAGCTGGAGATGGCTGGGAGAACCCAGGAAGACGGGGGCCGGGTCAGAGGAGAGCCTGCCCTGCGCGTGTCTGTCTGTCCTGCCCCACACGTGACTGTCTGTCCCGCGAACCACTCTCGGCTGGTGTGCGTCCACTGTAGTCCTTCTGGGGTGATCGGACAAGGTCACCTCATACGCAGGAACCGCCCCCCAGCCTGGGTGTCCGGCCGAGTGTCCCTCCCCAGCCCCATGTGGCCGCCCTGCCCGGACGCCCGCAGGACGGGGGCGCTGCTGTGATAGCACCCATTATACCCAGGGCTTTGCAGACCCGGAAAAGCGCAGTTATGAGAGTGTTGTGGGGGATGTCTCCCTTCTCTACATTCTTAGTCCATTTGTCATCGAGAAGTGGGTTTGCAGACAATACGAGATTGGAGCGCGGTCCGTCTGGGGAAGCTTGGTCTTCGGGCTGGGGCACGCGGGTCGGGCTACAAGGTGAAAATGCTCCAGACGGGGCCACTGTGGAGAGCCTGGGGCTGCTGCTCCCGCCCAGCCCTGTGGGGCCCAGTCTGTCCGCCCCAGGGGCTTCCCGTGACCCCTATGCCTCCTGAGCCGGCCCCGCGGCCCCGTGCCAGGGATGGTCACTGTGGCACCAACATCAGGAAATTCGGAGGAACGGGTGTCACTTGTGGAGGCCCTGGGGTCCGTGATGGGAGAGAAGAGAACAGAGCAGGGACCAAGACAGAGGGTCCCCAGCCCTGAGCCGTGGGCGCCGGGGGCGCTGTGGGGGCCGTGGCTGCTGAGGGTGCTGAGGCAGGAGTGCGGTCCTGGGGGGGACGGAGACCAGCCTGGTCCAGTGGGCTCCCTGGACTGCCCTGCTCCGGGGCAGCTGTCACCTGGGCACCAGGCCAGGCCCACGGAAAAGGGCAGACTCCCCGGGAAGGAGCACAGGCCGCCCTGCTTCCCCTGCCAGCGCTTCCTGGACTTTCAACCCGGACCGGGCTCAGGACCGGACTGTCGCCACCTCCAGCTCCGGCAACAGGGGGACCAGCGCTCTCCCACGGCCACGATCCCCACAGTGCAGGGGTGGGCTGGCCTCTGAGGGGCCATGCTGGGCTCAGGAGCCCCCTGGCCTGGGGGGCACAGTCATCCCCCAGCCCAGACATTTCCGTCGGGACAGGAAGATGCGTAGCTGCACCCGCCTCGGGCTCTCAGGCAGCGACCGAGCTTCCCCGAGGGACTGCGAGGAGCGCATCAGGCTTGCTCAAGTGTGTGTGTGTGTGTGTGTGAGAGAGAGAGAGAGAGAGATGAGCACAGTTACCGGAACAGTTCCTCAAATGGTGTTTATTTGCAGTAAACCGGGGGCTGGAATTCATCTTCTAGGTTCACCCCG
Organism: Ursus maritimus; assembly: GCF_017311325.1. Taxonomy (NCBI): domain Eukaryota; kingdom Metazoa; phylum Chordata; class Mammalia; order Carnivora; family Ursidae; genus Ursus; species Ursus maritimus. The sequence goes on from NW_024424564.1 coordinate 55,537,887, forward strand.
TCAAGGCCCCTGCAGAAGGTGGCCCCAGGCCGTGGACGGTGCTGCACGGCCCGGGCTCGCTGGCTGGAGCTATGCAGTGGCAGGACTCCCCCGGACCCGTCTCCTGTGCTGCCCACACCCCTGCCCACACCCCAGACCCCTCTAAGCTGGGAAGTGGAGGGAGGAGATGAGCAGAGGGCTCAGGCTCATATCACCCCCCGCCCGTCCGCGCGCTGACCCGGAGGGCTCAGCAAAGCCAGCATCCCGGGCAGCCCCACCCTGGACGCACACTGTCCCTCCCTCAGCGCAGGCCTGAGATCCCCCCTTCACTCTTCCTCAGGAGCAGGACAGGCCCGAGCCCCCGGCCTGGCCAGCAACCCTCACCACCCCTGCCCGTCTGCTCAGCATGGTGCCAGCCTGGCCACTGAGGGATGGGAGCCAGTCAGCAGGGTTCTGGGCCCTCCCCACCACGGGAACCCCAGCACGGGAGAGAGCTGTGGGGCTCCAGGGCCGTCCACCGGCCTGGCCTCCCTGCGGCCCAGGCAGCAGGCTCTCGGCCCCATTTCCCAATAAGGAGACTGAGGCACAGGGGGTCACTGGGCTGACTCTGGGCCATTGGCCCCCTCCAGGACCAACCTCCAGGTTAGCCCTCTGACCCGGCCCCAGCGCCTTCCTGGCACAGCTCACTTCCTCCGGCCTGGAGGCGGGGGTGGTTACGCCCAGGTGGAATGAGGGTCCCGACGTGAAACAGGACTGGGCTGGCATGTGGAGGTGTCAGAGGGGCGAGTCCCAGGAGTGCGCCCCAAGCCAGGACAGGGTCCTTGGCCCGGAGCTTCAGGCGCCTGCCCTCCGCTCTGCCCCAGAGCCCCTAGGAGGGTCCAGCAGCGGCCTGCATGCACTGTCTCCCTCGCATGGCATTCCTGAGACCCGCTGCATAAAGTGAAACGTGGACAGTGAGGGGTTGTATCAGTTACGTGTATCAGCTGCGTAACAACGCACTCCAAGCCTGGACGCCTCTGAACATTCTTCACATCACAGTCTCTGGGTCAGGGACTGCGGCTGACCTGCTGCTGACCTGAAGGCCTGCGGCGGAGTCTCTCCCAGGCTGTGATCCAGGTGTGGCTGGAGCCATGCCTCGTCTGGAGGTTGGACTGGGGCAGGACCTGCTTCCACTCCGCCAGCCGGCTGTGGGCAGAGCACAGGTCCTCACTGGCCATGGGAACTCTGGTCAGCTGCACCAGCATGAGCCAAGGGGAAATCCTATCCCCTGGGAACCTCATCTCAGAGGCGACACCCTGCATCTCCTCCTCCACTCAAGGGGAGGCCTACACGCTGCGTGAGTGTTAGGAAGTGGGAGCCGACCGTCAGTAAAGACCCTAATTAACTGCACGTGTCTGGGAGGAGCTGGACCCGCTGCCTGGGGCCGTCCCCACAGCTGGCCCGAGGGGCAGCATTTCTGCCCTTGCTCCTGCACTCAGGGCCTGCGGGTCTGAGCACTGGGTGGGGGTGAGCCACAGAGACACCCTCGCGTGCTGGGCGCGGTGGGCAGAAGGGCAGGCACCAGGGCCCCACGGACCTCTCGGTCCCTCTGACCCACCTGCAGAGGCCCCGGAAGGCCTTCATTAGGAAAGAATAGTGTCTCTGGGTGGGGGAGCCCTGGTGGAGGGATGCTTCTCACAGGAGGAGGTGCTCCAAGGTCCCTCTGGGGCCAAACAGGGCCGACCTTGGGGCACCCGAGAAAGTTCTCTCTGCTGAAGACATTTGCAAACTGACTAACTGGGGGCAAGTGTGAACACACTAAAGCTGAGTTGAACTCAGGCTCACCTCGCGGCCGCCAACGCTGGCTCACGCTCTGTCCCTCCCCTCCCCGGAGCACAGGAGGGCGGACGCCTGAGACCGCGGGACCTACTCACCCCTAGGCTGCGCAGAGACGGCAGCTTTTCTTTCTCTTTTTTATTAACAAACACATTCTTCATTAAAAGTGATGTACTGTCAAGGTCCTAGAGTTTCCAACACTTCTTAAAAATAAGTGCTTTCTCAAAAGCAGAAATGCAATGAGGAGCTGGATAAAAAGAGTCTAGGGAATCCGTTTCAACATGCACGGAGCCTGACATGACCCTGGACCCTGGGCGGTGGCGGAGGGGGCGGAAGGGGCTGGCCCTGCACCTGGCTTACAGTCCGGGGTGATACAGACCCGGCCCACTCATGTAACGCAGCGGGGCCTGGTGCAAGGTCGGGATCACTGGACATCCGGTGGACTTCCCCCCACCATCACCTGGGCTCTGGACTCAGGGAGGGTCCCTGCTGTGGCCTTGCTGCCCGCAGCCCCGGAGGTGCTGCTGGCCAGGCTCGGGGCTCAGGAAGGGCTGCCCCACGAGGCAGGAGGGGCAGTGCAGTGATGTCCTGTCCTGCCCCTTCTGGGAGCAGGCTCTCAGCACCTCTGGCTGTCACCCATCTCCTGGTTCTCTCACAGGAGACTGCCATGCGGTACTTGCAAAACTCTGCAGAGATGGGACCCACACACACGGACCCCTGGGCCATGTCCAGTCCACCGTGGGCCTCACTCCTTGAGAAGAAGGGTGGGGGGCCGGCACCATCCCTGCACGTGGGGGTTCCTGAGTCTACAGAACACCCCCAGCCTCTACAGCTGGTGTCCAAACACTCCCAAGCCGCTTGCACAAGCTTCCCCAAGCTGTTTGGGGAGACAGCTGTGAGCAAGCAGATGTGGTCAGCAGCTCCATCAGTCACCAAGGAGCACACAGATGGGTCAGCCTGGGGGGCAGCTTGCGGAGGGGACAGGACCCAAATGCCCAGGGTCCATGCCAAGCTCCATCCCCAGGGGGCTTGGCTCGGCTTCCCGGGTGGCCAAGGGCTCCGTCACAGACCCCTACGGGGGCAGCTCCGCCGTGGGCCCCTGTGCTGAGTGATGGTCAGGCAGGGCTTTCTGCATAATTTCTCTGGTTATTCTGAAAAGCAGGGCCCACCCCTGGGACTGGACTGGCTAATCCAGTTAACACATCTTTAATGAACTCACTGGTGCTGGAGGAAGTGCTCAGAGGCCCCAGGAGTGGCTGGCCAGCTCCCGAGGCCTCCGTGCACTGCCCCCTCCTCTGGGGGAGGCCCCGTGTTGGCAGGAGTGGGTCCTGGGCAGGTCTTTCTGTATCTACTTATTTCTTTCAGGGAGTTCAGTATGAAGGCGGATATTAGCGGGCCGTGGGGGAGGCGCTGGATCACGTCAGTGCCGGAGCCGAGTGACCAGGCCGAGTCTGTGCTCACACGGACGTGCACACTCGGGGACATGCTGCCTCCCCCACTGTCCCCCCGGCCCTGGAGGCCCCTTCCTTTGGAATCTGGACTGTCCTGGGAGGCCAGGGGCAGATGTATGGAGGGCAGGTCCCCCTGAGCCAGGCTGGGGAGTTGGGTTCTGTGCCCAGGGCAATGAGATGACCCAAGAGGCTTTTAGCAGGAAAGTGCCTGGGACTTCAGGATGGTTAGAATGGTGTCTGCACAAGTAGTGAGGGGCGTGGGGGCTCACGGGCCCCCAAAGAATGGAGGAGGGAAGACAGCAGCAGAGAGGGGGGAGACGTTGAGAGAGCAGGGGGGAGGGTGGAAAGGAGGGGGAGGCAGAGGAGGGGCAGGAGGGCTGGAAGGCCCAGTAGTGCGTGTGCGCGGGTGTGCAACCTCTGCTGGGAAAGACGGGGACGAGGGCATTCGGGGCGGGGGTCCGGGAGACAGTTCGCACACACAGGGCGGCGACGGTGCTGGTCCCGGGAGGACCCAGTGCTGGACGCAGGCTCCCAGGGGCATGAGGGGCCCGGGGCAAGTGATGGGGTGACAGTGGATGGGGCACAGGAGCCGGGGACCCCGTGTGTGAGCCGGTGCTGGGGGATGGGAGCAAGAGGAGCAGGCCGTAGGGGGTGGTGGCCATGTCTTCTTCCAGGGTCCAGCCTCGGGGAGGGGGTGCCCTCAGGTGACCCTGAGGGGAGGAGCCGAGGTGGGTCCATTGTTCCCTTGGGGTCTTTGCATCCAGGCAAGCAAGGCAAGGGCATGTCTGAGCTCCTACTGTGCTCCGTGTCCTGTCTTTGGTCCCGTACTCGCCCTCCCGTGTGGTCCTCGAGCACCGGAGGGGTCACTGCTCAGAACCCCAGGTACAGGTTGGGGGTGGTCAGGAGGGCGTGTGGCTGAGGCAGTGATGGCTGGGCCTCAGCCTCCTCGTCCCGACCACGAGGTCAGTGTCAGGCAGGGCAGGCATCCCTGGGGCCTGTGTGGTCCATGGACAGTGATGCGGGAGCCAGGGGAGGGGTGTCTGGGTTCACCCGGAGTCCTCTCTGAGACAAAGAGGAAACGGGCTGCATCTGCTCCGGGGAGGACTGGCTGGGAGCTCGCGGCTGGCTGGGGCTGCTCCGGGGTCTTGCTCTGCTCTACCTGCGGGGTTGACTGGGTTAACCTTGAGAACAGACAGGGGTGGCCCCACCAAGGAACAGACAGCCTGAAAAGAGCAAATATTGGCCCCCCGCCTCAGGCAAGAGGCCGATTTACCTCCGGGGGAGGGGTTCAGGGTGGGGGAGCAAATTTGCTTCCCTGTGAATCGATGAAAACTTCTGGGTCAATAAATCTTAATGTTCTTTTAACAGAAATCGATGCTTCCCTTCCTGTTATTTTCTCTGGGACACCCCTTCACTGTGCCTCAGTCGGGTGGGATTCCCTCAACATGTTGTCAGGCCCTCTGCGCCAACATGGCCGAGGAACCCTCAGGTGGAACCGACGGCCCCCTGACTCCTCACGGCCCACCAAGGCCCACTCCTCACCTTCCCCATGCCCCAGCTCTTCAGAGCTTCCCCTTAAACCCTGGGCAGGCCCTGACCCCAGCCCCACCACCGGCTTCCCCTTAGCTGCCGCCCACCTGGGAAGTGGTCCACTCAGACCCTCAGAAGGAAGCAACTCTCCTGGCCTGCTGAGGGCAAAACGTCTCTCCTGTGGACACAGCTTGCTGTAGGGAAGTGTCAGGCACAAATTCAACCCAGGAGCATAGCCACCAGCTGGGAAAATGAGTGACAGCCCCTGTCCGTGTTGCTGCTGCTGGGGCGGCAGGACCGGCAGTGGTAGGTGGTGGAAGAGCCCGGCCCCCTGGCCTCCCCGGCTGCAGACATGCTCCCCGCACACCAAGGCTTGCGGAAACCTGCATCTGGGGGGCTCCTGGCCCAGCCTGGCCGGGTTGGGCTATGAGGCCCGGGGCGGAGGGCCTTTGGGGCTGAGGCCCAGCCTTGGGCTTGGGCGTGCGTCTGTCCAGTGGACCGGGGCCAGGGGGGTGTTGCCAGGCGCTGGACCTGGAGGCCTGTCCTGGCATGCGAGGGAGGGTTGCAGTTCCTGATAGCTGTGGCGGTAATGAAGGCTCGGTGATTAGGATGCCATCCATTTCCCCAGAGCAACCGCTATGCCCATGATGACAGTGAGAGTTGTACGTTCATGATTTAGGGAGATAGTATGATTATTTTTGTAATAGTAAGTTAATGGATTTTTTGGCAATGGATCAATTTGAAGGAAATTGAAATGTAATCATTTTTGAGTAACTAGGCCGAAGGAAAAGTCAAATCACATGCATGTACGTGCGAGTGTGCATGTGTGTATGTGTATGTGTGTGAGTGTGCATAAACGTGTGCAGTGTGAGGCTATACAAGTGTGCGTGTACGTGTGTCCGAGTGTGTGCATGTGTGTGCATGTGTGTGCACACACATGTGAATGGGAACCCCTGTCCAAAGACTTGACCAAGAAGCAAGGAGTGGAAGTGGACACGGGACTCTGAACAGCCCGCTGTACCGACTCCCGAACCCTAAGGAGAATTGACTGCTACAATATTGCGGTCTAGCTGTCAGGTCCCCAGATGTTCCCAAGGACCACAGGGTTCAAGGACTTCCAGCCAGATAAAGGACAATATGAATACAGACAAAATTCTGCTCTGTGTGTGTGTGTGCATGTGGCTGCCCTTCCCAGAGTGAGTGCTGCTCAGATAGCGCAAAAGTTTCCAGAAGGTTCCAGTGCACATGCTTTGGGAGGTGACCCCACTGGATGTGTGACCATGTCTGTGGGCAGCGGTGATGGGGATGTGGCAAGTGCTTGCTGCCTCCTCTCCAGCTTTGTGCCTCCCGCTTGGACCTTTCATGGCCAGGTCTTCCCAGCCCACTCTGCTTCCTGCTCCCATGCCCCTGCCTTTGACTCACTCCAGATGGCCACTTTGGGCTTTGCGCTGTCTCTCTGGCCATACCTTGTCTCCTGGGTGCCGAGCCCATAGATGATGGGGTTCCTCAAGGATAACCAGACCCTGTTTCTTCCCATCTTCCCCAACACCTTCTCTCTGGGTGACCTCATCCATACATGCAGCGTGAGGTATGGACCACATACAGATGGCGCCCACACTCCCAGCCGAGCTCCCACCTGGCCCTGAGCTCTAGGGCTCTACCTGCATCCATCCTCTTCCCCAGCACCTCCTCATGGACGTCTCACGGCACCCAGCTCAACATGCCCAAACCCAGCTCATGACCTCTCTCCCTCTCTCAGAGAGTGGCGCCAACACCATCCTATAGATGATGCCAGAGACCTGGGAGCCAACCCTGTCTTCTTCGGATCCCTTACGTGCTCGGGCAAGTGCTGCAGTTGGTCAGTTCTGTGTTCTGAGCTTCTCTGAAGCCTCGTCAAACAGCGCCTGGTTCTGTCTGCTCCAGCTGCCCTGGTCCACCCCTCACGGGCTTTGGGGCATGCCCAACCTAAGCCAGACAACTTTTCGGCCTAAGTCACCTTGTCATGGATGTCTTTTCTGGTCTCACAAACTAGGTCAAGTACCCTGGGATGGCACCTCATAAAGTTGTGTATCTCTGCTGTACAGCACTCGTCACAGTTGCAGTTCTCCATTTGTGAGGTCATTTGAATCAGCCTATTTATCCCACTACTTTGTAAACTCCATGAGGATGAGTGCTGTATATATCAGATTTTACACATCATTGTTTCCTTTATGCCTGGCATGGAGACTGTCTATGGTAGATGCCCACCCATCCATCCCTCTCTCTCCTTCTATCTCCTCTCCTTCCCTCCCACTCTTCCACCCTCCATCATCCACCCATCCATCCACCCACCTATCCATCTATGCATTATCCATCCATCCATCATCCAACCATCCATCCATCTTTCTATCCATCCATTCACTATCCATCCTTCCTTCCATCCCTCATCCATCCACCCATCCACCCACCTATCCATCTATCCATTATCCATCCATCACCCTTCCACCATCCATCTATCCTTCTATCCATCCATCCATCCATGTGACCATTATTGAGCGCTATGTACCAGTCACAGGTACTTTACATAGATTAACTCAACGGATACTCCCAAAAACTTAGGAGGGAGTGATAACTCTTGTTATTAACCTCGTGTTACAGAAGGAAACAGGGGGTTTAAGAAATCAGCCCATGTCAGAGCCTCCTATCAGATGAGTGATCCCCAAAGCCTACATCTTCCCATGAAGCTTCTTGAGTTGGTTGCTTGCACTGACTCCTCCTGACGTCTCTCCCATGAAAGGTCTTATTTCCAGAGTCTGACCTGACAAGAGCTGTGGCAGCCTCATGGACTCCTGGCCTCTGCTCCCATTTCTTGGACCCCATGGAGGTGCCTGGCTGTATGGCGACTGAGTTGTTGTGGTCAGGAATGCATGGGCACCATGACCTTGTGGTCACCATCTATGGGACGTGCTGTGCATTCCTCAGCCTCTCTGACCCGCACTTGCTTGTGATACAGGAAGGCTGGGCCCTGCCCAGTGGGATTGCTGGGTTTTGTAGAGGACGTATGAGGAGAGCCAGGAAGATGGGTGGTAAGGGAAGCTGCTGGTCCTTCTTTGTGTCTCAAGGACCACCAGGCATGGTGTTTGGGCTAAGACACCATCCTCTCCTCCAGGGAGTTCAGTCTAATGGGTGGATGAACAACCTGGAGTGGGGGGGGGGGTGAAACAGCTGCACAGCGAGGGGGCGGGAGGGGGACACTCTACAGCTCTGCACCTGGAAGACACCTGCTCCTGATCTCCGAGAGTCAGGGAGACTTCACAGGGTGGGCGGGGCTGGGTCGTGGGGGGAGGAAAGGAAGGTGACTCCTTTTACCACCTGCTCTGTGCCGAGTGTCAAAAACCTGTATCTCTTGGGGCTCCTGGGTGGCTCAGTCGTTAAGCATCTGTCTTCGGCTCAGGGCGTGATCCCGGAGTCCTGGGATTGAGCCCCACATCAGGCTCCTCCGCTGGGAGCCTGCTTCTTCCTCTCCCACTCCTCCTGCTTGTGTTCCTTCTCTCGCTGGCTCTCTCTCTCTCTCTGTCAAATAAATAAATAAAATCTTTAAAAAAATTAAAAAATAAAAACAAAAACCTATATCTCATCTCATCCTCCCAAGTGTTCTGCCTGGAAGAGGTTTTATGAACGAGCAAATTGACCAGGGACGCAGAGCCAGTAATGCTGGGGTCCCTGTGCCCCTCCAGGCAGCCTTTCCACCACATCACGCTGCGTCGTGTCACGGGGTGAAAACAGTCCCAGGCAATGTAGATGGGAAAACTTGAACAGACGGGCGTGAGCGCGAGCTTAAGCTTGCGGTCGGGGTGGGAGAAGTGGTTGTTCCTGGAGGAAAGGCTAAAGAATGTGAACTTCACCTTGACCGCAGCAGGGAGCCGCGGGACGGGTAGCAGGGGCGTGGCGGGCTGTGAGCGCCCGGGAAGGGACCTCGGCGACTGCGTGGGGAGCACGTGGGGGCGGCTGAGCCTGGGGGACAAAGACCCGCAAGGGCGTGTTAGTGGATGTACCAGCCGCCTTTGCTGCGCTGGATTCCCAGGAAGACGAGAGAACCAGGGTCACAGGGGCAGGAACAACGGCAGAGAAGTGTTGAGTGTGATCGTGAATTAACGACATCCAGCAGCCGCACCAGGAGGAACGCGCACGGCGTCACCGCGTGAAGTTCGAAAATCGCTGCCCCAGAAAACAAACAGACCAGCTGTGTGTCTCGGGGCTTCCCCTTCCGGCAGAAGGCGTTCCAGGGGAAGAAGGGTGCTCCCAAACACGGAGCGAAGTGACCAAGAGCCCAGTGGGCAGCTGGGGAAAGTGAGCACAGGATTGTCAAGAGCAGAAGTCCTCGCCGGCACAGTCGGATCTCGGTCGAGGCACCTGGAACAAGCTGAGAAAGAAGGGCCACAATCCCCAAACTGGAGATTCATTTAAAATAGAGCCAAAAACGAGAGATTTGTGTGAAAATTAGGCTGTCGTCACAGGGAGAGGTTGAGATGGGCTCCAGGCCAGTGAAGAGGCATAGGAAGGCCGGGAAGTAAGAGAACACGGGGACACGGGACGTGGGACTTGCGGGAACGCATGGGGGCCCCCGAAGAACCAGCATGCAAACTGGGGAACAGACGACATCCTCGAAGACATCACAGAAGAGAAGCCTTCCCCGGAAGGGAGAGATGGCGCCTGCGTCGGCAAGAAGCGCGCCCGGCGGCCTCACTGTGCCCAGGCCGCCTGGAGATCGCCCGCATCCAGGGAGACGCAAGGAAGTGCTAAAGAGAGACATGAGGACCTTCCATTCTTCCTGCCTCATCATTCCCTGCAAGCCCACAGGGGCCACACATCTACGGGTTCAGGGGGCGGGGGACAAAGGTTCCCCGATGATGTCATTTCCTGCAAAGCAGGTGCAGACCTTATAAGATTCGCGGCAGCCCCTGCGTCCCGCGTTAGGCTTTGTGACGAAGACTGCCCAGCTGGACAGTGGCTGCCGGAGACTCTGTGGGGGACGGGTGGGCTTGGCCATCATGTGCTCCGACTCTGGGGCCTCACTGGCCATGGGGCCGGCCACATTCCAGGCCTCCCGTGTGGGGGACGGAGCCGGGGGCAGCGGAGGAGGCCATCAGTGGCTCCTGCCACATCTCATGAGAAGACACAGGGGTGGCGTGGACAGCACCAGCAGGACGGGGGCTCCGCGATTTTAAAGCCACCAGCTTCTTTCATATAGGAAAGCAAAGAGATTTTGAAAAACCCCAAATCCATATACTCAAGGGGAATAAGATTCACTATAAGAAAATTCGGGCCATGGTAAGCCTCTCTGGGAAAAGCGCGTGATCCGTCATCCAGGCTAGGGTGTGTGGGGCAAGCTAACGCCACCAACCGGTGCGGGAAGAGGGTTTGGTAAAAACTCCGGTGAGTCTGCTGGGTGCGTTATTGAGACACGGTTAAGTGCACGGTGAAGGCCGCACAGCCTCTCACAGACCCGAAGCAGCCCGCCGGGCAGGAGGGAGGTGAGTGGAGGGCCTCCCTCGGCTCCCTCCCTTCCCTCCCCTGTCCGCCTCCCTCCAGCCTGCCCGCCTCCCGCGGGATGCTTCCCTCATTTGCTGTCAGGCTCTTCCCAGCTGATGGATTTGGGGGGATATGTTGTTTCCATATTAAAAATATTCAATGCATGTACATCATTTTCAAAAAAATAAAATAACCAAAACTACCAAAGAGAATAAGCAGATGGAGTTTCATAGCCGCCTGGACACCGCTCGTCTCTTGTCCTGGGACCCACAGGGCTGTGGGGCGGAGCCTGGTTCTGGACGCATCTGGGCTTCCTGGGAAGGTGACTGGGGCAGGCGAGCAAGACGAGGAGCTTCTGGAGGGGGGAGAACAGTGAGCAGGTGGGCACTGTCCTCGCTCCCTGTCCGTTACCCCCACTGGGTCCTTGGCAGGAATTCGGGTGTGGACCCCTCAGAGCTGAGACCCCAGGGCAGGTGCCTGAGATGTTCCTGGAGAGGAGGTCCATTGCTCTGCACGGGTCAGCGGGGACCCGGGAGCTCTCTGGAAGCAGCTGGAGATGCTCATGGGCTCGGCCAAGGGTTGCGTGACAGGCCGGTACTGGTCATCCCAGAGTCCAGAAGAGATGGCCTCGGGGATTAAGGCAGAGACGCAACAAGTCAGGCTGGGCACACGGAGGTTTCTGTAACTGCCCGGGTCCCAGCGGAGGAGGAGCCGCGGGTCCTGTGGGGTCAGCGACTCTCACCCCACTTGGTCGGGAAGCTGTCTTAGGCTCTGGGTCATGGACTCGGACCACCTACCCAAAAACCATTGTCCTGTGTGTGTGGCTGTGTGTGACCCTGGGGCGTGTGTGTCTGCAGCTCACCGAAGCTTGAACTTTCCTGGATCAGAACCACGCACCGTTCTCGCTCTCTCCCCATACACGCCTGCCCCGCCTCCGCTTACCCCAGTCTGACTTCTGTGTGTCGGTCCATTGACTCATCAGCGGTAGAACCCGGTCAGTGATCCATGTGACAACGAGCCGCTGACGTGACCGGCTGTGTCTCTTCTTTGGGTAATGTTCATGGTATCTAACCCTACTTCATCTTGCACCTGTCTCCTCCCCCTCAGCGTGGGTGTTGGGGTCTGTACCACCCTCTCCTCCAGCGTCGAGGTGACAGACTTCTCTCCCGCGCGTGCAGGCAGGGGTGCGCCCGACCCCGCTGGGGCATGGCCCGCGTCAGGGCAGGGGTGGCTGAGAATCACAGAAGGGAAGAGGTAACAGTTCTATTTCACCGAAGGAAGATACTGCGTCGTGCTTTACAAATAGGTCAACAACATTAAGATTAGAATCTCAAGAAAAACAAAGTTATAAATCACGAAATAAGATAATAGAATGCAATCAGTCTGAAATAGTGGCAGTAAATGGGTCCTTTTGATGCATTCTGTCCGTGTTTTAAGATACGGGGGGAAGTGCCTTCGACAAACTCCCATAAATCTCTCCAGTTTAATCGCGAGAATAAAAATGGAATTCACGGTGTCACCTGAGAAGCATTCTTTACCATAACACATCAGCTCCTCATCTATGACAGTTCGGGAAAACGATGGCATTATTTTGAGCTTCTTTACTTAATTTGTTTTAAAATTAATAGTTTCTTAGTTTTCTATCTGTAAACATTTCCATAAAGCATTAATCTGCTTTCACTGTTTTTCCCTAAATCAGGGGTAATTCCACAGACCCGGCATTAGCGGGGATATTTCTGAGAGGGTCTCCAGATGACACCCCCTTCCCCGTGGTCGTCCGCGGGATCAGGACAGGACCACTTGGACACTGGGGACAACATCCCCCAGTCGTTAGTGGCGGGGAGACTCAAGCTCTGTGTCTGTCTGTCTCCCCGACGTGGCCCCTTCCACCGGCCGCTCTCGGTGCCAGAGCTCGGCTGAGTTTCCAGCTGCCCTTCTCCAGAGCAGCCCCCGGGGGGACGGCAGTGGGGACGGTCCCAGCGTCAGCAGCATGAGCAACAGCACGTGGGGCGGCAGGCCAGCTGCATGTGGCCTGAGCTCTGAGACCGCCAGCATGCCGAGGCCATGTGTGCCACCCACGGCTGGCACCCCAGCCCCACGGGGGGGATGTTAGGACCCCATTTTACAGACCAGGAAGTGGGGTCCCAGACAGCAGCTGGTAGTTACTGGAACCAGCCCCAAACCCAGTAGGTCCGTTGTCAGGGACACTTCCCGCTCCCTGAGCCTCCCAGAACCTCCCGCCGGCCCCAACCCCTGTGCCGTTAAGCTTCATGGCACCTTCCGGCCAGCGGGCTTCGCGGGGCCTGGGTACAGTCATTTCTGGGCTGGGCATCAGAAGCTGGTGCACAAACCCCAGTCCTTCCCTGCTGTGCCACCCAGGAGCCACGTGACAGCTGGGGGCAAACCAGTCCCCACAGCTGCCTGGAGGACCCCATCCCGCCGCCCTCGGGTTCGCGCCAGTGGGGAATTGGCGTTGGCCAAGCCCTGCGTCCGGAGAGAGTTCCGGGTTAACTTCCCGCCTCCGCCTGGTCTACCCTCTTCGCGGACACAGAACCGTCTCTGGGAATGCACCGACATGCAGCCACGAGGCCCTACACGCGGTGCAGCGGTGGCAACGGGGAGACCCCAGCTCGGGGCTGGGATGGGGGTCCAGGCGTGCGGGGCAACACAGGGATGTGGGTGCAAAGTGTGCCGGCCAGGCCGCCCCGTGGGAGCACCGTGCATGCCAACTGCGCCATCTCAGTGTTCCTGTCGCTCACGCTCCATGAGGGAAAACAAACAGGTGATATATTTATGTTTTAGTCATTTATTTTATTTAATCCAATTATCCGGTTATTATCATTTCAATTCCAATTATCCAGTTATTATGACTGTAATGCGTAACCAATTTTAAAAATGATTAATGAGCTGTTCCACACGTTTTTTGTGTAGTAAGTTTTGAAATCCGATGTCTGGAGCGCACATCTCCACCTGCACCCTCTTCGGTTCAGGTGCCCAGTAAGCCAGAGGTGGGGTCAGTGTGCCCGGGGCCGGGATGCTCTCCTGAGTGACCCCGGAGAGAGCAGAGACACCCAGAAGCTCCAGGAGCTGCTCCGCTAACCGCCAGCTCCGGGCTTTGTTCCCGGGATGAGCCGGTGGTGGTTCTTGGGGAGACCCCTGACGCCCCATTCAGAAGAGACCCAGAGACCCACTGCTGCCCCAGGGTCCTCAGCTTGTCCAGGTGTCCTTGCTCTGCCCCTCCCCCAGCTCTGGCGATGCTTGAAAAGGCTTCTGGAAGAAGGCATCCTGCAGGAAGGAAGGAGCGGGCAGAGCGGGGAGAGGTCCGGGAAGGTGGGTGCACTCACCGAGAACCGTTCTAACCGACTCAAGTAAAACTTCAACTGCGGTTTACCCCAAGCCATCAGAGTCGGATCTCCCAGGCATCGTGGGAAGGGCTAACCAGCAGGAGGTAATTTATTAATTTGGCTAACACCAGACCATACCCCCTCTGTGCCAAACACCGGGGATACAGACCCAAGCGAGCAGTCCGGGCCCTTGGACAGGTCACATTCAGTGAGGGGATGGTGTGGGATAGGACAGCAGCACACACAGGAGGGGGACCAGCCAGACCCCGGATAATTAAGGGCCTTCACGTGGTGGGTCTTTAGGGTTGATTAGGAGTTTACAAAACAGACCTGGGGGACACGTCCTTCCAGGAAGCAGCCACGTGCAAAGTCACTGGAAGGGCAGAGCGCATTGCAGAAGTGGACATGGAGGCTGCCCGGCGGCTACGGGGCGGCCAAGGACAGAGGCACGGTGTCGGGCATGCCGACGCGTCAGGGGAAGGCCACGCGGTGTGCCCCCCGCGCGGCTCCTGAAAGGCACAGGAGACGGCGGTGCACGTCTTATGTTACCAGCTCCGGAGCGCTGAGACCGCTCCTCTGCGGCGACCGGGGTCCTCGTCACGCAGATTGGCCTCGTGACCTCTTCGTTGCTGTTAACCACCTCGCCCCTGAAACAGAACCCCAGCTTCCCAGCGCTGCAGGGAGATGGCCGTGCAGGTGGCCATTCTGTCGGTACGAACAGGGGAGGGAATTACCGTTCCCTGGCCCAGCTTCCGAGTGCAGGACCCTGCAGTCCGTGCCCGCACGCACGCTCTGACCACGTCACAGAAGCAGAGGGAACTGTGTCTTGCTCTGGGACGATGCCCAGGAGGGACAGCCTTGCACTCGACAGAGAGGCCGGGAGGCCAGTGTCCACCTGCCAGTCCTGGCGATCAGGGACCAGGGCGGTTCTGCCTGTGGCCAGTGCGGGGCGGCCGGGGCTGGGGGTTCATCAGCCCCAGAGCCGGAGAGAAGCCGAGGGAGGTGTTTTCAGCCCACGGCCAGCCCACGGCCAGCCCACTGCCAATGGGTGGGGTCAGATGCCACCCCCTGAGGGGTCCCCTCTGGAAGATCTCAGAGACGGATTGACCTCCAGGGGGTGCATGCCTACTGACCCGCGGGTTCATGGTTTGCTGGAACATTCCCCGGCCCGTGGACGTGGGCAGCAGCAGGTGCCCGGTCGGTCACTGGTAGGTTTCTCCTGGAAATTGGACCCTCTCTCCTTGTTCCAGAACAAATACGGCACAGGAGAGCTCAAATATAGTTTTCAGAAACACTCTGTGATGGTTTGTTTTGTGTCATCGTGAGGGGGTGCCGGGGGGCCCCCAAGAGCTGGGTGTCTGTGAGCGTGTTTTGGGAAGAGCTGAGCATTCCAGCTGGTAGACTGAGCACTGCAGAGTGTCTCCCGCGGGTGGGCCCCAGGAGCACCGAGGGCACGGGAAGGAGGACGCTGCCGGGTCTGCCCTGCTGTGCGGCCACGGGACGTGGATGGAGCGAAGCCCTGGCCCTCCTGGGCCCCCAGCAGACGGGCGGCAGGTCCGGGGACTCTGAGCCTCTGTAATCACAGGCGGCAGCTCCTGAAATCCTAAGTCTTTCTGTTTGTCTGGAGAACCGTGTCTACTATGCCTTCCAGATCCAGGTGCTAGATTCAGCAAATAAAAATACAGAAGGGCCCTGGGGAATCTGAATTTAAAACAGTGAATATATACACATTTTTAATTTGTGTTTTATCTATCTATCTATCTACTTATTATAAGTAACCTTCACCCCCAAACTGGGGCTCAAACTCACAACCCCAAGATCAAGAGCTGGATGCTCCTCTGACCGAGCCAGCCGGGCGCCCCAACAGTGAGTATAAGTATGTCCCGTAGGATACTGGGGGCATACTTATGCTGAAATTTATTTGTGGTTGACGAGGATTCAGAGTGATTGGTCTGCTATGCCTTACCTGTCTCAGGTATGCCTAAGGCTACAATGGGGTGGCCTGCGGGAGGTCCCGGGGTGACAGGGCTGTCCTGCGCTCTGACCGTGGGTGATCACATGACTCCGGACATACATGTATCACGTATATGCTCACACATGTGGCCGAGGCCCAGTCCGGGGTCTGCTGCGGTTCTCCCTGCAGTCAGGACTCGCGGGCAGTGGGGATGCTGGAGGGAGGGGTGCAGGCGGCCGGGGAGGCATCTGTCCCAAACGGCCCGGGGGGCTGTGGTTTCGCTCACTGGTTAGGAGGGATGGAGGGAACACACTTGGTGGGGGCTTCTGTTTTCTAAGTGCTGGGACTAGCACAGCATCTGGCAGCCGACAGGTCCCCATGTCTGTGCGGGAGCAGTTTCCCCACGCTCTGGCACCCTGCAGACCATGGTGGGTTCTGTGTCAGCACCGGAGCTGACGGTGTTAGCACCGCGCTCAGACGCCTCAGCCACCCGCTCTGAGCCGGCGTGAAGCTGGCATGTGTGCCCACCGAGAGTTGGCCTGTGGGGAGGGGCTGCAGCTGGGCTTCCCCAACCCCCGTCCTCCCATCCGTGGAGGGCCAGGACTTCCTGCAGGCTAGGCACGCGCTCCGTGGAAGGACCACACTTCCCAGCATACCTTGCAGTCGGCTATGGCTGGCTGAGCAGGGTCTGCCCAATGAGACGCCGGCAGAGCCTCGTATGGGATTCTGGGAAGTCCTTTTCTTCCGAGAAAGCCGGTAGGAGGGCTGGAGCACAAGCCGCTGTACTGGACCCTGAGGCAAATAGGGTAAGGATCCAAGAGCAGCAGGACAGAAGGGGCTGGAGCCCGTGATGATTCCACGTCCCCTACGACCTGCCCGGGACTCCGTGTTCATGTTCGCACGAGAGGAAAGTAACCTTGCACGGTGTGTAGGCCCTGGCTCCTTTTCCCCTCCCTCCCGGAACGTAGTCAAAGTGCCATCTAAACGTACGGTGTCTTTACAACGTTTCGTTCCCATCTTTGACATTTCCTGCCTGTTATCCTGGAAAAGGCCCCGTGCCATCTCCTCGTGGTCCTTTGCTTCCTTCTGCCTGCTCACCCGCCGGGAGACCCTCCTCCTTCCTTTCCCATCCAGTGCCGCGCAGTGCCCCCACCCCGCACATTCCTGTGCTTCTTCAAGACTGGGTGCACCTGCTCCACTCCCACTGAGCTCCCCTGGGATGGGAGCTCTGGCTCCTGCTGTGTCTCTCCACATTCTCAGTTCATTCAGTCACATGGCATCAACACGCCGGGGTTGCACGACCCCGTGGGGCCGACGGCTACGGGGGGAGGAGACAGGCCATGGGGCCAGTCCCCCCAGAGTCGGGGGTGAGACTAGGCCTGTTGCTGAGGATGAAGAAGAATCAGACCCGCGGGGCGCGATGCTGGGCCTGGGGGGATGCAGGGCGCAGGGTGCGCGGAGGGGCTGGACGCCCGGCGGTGGCTGTGAGGCTCGTGGGGAAGGCCGGCTCCTCCGCCCCGCAGCCCCTGGCAGCACGCGCCCCTTCCAGCCTGGCTGCCTGTGGGTTTCAAATTAATTTCCAAAACGCACATCCGGAAGCCCGTCCGCTGACATAAGGAAGACGCTCTTTTGGGGGAAGTTGTTTCCCATGCAGGTGTGCGTGTACAATTGAACGTGGGTTTGGGATGGAAAACAGTTTAACTGTTCCTGGTGTTGGAGAGGGTCATCTATTACACGGGATCCATAATTTCAGGCACGATTTCCGCCGTCGCGCTATGTCCTGACTGATGAGGCCATGACGCCTTTACAGGACACGCGTGGCTGCGGGCAAGGCTGCCGCCTGCAGCCCGTGGGAGCCAGCACCCCGGGCCTGCCCGGCCTCTTGTGGGGGCGCGTGAAAGAGCCCCGCAGGCCGGGAGTGGCATTTGTCTTTGTCCAGATGTGGCTTTTTACTTTAAAGAAGCATATTCTCACGGTGGGTTCCGGCACGGAAGGGCGGGCTGGGGTGGAGGCAGCCGTGCCCCGGGGCTGAGCCCAGCCGGTGGCACCAGCGTCTAGCGGCTGCCCCATCCATCCTGTGTCTTCACAGGACTTGGGGTCCGTGTGGGGTGCTCTTGGGATCAGAGCATCCACTCGGAGAGAAGCCTCCCTCTCTCAGAGGCTCAGTGTCTGCCTGCCACGGGCATCCAGGGGCCACGTGGCTGCCACCACAGCAGCTGCCACCACGGTGCTATTACCAGAGGCCAGAGAAGGACACGGAAGAAAGGAGCCCAGAATGGGCCATCTCTTCCTCTCCCTGCGCCCTGGGGCCCTGTCTCCTCTCCTTGGGCTGAAGGAGGGGAGTCTCTTGAAGCAAATCCCGTCTGCTCCAGGGGCTCACTTCTGTGTTGGGGGCTGCCTCTGAGTCCAGGCTGGATGAGACCTCCCCACCCTGGGCCGGTGGTCCTTCACATTCTGTCCCCAGTGCACCTGCCATCACGTGCCCTCTAGTGCTCGGGGAGCCGCTCCGCACGTCTGTCCAGGGTATACCGCTGCTGAAATGTGTCCACTCCATGTTCCCTGAAGCCAGGACACCCCCAGGTGCTTGATTCTGATGTACTCAAATTCGTGATTGGCTTGTGCTTCCAAGACCCTTAAATCAGTAGCCCCCAGCCCTTCCTCACACACGTCTCCTTCTCTATTTCCCTCTATCCGCTGCCTTGTCTTTCCTCACATGCTTCCACTGTAATCTCCCTGCATTTAACCTGAGTGATGTAGGAAGTGGGAGCTGGGCTTTGTTTTTCTCCAAGCGGGGAGCTGTTTCCCACCCCCACATTGTCTTACGTCTGAGTGACTCAGCCCCTGTGGGTCCCATCGTCCTGGCCGCAGCCGATCTCATTGGGAGGTCAGAGCACGGCCCCTGGCCCAGGTGCTGGTGGTGGGCACTGGCATTCTTTCCAGGTTTTGGCGATGGTGACGGCGCTGCTGTGCGTTCCCGTGTGTGTTTTGGTGGACACGTGCGAGCGTCCCTGTTGAACTACTCCCAGTGCGGGATTGCTGAGTCCAGGGTGGCCGGGACGTTAGCTTCTGCAGGGGTCACGTTCTCTCCTCCTCCTCAGCACGGGGAGTGTCCTCCGTGCGCCCAGCCTTTCCAACCATGTTAGCCAGCTGGTGGGTGGGGGGGGGTGGGGAGCTCCCCCACTTAGAGCTTAGGCCCCGCGTTGTCCGCGTCCGGGTCTGCCTCCCCCCGGAGCTCCCCGCCCTTCCCCACGGCCACGCTGTGCTTGTCACCGTGATCACCTGCGTGACTGTCACATGTCATGACACCTGTTAGGTGAGTCACCTGTGCTGGCAGCTCTTTTATTAGAAATGACTCAGCTATTTCTGCAGACTTCATGCAGACTTTTGAGCAAATTTGTCAAATTCCCCACATCCTCCTGATGAAATTCTGAGCAGGACTGTGTTGAATCTATCTTATTCCCTGCAGTACGACTGAAGAACAGTCTTCATTAAGACTTAGTGCACTCTCGTGGGACCAACAAGGTCCTCGTTAGAGCACTTTATCTGAAGTGTTGCTGTTTGGGTGAATTATATTTCTCTTTGCATTAATCCTGAGCTGGGCGTGGCTGGCGTAGCCCTGACTGTTGAGTTGGCCTCGCCCTCCACGCACTTGCTGGAGTCCTGTATTGACGCTTTAATTTTCTCTCTGTTCTGTTGGGATTTCTACGCACAGGCTTCTCGTCGGGGGATCACGACCATTTTATTTCACGCGCGTGTGTCCCCGCGGCCAGAGTTCCCGGCGCCGTGTTAAGAGTCAGGGATGACAAAGGTCTAATGAGCGAACTTGTCTCTGGTCTGA
Source organism: Ursus maritimus (assembly GCF_017311325.1). Classification (NCBI taxonomy): domain Eukaryota; kingdom Metazoa; phylum Chordata; class Mammalia; order Carnivora; family Ursidae; genus Ursus; species Ursus maritimus. The sequence continues at coordinate 55,557,309 of NW_024424564.1, forward strand.
ATTTGCCCGAGACCTACGTGAACTCTGTGAAGTATGGCATTCACTGTAGGATTTTGTTACGTAGTCTTAACTCAGAACATTCTCTTTAACTGAACACTCTATTTTTAATCTGAACAGACTGTTATTTTTACTCTAAACAGTTTTTTCTACATCTCTTTGGGGATTCATGTAGTTTTAACTTTTAGTCCACCGAATCGGGGGACCTCCTGGATGGATTTCCTAGTCTTGAAATGTGCGTGCGTTCAAGGAAAGTCGTCATCGATCACATTGGATAACCTTCCAATATGCACTCGAGTCTGTAACACGTTACTGTGCATCTGTGGTGATAAATAAAATCCACCTGAAATTGAGTTACGTCGCGAGGCAGCCGTCGGGTTTGGGAAGCGGGTAGCACCCGGTGTGCCCGCGAATCCGTCGGCTGCCCCGCTGCGTTCTCGTAAAGGTTGGTGACGGCCCGCGCTGGTGGCCCCCTGGGCCTGCAGCACCCCCCACCCCATTCTCATCAAGTGGGCTCCCTCCTCAGTCCAAGGATGCATTTTCAGATTTTCAAAAAATAGTGTTTCTTCTCAGTTTTCCAATTCATTAACACCGTGCCGTCTGGGGAAATAGAATTTTATTTCTCTTGAGCCTATTTTTATCACCCTCTTTTATTTCGAATTATATTGTCATCATCTCTGCTTTCTTCTCCCCTGGTCTGTCTGGACCAAAGTTTACGATCTTATGAATATTTTCAGGCCTTTAGTTTTTCCATGTATTATCCTCAATTTCGTTGCTTTCTGAACTTTATGATCTCCTTTCTTTTTTGCAGGATGGTGGTTGGTGGGTATTTGCTTTGTTTATTTTCTAACTTCCTGACTTGAAGACCTAGCTTCGTTGTTTCGCCGATAAATATATTTTAGTTCATAAATTCCTCGTAGCGCTTCAGCTGTGCCCCACAAATAAATGTAATATTTTCATTTTAAGTACTTCCTAATTTCATGTGATTTTATTTTTCTCTCAAATTATGCTGAGTTGCATGTTATTTCTGTTCCAATAAGATTTTTAAAGATACTCTTGAGTTAATAGATTCTAATTCCATTAGACTCTGGCCAGAAGGACAGGCTGGCGATACGGGTTCTCTGGAACCGCGGGGATTCTCCAGAGTCTGTCTGGTGAATTTCGGAGCACGTGCTGCTCCTTGTGTCCAAACGGATTTGCACCTGCACCTCTTGGTATAAAATCGTCTGTAGGTCGTCTGTGAGCTCCTTGACTGGATGATTTGAATATTCTGGATATTTGCTAATTTTTTCCTCCTGGTTGTACCAGTCACTGAGAAAGACGAGGTAAAACCTGGAGCATTGCTAGTTGGCCTGGGATCCTGAGGGCCAACCCCATGTTGTTACAGATTCGGGGCTGCAAGACTGTTCTCGTGTCCAGGTCATCAAGCCCATGCCTGCACCCCGCCCGTGCACACCCCTGCCTGCGTGCCCCTCCCCGCGTGCACCCCACCCGGGTGCGCCCTGCCCCCGAGCAGCTCTCTGGGTTCACCCAGGAACTGCGGTCAGTCTGATGGGGCATGTGCACCCCAGCTCTCCCACGACCGGTGTTTCCGCTGAATCATCACCATCACCTTACTTTTATTTTCCATATTGGAAACACACCGAACTCCGCGAGGAGCTGCAGGACCGCACAGGAGCACGAGCGGGCGGCATGCTGGGCTCGCAGCACTGACACTTTGCCACGTCCTGTGTCAGCTCTGCCTCAAGAACAGCGGTGCTTTTAAAAGGTAAATTTCAGAACTGTGAACTTTCCAGAACTTTTTGCCTCAAATGCTTCGGCCTTATCTCCTCAGAGGCATGTTTTCTCACGACCATGAGGACCTTCGCTGCCCATCCGGTCCTATCTTGGCAGCTGGAGTCCACGGTCACCTTCCACCCACTGTCGGTCATGGCTGCATGCCTGCCATGCTGCAGGATGACCCACGGTTTGTGCCACGTTTCCTTGGCTGTTTCCAGTGGCCCTTTGTGTCCAGAGGCCACAGAACTCGCTTGTGTCCCTTCCCCATGCTCGCAGGGAGGCAGGTGGTGTCTCTGTCCCATTGTCGGTGTGGACTCTGGTCACGCTGCGAAGGTGTGGTTGTGGGTGGTGTGGGGAGGTGGTGACTTTGGGCGGCCGCACGCATGGGATTACTGCCCTTACAGGAGAGGCCCCAGGGGACGCCCCGTGAGGACACTGCGAGAAGTCCCCTGTCTTTAACCAGCAGGATCCTCACCAGCTGACCTGTGGTGCCCGGGTGGACCGCCAGCCTCCAGCATGTCCCCGGCGGTCTCAGCCGTCCAGGCGTGGCCTGGTCTGTGGCCCTTGTTGGGTCCCAGGTCCTGAGACAGGTGCTGTCCGTCGGGCTTCTCTCCTGTGAGGTCACACGTTCTCCTTTGGAAGGAGTAAGTGACGTCGGGTGATGCTCTACTTCCCGTCTCATGTCACCATGAGCGTCTTCTGCCTGGCTGTCACCACACGCGGGTCGTACGTGGTGATGGGCGATGTTCTGACTCCCTCGCCATGTCGCACGTTCTGGGAGGGGTTTCCCTTTCTCTTGTTGTCTGTGTGTCCACCCTGCGTCCGTTGGTCCTGGTCCAGGGGATGAGGAGGTCTCGCGGGTCACACTGTTCCATGGGCTGGTCTTGCCGCCTCGTCCCTCCCTGCGATGCCCACACATCTCCGAGGAAGGCCTTGCCAAACCCCCAGGTGCTGACAAAACCCCTTTTCTTTCCTCCTGGGCCCACAGGCTTTCTCCGCGGACAAGTGAGCGCTGCCCTGTGTTCTGGCCGGGGGAACATGGATGAAGGGTGTGCGTCCACATTCCCGCACGCTCTTCCCCTCCAGGGACTCAGAGGGTCCAGCGGAGAACCCCAGCTCCCTAGGGGAGGGCAAAGCCACAGGGGACAGATCTGTGTCCCACAGCCCGTGGCACCCCAGCCGCTGCAGGACAATCCTGTGCCAACGGCATGAAGCACAAACACATTTACTGCATCGCGTCACAGATGGAGACGGCGAGTGTGTTACAGCGGGAGCACGTTTCCTAGCTGAACAAACGTGGTGGGGGAGCCTCGTGTGAGGCGCAGAGCGAGATGTGGGGGTGGGGCCCCAACGGGCACGCAGTGTCACGTTCAGAGGGGAACGGCCCAATCCTCGTCTAAACGCCCCTTCCAGGTTCTGCAGGCGCTCGGCGTGCTTGAGAGTGCCATGTCCCCGCTGCTGACCCCACCTGACCCTGCTTCGCCCCAGTCACACGAGTGTCGCCGCCTCCCAGGTGAGCTGGCTTCGTACACCTGGCATCCCTCCTTCTCTTTGTGGGGACGCCCAGGTCTCCTGCTCCATTCTCTCCCAATTTCCCAACACTCCGGGGCTCCAGGTGGGGTCAGCTCTGCACACGCCCTCTCTGTTGTATCATTGTTACAAGTACACAGGTCTGGAGGCCTCACCAGGCAGTGACCACCTGGGGTCTGTGTCACAGAGCCTGGCAGGGTGCTGGCGCTCAGCAAGGCCTGGATAGCTGCTGATGGACCACTCGGTTAGAACAACGCGTCACCTGGGTTTGCTGGAGTTACCTGGGGCCAGTTCCCTGAGCCAGACACACACCTGCACACACCTGCACACACCTGCACTCATACACCCCCCCACATGCCTGCACACACACATCTGCACACACGCACGTACCCCCCACACCTGCACACACCCCTGCACACACCTGCACGCACACCCCCACATATACACCTGCATGCACCCCCGCACACACCCCCGCACACCCCTGCACACACATGCACACACACCCCCGCCCAAAGCCTCTCTCTCTTTCTCACACACACACTTGCCCCAACACTGATGCCCTGGGTCATGGGGAGACGCAGCTGGACCTGGGCCCCTGTGGCCTCCTGCAGGGAGCCCTGACTCAGCCCCGGCCTCCAGCTCCGCGCTGGGGCTGACTCTGCAGTCTCTCCAGCTCTGCGCTGCGTCCCCGACACCGCTCCTGAAGGGGTGGGGGAGACAGGATCGTGAATAACCCATCACTGAGGTTTCCTGTCATGAGGCTTTGTCACAGCTGGGAGTGTTCTGAGCATCTGGCTGTGACGGACCACCTCAGCTTGCCGCCCTCTGAGGGCCCAGAGCAGAGCTGGGGGAGCCGGCAGCACCCCCTGCTGCCAGCCCGGCCCGCCCCTCCCACCCCTGTCTCCTAAGTGGGGCCGGGCTCGGGGGGATGTGCTGGCGAGAGGGCCCCTCGGCCCCCTGTCCACACTGCCGTTCGGCACCACCAGCTGTCACAGGGGAAGGTCGGGCCAGGGGAGGAGGCGAGACCCACTTCCTGAGTTTCGGCCTTGGGACACTTACAGCTGCTGTTCTTGTTTTAAACATTTCATTTGCAAATAACTGAGCATTTAATTATGTCGGATAAAGATACATGCTCTGGAGATTTATGGAATCATCGTGAACGCTGCAGAAACCACGCTCCGAGTGAGCCCACACTGGCTTTCTCCCCACGGAGATTTATGTACAAATGGCTAAGGGCTTATTTGAACAGCTCAGCTCAGGGATGGAGCTGGTGGTCTCGGGGACCGGCTGGCTTACGGCCGGCTGTGGGGGCCAGGAACCCGTCGCTTGTCCAGTCCCCGGCCTCATGCCCTGGGCTGGTCTCCACTATGGCTTCTCCCCCTGCTCGTACCTACAACTTACCCTTTGCGGCTTTCTGGACGCCAGGGAGTGGGGTGGGACAGTCTGTGCACCTGCCCAGGCCTCTCTTCCTCTACTTCATTAAGACTTTATTTTGTGGGAACAGTGTTAGGCTTACAGCCAACTCGAGCAGGAGGCACGATGCCCTGTACGCCCCCTGCCCCCCTTCCTCCGTCATTGTCAGCATCCCCACCAGAGCGGGGTCTTCGTTACAACCAACAAACTACATCGACGCGTCATTATCACTCAGAGCGCGTAGCTGTTTTAGGGTTGGGTCTGCGTTTGGACAAATGTATGACAGGCACCCACCATCCTAGTGTCAAAGTAGTTTCTGCCCTAAACTCCCCCCACTCTTCAGAACTGGTCCCAGGCAAGCTTGGAGGCCCCAGGAGGAGAGGGAGGGGGTCTACGGGACAGGTGGTTTCCCAGACCCTTCCGGGCAGCCCCACCTTACCCTGATGTATGCAGACAGCGACGAAGTCCCACATCTTCTCTCTGTGTTCTTCCCGGCACCTCCTGGTCACTGAGCCCCCTACGTGCGTGGTGGACAGGGCTGGTCTGCAGCCAGGCAGGCCCGCGTCCAGTCCAGTCCTGTCGTCTCCCAAACGCACAACTTTAGGATGGCAGTTGGGCACCTGCCAGTGCCAGTTTCTCACCTGTAAAGTGGGGAGATGGTGGGAACTGTGGTCCAGGATGATGCAGAGATAGAATGAGGCCACTCCTGTGGAATGTTCCAGGCCCAGGGCCAGGGACACAGCATGTACTCAGTTAAGTGTCAGTCACTGGCTCTCCGTACGTCTCCTCAAGCCAGCTGCTGACTCACATGTTGCTTCAGTAAACCATTGTTTTTTTTTTTTAAGTTCCTACAGGCTAGGGGTGCTATCTTATGCTTTTGTGCAGTCCTCCAGCAAAATCTCCATCTGTCATTTATTTTCCATCTTCCATCCTCCATCCATCTATCCATCCATCATCCATCCTTCCTCCATCCTCTATCCATCCATCCACCTATCCATCCTCTATACTCACTCCATTCATCCATCCACCCATTAATCCATCAACCTCCGTCATCCACTCATCCATCCATCCATCCATCCATCCATCCATCCATCCATCATCCATCCATCCATCATCCATCCATCCTTGTATTCATATATTTATATTCATCCATCCATCTGTCCTCCCTACTCTGTCCATCCATCCACCCATCCATCCATCTGTCCTTAGCCATCCACCCGTCCATCCACCCATCCATCCATCCTTCTTTCCTCCCACTAACTCACCACCCACTCCTTGAGTACTTACTGCCCTGAAGAAAAGCCTGCATGTCTGGCTAGTGTCTGAACAAGCTACAGAAAGATATCCTGCATGTCAGGCCTTTCCATCCACCCTCCAAACACATGTTCCGATGAGTGAGTGTGACCGCACTAGAATTCTGTCTACAGCGGCAGCTCCAGGCACCGCTGCTCCGGAAGACACCTGTGTGGCATGTGGAGAGTACCGAAAGCCAGGCTCCCACCTGGACATTCTGATGTAGCTGTTCTTGGGTGTGTGGCCAGCCACCAGCACCGCCGCCCTCCTCAGGCGGTCCTGGGGGAGAGCCAGACCCTGGGGGCGCACAGCGGCAGGAGCAGGTCCAGCAGGGACGATGCGGCACTGGGACATTCAGCCTCTCGTCCGCAGCCTGCCGGGACGTGCGGTCTGGGGTGGGGTGGGGGTACAGAGGAAGGTGTGTTTGTATTTGCTGGGTGAGTACATATCTCAGATGGACATATTTCTACCCCCCGTGCTCCCTGCCGGGCTCCCAGGGGGTGTGCTGCCAGTGGTACAATTCATGATGCTGTCGAGCCCACGCAAACGACCCAGACGCTGTCCTGTGGGCGCCAGGAGAGCCGTGGCTCCCAGCCTGGGCTGCGGCGGCCCGGGAAGGTGACCGGAGCCCTCTGCCAGATTGCCAGCCCCGAGGCCTCATTTCCATGCTGTGATCCCATGAGCAAATAGTTTGATTGTATTAGTTGAGGGTAATTTTTCACACTTCACAGTAGCTGCTCAGTTTACCTCTAGATTCTGCTGACGCTCCTAAGAATTTGCACAATAAAATAATGGGAAAACTACAACAACCAGTGAAGCTAAACCAGAAATCCCATTCAATCAAACTCCCAGAGCAGAGAGCGCTCACAGGCCCCGGTCAGCTTCTCCCCTGCAGCGCGCCCATCTGCGGGCTCTCCCCCACCCAGGCCCACTCCTCTGCTTCCTGTTCCAGACTCTGTGTGCCACACGGGATCTGCCTGGCGTGGCTTTCATGTTGCGTGGCTTGGGTTTGATGCCACACGTATTTTTGAACCTCAGAGCCAGGCACCCTGTGTGGCGGGGGCTCCAACCGAGGTGGGGGAGGCAGAGGCCTGGGAGAAAGGCTGTGATGGGACAGCCTGGGGCCCTGGGCCACCAGGGCCAGACATGTGCCTGTGGGCACGGCCTGCTGGGAGTCTGGAGAAAGGAGAAGCAGCTCCGGTGGTCAGGGCAGGCTTCCTGGGCGAGGGGCAACCTTATTTGATGGGGCACAGGGGCGGGGGGAGAAAGGGTCAGGTCTCCTGTGCACGCAAGGAGAGTCTGGGAATGGAGCCCACTCGGAGCGCTGACACTCTCTACGTGCAGCGGGCAGGGTGGGAGCCCCAGGAGGTACGTCCACATCCTAATCTTAGGGAGCTGTGAGTCTTTGGGGTGTTGGTAAGGATTTCAGGATGCTATCATCTTGGGTTATCTGGGTGGGCTCTAAATGCAGTAACGGGAGTCCTTACAAGAGAGAGGAGTGGGAGATTTTGAGACTCAGACACACAGCGGGGAGAAGCCACGTGAAGAGGGAGGTGGAGACGTGGCCGAGAGCTGTGGAACCCCGAAGCCGCCAGGTTCTGGAAGAGGCAGGAAGCATCCTTTCCTGGAGCCTCTGGAGGAAGATGCCTGCTGACTCCTGACACCCGGATTTCAGACTTCTGGCTGCAGACTGAGAGAAGGCGTTTCTGAAAGCCACCTGCTCGCGCTGTTTCTGCGGCAGCCCCAGCAAGCTGTCTTCACGGGTGCCTCGCTCCCAGTCTCGTGTGCCTCCTCCAGGCCCACTCTCCCCTGCGCCCTGTGAGCTGGGCACCGTCCCCATGTCTCTGAGCCAAGCTGGGACTTAGAAAGAGCAAAGCCACGCCTTTGTAGTTAGGGAGGAAGGAGCCCCGTGGGACTGCCTGTGCCCGTGGGAGAGCTGGGATGACCTGCCCAAGGACCCAGGGCATTAGCAGGTGCGTGTCCCTCTCCCCAGCGGTGAGGTGCTGCTGAGCGGGGCCGGGGCCCTGAGAGCACAGGGGCTGCAGGTGACACAGAAGAAAGCAGACCCTGGGGAAGGGCCTGGGGCAGTGGCCGTGGGGGGATGGGTGGCTCTGGGGGTGACTGGGGGCAGCATTCTGCGCTGGGAGGTGTTCTAGTGCAGGGACGCTGAGGGGCATCCCAGTGGGACAGGGGTCGGACGGGAGGGCTGGGGCTGCGGGCTCCTCGCTCAGGTTCATTCCAGGGCACAGCCAGACGGTGGGGGAATGTGGGGGTCCTTCAAATAGCTTTTCAAGTATATAGGAAACATTTGCTAATTGGCTGCAGGAGCAACCATTAATCTGATACTAAATACTGTATAATTTTCCCTTTTCTTCAAAGTCAAGGACTTTTATTTATTTATTTATTTTTAAAGATTTTATTTATTTATTTGACAGAGATAGAGACCGCCAGCGAGAGAGGGAACACAAGCAGGGGAAGTGGGAGAGGAAGAAGCAGGCTCATAGCGGAGGAGCCTGATGTGGGGCTGGATCCCACAACACCGGGATCACGCCCTGAGCCGAAGGCAGACTCTTAACCGCTGTGCCACCCAGGCGCCCCCAAAGTCAAGAACTTTTAAAAGCCCACACGGCTCACGTGCCCACATCTCCGTCGCCTGGTGGTTCTGTCAGATCCGCCGTGTGTCCACCGCCGCCCGCCTGCGGGAGGAGCGGCTTCCCGCGTCCCGAGAAGTGTCTTGCTTGTATGAAGTTGTGCTGTCGTCTGGCTTGCTCACAGCATGTGACCTCCTGTCTCCTTAGGGAAGCTTGTGGTCCTTCCTCCGATTTCTGTTAGGATTCTCTGTGTCAACCGGCTTCCTGGGAGACTTGGTAACGATTTAAATATTTCAGCAGAGCAGATTGCCGTCTCCCGGTAAAACACGACGCCCTGCAAGGCCGCCCAAGGATCCGTGTGCTCCCTTGCTCCCAGCCTCACGCCTCCAGGGCATGGTGCCACGTGGCCAGTCCTTGCCAATGAAAGGCAGTTGAAAGGACACAGCCCTTCAGTCTGAGAGGACTGAGATCTGGTGTCCCTGCCCACGCTCTGTCTTTCTGTCACCCACGAGCAGGGCTGGAACACACGGGCTCTGGCCCAGCCTGCGGGAACCCACATAGGAGAGGCAGCTGGTTTTCCTCGGGGCTGGGGGTTGGTGGTATGGCCAGTCAGAGAGTTCCTTGACAAGCAAACGGGGACTTAGTGGTGGAAGTGGTTTTGCATTTCCAGCTCAGGGTGTGGTCTGCATCTTGCCCCTTGTGAATGTCCAAGCAGGAACCTGAGAACTGCCAGCTGGTCACTGACCCGTGCTCCCTGGACCGATATCATTCACGGCACCAACCACTCTGGAGTGACACAGGAGCCTCACTGTGCTGGTGACCCCACATCTCCACACACGGCTGTCGGTGCTGGGCCCAGGGTGGCTGCTCCAGCTCCTGCCATCACATCTGCATCTCAGTCAGCTGAAAGAGAGAATGGGTCAAAAGAAGAGCTGCCCATTACTGAGAAGAGCAATGAGAGGGGGGCACATTCCTTCTGCTTACGTCCCAGTGGTGAAAACTTAGTTGCATGCCACACAAGAGAGTCCAGAAAGTGTCACCTCTAGCTGGACAGCCATGTGTCCGGTTAAACCTCACGCATCCCCAGGTGTAAGGGGAAGTGGGAGCCTGGAGGATGGTGGAGCACCAGCAGCACTGCTGTGGGCGCCTCGTCCACCAGAGCTGGCCACTCGCTCTGGGTCTGGCAGGGACCCACCTGGCCGCCCTGGATCGCCAGGGGCAGGGTGAGAACCTGCGTGACTTTGCTCCCAAGGAGAATCCCGGGCATCACCGGGAGTGGCTCTTCTCAGTAGGGGTGCTATGTCCTGCGGGCCAGCCTGCACCTGGGGGGAGAGAGGGGGGCGTGTGCCCTGCCCTCTCCCGCCACCCCTGCACCTCAACCACACTACTCGTGCTCAGGCAAAGTGCCCGGGCTTGCGGGACAGAGCATGTGGTTGCCCTCAGCGTGTCCCACGGGGCCTGCACGCTCGAGGGCATCACGCGGGTGCTGGTGGCGGGCACCCGGACCCCAGCCAGGAGGAGCATGCGTCCTGCTGGATGGCGCTGGATAACGCTTCCCCTCGAGGCCCAGCGGGCTCTGCTGCGCCCCCTCCCAGAGCTGCGGGCTGCGAACATGGACGCTCTATAGCAGCCCCACTGGCCACCGCCTCGCGGTCGGCAGATCCGCCGAACACGTGCACGAGGCTTCTGTCCCTCCCCCTCCTCAGGGACCCGGCCGGCAGCCAGTCCTCCGAGGAAGCAGGCGGGCGCCCAGCAGCAGGGAAGCTCACACCCGACGCTGCCCCCTCCGCCCCCAGCCGCCGGGGAGGGGCCCACGGGGGGCTTCCTGGAAGTGGAGGATTGGGGGATGGATGCAGCCAGCCTCTCTCCCACCCCCGGGAAACCATCGCTGGGGAGGACTCCCTTCTGTTCAAAAACAAACCAAAGCTAACCAACAAAAAGTACAGAAATATGTAAATCGGTAAGTAAACATCTCCCCTGATCCCAGCTAGTGAAATAAACATTTTAAAGAGTTTTGGGTAGAAGATAATTCATGTAAAGTGCCTGGATGGTATCAAAAATAAAAGCCTCCATGATAATTACCATTACCATCCCCTGTTTAGAGCACGCGGACACGTAAAGCGCGGCCACACGTGGTTTGGGAAACTGCGTCTTTCGTGGTCCTGCAGACAGCCTGTTGCTCTCACGGCTTCCTTCCCCGGGTCCTGCCCTCCGTGCGTCCCTCCGTCCGTCAGCAGGAGCCCCAGGCGGACCCTGTGCACCACTGGGCATCCTCACCTGGGAGGTGCTGGCCCTGCACACACACCCACGCGGGCTCACACCTGTCCCGGGTGAACGCCCAGGCGCTGCGGTCGGGTCGGGGGCGTGCATGCAGCACACACTTTCTAGAAGGTTCTCCCAGAAGCTGGTGTAGGTTTACCCAGCACCCCAGCACAGGAGGGTGAGCAGCGCCGTGTACTGGAGATAGAGGAGGCACCGAGGGACAGCACACACAAGCACACACGACACACACACAAATAGACACACCCAGGCGCACACACAGACACGTGCACAGACACATGCACACAGACACATGCACAGACACACATGCACACAGACACACGCAGAGACACACACAGACACATAGACACACATGCACACAGACACATGCACACAGACACATGCACAGACACACATGCACACAGACACACGCAGAGACACACACAGACACATAGACACACATGCACACAGACACACACAGAGACACGTGCACAGACACACACACAGACACACGCAGACACACGCAAACGCACACGTGCTCACATGTACGCACAGGTGCTGTCTCCAGGTGACCTCTCAGGGCCCAGGGCTCCTGAGCCTCGCCCCAGGAGGGCGGCCGGCCGGCCCTAGGGGACATGGGGAGAACCCCACCTGGCTCCTCTGTCCTTTACACGGGTTTTCACCTGGACTTGTTACGCGCTGACGCCCTGACAGCCCTCTCTGGGCTCCGAGCCCCCACCTGGCAGAGCTCCGGTTCTTCCGCTCGGCTCAGGCGCCAGCTTCGGGTTCAGCGACTTCACAGTGTCACGGCCTGGGCTGAGGTGGAGAGGGGCCCAGCCGGAGCCAGCCCGGGACTTCAGGGAGTGTGAGTGGTCCTGCTTCCTTGCCCAGCCCACTTTGCTGGGGAAGGCCCTCAGCATGCGTCCAAGGGCAGGTGGGCGGACCCTGGAGCGCGTCCAGGTGGCCTTGCTCAAGGCCCTGTGTGGCGGGTGGAGAAAGCAGGGCTGGGGGTTTGGACCTGGCACTCAGAGGTCAAGCGCGCTGACTACCCACACGGTCGACGGCGCTGACCACTCACAGGGTCAAGGGCCACGAAAGGGAAACAAGACCTCCCCAAGAAACCCAGGGAAGTGCTCTCTGGAGAGACGGGGTGCTGAGGTCTGCTCCGGCCACCGTGGAGGGAAAGCGTGTCTAGTCTTTGGTCCTCGATTACTGGAGATCAGAGCACCCCCCTTCACGCGGCCCTCTGCCCCCGGCCGGGTATGCACAGCAGCTGCGGGGGCCCTTGCAGTCCTGCTGTCCTCCCTGCCTTTCCACGCGGCCTCTGACGGCCTCACATTGTAATGCTGGGGGTCGTCCTCTCGTTCACCGTGAGGGGCATTTCAGGACGATGACATCGAGGGGACAGCCTGGAGCTCACCGTTGCCTGGGTGACCCTGGGAGAGGGACACAGAGGTGGACCCAGCAGTCGCACTGACCACAAGCACCCTCCCCTGTGGGCACTTAGGTGGCTCGGGGCCGAGAGCACAGGGACGGGAGGCTTTGGGGGCCGTGCCTCCTGCAGGACGTAGGGCCAGATGGCAGGAGGCAGGTTGGGGGGAGGGGGGGGGGGGGGGGGGGAGCGGGGTGGCTTTCCTTCCCTAGTCTCAACACCATTTAGGTCACAACCTGCAGGGGTAACGGCTCAGTGCTAACACGGGGATCCCCGGGGACGATGTACAGGGACGGCATTTCTCAGCGACATAAATCGATGCCACAGAAGCGAGGAGACAGACAACAGGCCCCCGAGGCCGACTTCCCTCCCAGGGCCGCAGCCCAGGACATGTGGGCTCCCCCTCGGCTACGCCCCTGCGTCGGCAGGGTGGATACTCCTGCCACCACCATTTCATAGATAAGGGGATGGCGGCCCTGAAAGATGCCTGATTCCCCCTGGGTCACCTGGTTTCAGAACCTGGGGTTGTGTCCTGGACCCTGCAAGCCCAGCAGAGTGGGGATGAGGGGCAGACTGCTTCCAAGCCTGGGCTCCAGGAGAGCCCCCGAGTGAGCCGAGGACAGAGCTCAGGGCGGGCAGGGGCAGAGCATGGCTTCTAGACATTTCCAGGCTGGGCGGGGCCTGAGGACAGATGATGTGGGAGGAGCTGAGGGCAGGAGGGGCTGTGCCGGGCATCGTGTCCACCCTCGGTGGCTCGGACAGACTTGCCTCCCGTGGGCTGTACTGTGGAAGTCACCGATACCGTCATCTTTCTAGAAATTAGCTCTGGAATCTAATTCCCACGCTCCCTCTGTGCCAACTGGTGAATGAGGTCTATGGTCGGAGAGGACACACAGACGTATATCACTGTCCGGAAACCCACAGGACAGCGTGTGTGCCCTTGGTGCCCACGTCCAGAACCAGAGCCATCGGTGAATTCTGTTAATTCCACGGATGTGGAGAGTATCGGTTCCACTGTGCTTGGGGTCCCCCTCTGGAGGTGGGGCAGAGCGCGTGCGAGGCTGTGATCTCGGGAAGAGGGATGGGGCCCCAGGTGGGCAGGGAGGGGTGAGGCAGAGGTTGGAGGCTGGGGCTCGGGCCTGGCCTGGGACATGGATCCCGCAGCCTGTGGGGCCCCACGTCCCAGGCCGCAGCTTGAACAGCGAACAAACAGCACGCCACTGGCGAGTCTGTCCCACGACGTCGGAGGCAGCCTCGCGGGTGGTCACTGTTCCCAGGAGGACAGACACCAGGCCGCAGGTGTCACGCGGGGTCAGGGATCCTTCCACTTCATGTGCAAAGTCCCGGTACTAACCTTGCGGTCGGGCCGCTTCCTGATGGAGCCTGAGACACGGCCCAGCTCACACGTCTGCTTCCTTCAGGTCAGACAGTAAACAATGTTCGAGAAAAGTTCGTCCCGCGGGTCAAGCGAGAGCATCCTCCCAACACCATCAGGTCACACGGGCTGCTTTCAGCTTCCTCCTGAGTTGTGAGGTGCAGGGACCTGCAGGGACACCGCGGCGACAGCGTGTGGCACCTTCCACAGCGGGAGGCGCAGGAGGGCGGAACCACGTGGCTTCCCCGCGGCCCAGCATCTGTCTCCGTAAGCGGAGGCTGGAGCTACAGCAGGCAGAAAGCCGGTCCAGGATCGAGCAGGGAGGGAGATCGTCAGGTGCACAGCAGACGGCTGGGCTGCCGGGGCCTGGAAGGGGCTTGGCAGCGCCGTGGGGGGTCCCGTGTCGGCCCAGCTGCAGGTCCTTCCGGAGCAATTCTGGAGGAGGCTCCTGGAGGTGGCCACATGGGAACCGCTCTGTGCTCCAGGCCCGTCCGTCTGGCGCCTGATTTGGAGTGGATGGGCGAATCCCCAGCCCGGGACAGGGGACCCTATGGCTGGACGGCAGCCGGCTCCCATGCAGGGACACGGGGCCTCATACAGCGGGGTTGTAGGTCAGCGTCCAGCTCCCGGGGCCGCTCCAGCCCAGGGAAGCAGGCGGGGCCTGATCGTGTGGTCATGGTTTGATCTGAAGTATCCGTGGACGCTTCACTGGCCCCCAGACCCATGTGGGGCTTCTCTTCTGCAGGGGCCAGTGTGGGAAGGGGAGGAGGCCGTCATGGGGCCAGGCCCACGGTGCGGTCCAGCTGGGTGAGGTCGGGCGGGAGAGCGGGGGGGTCAGGTGAGGTCAGAGGAGCAAGTGTTGGTGGGAGAGGCTGTGGAAAGGAACATCTGGAAGGAGCTCCCTTCCTGTCCCCTTTCTTCCATTCCAGTGACCAAAGAAAAAGTTGATTCATCCCTTGTATGTTAATTCAGGTCTGAATTACTCGCTAACCTGCACCTTTCTGAAGCAGGCCCCCTGCTAGGTGCTGGGCCTAGAGGAGAGGGTCAGGCCGCTGGGGTCCGTCTGCAGGAGGGGCCCCGCCGAAGCCTGGTCTCCCTGGGTTCTCTAAGCCCACGGCCTCTGCCGTGCTCCGTGGGGCCGGGGGCTGCAGAGGTCTAACTGCCTGGCCAGTCCTTCCTCCGCTCTCCCAGGAGTCCTCCCCCCTCGGCTCTGCACCCTCTTGGGGCTCCTTGGGTGTGGGGTGTGGGGTGTGAGGTCCGGGGTGCGGGGGCGGGAGACCTGTCTTCCCTGGATCAGTGAAGGGACAGACCATGCGCACCTGTGTCTGGGCCAGCTCCCTCCCGTGCTGCCTGCAGTCCATGGGACCCATGCCCCACCCCCAGACCCTCAGCAATACCTGACGGCGATTCCCCAGGAGAACCAGAGCTTGGCGTCTGCCTTGCGCCCAGGGACATGGCGGCCCACGACCCATCCCAGAGGGGGATGGCACTGGGTCCACCTGCGTATTTGTCTAGTCATGCCGCGGCCATAGGTCTGGACGCTGCTTCCTCACGGCAGTTTCCCAGGCAGCGTTAGCATCGTAACCCGTCGTAGTCTGAGGACAAGGTAGCAAGCAACACTCCTCCGTCAGCCTTTAGCTGAGCTCGGTCTTGGTTCTGGTGGATTTTTGAGGTGGCTCCTGTCCGCAGGTGACAAGGGGCTCCACTCGGGGGACACTGTGCCCCCCACAGGCCACCCCCGCCAGGTGGTCCGGGGTCGGTGGACTTGGTGCAGGGACCCGGTCCGGGAACGAGGAGCACTGACGAGCCCCCTCCCCGGGTGTGAGGGGCTCTGGGGTCCCCTCCCTACTGGTCGGCCCTGGGGCCAGACACCCGCCCCTGCACACACCCCCGGGACGTCCACTGCTCCAGGGCACCCTGACTCCGGGACGAGCAGCCTGGGGACAGTCTATAAGGCATCGTGGGATTTCTGTCCCGCGCCCCAGCCGCTGCCGGGGCAGAGTCCTGTCGGGGCTCGGGTGGAGCTGTCTGGTGTCGAGGGGGGCTGGCTGGGTGCACTGGGGGCAGGAAGGCAGGACAGGACCAAGTGAAGTCGAGGAGAAAAGGCAACATGGCTCCCACAGCAGCAGGTGGTCAAGCAAGGTGGCCAGCCGAGAACTCAGGAGGAGGTGGGGACCGGGGAGTGTCCTCGAAGCTGAGGGAACAAAGTGCTTCCAGCAAGTGGTCCCTGTCAGTGTCTGGGGACCCAGAAGACCCAGACCTGGAGCTTCCTCAGGTCGTGTTTCAGCAGGGGACAGGAAGGGACAGGAGGGGACAGAAGGGGACAGGAGTCCCAGAAAGAAGCCAGTCCCTGGAGACAGGAAACTAGTAAGAGGGTGTCTAGAGCAAGGGGTGGCCACCTCATCTGTTTGTCGGACTGTTTCCTCCAAGTGTTTTAAAGAGCTGGTCGGGACTGATTTTACCCCAAATCCACCCAGGGCTGCCGGCCCCAGCTCCGTTCGCCCTCAGGGCAGCGAGGGTCCTGGAGACGTGGGTCCCCACCCAGGAGCCCAGTGTTGGGGCTGCACATGTGGGAGCCAGCCGCCTGCCCTAGGCTCTGCTGCCGAGACCGGAGCGCACTGACAGATGTGCGACGTTCACACGAGACGACGCTTTCCTGTTAAGAGAACCCTGAATCATAACGGGCTCTGAATGCCACCTGCTCCCTCGTCCCGTCTGCCCCTGACCATCCCCCTTGGGGCGCCTCTCCTGCTGGCTTCGGAGGTGATGACTGAGATCGCACACTCCGCCGCGTGTCTACAAGGACATTGACGGGCTCTCCAGGAGATTCCTGCCGCCTCTTTGCCAAACCTGCCGACCCTCAGAGCACAGCGTCAGCAGTAGGGAGCCGCGGGGGCTGCGTAGACCGGGGAGCAGCGGGCTTCATGGGCTCCGGATCGTGCCTGCGGTGTTGACAGGCTGGCCTAACAGCAGGAGGCAAACGCACACATGTGCTCACATGCGCACTCAGGAACACGGGCACGCGCACATGTGGGAACACATACCCCGCATGCATGAACACGCACGAGCACACGTGTGCACACTCACGCACAACCACAATTCCGTGTGTGGGGCGGTGTAATTCCCGAGGCCCAGGAGGCTCCCACCCCACTCCCAGCTCCTCAGCACCCCTTTCCTCGGGAGCTGCAGAGGGCGCTGGGTGTCATTGGTCGACAGGGCGGCCGTGGCCCCAGGGGAGGTGGGCTCCACGGGCATCCCCAAGATTCGGAGACCAGAGGCTGGAGGGGTTCCCTGCCCCCACTGCCAGCATCCAGGCCGCAGTCCGACCCCGGCACGCCTGGGTCCAAACGCCCCACACCAGCAGACCCAGCACTGGATCTGGGGCCCAGGCCTCTGCCTGCACCCGTTTCCAGGTCTCCCGCCGCCCCAGGCCACACACGTCGCGTCCCGTCCAGTCTGCCGGGAGCACAGAGCGGCCTCCAGTCACCTGGGATCTGCTCTGGGACGGGGACGCTTCACGTCTGCGGGAATGGCTTAGACGTGCAGCTGCAGCCAGCTTCTGAAGGACAGCACGTCGGGAGTGTTCCTGGATGTTGGGCACACTTTCTCGGAGGCATGTGAGATGGAAGCATCCTTATGCCCCTTTCACATCTGGAATCAGAGGCGGCTTGTCCTCAGCTGCTTTCGGAGGAACCTGGGGGGTGAGGCAGGCCGGGTAGACCCCATGGCTCAGTGCGGGGCCTCCATGGGCAGGTGGAAGGAGCGAGGGGCCAGGTCTGTCCACCCCAACGTGGTTCCAGGGGACAGGGCCCACCAGGACCGGGACGACCCCCGGGAAATGCTCTTGCCAACCATGGACGCTGGCAGGGCGTCCCCTCTCTTCCCATCCGCGGGGCAGCGATGAGGGACCAGCGTCCAGTCAGACACTGTGGCCTCTGCAAGGAGGGGTCCCAGCCCTCAGGGAGGGTCCTCCAGGCCCTGGGCAGGTCCCACACTGGGGCCGGTTCATGCTAGAACCCCAAAGTCCTGCCTGGTTCTCCTTTGCCCTGCCACTTGGGCTCAGTCCTGGGCACCAGCTGTTCTAAGATTCTGTCCTGACCAGAGCCGACCCCCAGGCCTTGTGATGGGGCTCCTGGGGCCCCCTGAGCCCCTGTGTGTGCTCACTCACGCTGCCCTGGAGGCTTGGAGCCTCCCCATCCTCTCCCCGGCCTCCCTGCCTCCTTCTTCTCCCTCCTTTGGAGCCCACCCCACGTCTTGGGCACAGACCAGCTTGTGCAGCTTCCTAACTGACCGTCCCCCACGACTCTGGACCCGGAGCCCCGAGCACCCCTACCTGGGGATGACCTTGTCCAGTCACTTTGAGCACAGATCGCAGGACGCCTCCGTTATCCGCCTGGTTCTTGCTCCTGCCGCATCAGAGCGCTTCGCGGCACCTTGTTCTTCTTGGTGGCGTCTTACCAGCAGCCGTTTCCCCTGGCGGCTCATCTCTCAGGCCTGGCGGGCTTGCTGGTGACACGCGGAAGCCTGACACAGCTTTCGGCCTCGGGGAAGATTGGGTGGAGCCGTGTGTCCGAGGGAAGCAGCGTGTGTCCTGCCCTCACCCCGGCCAAGCAGGAGAGGGGCCGACAGCCTCACTCATGCCCCCTGCTTCTCCGTGTGCTCGGGGGTCTTCTCATCACCCCCTGTGCTCAAGGGGGCGCCGCCATCTCTGTGAGCCCCATGGCTAACCTCGAACCCCTGACCTGGGCAGCCCAGGATGTCAGGAGGACGCTATGGGCCCATGCGTGACCCTGCTGGTTTGGGACATGGGTGGACATCAGTCAGCTCATGTGAAGCGTGAAACCCAGAGCAGGGACGGGGCTGCTGCTGCCCAAGACCTTGGACGCGGTGTGTGGCCCCAGAGGCCCGTCGCCCCCCAGCATCGGCCGCTGCACCTTGCCCAGCAGGTCAGACACCATGGCGTCACCTCTGGCGCCTACTGTTGGCTGTATGGGAGCGGCCCCCAAGGTGGCCCCGGACAGCGGGACAGGCCAGGCGACAGGGGTCAGGAAGGGGCTCCTCTGTCCATATAGGACGCTCCTGGGCCCACCAGCTCTCCCTCAGACGCAGGCTCCGTCCTGGTGTTTCCAGACCACAACCCAGAGAACACCAGGAAACACCGCCTGGTGTTTCCAGACCCAGCTCCGTGTGTTCGTAGACGCGATAACCAGCCCTCACGGCTCTGCAAACACCTGGCTTCTCCCAGATATCGGGGAGCCCGGCGCTGCTCCAACTGGGGAACCCTCCGAAAACACATCGGGGGCTGTGGTTATAGGGTCCTCTTCAGGCTTTCCCACGCACCACCGTCTGTCTGTGGGTCCAGGATGCCCAAGCCGGCGCGTCTGTGGGCTCCGCGAGAGGCCGCTGTGAACGCCGCAGGCAGGACTCATGTCCCTGAACCGTCAAATCCCAGCAGTGGGAGAACGCAGCTGGCCCTTGGTGCGGAGACCCGCTTTCCTGAGAGGGACTCTGGGGCCTTGGTGGCTGCCTGCAAACACTCCCACCGGGCGTGTCACCGTGAAGGGCCACGCTGGCGCCCTGGGGCACAGGGCACGGGTTTCCAAGGCCCCGGCTGCAGCGTGGGACCCGGGGACAGTTCCAAGCTCGCGCTTGTCACACCCCTTGCCTTCGTAGATGAAGAGCGCGTCTGGAAAACGCCGCGAGTCTGTGAACGGCTCTTGAATAAGCCGCAAGGCTGCGAACGTGGCTCCCCTCCCATCACCAACAAAACGAAATGATCCTGGCGACCTTCTGCTCTTGGCAGACGCGAAGCTGGACCTACGTCATCCCCTGTGGGAAAATGAGGCCCCGATGTGTTTTGCACATTTGCTGATCTAGAAGTTTCTGCCACGGAAGCCACTCTCCCAGAGACGAGGGGAGACCGGGAGGGGGTTTGTGTGTTTCTTTCTCTGTCCTGACGGGCATCGCAGTTTCCTCCGTCAAACCCACCTTGGGAAGCAGACTCCCCACGCCCCCAGCACCACTGGCTTAGCCTCAGGCCCTGGACCCTACGTGCAGCGAACCCCGGAACGGGCTTGTTCCCCGACTCCCCTCCTTCACATCCCGTGTCCACCAGACTCTGTGCTGGAGCCGCCTTGGCTTTACAGAGCATCCCTGTGGATTCCCTGTCCCGCCCCCCGAGACGAGAGCACCCACGCTAGGGACTGCGGGCCTTGCCCAGACTCCACCGCGCCCCCAAGACGGTCCCCGTGCTGCCCAGGTCCTGTCCCGGCTCCGAGCTGCATGGAGTGGCTCCGACCGCGGCTCCTCTGGGCGTGACCGTCTCCGTGAGCGCCAGTCAGCTCCCCTCAGGACCAGCGCCTCTCTAAGGTGAGTTTTTCTGAAGTTTTCACATGAGGAGGCGGGTTCTGGGTTGTGGGGAGGAGGACCCCAAAGGGAGGTGCCCTCCATCCGCTGATGGGGACACCGCCACCTTCGTCCCACCCGCTGACTTCAATCCTGTTTGCTTGCTTTGCTTTATTTTCTGTGTGGTTCGTAGCTGACCTCACACCGCAGGCCTGAGAGCGACGGACCTCGATGGGCACTTGCAGGGTGCGCCCGCGGAGCCTGGCTCCAGCTTGCCCGGGCTCGGGCTGTCCTTGACTGCACGGCACAAACGAGCCGGGATACTTGGGGGCGGACGTGAAGAGGGGCACCTGGGTCTCGGTTTTGCCTATTCTGGGTGGACGGACACACAAGCCTGCAGACAACAGGCGTCACCAACCTCAGGCTCGACTCCAATCCAGCCCCCACCCCCCCCGCTGTCTGGTTTGGCAGCAGCTGGGGCGTCCCCACCTGTGGGGACTCTGCTTCCTCTCTTCCTCCGGCTCCCATCCTGGGACGACCCGTCCCGCCAGGCCGCTTCCAGCTCACAGCAACAAGGACACAGCACCTCACCCTGTGACCTCTGCTTCCGCCAGCAGGAGACACCGCACTTCTCGTGGCCCCGCGGCCGGCAGGGGGGGTATGTTGGGGCTGGTGACCTGGATGCTGGAGCAGCCGGGGACCCAGTCCCAGAGGAGGAACATCGTCACCGAGTCACAGGCAGGAGTGGGACCCTGTGTGTCTCCGCTACGGGTCCTGACTGGAAGGAGTGCCGGACCCTGCATGGGGGTCTCCCCCGGCACCCCGGCAGCGGCCCTCCGGCTGAAATGTTTCCAGGGTCAGAGGCCGGTTCCTTTACCCCCGGCTCCAGGCGGTTCGGCTGTTCAGTTCTTCCGTCGAGCGGAGTCGTGCTTCCCTGTAATTTCCACGCGGAGTGACCTTTGTAGCGACGCAGAATCAATCCGACAGCTTTGCTTCAGGGCTGCCCTTTGGAAACTCAAGCAGAACAGAGGAAAGGACTCTCCCGTGTCCTGCAGGCCGGCGTTCTCCGGCGTGCCACCGCGCACGTCACAGGCCTGGCTCCTGCCGCCTCTAGACCAGCGTCGCTGAGCTCTGAGCCCGCAGGTCCCGCCACCTGGAGTAGCCCCCGTGCCTTTGCAGGTGGCGCCCCGGGCTGGCCGTTGGCTCACGCTGGACGCAGCCAGAGAGGCTCCCTGGAGAGACAGGCTGGACGAGCGGTGAGTTCAGCACCTGCTTCGCGGCTCCCCAGCCTCCGTGGCGCAGACCTCAGCGTCCGGTTTGCCATCCTCACCGCTGCCGGGCTCCACGGCCTCGGGTGAAGGGGCTGCTGGGAACTCGGCTGTGTGGTGACCGGCGATCCTTAAACGGGCTCCGTCCTCCAGCTGCGATCCTGACCTGACCTGAGGGAGGTGGTGGTGACGGCTCAGCCTCGTTGCCGAGCGTCCTGGGTGCCCAGGGAGCGCGTCCACACCTTCCTCCCGCCCTCTGCAGCGGGCTGCACGCACCGGCCTCCCCCGGGGTAGCGTCTCCCACTCTGCCTCCCCCTCCCCAGCCTGGGGTGGCTCCGGGATTTCAGCTCCGGAAGTGGCTCTGGTCCACCACTCCCCGCGCACAAGCCTCTCACCCCCACGTGCACCTCGAGCACGTGGCACCCTGTTCCCTCCGCGTGACCCTCTCGCCATGTGTCAGTCACCAGGGTGAGATTTATCTTCGTTCTGGTTTATACACTTTCTCGGTTTCTCTATTGTCCCCACCCTGTGCAACGCAAGCCCCAACCCGCCGTCCCTGATGCCACATGTCCCCGATTGCTGGGAGTTGTCGCCTTCTATTCTCTTCTCCTCTGTTGGTTACCGACGACTCCAGCTTCGTCTGCAGTCTGTCTCCTGAACGTCTGCGTGAATCCATGGAGGGGATCTGCGAGTTGCTGCAAGCCCACTGTGCGTGGTGTTTGCAGGACACACTGTGCGTCCTCTCAGGAGCTGGCTCTCCACTGTTCTTTCTCCGTCACGCCGTTGTCTGGAGTCAGGACTCTGCTCGAGCCAGTTTTGTTTCCTCTGTCTTTCTGGGCTCACCACCCTCCAATCCAGACTCAAGCTGCCCCACTGTGTGCAAAGACAACGTCGTGTCCATTGGGACTCGTTGGCCACTTCCCACCTGCTGCCTGGTAAATCCCAGCCTTGCCAGCGCGGCCACACGGCCTTCCAGATCGGACCCCGGGCTGCCCACCACCATCTGCGCAGTGATGGGTGCCCTGCTCCGACTCGTCCACCCGCCTGCGCTCTCCGTGCCTCCCGCACTTTGCAGGAGCTGTTCGCCCCATGCAGACCACTCTCCATACCCTCGACTCTGCCCGGGTGTCTCCAGCTTACCCTCCAAAACTCAGCTGAGGAAAATCCCACACTCGTGTCGGCTGATCCTTCTCAGGCGCCGTGGGAGCCCGCCCAGCCCCCTGCTCCCATCCCCAGTGCCTGGGCGCCGTGGCTCGCATCTGCCTCCGTCAGACGGCGTGAGCTCAGAGACGGCGGAGATCAGAGTGCCTGCTTCTCTTGCATACGTGCAGAACCATCCATGGGCCTCTCTTCCCGTGTGTGGCCCCGGCTGCCTCCCCGAGCTCTCCAGGTCAGGAGTCCTTGCTCCTGGACCCACTACCCAGACAAAGGCAAAGCCCTTTTCCTCGGTAGTCATCTTGGTGATGACTTTTTGACTCTGAAAACAAAAGCAAAAGCAACAAAAGCAAAGACAAACGGGATGATATTGAACTAAAAAGTGTCTGCACAGCAAAGGAAACCACCAACAAAATGAAAAGAGAGCCTACGGAGTAGGAAAGAAATTCGTCGTGTGTCCAATAAGGGGCTCATGTCCAAAATATTAAAAGAACTCATACAACTCAATAGCAATAAAACAACAATCTGATTAAAAAATGGGCTGATCTCAATAGACATTTTCCCCAAAATATACAGATGGCTGACAGGTACGTGCAAAGCCGTCCGATACCACTGGTCATCCGGGACGTGCCAATCAAAGCCACAGTCCCACCTCACACCGGTCAGCACTGGTACAATCAACAACGGAGGAGACCACAGGTGTTGGCGAGGACGCGGAGGGAGGGGGGCTCTCATGAGCCGCCGGCGGGAATGCAAACTGGTGCAGCCCCTCTGGAACACGGGGTGGAGGGTCCTCAGAAAGTTAACCATAGAACCACCCTACGACCTAGGAATTCCGCTTCTGGGTATTTATGCAAAGGAAACAAAGGCACGATTTCAAAAAGCTATCTGGACCCCATATTTGCCGCGGTGCTCTCTACAGTCGCCAGGACACGTGTCCATGACGGATGAAAGGATAGAGACAGGTGCGTACCCCTGAGCTGTATCTCGAATTTGTTTCTGTGTGGTGCGGGCACCGAATGTCTCCCTCACGTAACCCCCAGCAGCTCAGCCCACCTCTCCTGCCGCTGGAGCGGCTCTGGAATCTTGTCGCTGGGAATGGGCGAGCGTGTGCTTCTGGACTCCATTCCGACTCACAGGTCCACGTTCTGCAGACACGTATCGTGCCGTCTTGGATTGCACCACTCGGTGGTGAGCTGGGAGTCAGGCAGCGGGTCCTGAACCTCCGTCCCCTTCGCGATGTTGTGTTGGCTATTCTAGGTCCTTGCCCTTTCCGGGTGTTTCTTGGAATCGGTTTGTCCGTTTCTACAGGAAGAGGTAAAACTCTTGCTTGGGTTTGCGTTTGGGTTGGGATTGATTTTAACCCTAAATCCCAGAAACTGTGGATGTGAACGTACTGGGGAAAAGGGTCTTTGCAGAAAAACCAGCACGATGGGCGTTCTTCTAGAAAGGGGAAATTCTGCGCAGAGACACACATCGGGGGTGGTGTGGAGACAGGAGTCCCATGCCTGACGTGGACGGGAGTGGGAGGGAGGCCTGGAACCGCAGATGCCGGCCCGCTGCCCCCTGAGGTTTGGGCTTGCAGCCCCCGGAGCGTGGATGGCAGGTTTTCTCAGAGGTTTTTTCTCGCACGTTTCTCCTTGACTTTGTTCCTGGGGAGGCTATGTTTTTAATGACACTTTGAATAGAAAGAGTGCTTTCAGTGTTTCCGTCACCAACTTCTGTCTCTAGTATTTAGAAATATAATTGAATTTGCTGACGACTGTTTCCCATGAAGTCGTTAAATTCACGTCGTCTTTTTCAGGTTATGATTCCTTCGATTTTGAAGCTCGTGGTCATGATGTCTTATTCTTATCTGTGAGAGGGTTTGATTTGCTGGGATTTCGCGGAGGATTTTGTAGCCCATGGCCCTCAGGGGTACGCGGTCTCTGCCTCGGTTTCCCTGCGACACCCACCTCGGGTTTTGGATTTGCGCCGCGCCGACCAGTGGGGCTGGCAAGTGCTCTCTTCTTCCCTGTTCTTCAGACGTTTCCCTACGATCGTTGCCATTTCCTCCTCTGTGTGGTAGAATTCCCCCATAAACTACGAGTTCCCGGAAACTATCTTGGTTGGAAGTCTTTTTTTTTGGTCTCAGATTTTTCATTTCTTCTTTTGTTGGTTTTGCTAAGTTGTGCTTTTCTTGTTGTTTTTTTTCCACTTTAGGTAAGTTGTAGAATTTATTGTTTGAGATGTTCCTTTATTGTCTTTTCAATGTGTGGACGAGTCCTTCCAGTGATGGGTGACTTGTGTTTTCTGTTTCATTCATGGCTCAAGCCGGAAGCTCATCATTTATACTAATCTTTGCAAATAACCGCCTTCCGACTTTGTTCATTTTCTCTCTTGTCTGTTTTCTATTCCATCAGTTTCTCCTGCTAATACCTTGGGTTTGATTTGCTTCACCCCTTAACTCCAGAAGGTGGAATTATATATAATTGAATTCATACACTTCCTTCTTTTAGCTCAAAAGTCTCAGTCTGTGGGTTTTCCTTAAGCGTGGACTTAGCTACATCCCAACATTTCGGTATGTTTAATCTTCACTCTTATTCCTAATACTCCTTGTCAATTCTCTCTGACCCATGAGTTGTGTACAAGTGGGCTGTTCAGTTTTCAAATTGATGGGTGTTTCATGTCACCAGCTTGTAATCCATTTCTGTTTTAAGTCGCTCGTGATCAGAAGACCAAGTCTGTGTGATTTTAGTCCATCGCACTTGATTGAGACTTGTTTAAGGTTCCGTGTAGGGTGTGTTTCCACGACTGTCCCATGCGCGTTGGGAAAGGGCATGGGTTCTGCTTTGGGTCGCTCACACTCCAGAGACGGATCGATTTAAATGTGTTAATGGTGTGGACACTCCTGTAGCTCACCGCTCCACGATGACTGTTTTTACAGACATGACCGCCTGTTGGGTTGCCGGGAGACGACCGTCACAGCCTCCCACGAGAACCGTGGATCTCTTTCTCTTGTAATTCTGCAGACTCCCACTTCAAGGACCTGAAGCTCAATGTTTTGTGCATACCCGTAGACGAAGTCTGTCTCTGAGCGCACTGTCTTCCCTGCGTTCCCGAGCGCCCCCCTTGTGTCTGACGTCAGCACAGCCCCTGCGGTGTGTCCCTGTGTCCTTTACCGTTGATTCCCTGGGTTCTTCGTATTAGTTGTATCCCCCGTAAACAACATGTGTTAAGAGTCTTGCTGTTCGGGGCGCCTGGGTGGCGCAGTCGTTAAGCGTCTGCCTTTGGCTCAGGGCGTGATCCCGGCGTTCTGGGATCGAGTCCCACATCAGGCTCCTCTGCTGGGAGCCTGCTTCTTCCTCTCCCACTACCCCTGCCTGTGTTCCCTCTCTCGCTGGCTGTCTCTCTCTCTGTCAAATAAATAAATAAAATCTTAAAAAAAAAAAAAAAAAGAGTCTTGCTGTTCACCCACTCTAACTGTCCCTCACTTTTAATTGGAGTTTTAATCCATTTATATTAAATGACTACTTTATTTAAGTCTGCTGTCTTTCTATTTTCAGTTTATCCCATCCATTCTTTGCTCCTCTTTCCTGCCTTATTTTAGATTAATTGAGTATATTTGACTATTTTTCTCCTCTTCTAATGCCTTTTTTAATAATAATATTTTTTATTATGTTATGTTAGTCACCATACAGTACATCCCTGGTTTCTGATGTAAAGTTCCATGATTCATTACTTGCGTATAACACCCAGTGCACCATGCAATACGTGCCCTCCTTACTACCCATCACCAGTCCATCCCATATGACTCAGCCATCAAAAAGAACGATTTCTCAACATTTGCTGCAACATGGACGGGACTGGAGGAGATAATGCTAAGTGAAATAAGTCAAGCAGAGAAAGACAATTATCATATGGTTTCTCTCATTTATGGAACATAAGAAGTAGGAAGATCTAATGCCTTTTTTTTTGTTTTACTTCATTGAAGAATGTTTTATACACGGGAAGATGCCCCAAGTTCAAGTGTATAATCCCATGAGTTTTGTGACCACTACCACCAAGATACGGAACCCTTCTCTCAGCCCCCAAAGTCTGCCGTGCCCTGTGTTGGCAATCCACACGCCCGCGCCAGCCCCATCCACGCAGAGTGCTTTCTCTTGCCCTAGCTCTGAAGTTTCTAGAATTTTGTGTGAATCCGATCGTGCAGCGTTGGTGTTCCACGTCTGGCTTCCTTCGCGGAACATAACGACATTGAGATTCATCCAGGTTGCATTGGTGCAGGTGACATTTGCGATTTTATTCTCGCGCTGCGGACGGTATATTCCTTCGCACAGACACACCACGGGCTCCTGTGCGCACCAGCTGATGGGCACTTGGGTTCTTAGCAGTTTCTAGTTATCCCAAACAAAAGTGAGCTGCGTGAGTATTCATCCACGAGTCTGCGTGGGCCCACGTTTCCACTCTTCCAGAAAACACCTGCCTCGGATGGGAATCACTGGGCCGTGCGGTGAGGGTGCGTTGAGCGTGTACAGACCGCTGAGCAGTTTTCCGAAGTGGCTGTCCTACTTCGCGTTCCCACCAGCAGCCGTGAGAGTCCCGATCCCTCGACACCCCCAGCAGCTCTTGGCGCTTCCGGTCTTCTAAACGTTCACCATCCCGGTGGGTGTGAAGAGGTCTGTCCTTAGGGTTTTACTCTGCATTCTTCTAAAGACTGAGCGAGGTTGAGCGTCTATTCATATGCAGATGAGCCACATGCTTATCTTCTCAGGTCGAGCACCTGTTCAAATATCTGCCCGGTTCTTAAGTGTTTTGTTTACCATCTCATTATTGAGCTGTGAGGGGTCGGTAGAGAGTCCAGAGAGAAGTCTGTTGTATACGTTTTACAACTTTCCTTTTCCTCCTGGTCTGTGGTTTGCCTTTTCATTTTCTTGTGCGCTTTGAAGAGCAAACATTTCAAGTTGGATAAAGTCTCCTCTATCATTTGTAAATTTTTCCTAGTTCAAGTTGTTTACTATCTTGCTAAGAAATCTTTACTTAACACAAAGCCACTAACTGTTTCTATTACATGTTTTTCCCAAAGATGGTGGTTTTATCAGTTCGATTTAGTTGCATGATTTATTTCAAGTTAATTTTTCCATGTGGTGTACGTGGTCACGGTTCCTTATTTCTGCACACGCGTGTGTACTCTTTGTGGATACTTCTTGAAACTATTGTTCTTTTCTAATGAATTATCTTGGCACCTTTGTCAAAAAAATCAATTAACCATATTTCTGTGGGCCATCTTCTGGATTTCAGTTCTTTTGATCTCTACGCCTGTCTTTCTACCTGGATTCTGTCCCTGCTGCTTCTGTGTTCCGTGTGAGGCCCGGCACTGTAACTCCTGCAGCTTTGTTCTCCAGAGAAAAAATAAAACGTTGATTGGGATGTTGGTTGAGATTGCATTAAATCTATAAATGAATTTATCGAGAACTCCTGCTTTAACAGTAATTTTTAATCCAACTCGTGGTCATGGTTTCTCTCTCCATTTGCTGAGTTATCGCGGAAGGCAGAATAGCGCCCCCGCCTGGATGTCCAAGTACCAATCACTGGAAACCGTGACTGTTCCTAGGTTCTGAGGAAAAGGGACTTTGCAGATGTGATTAACATGGGGCCCTGGAGAAGAGAACACGATCCTGGATTCTCCAGGAGGGCCCTATGGAACCAAATAAACCTTTAAATTCAGAGTCTTTCCCTCTGTGGTCAGAGGAAGGTATAACTCAGGAAGAAGAGTGGGAACAAGGAAACCAGTGGTTTGTCTGGCTTTGTGGTTGGAAGGGGTGCCACGAGCCCGTGAAAGCAGGTGGTCTCCAGGACCTGGATGATGCAAACAGATGCTCTTCCAGTGTCTCCAGAAAGGAACACAGCCCTGCTGACACCTTGATTTCAAATAACACAAACATATCTTGAACATCATAATAGCTATTGTAAACGGATTTTAAAAAATCAATGTTCAGTTGTGTGTTGCTAGCATTTAGAAATACACTGGTTTTCTTAAAGTGACCTTAAATCCAGTAACCTTACCACATTCACTTACAGTTAGAATAGGTTTTTGGAGATTCCTTGGAATTTTCTACATAGACAATCATGTCACCTGCACATGAAGACTGTTTTTCTTTTTTCTCTGCAAACTAAGAGGCTTGTATATCCTTTCTTGCCCTCTGAATGGGCTGGGGCCTGTGGGAGAGATGCTGGGAGGGGATGTTCCTGCCTTGTTCCTGGCTCGGGGGAACTTGACTCAGTCCCCTGCACTATGTCAATGTGGGGGTCCTTGTTTCCGTCCTGTATCACACCGAGGACCCCCTACTGTCCAGGGTCCTTGCTTCCGTCCTGTATCCCACCGAGGACCCCCCCTACTCTCCAGGGTCCTTGCTTCCATCCTGTATCCCACCGAGGACGCCCCCCCCCACAGCTTGCTGAGATTGTGTTTGCTTGCGTTTTGCATGCACGTTTCGTAGACAAATGCCTTTTCTGTATTCCACTTGTTTGTTCTCTGTTGATAGAGTACATTATATTAGTTGAGTTTTAATATTAAACCAATCTTGCATTCCAGGGATTACTCTCATTTGGTAATGATGTATTATCCTTTTAATACATCGACGGAGTTGTTTTGCTAAATATTTTAAAAGATTTTAACATCAGTATAATCGATGCTGGTCTGTGGTTTTCTTCTCTTCTGATGCCTTTGTCTGATCTGGTTTCCGGGTGACGAGCTTCAATGCCTTTCTCGTCCTGTTTCTGAGACTGAGCTTTGCTGGACTCCTGGACCTCATCAATTTGGAATCTTTTTGAGCATAATTACTTAAACTATTTGCTTTGCCCCCCTTCCCGCTCCCCCCATCCCAGACCCCAGTTTCATGTATATTAGGCTCCCCAGTATTATCCCCAAAGTTACTGCTTACTTGTGTCTTTTTTTAGCCTTTTTTTCTCTTTATGCTTCATTTTGGATAGTTTTTAGTGGGTCAGTAAAATTATTTTTGTGCAGTGTGTCATCTGCTCTTAATCCCATTAGTAAACTTTTCTTTTGAGACGTCGTTTTTTATCACCAGAAGTTTTGTTAGTATATAGTGTATATGTATATATAATATAATATAATATAATATAATATAATATAATAATATAGATCTTCCATTCCTTTCCTAATGGTGCTCGTGTGTTTCGTATCTTCTCAAATGTGTCCAGTACATTCATAAAAGCAGTTTTAACACCGTCTATTATTTGCGTTATTTCTGTGCCTGTATTTACTGTTCAACACTTGAATAAAAATTCAAGGTATGCAGAGCCGCAGAAGTGTGTGAAATGTTGGGCATTGTGAATGGTTTGCTGTTTTTGGCTGCACTTCACTGTATTCCTTCACTGCTGTCGGACTAGCCCCTGAGATGCCGTTACACCCCTGGGCACGTTTTCCACACTTGCTTTTCAGTGTCGCAGGGGTGCGAGTGGAGCCATCGTGGGCGGGCTGGCGTGGCCTCACACCGAAGCAGCAGCCCCTGGAGGGCCCTGTGTGAGGCCGTCTGCATGTGAGGGCGGTCTACTCCACCACCAGGAGTGCAAAGCCTGCCCGGCCTCAGGAGCCCCGGGGCCCGCCTGCCCTTCCTGCTCGTTCGCCGGTCACCGTTCTGCCAGGACCCCAGGGGCCCCCTTCGTAGACCCTCAACGTCCTTCTGTGCACACCTTCTCTTCCGATATTCTGATCCCAAATGCCACAGTCTGTCTTCCAAGCGCAGTCAGCCCACCCGCCTCTACCTGGAAACCCGCTCCAGGAGGGAAGCAGGGCGTTCCCAGGGCTCCCTCCACTTGCTCATTCTCCCCTCGGGATCGCCGTCCTGCGTTGCCGCGTACGGTGTCTGAAGAACCAGGATGTCACACGCTCTGTCTCTTCTCTAGTTGTTCAAGGTAGGAGGTGAAACCGGTCTCTGATCCTCGGCCACGGCAGGAAGAGAATCAACCGCTTGGCTTTTAACTTACGTCCTTTTTATGTATGTATGTATTTATTTATTTATAAGTAATACGTGCTCTGGGGATTCCATCCTGAATTCAGCATTCGTTCCCTGGAACGTTCCAGAAGTGCGTCCTGAGCCCGGCCAGCCTCTCCCTGGAGCGGGTGCCTGGGGCTGGGGCGGCCATGTGATCTGCGTCCATGCTTGTCCTGAGCCCCACCTGCTTTCATGACCTTTGCTTCCCATATGAGCCATGTTCAGCCAGCAAAGGAGAAGAGAGTGACACACGTACATTCCCAGAGAGCTAACCACCCGAGCGCCGACCCTCGCTGACAGCTAACGTCTAAGTAAGAACGAAGACCAGATCTCCAGAACCGTCTGCAGCCTTGCCTGACGAGGGCCCTGAGTCTGAGCACATCTTGCCAGCTCCCTGCGGGGGGCGCCGGCTTCACTGGGGGCCTCGGTCCCAGGTGATGTCAGGTGCGGCAAAGCCCGGCAGCAGACGTGGACGTGGGCAGGAGGGCCCTGCGGTCCTGGGAGGGGAGGTCCCAGACCTCAGTCTAGGAGCTCCTGCAAGGACGTTTTCTGCAAAGGGGCAGAGATCCGAGTGTAGCTGGACAGTCTCCTCTCCCGTCCTCCCCCCTTCTTTCTAGAGCAGCAGTGTCCACCACGTGAGGGCCTGCTTACAGGGCAGCCCCTCAGCTCCACGGTGACTGAGAACCTTCCTCGTGCTGGGGTATGAACAACACCACCAGGAGCCACCCAGCACCCCGGTGTCCTTCAGCGCCCACACGACACCCCTGCTCGGAGTGCTTGTGGCCGGACCGTGAACCGGAGGGTGCCTGAGGTCAGTAAGTGCTCCTGCTGGAAAACTCGGGCATCCCCCACCACGTCCGCCTGAAGCAGCCCAGTTCCAGGGAAGGTGTCCCCCGCGGTGCATCCCTGTCCCTGAGGATGGAGGACAGCCATCCCCCCCACAATGTCTGGGCTCCGTGGACACCCCAGGAGGCTCGGGGAAGTGGTCCGCGCTCTGTGCTGGTGTAGAAACAGCCACTTCGACTTTGGGGCCCAGCACGTTTCCTGTCCAGGGTTACCCATGAACCCCCGGGGTTGTCAGGCGGCTTGGTGGCCTAGAGCCACTCTGAGGAGCTGCCAATGAAACACCAGAGACACCTCCCACTCAGGGCACAGTCCCCGGGGTCTGCAGGGCATGGGACGTGTTCTGATTCCCCGTGCGGTTTAGGACAGGACTGTGTCTTCAGCTGACGGTGTCTGAAGGACCCATCAAACTCCTTCTCAAGCCCCATACAGGCTCAGAGCGCGCTAGGTCCCGGCTCCTCCCGAAGCACCTTCTTGGGAAGGTTTTGAAAGATCCAGGAGTGCCCAGTGTCTCTGAAGACACAGTCCTTCTGTGTGGTCATGGCTGATACAGGCTCAGAGCGTGCTAGGTCCCAGCTCCTCCAGAAGCACCTTCTTGGGAAGGTTTTGAAAGATCCAGGAGTGCCCAGTGTCTCTGAAGACACAGTCCTTCCGTGTGGTCATGGCTGTGTCCTCCGTGGATGCCTGTGGACGCAGAGCTGGCTGGATGTCCGAGGCCTGGCTCTGCCGTCTGCTGCCCCAGGGAGGGCCTTGCTGGCCACTGCCGGCTCCGGCCAGATGCCTGCCTCCCGTGGCCTGGCCATGCAGGTCTCTCCTGTCAGGGCTTTGTGTCCTGAACCCCTCGTGGCCCCACTGCACTCCTCTCACTTCCCCCTGAGGGGCGGGGGCCCTGGTGCCTACAGGGCTGACCTGGCATGTTTGCTCAATGGCCGGGAGTCACATGGGCATGCCAGCAGGGAGGGCAGATCTGGCAGGACCCACGTCCACCTGCAGAGCTCCTAGTCTGAGAGATGCAGGGCCAGAGCCAGGCCCCTGGGGAGAAAGAGCCAGGCCCAAGGGCACCAGAGACCCTCCTTGGAGAAGAGACTGTGAGGTTGGGGAGTTTTGTAGGAGAACTGGGTTGTGTATTTGAGAGACAGAGAGAGAGCTTGAGAGAAAGACAGACAAGCAGGGAGAGACAGAGTGGGAAAGAGAGGCAGAGAGAAGGAGCAGAGGGAGGGAGACAGAGACACAGCGACTCAGAAACAGGGTCCCTGCTGGACATCTCGCCTCCAAAGGCAAGAGGAAATACAATGTGAGGGTCAGGAGACTAGGGAGCAGCCTCGCAGGGATGTCCTGGGAGAGAAGGGCCTGCTCTCAGCCTGCAGAGATAGGAGGTGGACAGAGCCTTCCCCAGGAGGCGGCCCAGGGAGGGCGAGCCCTGCAGCTGCCTGCTGGCCATGTGGTCTGCATGCACGATGACAGGTCGGCCAAAGGACAGGCTGATCGAGCCACCTGCTGCTTCACAGGACACCGAACACCGGCCGATCTCTGTCTCACCCCAGAATGGTGGGATTTATAGCTTTGTGGACACCGAGCAGATGGGGGCTTGGACGCGTGTCCTACTCTGGTCCTGAAGAGTCCCTCGCACTCAGTCCCCTTCCCCAAAACCCGATGCCGTGGCCACTGCGCACTGAGCACCCACACTGTGCTCACAAAGGAGAGGCTCACGCCGCACCAGCTCTGGACAGGTGGACACTTCCTGCAGGACCAGCAGCCCTTCCAGAGGGGGACCGAGGACGAGTCTGGTAGGGGGTCAGAGCCTCCAGGAGCGTAGCGAGGACGCCTCCAAAGGCTCCTCCCTGTGCACTGACCCTGTTTTATTTTGCAACAAATCTGCCATCACTCAGCCCTCCCAAGGTTCTGGATCACGCAGGAAAAAAAAAAAAAAGAAGACGAAGAATAAAAGGCTATTTATAACAGCCCTTGTGATTCAGAAAACGAAACACATTCACGGCTTCTCCATCCTCCGTCCCTAGGTCAGGTTCTACAAAGGAGTTGTTGATGAATTCCGTGAATGGGGGGCTGGCGTGCTGGCTTTGCTTTCCGTGTGATAAATATTCATGTGAAGAGGAGAGACAAAGAAAGTCAGGTTCAAACACAGGGCACGCTTGTACGCAGCCCTGAACGGCCTGGCATGTGCGGAAATGCCCTAGAAGGGACCAGCGCCTCCCGGGCCCTCCGCGAGCTGCGGCGTTGAGCACCTTCTATGCCCAGTGGGGGTGGAGGTTGTTGCAGATGGGAGCTTCCTGCTGAGACTGGCCTTGAACTTGAGAGTTTAGGGAAAAGAAAGACTCCGAGCTGCCATGTCTCACTGGTGTGGCTGTTGGGCAGGGACGCAGCGCAGGCTGGGGGACGCCGGGCCCAGGGTAGGAGCTCTGTGCATGAAGTACACAGGCCACAGTCTCCCCGCCATGGGCACCAAGGTCCACGCTGAGGGGCAAGCAGAGCAGACAAGACCTCCTGTGTAGTGCGCCACCATGTAAACAGCTCGGGGACCTCACGTCGTCCTTACAAGAATAAAAACACTGAACACACTGAAACTACATGACTTTTCTTGGACCTCCTGAGAGTTGAGGTGGCCAGCAGACCACCCCCTGAAACTGGAAGGCACAGGTGAGTCCAAAATCACAGGTAAGCTGTGCTGTGCTCACCTGGACAGCGGCTGCCTGTGACGGATTCCCAGACTTGCGTAACCACCAAAACCCGGGGGGAGCAACGGAGCGGCCCTGCGAGAGATGAATGGACAAACAGATGGGGCAGGTTCCTGCATGGAGGTTGTTCAGTGATGAACAGAAATGAGCCATCAAACCGGGAAGACACAAGGGGCCAATCTGGATGCATATCAGCAAGGGAAAGAAGTCCGTGTGACTGGGCTTCACCCCGATGAGTCCCACCACACGACTTCTCAGAAAAGGCAGACTCTAGAGAACGTGAGAACAGCAGTTGTTGGGGGTGAGGGAGCCAGGGAAGGATGAATATGGGAAGTGCAGGGCAGCTGTTCCCTGTGAGCCCGGAAACGTGGACACCTGCCGTTACACATTTGTCAAAACCACATCGCTTTACTACACTGAAGGACCCCTCTCCATGGAAACCGCGGATGTCAGTTAATGATGTATCAGTGTTGGTTCGTGAATCTCGACGCACATATCACCCGACCACAAGATGCTAACGGATGGGAAAGTGTTTCCGGGAGGTGGGCGTGGAGTGGGCATAGGAGCTCTCAGTACTACCTGCTCAAGTTTCCCGTAACCTAAAATGTATGAAAACTGTAAAATTCTATACAGAAATAATAAATGAAACATCGTCAATAAGGTCAACGTTTAAGTGCCTTACATGCCTCCACACGTCCCTGGAAGTTTGCCCGAATATGAAGCTTGTGAGTGTCTTTCTCTATGTTTCTATAGAGAAAATTTTCCCTATGTTTCTACACACATCTACAGATATAAACCTTAAAACATGCAGATGTTTTTTTTGAATCTTGAAGAAAAAGGTGAACGCGAGTATGTATGATTTTGCAGTTTGCTGTTTTTCACTCGCTCTGTAAGGTGAGCTCTTCTTGTGGGGAGGCTTGTACACAGAGTT
Source organism: Ursus maritimus (assembly GCF_017311325.1). Taxonomy (NCBI): domain Eukaryota; kingdom Metazoa; phylum Chordata; class Mammalia; order Carnivora; family Ursidae; genus Ursus; species Ursus maritimus. The sequence continues at coordinate 55,592,210 of NW_024424564.1, forward strand.
CATTCATGCAAACAACTACAGAATCCCCCTCTTCTGCGCACACTCCAGTGCATGTGTCCCTCCTCCAGCTGGCCGGCATGTTGGTGGTGTTCGCGTATTCGCTGTAACCAGCCGCACTGTCCATGCATTCCTGCGTGGATCTGCACTGGTGCACAGGCAAGACTCACGGGAGAGCACGCACTGCAGGCAGAGCATCGGCTCAGGTGCACACGGTGACCCAGGCCTCACCCCTGCCCCTCATGGGTCAGAGAGGCCACACCACAAGACCCTCCACGTGCACAGCCTGGCTTGTTTTTGTACTGCCTATATAATTGTGCTAAATCCGATGTGTCTAGGGTTATCTCATTATTTTCATATGAATGAGACTCAATTGTTCTCTTGTGGTTTTTGGGCATATGAGTTTCCTCTTTCCTAACTTCCATATTTATTCTTTTGCACATTTTTAGTACCTTTTTTTCTTTTTCTTGTTGATTCGCGGGAGTTGTTTGCATACTCTTGATAAAAATCTTTGTTGATTTTATTGGATAAAAAATCTTCTCCTGCTTTATTATTTATGTGGTTTTGCTGAATAAATTTTTAAATTTTGATGCAATGAAATACATTATTTATTTCGTATAGGTTTTGTGCTTTTGTGTCTCATTTAAGAAATAAGCATATGAACAAGAATAAGAAAATGCATTTTCTTCTAAGATTTTAAAGTTTTGGGTTTAACATTTAGATCTTTATGCCATCTGGAATTCATTTTTGTGTGTGGCTTGCAAGAAGATAAAATTTTATCTTCCCATATGGCTAGCCAGTTGTCCCTGTGTCATTTATTGGATAGCCCACCCATCCCTCACTTATTGCAATGACATCTTTGTCATAAGCCAAGGATGCACACACGTTTGCAGATGCTCACGGACCTTCTCTCCTATCTCACAGTTGTATTTATTCATGCCTGCACCCTGGGCTTGAAGGTTGTTTAACACTTTATAGAATATTTATATCTTTGAAGTAGGCAGATATAATCTGGCCACAAGTATCTTTGTTTTGTTTATTTGTTTGATTTCTTCTTTCCCTTCTCTCTCTCTGTAAACTAAAGGCTTTCCTAAGTCCTTGAGGCAAGGCCACGTGCTCCCACAGCATCTGCAGGTCTGCCCACAAAACACTTTTACAGAACGCTCTCCTGTCCTTGTCCCAGGGGCTCCCGTCCTTGTCCCAGGGGCTCCCGTCCTTGTCCTGGGGGCTGAGCCCTTGAGCTGCTGCCCCTTGAGTTGTAAGAGCCTGGCAAGAGGGGCAGTGTCTACAACCCATACAGTAACCAGTTGAGGACAGAGTAGCAGGACACAATGTGCTGGTGTGTCCATTCCTATGAGGTGCTTGAAACTCTGCTGGAGAGCTGAGCTAAGACACAGACCCTCATGTGGCCTCCCTCGGGATGGAAAGCATGCACAGCAAATAATGCTAACAACAACAACAACAACAACAAAACAGCCAAGAGCAGCTGCCCCTGAAATACGACTAGAGCCTGACCTTGTCCAAAGGAGCATGAGATCGGTACTCACAGTGACCCTCCAAGATGGGCACTGCTGAGATGAGAAAGCTCAGGCATGGAGCTGGTGAGCAGCCTGTGTCAGGTGGCACCTGGGCTCAAGCAGGTGCTCCCAGCCACTGAACTGGGCTCCCTCATCAACACACTTGTGTGTGTAGGCACATGCGTGTGTGTACATAAGTATCTATAAATATGAATATGCATATATACTTTCTGCATATGCATTTGTGTGTGTGTGTGTTTTCCATATACGTACGGAAAAGTAACACTTTAGCATGGTTGATATATCAAATAATTCAAAAGGTTATACAAGAAAAAGCCAGCTCTTTTCCACCTCAGATATGCTTGCCCTTCCTAGACATTGTACCTGCTTTGGGTCACGTGGGTCTATCTGTATTTCTGCGTGTATGTTCATACATAAATCACCCTTTTTAAAAACACTAATAGGAGCATTATATACAGCCTATTTTGCATTTTGCTTTTCTCATTTAGCAATATATTTGGAACTATTCTAATACATCCTTTTTTAAATAGCTTCACAGTATTCATAAATTATTTACTCATTCCTATAACAAGAAGTACTTAGACTGGTTCCAGGCACTTGTAATTATTTTTTAAAAACGATCTGTTTATAATATATATTTGCTCTTGTGTAAGGCATTTGTGCAGGGTAGTGTTTTAAATGAGAAGTGCTGTGGCAAATTGTGCGTGCATTCTAAGATCTGGGAGATGCTCTGGAATACGATCCTGAGAGAGGGGAGATGGCAAAGTCACGGGGCAGCTAACACGGCTTTGGGCTTGTCCTGAGCGTCCCCAGTGCACCAATGCCAAGTGCATCTCATGTTCAACGGGCCACCCTCTCAGAAGAATGCTGTGTCATTGACCTGGAAACGTGCTTTTCTTAACTTCCAATGCTTTGAACTTTTTGTATTTGGTTTGTTGGCTACTTGTGTATCTTGTGCAAGATGACCTTTCCATGTCCATCACTCACTTTTTTGGGAGGACTTTTTTTTAAAAAAATATTTTATATAGTTTCATGAACAATGTATTTTGAATCATTAACAATCTCTATTTTATCATTTATGGACTTATTGTGTAACTAAATTCCAAATATTAAATCATTGCTTGTTCCTGGAAAGAGCCACACTTAGCATATTTTTCTCTCTATGAACTGTTTGATTGTACTTGTTAACATATTATGTAGAGCTCCTGCATTTTTTTTATTCACAAACTAGACACATTTCTAGCTCTGTGTATGTGCATGTAATATTTCAGTTGTACTTGGTGACAAACCTAAAAGAGAAAGGTCCCCAAAATTTTAAATTTCTCTGAAATTTATTATTTACTCTCTGAAGTTTTGATAGACTTCAATAAAGAATTTTCATGGCAAGAGTGAGTTAAAGGGAAATAACTAGTGGCCAAATTTCTCAACGTTGTGAACAGCAGCTGGTCGGTTTAGATTTGTAATCTCATCTGGAGATGATTTGTGTACTCTCAAAAGACAGATGATGGACTGATGGATAGATCGATGATAGATCAATGGATAGATGATGGATAGATAGATATTAGATAATGGATTGATGGATGATAGATGATGAATGGATAGATAGATAGATAGATAGATAGATAGATATAGATATAGATAGACAGACAGAGCTATAGACAGATAAAGACTCATAGATTCTTGCATAACCACCTAATTCTTCTGGCTTTTCAAATTATTTATATAGAGAAATAATATGTGTATAGTCTCCCTTCATTTTTGGTTACCTCCCACTCAAATTTCCCATTTTGTGTTTTGTGTTTCCCTCTTGTAATTAAGTTTGATTTTTTTTTTTATTTTATAAGGTTCTGGTAAAGAAGCTTCTCTGGAAATCATTTACTATTTGTATTTTTTCCTCTTTAATGCATCATTAATTCCTGTTTCACCTTTATAAAATCCTTCTGCTTTTCATACATTTATTTTGCTTTTATGCTTCTATTTTTAGTTGAGTGGTTAATTTATTTAGTCATCTTTTTAAAGTCAGAATTTGAAATATTCACAATGAATAATCTTGTTCTGGGCGTGGTGCTAATATGGATCATATGGTTTCAACAGCATCATATTTCATTTTTATTTTCCTCCAGGTTTTCTGCGGGTTTGGGTGGCTTCCTGAAGCTTTGTAAATAATTCACAGGATCTGATAAGAAGCTAAGGTTCTCTGTTTTTGGAGGTGGATACAGAGTTGCACATGCTCCTTATTACCTACTATACTCCAAAGTCTCACATATATTTTGTCCATCTGACCTCATGAGATGAGCAAAGCAGGATAAATATCCTCTTTAGGGCAGATGTCTCTGGGGTCCCAGGCTGCTCTCCCTCCACACGCTCTGGAGCCACCTGTCTCAGGGTCACTAGGCTGTTGTGCTGGGCGGTCCTGCTTTCCTGCTTTCCACTCCACAAAACCATAGGAAGCAGAGTGGTGCACAGCCCCCGCACTGGGGGGGCCTCAATGGCTTACCTGTAAGTGCATGTGTCCCCCACTCCCACTGCCTGAGCTTGCCTCCCAAATTCACCCCATCCCAAACCCTGTTCCTGGCCCTGTGTCCAGGGACCTGAATTAAGACACTTGGACTCATGTGCCTCTGGCTATTTAATTCCTGTGGATTTTGCTTTCTGTTGGTTACAAATACCGATGCTTTTGGTGCTCAAGTGATAGAGTTTTTTGGGATTGTATTCATTACCATTGTCATGTGGCTTTCCTTCTCTGCTTCACGGTTTCCCGGTATTGATCACAACCTTTGTGGTATCACCATCGCCAATCCAGCTCCCACTTTGCTTACACTCGTCTACGTGTATGCTCACCACTTTCTTCACTACTTCATTCTGGGTGGTTCTTGTAAATGTAGCATAGACTGGATTCTGATCTTTTCCCTTTAATCTGAGAGTCTTCTTTTAATAAAGCGAATTTGTCTCATTTATATTTGCTGCTGTGCTGTACATGTTTGATTGTAGTTCTACTGACATCTTTGTTCTGTTTCTATTTTTATTTGTTTTGTCTTTCACTACTTGGTTTGCAATTTCTTTGTGTGTTTTCCTTCTGATAATTTGGAAAGTTAGTTCATCTGCTAAATTTTTCCTGGGAGTTGCCTTTATACATGTTAATAATATTAAAAATTATTTCTAAATTTATTAACTTGACATAGTCTATTAACAGCCCACTATGTAAAAGGAGGAAATTAATTCACTTACATATTTCCCAGATATTGTCACCACCTTCTGATTTTTCTACTCATTTATTTGTTTAGTACCTCAAGTGGTTACTTTCACACCCATAAAAATCTAAAATTTGGTTATCTTTAAGGACTATTTTCAAGTGCTCATAAATTAAATCAGGGCACCTACACTTCTTTTTACTTATTTGTCCTCTGTGTGTGTGTGTGTGTAATATATATATATCTCACGTAACATATGTTATATGTTACATATAACACACACACACACACACACACACACACATATATATATATATGTTACAAACAATTGTTCCTGCATTTCTTTGGCCTTACTTTTACATTTTGTGGGACTCCTTGATCAGCAGCAGCCCCCTCTGCCTGTGGTTTCTGTGTTCTCGTGCTCAGTATGGATGCACTGAGGACAGCTCTCCCAATCAGTGTTCATCAGTTGTCTCCCCAGTGTCTGGCACCCTATCCCTCCCTTCCAAGCCCTCCCTTGATTTTAAAAATATAGTCTTATTGAGAGGTAGTTCACCCATCAGATATTTCATCCTATTCAGGCAGACCCTTGAGCGGTATCTACTCTTCTCATGGACTTCGGCAATAATAACCACTATCTACTTTCAGAATATTTTCATCATCCCCCGAAGAAACCCTACCCCCAGCAGTAGTCACTTTCCAGCCTCGCCAACCACTCCTCTGCTTTCCGTCTCCATGACTGTGTCTATCCTGAGCAGTTATATCAGTGGAATCATACGGTCTGCGGTCCTTTGCCACTATCTGCTGCCACTCAGCATCACGTTTGCAAGGCTCGTCCAGGTGTAATGACTGTCACTATTCCTGTTCCTGTGGCTAAGCAATATGCCATTGTGTGGGTGTGCCACACTGTATTGACCCGTTCACCAACCGATGGCCACGTCAGTTCTAGCCACTCTTTGGCCATTATAAATAATGCTGCTGTGAACGTTCTCCAACAAATCCTTGTGTGGACATGGGTACATACCAAGGGGTCGAATTATTGGGCTACGTGTTTTGTGGGATCACCAAACTGTTCTCCAAAGTGGCTGCACTATTTTATTTCCCATCTGCAATGAATGGTGTTTCCGATTTCTCTCCATCCTTGTTCACGCTAGCTATTGGTGTCTGTCTTTTTATTTTCATCAACTTCCTGGGTCTAGAATACTATCTACTTTTATTTGATTTGCATTTCCCCAATGACTAATGATTTTGAGTATCTTTTCATGTGCTGATTGGACATTCGTACATCTTCTCTAGCGGGATGTATACTCAAGTTCATGCTTACTGTCTCATCATTGAGTTGTAAGTGTTCTTTGTATATTCTGGTTAGAAGTCCCTTATCACATCCGGGTATTTCAAATATTTCCTCCCATTCTGTGGGGTTATCTTTCCACTTTTTTGATGGCATCTTTTGAAACACAACAGTCGATAATTTTAATGCAATCCGATTGATTATTTTTTTCCTGTCACTTGTGGTTTTGGTGAAGTACCTATAAAACAATTCTGTAACCCGAAGTTGCAAATATTTACTCAGATTTTTCCTTCTAAGAATTTATAGTATAAGTTTTAGCACTTATGTTTATGTCTAGAGTTCATTTTGAGTTGATTTTTGTGTGTGGTTTGAGGTAGAGGTTCAAATTCATTGTTCTGCGTATGGATATCCAACTAAACAGTACAATTTGTTAAAAACTACACATTCCCATTAAATATTCTTAACAACCTTGTTAAAAGCCAACTGACCAAAAAATGCAGGGTTTTATTTTTTTTTTTCCCCTCTCAACTGCATGTGATAGACCTCTTTGTCTTGGTTACTGTAGATCTGTTGTGAATTTTAAAATTAAAGAATGTTGAGTTCCTCATTCTCAAGATTGTTTTGGCTATTCTGAGTCCCTCACATCTCAACATGAAATGTAGAATCAGCTTCTCATATGAAATCCCTTTCAATAATTTCTTTGAATAATATTTTCTAGTTTTGAGGATACAACTCTTGGACTTCTTTTGTTAACTTTCTTCCTTTTCGATGCTACTGTACATGGAATTGTATTCTTAACTTTCTTTTCGGGTTGTTCATCTCTACCACATGGAATTATAATTCCATTTTGTATATTGATCTGATATCCTGCAACCTTGGTGAACTCCCTTATAAATTGTAAAGGATTTCTTACAGTTTTCTTATATAAAAGACTTGTCATCTATAAACATATATAATTTTATTTCTCCTTTCAAATCTGGATACCATTTTTAATTGTTTTTGCTTAATTTCTTTGGTTAGATCTTGTAGTACAATCTTGACTAAAAGTCCTAAGAGTGGACATCTTTGTCACATCCCCAATCATATGAGGAAAACATTTAGTCTTCACCATTAAGCATGATGTTATCTGTGGGTTTTCATAAATGCTCTTTACTAGGTTGTGGAAGTTCCTTTCCATAAGTGCCTTCATTTCCCTGTTTTTGAAGAATAACTTTCCTTAATGTAGATTTCTGGGTTAACAGCATTCTTTTCAGCCCTTTGAATATGTCATCTCACTGTCTTCTGACCCCTGTGGTTTCTCATAGGAAGTCAATTATTACTCTTTGGAAGATTTCTTATACATGATGAGTCCTTTTTCTCTTGTTGATTTCAAGATTCTCTCTTCGTCTTTATGTCTATACATTCATAGTCACATTCTGGAGCTTTTCAAAGACCCCTATAGATACCTCTTCCTCCAGATCTTATTTTTAAGTTTTTTGGTCACCCTACACTTTGCCTAAACCTGCCTTGTTGTCTCAGACCACTGCAGTGTTGGAACATTTCCACAGACTGTGTTCAGCCGATGACCCTGTGTCTGGTCATAAGCAAAAAGCCCTGGGAGTGGGGTTTTTCCGGGGAGCTGAGAGACAAGGCAAATAATGACACTTCCCAGGGACTGGGCTTCGTGAGAACCTTCCAAACTGGCCTACTCTGTCCAGCAGCTGCAGCTGTGGGATGGGTGTTCACGGCACCACAAGGCTAGGGATGGGGTGGGAAGAATGTGATAGGGCGAGTGAAAACGCAAGAAAGCTGCTTGCTCTTCTCAGGATCCATCCGTTTGTCCTGAGTGAACACGTTGTGGGTTATTGTGAGCCTTTTGTTACCATACAGATTTCTAAATAAGTTCGTTTTGACAAGTTCTGCTGGTGTCTCCACTGCTTAGGGCACAGACATTGGGGGGGGTGCCTCTGCCCTTCCAGATGTCCCTCCCAGTTGACTTGGGGGTGGTATCTACCCACCCATGGTCCCTGTTCTTGACAAGAACCTGATCTTGCCTCCAGCTCCAGTGAGGTCCTGGCTGGACTGAGTTGCACAGCACATCGGTCATCCCAGGAAGAGTGAGTGCTGTGTGCGAGCAGCCTGGTCCCGGCCTGAGCTGATGCGGCCCACAGAGGCCCCTCCGGCAGGTGTGGGGTGTGACCTGGAGGCCAGCGGCTCCTTCTTGGAAGGAATCCAGGGCAGGGCTTGGGGGAGCCACAAGCCAAGTGTCCAGCACACACACCCCGTCCTCAGTAAGTGCTCCGTGATGACAGAGCCCACGCAGCCACCATACCCCCACTTTGCCAGCCCACCATAGACTGCATGTCCGTCCCCTTCTAGCCCGTTTTCCTGGGAGGTTTGGAACACAGCACCAGGGTTCTTCTGAGCCATCTGCTCGCTGGCTGGGCTCCTCTGTCTGCTTTCAGAGAAATAGGTAGCTTTCTTGGAATCTATAACATTTTATAGCTGTTTCTAGTGTTCTAAATTTTGCCCAAATATCATGCTTTGGACACTTTCCTCATAATCCATGGTTTAGAGTTGGTTGTATCTGGTTTCACTAAAGATAGTTTTTTTTTCCTTTATGTTTCATTCCTTTTGTTGTTTGAATTTGGCTTCCGTTGGAAATTGAATAGAAAACCTCTGTTCCATTGTGCCACAGTGTGAGCATGCTTTGACCAGTTTTTTAAAAAGATGGGGAGGAATTTTCCAAGGAAAGAGGCATTGCTGTTTGGGGCGGGAGAGGCAGGCAGAGAAGGCAAAGCGTGGGTTTGGGGTCAGGGAGATGTGCTCCACGATCCTGGGCTGCACCGACTCTCCTCACTCTTGCAGGCAGTGTATTCTGTATTCTGTACACTTGTTCAGATTCAGGAAAGTAGAGATGAAAACAGAGAGTCAGGTTTAGACGAGAAAACAAAACAGAGCCACTAGTATGGTGCTCGGCCCTCAGGTAAACTTGATAAAGTCACTCGTTTCTAAAAAAGCAAAGTGAAGGTAGTGAGGTGTGATACAAGTCATGACACAATGACATGCGGACAACAGCGTGGCTAACTAGGAGTGTGGCAGGGGGCGGGGATCCCAGCGGTCAGAGGCCCAGGGCTGTCCCAGAATTGGGCGAGGCAGTGGCTGAGGCCCGGGGCCTGGGCAGGTGTCCCGACACCAGCCCATTTCACTCCCGGAGAGACTGCTGGTGGGCGTTCTCTGGGCCTGGCCTCAACCTGGGCAGGCCGCCTTGTCCACCACTGTGCACACCCAAGGACCCGACGGCCTTCACCCAGCTCTTTGTGCACGTTAGGGAGCCCAGGTTTATCTCAATGTCCAGCAGTCGAGAGGCTCCTGATGGGGGCTACGGCTTCTTGGCGACAGACGCCCCTTGGAAACTGAAAGGGCACGTGCATCTGTGGCTCTTGGGCTCCGGGGGCGCAGCGGGCTCTTCCTCAGGCTGGCTCTCAGATCTCTGCTCCCCCTCCGCCCTCACGGCCTCTGCCCCGAGGCTGCGGGAACCAGGGAAAGCCCCAGTCCTGAGCTGACCCTCCCTGCAGCCTGAGTCCATCACTCAACGGGAACGTCCAGGTCTCCTCCATCAGAATTCTTCAATCTCACTTCTGCCTCTACAGTCTAGAACCCGTCGGCTCGTCCAGCCCTTGTGGCCGCCTTGCCCTTTCATTTCTGGGCCAACTGTCCCTTCCTTCCACGCTCGTCCACATCGAGTGGCCTGCAAAGCCGGCCGGCATCGCCGACCCTTCCAGCTTCTCCCCTGCAGCCCCGCCTGGTCACACGGCGCTGTTTCCCCTCGGGCTCTCCCTCCCCTGATGCCGTCCCAGACGGGTCCCAGCACAAAAGGGAAATGGGGGCCCTTATTCAAAAAGCAGGAAAACTGCGAATAAAGGCACAAAGTATCCTTCCCCTCCTGCTATGCCCTCCCCTGGGTTCGCCCTCGCACCCCACGCTGCAGAGCTGCCATGCCCAGCCAAGGTCTGGGGCGTCACCTCCCCTCCCTGTAGGCCGCTGTCCCTGCGGGATGGAGAGGAGCTGGACAGTGAGGGCCACCTGCACGATGTGCCCTCACTCCGCCCCCATCTGCCCCGAGGTGTCCGGGGCACGCCCGCTCTGCCTGTGCTCACCCCTGCCCCGCCCAGGCTCCCCTGGGGAGGGAGGACAGTGGCGGACAGCAGACGGGGGTCTCATGTCACCCCTGGTGGCTGCTGGCTGAGGGGTGCGGAGGGGCTGGGACGGTGGCAGGAGGCTCTGAGCTCCAGGGCCCCACCACGTTCACCTACGAAACACAAGTTCACAGACAAATTAGTAAGCATTTCAAGATGCAGAGGCCTGTGGTGACCTGAACAGCAGACGTGCAGGACCCGATCCCTGGAACCAGCCCATGTCCCCTCCGCGGCAAGAGTGGCATGGCGGGTGGGCTTGAGTCCTATGATGCGAAGCGATCCCCAGTTCTCTGGCATGCCCTACATGTGACCACACGTGTCCCTATCAGAGGGAGGCAGGGGGAGGTCGACTACAGAGGCGAGGCCATGGGGTGAGTCTTGTCATCGGCCGCCAGGGGCCGTTCTCCCCGGGGCCTCAGGAGGAGTACAGCTGACACCGCGGCCTCAGCCCCGTCACAACGAGCTTAGAATCCTCTTGCCCAGACTGTAGGGAACTGAAGCTGCCAGGTTTGCCGTAATTTGTCATAGGCCCCAGGACACTAGCAGGATCAATACATTGCCTCAAACAGGACCCTCCGAGTCCCTCCGCCCTCCCCCCTGCTTTCTTCACTGTTTAATTCATTTGCTCTTTATCCGCCACCGACCGCTTGGTCTGAGCAACGGGGTTTGCAGCAGCCCCAGCTGCACGCGGACCGTTTCCATCGGTCAGGGTGGCCGGCAGCTTCATCGGGAACCGCACATGTTCAGGACCCACAAGCAGCTTCTGGCTCCTCCGGCTTCCCCGGGGCCGGTCCACCCACTGTCCACGTGCTCGCTCTGAGAGTCCGCTCCTTCTACGGCGAGCCCCACGCCGGGCAGGTCTCCCAGCTCAGCCAGGCATGAGCCTGTCAAACATGCATGGGGAGGCTTAGGGCCACGCTTGGGGACAGCAACACGCCTGTCCACGTGACTTTCTGCAGGGCACCCCTCGCTCGGGGGAAGGAGGGACCTCCAACCTCGCGCCGGGGAGGGACTCCACCCCCCCTGCCCCCCGCCGAGTGTGCGGGGCCTGTGCTTCCAGGGCTCAGCTCCCGCCCCCATGAACAGACCTGCTCTTGACATTGTCATGGACATCGACGGCTACCCCCTCAGGACTTCACGCACAAGGTCTTATTCAGAACCCCATATATTAATAATAATTAATAATAAAAGTTCTATCCCGGCAGTGTGTCCACATGTTACAGAGCAGTTGGCCGCTGGGACCCTTCACATGTCCTTCACTGGCTGGCCAGCTCCAGCGCTTAGCAGCCGGGACTTGGCGAGGCTCACCGCACCTCAGAGTAGCATTTTCTATTAGCCTATCGGGATCAATACCTGCCCAGCCTCTCCCAGGGTGATGATGAGTTCTGGCCACCCAGGACAGACAGGCCACCTGCAGAGGGACCGGGAACGCAGCCCCCGCGTGAGGAAGGAAGTGCCAGCCCCGTCAGTTAGGCCAGGGGACAGGTGTGGGGAAGGGGGCTGGCTCTGCCCACACAGAGGGACAGGCATAGCCCCCTCAGCCCTGGACCCCAGAGGCCCAACCAAAGGGTCACCCATCCCGTGAGACTCAGGGGCCTGCCTGGAGCTGGCTGGTCACGTTTTGGCTGAGTGGGCTCTTGCTGGACCCCAGGCTGGGCTGGCCGGGCTGAGGGATCCCGAGGCCAGAGTGTGAAGGACACTCAGCGACCAGCCTGCGGTTCTGACTCAGACCCGGGAGAGAAGGCGGAATGGTGATCAATTTCCCCCCAAATGTAAATTGTACTAAAAAAACCCATACCCTTAGGAGGGCTTCATAATAAGGCCATAAATCACTCAGGAAGCAGCACTCGGAGTGGAGGACAAACGTCTTATTTGTTCGGGAAACAGGAAGGCAGTGCCCAGCTCCAGGACGGGCGGCCCCACCCCAGCTCCTGCCTCCCCAGGGCCCAGAGAGCCTCCCCGGGCACGCTCGGACTCAGTGTCCCCCCCCCCAGTCCCCATGCCTTCTCCCCAGACCCATCACCCCAGATTCTTCCATGCTGCTGCAGACGGGACCCCCAGCCCCCTTCCAGGTCACGCTGACAGCAAATGTCCTCCTGCCGAAAGCCCAAGGAGGGGCAGCACAGGTGGACGAGGGCTTGCCACAGGCTTGGTCCAGGCAGGGCGTTAATGATCGGTGGGGTGCAGACGGCCTCTCTGCTCTTCAGGACCTCTCTGACTACTGGGAAGGCTGGCAGAAAGCAGAGCATCGCGGCCAGCCTGTGGGAGTGAGGTCAAGGAAGCCTGCCTGGAGGAAGAGGCGGCTTAGCTGGGATGAGTTATTCCAGGGAGGAGTTGGGCAGCCAGGCCAGGGATCCTAGAGAGGTGTCTGTGGGGGGACTGAGCCGAGGATGATGAAGAAGCCATCTGGGGTGAGGCTGCCTCCCAGGCTTGGCCCCAGGTGCCCTGAACCCCAGGGCTTCTGACAACAGGAGTCCCAGGGCTGGGGGGCAGGGGTGACAGGCTGGGGTGTGCTGTAGGGGTCTCTGGACGCTACACCTGCCTGGGAGGGAGGACCAGCTCCTCCTCCATCCCCCGCATCCAGAACAGCCTGGGGGCAGGAGGGGCCCTGATACCACGCCAGTGCTGGCCACAAGGCAGGCTCCCAGCTCATCCAGCTGTGACCCCTACACACACACACACATGCCCCGCAGGCGCTCTGGGTGGGGTCCAGGTCCCCTCTTCCCAGGTGCCTGTCCTCATGCCCCAGAAGTGGGGGCCACACCCAAGGACGGGGACCATGCACGCTGCTCATGGCACTGGGCTTCTCATCACAGCTCAGCTTTTGGGGCTGTCCCTTTGGACCCCGGGGCAGAGCCTGGACAAGGGTTGTTATTCTTGTGTTACAGATGGGGAAACTGAGGCTCGGGGTTCAGGGGCTTGTCCAAGGGCACACGGTGAGCAGACGGTCAGGGTGAGGCTTGCATCTGGCTGCTGCCCTCCCCAGGGCTCAGGGCACGTGGCAGGGTCTGCGTGCTGGTAAGAATAGTCCCGTGCCCGCCAGCACTGTGCGGTTTGTGGGGCATCGGATCACCCGGGAGAGAGGGACCTTCCACGGTGTCTGGTTGCTGAGGGAAAAAGGGTCACACGGGAAGGCTGACCAGCTAGGCCAGGGGAGCCTCACTGCTCCATGAGGGAGGTCTGGGCGGCTCACGGCTGAGGACTTTCTTTCCCCTCGAGCCACGAGGAGAGTGTGGGAAGCAGGTGCCACGGAGGAAACCACAGCAGGCCCGAGCCCCAACACAGTGCTGTCCACGGCAAGCCTGGCTCTGCACGACAGGACCTCCCTGGATGCCCCAGCCCGACTCGGGGCCCGGGGGGTGGCCTGGGCACAGGGGTCCCGCCCTCCAGCTTCCGCTCTCCTCACACACAGACTCAGGCCTGCAGCCGCCCCTCAGTCCTGCTCTTCCGTTGCCCCGAGTGTGGACAGTCTGAATGAGCCAGGGTTTGGGTGGCGTCCACTCCCCCAGGGGTCCGGGCCTCGGAGACGGGAAATGGCACGGTCTCGCTGAGAGCAGACCTGGGCTGCTGAGCTCTGCTGGGGGAGAAGTGGACGGTGTTTCCCCCAGGTGAGCACGCCCTGCGTGGTTGCCAGCCTGACAGTCCCCTGTGCTGTGGATGTCACTCCCTCCCTGCACAGTCTCCAGGAGACTGAGTCGTTTTCCAGGCTGCAGCCTAACTGCGATTGTCCTGTCGTGTTCCACTTTGGAAGGGAAGAACTCTGAATGAGGCTTTTGGAAACGGGGTTGGAATTCTTCCTGATGGATTTTCCCTGCTCAGGACACCACCCGCTCCTCCTGCATGCTCCTGCTGGACCATTGCTCTGGGTTGGAGCCCCCATGGGACAGGACGCCCCCCCCAGGGTCACGGAGACAGAGGGGAGCCCCTGCAGCGGGAAGGAGGGACTGGAGGTGGGCGGAGTCGGTGGGGAGAGGGTGGTCAGGCTGCAGGTGGCAGCGTGGGGCTGGCAGACAGACAGACAGCGTGATGGACTGAGCTGGGACAGGCCCCTGACCCTCTGGAGCAAATGGAGAACTTCTGTCCAGGCTTGTCCAGGCTGCTGGGCCTGAGACCCCTGCCCTTGGGACGCTCGGTCCTCCTGGCCCCTCTCCAGGCTTTGGGAGCAAACCTGAGGTGGGTTGAAAGTCTGCCTCCTACTCGCCTTCCTTCCTTCCTGTCTGAGTTCGGCGCCAAGCCAGGCCTGGCTGCGGACAGAGAACCCCAACCCCGAGATGTACTGGGCATGCAGAACCGACGAGGGGTCCCACACCCCGGGCCACTGCCATGGACACCCTTCCCCTTCACACTCGCCATGGCCCCACTGTGGGCTCTCAGAGGGGCTCCGGGCCCACGTCAGGGGCAGGCACACCCTGCCTGACCACGTCAGGCCCCAGCACAGCCCGTGTGGGCGGGAGTTTTGCTCAGGTTTGGGGAGAACTAGACAGTGTCCATAAGACTCAGTCTGGCTGCCAAGGTGCCGCCCGTGACGCTCTGAACCCCCTCGTCCGTCCCTGCGTCCCCAGCTGGGAGGGGCCACCCCCCCGCTCCTCGTAGTTCCCAGCTCTCTGTCCTCTCTGGCTATTAACTGCTCCTTCTCTTAATGTCTAAGACGCTCCTGCTGTTCCGTGCAGAGTGGGGTGCGCAGAGACCGTCCACACGGCACTGGGCAGCGTGGGATCCTTTCCCCGGCTCCGGCCTCTGGTCTGCAGGCTCCTGGCCCCTTTCCTCGGACTCGGACAGCAGCCAGCCCGTCCGCCCCAGGGCTGTGAGCCCGCGAGGCGGTGGCTCTGCCCCCGGGCACGGTGTGGGGCCCCTGCCCAGCCCAGGAGCGGTGGTACGGCTCTTGCTGAGACGCTCTCGAGTGAGTGAGTGCGTGAAGCACGCAGCGAGCTCTGTGAGGTGACACCCACCGCACTCGCCGCTCAAACACACGAAGCCTTCAATCTCGCCAGACTCGGCGCCAAGCGTCTGCACCTGCCCTGGTTTTTCTCGTGCGTCGAACGAGAGTTTCCAGTAATGCTTCCCTCTCCAGAATGTGTCGCTTGTATGCTGTCACTCATGACTGAAATCTCCGTATGGAGACAATTTGCCCTAAAAAAGCAACTGTCTCTGGGAAAGGCATTACCGAGAGTCGAGCAGGGCAAGTTCCGGAGCAAGAGAGAACCTCCCTGTGGCCACGACAGTGCGTGGAGTGGCAAAGCCCAGCGTCCGGCGGGACAGGCCCTTGGTGTGCGTGCACCGGGGGGACACACCGGATGCGCGAACAGGCCGGCGGCTCCATTCTCACGTGCAGATCCTCTGGGAGGAGGGAGGCGTCCCCAGCTTCCCCTCACACAGCCCACGGGTCTCCCCGGGCTCCAGCTCACCTGGCCCAGCAACCCCACCCCCCACAGGCCTGCCACCAAGAGGGGGCCCCTGAGGGGTCCCCAGAGAAGGCTGAGCCTCCACCCCAGAACCTCAGACATGGCCGCGTGTGGAGCCATGCTGTTCCAGACGCGGTGAGTCAGGATGGCGTCCCACGGGAGCTGGGCGCTCTGACGCAATCCGACTGGGCCCCTCGGAGAACACGAGTCACCCAGACAGGACAGCGTCTGAGCTGCACTCCCACAGGCCAAGGGGCTCCCAGGGTGGCCGGCAACACCAGAAGCCGGAGGTTCTCCTAGACGTGACCCTCCCACACAGCCTGCCCCCAGCCCAACCCGGGACTTTCGGCCACTGGAAGCGAGCACATGTGGGTTGTCGCAAGCTTGCAGGGGTGCTGGCACTTCCACGGAGTGGGGGCGGGGGTGCAGGGCTTGCTCCCTGCCCGAGCCTCCCAGCCCCGCTGTAAGCATCCCCTTTCACCTCCCAGGGACCAGGCTCCCCACAGTCTCCTCGGGGGCTAACCGAGCCCTGCTCAGAGCCACGGTGCCATCAGCCGGGGGACGTTGCCGGCATCACCAGAGGCCACCGAGAATTCGGTTTAGATGGAAACCTCATTCTCTGTTTTCAGACTGGGGTCCCTCCTGGGTATCCGTGCGCTCCGTTTCCCACCTCCCTCCTCGGCCCCATTTTTAAATAGAATCCATAAGCAATCAGAGCGTGAGGCCATCAGCCCAAGTTGGAAGCAAACCACTCACAGGGGCCCAGAGATGCGACGGCGGCTGCCTCCCACCGGAGAGCCGCGCCTGCTGCTCTGACCGCGCAGCTTCCCATTCCGGCCCTTTCTTAATGGCCCCCGGTGTCCCCAGAGCTGAGAAACTGGGACAAGGAACTGCCGAGCAGCTGGAAGATGGGCTGCCCAGGCGCGGAGGGAACAGAACCCACTTCCCACTTCTGGGGCAGGCGCTATCGGGGGCTGGAGCCCGTGGTGACACGGAGCCAGGGGGGAGCTTGAGGCTCCAGGACTCAGAGCTGTGGGAGCCTGCAGCTCTGGGGGAGGGCAGCCAGCTGGCCACCCCCTGCTGGGGAGCCAGGTCCCCCAGGTGGGCAGCAGAGGCCCTGGGCCGTGCTGGGGAAGGAGCAGGGCTGCGGGCTCTGGCAGAGTCTCCAGGCTGGTAAGTGGGGGCTCGCACCAACTCCATCTCTTCCATGGGTCCAGTGAGCCGGGGACCAGCACGGTCTTCACCACAACCGGCTTCGTGGCCGGAAGATCCAAGCTCGTATCTGGTAGGTCTGCCTGCTCTTCAAGTGGGGTGGCTTCACCTGGAGACGTGGCAGCCCACGTGACCTGCACCTGCTCCCCGCACCAGATGCTGTTCTGAGTGCCTCCCCCCCATGGTCCCTGGGACTCCCTGTGTGGCAGGTGCAGGTGGGGAACACTGCGGCAGCATCCAAGGCCCCTGAGCTCACAGGCCCCAACGCCGAGCATTCCTGCTTGACCCATGCCCACACATCTCCCAAGTGAGCCAGCCCTGCCCTCCTCCTCCCACCTGGCCTGAGTTTGGCTCTAAACGTTGGGCTGTGCCGGCCGCCCTCCCAGCCCGGAGGAGACTTGGCATTGCTGTGTTCCCAGTGGGAACTTCCCAGGGGCCCCTGGTGTCACAGCTCTGGGTCCCCAGGTTTGTTCCAGAATCCTCAGCCCCCTTGTGCACCTGGAGGGCCACCCCAGACCAGCCCTGGCTGCTGTGCGGGAGGGCTGGCGTGTGGAGGGATGGACAGATGGGATCAGAGGGATGAGAGCAGGTCTCCTCTGGTGTTTGGGCTGAGCAGGGGGCATCCCTGGTCTGTCGGTACGCAGGGCTCTGGCTGCTTGCCCCACACCCCAGGTGCTCACGAGGCTCACAGGACCCTGCAGAGGAGCAGCTTGTGAGCTCCTCCCTCCGGAGCCACAAACCTGCCCCATCCCCAGCGCACAGGAGGGCGGGGCCTGGGGTAAAGCTCTGCTCTCATCCTGAGATTCCTAACAGTCTTACCGTTGACCCTGTGCTTTGTGAGGGGGGCGCAGTGGGACCACGGAGCCTGTGTGTCAGTGCACGTGCCCACTGCCCCTCGATGCCCTGTTAGCAGAGACATTTGTGATGCCCCTTGGGTGCTGGCTTCTGGTAAGCCCACTGTGTGTGGGGCTCAGCGAGACCCGGTGGACAAAAAACAGGAGGGTTAGGGCCACCGCTGAGCATGCAGGGGGGGGGATGCGGACAGACCCCAGAGCCATGCCTTCCGCTCAGCCGAAGAGAAGGCGGTGCACTGATAAACGTAAACGGCTGATCACCCTGTCATATCCTGTCTTCCTCGTGGATCGTGCACGCATCAGGAAGTGACATCAAGCAGGTTGGGCACGCTGCGGTGTGTCTACTGCCCCAGGAGGACCAGGGGCAGGTGCGTGAGCGAGTGTGCACTCGGGTGACGATGGTCACTTTCTGCACACGCGGGAGGCGCCCTTACGCCCGCACTGAAACCGTGCACACAATATGCAGATGAGCATAAAATTCATGCTGCTGATGGAGGATTCCAGATTTCCTTTACCTGGAAGGACACAGAGCAAGTAAAAACCGCTGGCAAACAGAGAGCATGAAGGGAGGAGAAAAGCTTCCCATTTTAGCATCGTCCGTGGGGCTTTTTTCTTGCTTTTGAGCAAAGGTCCTCCATTCTCGTTTCGCTCCAACCCCGCGAAGCTTCCCTCCCCAGCCACGCTGTCCAACCCTGGTGAGCGGGCTGGGGGCTAAGGTGGGCGAGGAGGAGCTTGTGTCTGAGACGTGACCAATCCCCGCCTCTCGCAGGGGACTTCAGCTGGTGAAGAGGAAGAGATGAGAGGGACACAGGACTTGCCCGGGAGCCACCTTGGCAAGTAGAAGAGGTGGGTGGCCGTTGTGGGGCTCTGATCCTTCCCGGCTCTCTGGTTCCATGACCTGGGCCCCCTGTTCCATGAAAGGGCCCCAAGTCAGTCACCTGTCTCCTTGTGAGGTCCCATCACTGGGCTCCCTGCAAGGGGGATGGCTGGACGAGCCACCGCAGGAGACGCCCAGGGAGATGGACTCCAGACTGGACCACAGGGTGACGTGGAGGCGAGCTCATCCATCGCTCCTATGAGCAACTCCCAGCCTCTGTCCTGCACTCCGCCCTGTCCCCCAGAGATAGGTCACCGGGTGGCTAGTCCTTCACCGCTTAAGACTTTGCTTTCCTCTCTGCGTCAAAAAGGAGAGACAAAGGCAAGCTTCCCAGCAGCCAAGGAGGGAACGTACCAACATGCCAGCGATATCGAGCTCCTGCCCCTCCAGTGTAGACGGGATAACACACAGGAGCCCGGAGCATTGTCGGGGGGATGTCTCCAACGAGCACTGCGGCATGGGGAGCATCAGCCCCAGGAGCCCACGACGTCCGCTCGCCGGGAACGTAAATAATGCTGAGTGACAGCTGACGTGTTCATTGCCTCCGAGGGAGCCCACCTTCCAAAGGCAGAAATTGGAAGTCTCCGGCTGGGGCCCAAGAGCCAATTTAGAGCCCATCACTCAGGGTTTGACGCGTACCATTGCGTGTGCCATTCTGTTAATGAGGGATCGCTCTCAAATCCTGGGAGGGTGTTTCCCTAAAGAGAAACCACATGTCTTGCTGAAAATAAGAGGATTTTGATAGGGACACACAGCGAATGCAAAGTGGACTTTTAACCTTGTGTGACTTCGTGAGGGCCGCCGGAGAGCCATCCATCCCGAGCCGTCATGACTGCAGACACGGTGCCCGGCAGAGAAGGGCTGCTGGTCAGTCGTTGGTGCGCAGCTCATGGGGATGCCTGGATATCAGGACGGACTCCCAGCCCAGGGCCTGTGCTCGTATGTGAGAAACCGGGAGCCCGCTCGGGGGACGGCCAGTTCGGACGCACTGGGCAGTGGGCCCTGGACCTCGAGGAAGGCAATGTTCCAGCTGACCTGTCAGCCCACCTCCTCCTCCGCTGAGGCCAACACGCCGTGCCGTGCACTCACTTCCTCGGGGGTGGAGGGTGGTCCGCGTGGTCTTCGCAGTGGCCCCTCACGGCTGGGCACCGTCCCCGCCTGTGTGAGTGTTTGCAGAATGCGAGAGTGAGCGAGTGAGGGGCAGGATGAGGTCAGAGCGTCAGGGAGGGCACAGGGGCCGGGGCAGAAGCACGGGGTGATCGCGGGCCTGCTGCCCGGGCTGCTTCTGGTTGGTGTTTTCACCTACAGGCATTTCCATTACCAGCACAGGGGCCTCGAGGGTCTGGGGGAATGGACGGTCTTGGGAAGCTTGTTGGATTCAGGAAGCACAGAATAGAAATGGGGGCCCTGGGAGCACAGCCGGAAGGTGTTTGGAAGAGCCACCCCGTCTCCATGTGTCCCCACTCACCACCCCCCAGTCACCCGCGTCCCACACGGACTGTGGAGGCTGCTGAGCGCGGTGGGCCGTATCAATGTCCTGGGGCTGCAGGAGCAAAGCGCCACGGACGGGGCGTCTTCAACAACAGACGTTCGTTCTCTCGCAGTTCCGGAGGCAGGAGACTGAGGCCCAGGCGTGGGCGGGCTGGTTCCCGGAGGCTTCTCTCCTGGGCGCGTGCACAGCGGCCTTCTCCCCGGGTCCCCACGGGGTCGTCCCTGTGTATCTGTGCCCCGATCTCTTCTTGGAGGACACCCGTCACGCTGGATCCGGGCCACCCGTGGGACTCCTCTCACCCGCAAAGAAACACCCTGCTTCCGAATAAGGTCACGTTCACAGGTCCTGGGGGGTCAGAACTCCCTCATTTTTGGAGGGGCATAGTTAAGCCGTAGCAACGGGAAACGTTGATGTTTCTCCTTGGGGCTCTTCCTCGGACGTCTCTTCCTCTTGGGGGATTTTGCACGAAAAAGAAGTCTGCAGATTTACATGCCCTGATGCTTTGGCCCTGAACTCATCTTGTAGGCCGTTTGCATGTTTCATCCTGGCCCAGTGGTCACAGATTGCAGTGACACCAACGTGAAAAATGGGGCAGCCCTGCATGGCGCAAACAGGAGATGGTGTGGGACCCACTTCCAACGGTAAGTAATGAGACGAGGACGGGGATGCACCCGGGGGGGGTGTGGGACCCGATGTGCACACACGGGCCTCGTGAAGTTCCCGGTACTCAGCAACCCTCCAGGAGTACCCGGACACCTGGTCATCCCGCTCCTCCAGCGGCCGCCTTGGCCACCGGACTTCACAGCGTCCTACCCTCTTGCACGAGCAGCTGAGGGGAGCACGCGCTCAGACAGCTGCCTCACTGTGAGCTTGGGGGTGCTGTCCAGGACTTGGGGTCGGGATGGTGTGGGTCGGGGAGTGCTGAGGCAGAGACAGAGGGTGGATGGTGGGAATGGCCTGCAAAGACGTCGCAGCCAGGACCCCAGGAAAACTCTGGGCTGCGGGTCCCGGCTGAGGAGTGGGCGGCTGTCGACTGTCAGCCCTCTGCTGAGCCCCGCCCCATGAGGACCAGCCGTGAGGAGGGGGCTCCAGCTGGTCCCTTGCATACGGGAAGCAGCATCGGCCCAACTCAGCGCTGGGACTGTCATGGAGCGGTTTGTCCTCGGTAGAGAGCGCCTCTCTCGTGTCTGTCACTGTGGCCGTCAGTCCGCGATCCGAGTCTGAACGTTAAATCACTGCCAATTGTCACAGCGGTCACCGCCAAGGCACCCGGGCCACGCTTACGCATTGTTTCAGGGGACGGCTCATTGGGAAAATATTTTCTGCTCAGCTGCAGGTTTGCCGCAGGGAACACAGCTCGTGAATTTGAAATACAAATTCAGGTTATCCGAGTGTGAAGTCTGACCTTTCCCAGGACTGCGTCTCATAGGGACATTGCGTAGCCTCTGTTCCTGGGAAGTTTCTGGAGCACGCGCTCCTCGCGACACTGCTGGCCTGGGCGTCATCGCTTCGCGCCAGCTACGCACTCCAGTGCCTGCCGCCTGGATATTTGCTGGGAAGTGGAATTCCCACTGTAGTGGAGGCAATTGTGTCCCCCAAACACCCGTCCACCTGGAACCTGTGAATTGATCCAGTTTAGAAACAGGGTCTTTGCAGGCGTGATTAGCTAATGATCTCGGGAAGGGTCGTCTTGGGTGATGCAGGTGGGCCCCATCCAACGACAAGCTTCCTGATGAGAAACAGAACAGAGACACAGACACATGGGGAGAGGCCACATCCCGACAAAAGCGAAGACTGGGGCCATGTGACTGCGAGCGCGGGAGCGCCTGGAGCCCCCCAAAGCTGGGAGACGAGGCAGTATCCTCGCCCAGAGACAAGGGCGGCTCTAGTTGGCTGATGGCAAACAGCTCGAGAGTCCTGATTTGTCCTACGTCACCATCTGGGGCTTTGGGCGTCGGTAGAGGGGGACGGAGGCCAGCTGCTGTCCAGAGGTAAGAGGAGGGCTGCGCCGGGGGCAGGCACTACGTCAGTGACCCGACCACGGTCTCTTCACTTCTCCCACTTGTCTGCAGTAGCACAGGGGGTGAGAATTTGAGGAGGAAACTCGCGCCTGCATGACGGAATATAGTGGCTGTGCAGACGGGGGTGGGGCGGGAGGACGCGGCTTCTGAGCAGGGGGGCAGCAGCTGCGTTGAGCCCGTGGGTGGCCACAGGTGTCCCGATTGGGCGCCCCATGCTAACACCAGCTACACTTCTTCTTTTTAAATTTGATGAATTAATCAATGTATTTATTTATTTAGAGAGCGCGTGTGCCCGGGGAGGGGCTGAGGGAGGGGGGAGGCTCAAGCCGACTTCATGCTGAGCACAGAGCCCCACGCGGGGCTCAATCCCAGGAGCCTGAGGTCAGGACCTGAGCTGAAATCTCGAGTCGGTCGTTCAAACAGCGGAGCCACCCAGGCGCCCGCTGGCCTCACTTCTTCCTGCCCGCGGAGCGGAGTGCAGGTGCTGGGAGCTGGCGGCCGCCCAGGCCGCTCTGGGGTGTGACCAGACCAGGCCAGCCTGGCCGTGTGGCTGCATGGGGTGCGGGCCTGTGGGCGCTCAGGTGATGGTGGTGTGAGCACCCCACAGGGGCAGCCAGCTAGGGTGGACACTGCAGCCTCCAGCCTGCCAGTGGGAGTAGGGGTGGTGGGGGACAAGGGGCGGCACGGCCTCGCGGATGGATTGGGCTTGGGGCTCCGAGGCCCGGGCTGGAACAGCATTTGTGGGTGTCCGCCTCTGCCCAGCGGTGTGGGGGAGGCGCCTCTCTCTAGCCGGTTTCCTCTCCTGCGGGGGCCTCGACGTCACCGACCCCCTCCACCTCATCCACATGGATCCGAGCATCCCCAGGGACACAGAGGGAGATAAGCACAGGACAAGGGAGGGGCAGTGAAGTCCCCAGCGCTGCAGGTGACGGAAGAGCTTTCCTGCAGGCCCAGGTCCCCTTGCGGTGATGACACAGCAGCTGCTGGCCCAGAACCAGAACCAGAAGGGTGAGCCTGCCCATCCCTTCTGCCCTGGCTTCACCCCTGCACAACCTTGCCCTGGCCACATGGGAGCCCCGGGGCCACTGGAGCGGCGGGCGTGGAGCCTCCCTGCTCAGGGTTGGGAGGGGTCCATCCCGCCTGTCCAGCACTGAGCAGCCTGGCCGGTAGAGGATGGGTGCTGGGTTTTGGTCTCTGCCCCCTAAGAACGGACACACACGTGTGCATGTTTCATCCGTGAAACAGGCCGAGCGAGGACAGGTGGCGTTGGCTCCAAGGATCTCAACTCAGTGGCCGCCGTGAGCAGCACAGGCTGTGGTGCCAACAGCAGACGCTTCTTCTCGGAGCTCTGGAGGCCGCAGGTGTGGGGTCGCGGCCGCCGTGGCCGGGGTCTGGTGAGGCCCCTGCTCCTTCCTGGTTGCACCCGCTGGCTTCTCGATCTCCACGTGGAGAAACAGCAAGGTCTGTGGGGTCTCCACGATGCACCGTCACCCTGTCATTACCGCCCAAAGACCCCACCTCCTGACACCCTCATGGTGGGGGCAGGGCAGCAACATGGATTCGGGGGGACACGGACATTGCGTCCATGACACTGTGCTTGGCCAAACACTGAAAGGCCCTTTGGAAACTCTGTGCTTGCGGATGAAGCATGGCCCGTGCTCCTCCAGTCTCCCTTTCTTGGCCGGGCCTGCAGCACGGAGGAGCGTTTCTGCCCTCAGTGACCCCACAGGCGCTGGCGAGAGCCCTGGAGGGATGTGTACAGATCCCGGCTCCCAGACGGGGAGTCAGCAGCCCCTTGGGCCCGTGGGACAGAGCGGCCTGGATATGAGCGGGGGCGGCAGGGTGACCGGGGCTGACCTACATTTGATCCCCCATTCTACCTTCCATTACCTGTAAAATCTCACCGGGTTCGAGGTTGGAAGGGGTGCGCTCAGGCTGCAGATGGAAGCTGCCCCCCAGGTCAGAAGGGGCGTGCTCGGGCTGCGGGACTTGCAGGCGCGAAGCGGGTGTGCAGAGCTCCTGGGGTCGAGGGAGCTCCCTTGTCGCGCGCTGGCATGCGCCTGAACGCGGGGGCAGAGCCACGGCCCGAGGCTCACGGCGTCTCTGGGGAGCTGAGCCGGTCTCGCCATTAGCTAGAATTAAGATGTCGCATCCAGAGCAGCAGGAACACGGGCCCTGTGTTGAGAAAAGGTGGCCGTTTCCTGAGGGCCCTGGGGTAAGACGGCCGCTTCCAAGCATGGTGATCTCTAGCCCGTGCGGGGAGATGCCGTGGGAGCCCATGCCGGGGCCATGCTGGGCACACCTCTCCGTCTACGCGGATGTGGCTCAGAGGGTCAGCTGGAGAACACGACAGGAGCCTCGTTCCCCTGCCAATCCTGGGAAGGCCTGCCGAGCCCTCCCGAAGCCGACGCTGCCTTCCCCGGCCCCCATGCTGTCCTGCGCAGACCCGTCCCCCCGACGTGGTGCTGAGGCCGCCGCCCCGCCCCAGGCTGCCCCGGCCTGCACGGCAGGGAAGAAAATGATACTTTGACTCGTGAGGTCTGTTCTTCGCTTCTTGGAGAAACAGAAAAATGAGACCCTCCCTAGAATCTGCCTCACGGCCTCGGGGCAGCTGTGGCTCCCTATTTCCTTAATGACATCAGTGACCTTGAGGCCCAGCGGGCCAGCCTGCACGCGACGGGTGAGGGAGGAGCTCTCCTGGCTGGCTTTCGGCTGGCGGTGGGTGTTGGTGTTCTCGGGTCACAGCCCACAAAACCCGGGGCGCCATCCCTGCCCCCCAGCCAAATGTTTGTCTTTGCGTTCCCTTGGGCTAAGGTCTCTGATTCTGGCTCTGGAAAGAGCGTGAATGATTCCTGGTGGGATCTGGCAGCGTTGGGGGGGCCCCGGGAACCGTTCCCCACGATCATGCGTGAAGGAGGGGCTGACAGAGGAGCCCGATAAACACTCGCTCACGGAGACCACGGCCCCGCAGTCGGGGAAATGGCCCGGCCTCATAAAGGCACGCGGCACGCCCGTTTACACCCTGATGAAGGACGCCACACGCTCCCGCTCGGCCTGGAGTGGCTTCCGCTCCGTTGCTTCAGGTTTGGAACAAAGTACATGGAACGTCGGATGTTAAGATTTATAAAAGTGAACCAAGCCAGGCAGCCTTCTCCTCTGTCCTGAGCCGGGAGCGTGATCCCAGCACCTGTGAACATCTCAGTGGAAATTTCCGGGCAGACCGCTCCGTCTGCAGCCTGGGGGCTCCTGGATGGGGGCGCAGGGCTGTCCTGACAATCTGGGCCGTGGCATCGTCTTCGGGCACCGTGTGTGGGGCCGTCAGCCGCTGGCACGGACGGGGAGGCGCCGGTGGGTCCATGAGCTGTGCCGGGTGGCTCCTCGACGCATCTCAGACGGGTGGCGCTGCAGAGAACCGAACCTCCGTGCGCTCTGCGGGGAACACCCACAGAGGGGCTCCTGGTCTACCCGCAGATGTCCGTGGGGAACGTCTGCGTGGCCGCCTCAGCAGGCCTGCCCCTGCCCCCAAATACCGGCCGGGGCTGCAGGTGCGTGACGGCCGCTCATACCTGACTTCCCGCGTGCCTTCTTGGCTGAGTGCCGCCTGCGCATGGCGCGTCCTCCCACTGCCCTGTACGCGCAGCACAGCTCCTCTCTGGGCCCTGGTTGTAGGAACCTCCCTGTGCACCCCGTCTGGGGGCTGGATGTAAGGGCTCCGACCGCAAGATGCTCTTCGGATGGGAGGGGTTAACGAAGTCCTGTGTCAGTGCCATGAGTCCAGACATTCAAAGGACCCCTCCTGCCACACGCACACGCACGCACACGCACACACACTCCTCCGGGTACCTGTCTGCACGCCTCCAAACATACGTGTGCACGTAGATCTAGAGGGGTGGGCAGACAGAGAGGCCATCACCTGTCACCTGGCCGGCGTGGATCCTGTCCGAGGGGGGCCTTGGGATGAACACCCTCATGCTGGGGACCGGGAGTAATTTTGATTTTGTGTTTGTGTGTCTGTTTCTATTGCGTCCTTAACAATTTCTGTTGTGCCCACCTGGGAAGTTCTGTTGTTCTGACTCTACTGTGAAGGCCTGACAGTGTCATATGTGACGTGGGGAAACCGCAGCCCGGCCCCCCTCCTGACGTTTCTGCCGCGTCTCACTGTCACTTCCACGTCAGGTCTCACGGTCCTGTCGTCATTTTACGACACTCGCTGTAAGGCGAGAGATTGATTCTGTTCATTACGTGCCTTTCCGTAGCTCTGTCGTTGCAGAGGAAGGCTGCCCGGGGGCCGGGGTGGAGAGATGCTCGGGGTGCCTGCGCAAACATCGGGGTCTGTCTCGGTGATTTGGGGCTGTACGTGGGAGGCAGGGGTTTGCACCATCCGACCTTTAGAGTCAACGATCCACACTTGATTTCTGCGGCCAGCCACTCAGATGAGCCGTGTGGGACCGTGGTTACCCTACGAAGGTGTTTGCACCATGAGAGAGTGGCTCCTCCCATGGACATGGACGGGCGACCTGAGTTTGGACGCTCACCTCAGGGGAAAAGCCCGAGAGCCCAGCGACACCCACCTGATGCCACTGTGGGGCAGGCCGGCCGACCCGGGCCAGTCCAGAACGGGTTTGGGACAGATCAGGGTTCTCGGCTGCCGTCTGGTCTTGGCAGTAGAACCCACCACACGAGGAATTTCCACAAGGAACACTTCTGGAGACAGACCCAGACTCTCCCCGAGCAGAAGGGAGTGGCGGGCCGTGCCTCAGTGCACGTGGCTTCTAAGAAGTCTGAAGCCCAGGATTTCATGACCATTCCCTGGTGAAGGCAGAGGCTACAAGTCTCTTTGAAAAGGATCACGTGTTTTCCTGGGAATTCTAAGGAAACAAATCAGAGATGTGAGTAGATTAATTGAGCATATGGACGCACAGAGAAGACATTGAAATCCATAGACGCAGATGAACAGGGAAAGGCGGGATGACAGAGTCAAGTGGGCTGACGTGGTGCGAAAACCCCACGAGGGAGAAGAGAAATCATGCCAGCCGTCAGCACGGCCATCCCCATTTCTGACAAGAGAAATATGCCTTCTTCATGGGATATTGTGTTTTCAGTGAGTCTCGTAATGAAATTTTGAAAAACCCAGTGATGTTGATCCAAATTTTAGCTTGGAAGCCTATTATTAAAATTGATAACACCAGCCTAATGCATTCTAAGTTATGGGTACAGGAGATGATAAATCTTGAAAATTTGCATTGTATAAAAATGTTTTAGTAGATGGTTTTGTAGTCAGCAAGATTAGCTGACTTTCTGATTGGCTCCTACAGTGCAGAAGAAGAGAGATAAATGCTGTATAATGCATATGTACCTCAAGGGAAGTGTTTGAAATGATAAATGGCTTTCTCGTCCGTTCACAAGCATTTACTTCTAATCATTTAGTACCATTTACCGTTTCGAATCTAAGTACCTGCAGGAGCGCGGGAGCTGTGCGGAGGCCTAGAGCCGTGGACGCTGGTCTCCTTGACCTTCTTGGCCACAGGAGACAGATGGGGTGCAGAGGCTGAGGCCCAGAGGGATTTCCATCGGGGTGGTTTCTCTCCATCCACACTTGCGAGGCTGCACCCCCGAGTCCGCTCGCCTGCCCCTTGGTGAGCTCCTGGTGGAGCCCGACATCTGTACCCTTCCACCGGGCCTGCTTGGTGTGCCTTACGCTCTCCTGGCTCCTAATATCGTGGGTCCCTTTCCCTGGAAGGAAAACTCTGAAGTCCCGACTTCCCGACCTCCTAAGGTGATCCTATTTCCTCCCCTTGGATAGATGTGGTCTTTTCCCCAGTTCCCAACATCAGGCCAGAGATGTGAATAACATGGCAAGTGACGGAGGCTGTCTGGAAATTAAAGGTGAAGTGTGGGATGAGGCAAGTTGCACTTCCTCCGGATCTGGATGAGCGGGGATGAGGGCACGGCAGGGGTCGGGTGCCTATCACGGCACAGGCCTCGGCCCCTCCTGCACCACCGAGGACTGGCCGCTGCAGGACCGCACGCAGTGTCTGCCTCGCAAGATGCATCCCTCCCACCCTGGCCACGGCTGCTCACACCCTCCCAGTCTGCTGGTCACCCTTTCAGTGTCCAAGCCCCTGTGATACCACCAGCTGTCACTTGACCGCCCTGAGGAGTTCCCAGCGGGATACAGACATGTTTCCCCCAATCCTGTGCACATGCATACATTCTGCCGTGTTCATCAGAATCCAAACCAAACCAATGAAAACAAACATGTCTCACAGCCACTACTTGGCCCAATTACTGGAGTCGATGAAACCCACAGGTGTGGCTAGCACAGCAGACGCAGACCGCACCCTCCACCCCCAGGACCACTTCGCCTGCCCCGGCCTGCTGTCCACATAGTCTTTCCCATTGTGCTGTCTTTCTGATTCTCTTACCTCGTGTACAACAGTTACAGTGAAGAGGGTTTGGTAGTAACTTGTTTCCCTCACCCTCGTGGCTTGAGCAGGAGACAGTAGACACTGTGTCTTGTCTGGAGTTGTAACCCTGCCCCCAGCTCGGCTGACTGAGAGATTGGGATGACTGCTAAGAATTATGGGGTTTCTTTTTCTGGATGATAAAAATGTGCTGGAATTAGAAGGAGGTAAAGATGGCACAACTGTGTGAATATACTAAAAACCACTGAATTGTGTAATTCAAATGGTGAACTTCAGGGTATATAATAAAATATATAACACCACAATTTTGAAAACGTGTGGACTTCTAGACCAGACAAGACAGTGAAGCCCCATTTCTCCCTGTTCTTTTCTGTGGCGCATGGCTACAAACTCAGAAACTCGGGGATAGGCAAGAGGAAGGTGAGCTGATGGGGGGCTCTGGAGATGGAGGAAGAGCACAGCACTGGAGTCTCATGCTCTCATCCAAGGGAACAAGGAAGCAAGACCCAGAGATGTCTGACCCCTCATGCAGCAACAGAAGATGTCCCAGCTAGGCTCACTACCCCCTCCCCCAATCCCGTGGAGGTTCCTATGACAGCATCAGCAGCCTGTCAGCGCCCGGTCCACTGTGGTCCCCGCCAGTGCTGTGGACAGGGCACTCTCTTTCTTTGCCAGGTATGACTCCCTCTCTTGCAGACATAAGTCAGCAAAGCTGGGAGGAGCCTCAGCTATGGCAAAAGGCCCAGCTGGTCTGGGAAGACCATGAGCTGCCCCCACTTGAGAGCCCCCTGCCCCGCCTGAGACCAGGCATTAGGGTCACTGGCTGGTGCCTCACCGCACTGGTCCCCACTGAGACACTAGGCCCGGCCTGGGGAAAGTGCTTTCCTCCCTCTCTGACAGCACCAGCATGAACCAGCGTAAGCCCTGCTGGCACCAGATAAGCCAAGAAAATGGAAATAGCACAGAAAGGCTGAAAATCAAGTTATTGGAACTGCGGCATGCAAGAGTTGGCCAGAACCCACAAAACAGGGTGATTTCCTACTAGAACAAACAATTTAAAGGCGACCCAGAGTCTCCTGGCATCATAGAGAAAATGTCCTGTCACACCAGGAACCAGGAAATCACAGCTTGAAGGAGAAAACCCAATAAACTGTCACAGACACCAAGATGAATTGGAAGTTGGGATTTTCTGATGAGAACTTTAAAGCAGGCATTATATAAAAAAAAAATGCTTCACCAGTCAATTAAAAATACTCTTGAAACAAACAAAAGAATGAGAAATCTCAGCAACAAAATAGAAGTTAAAAAAAGAGAGAGAGAACCAAAGGGAAATTGTAGAATGAAAATGCAAAACTGAATACAAGCTCTTGCTGGGAAAGCTCAGTAATGCAGCAGAGATAACAGAGAACAGAATCAGTGAGCTTGAGGACAGAACAGCAGAATTTGCCCAATCTGGGCAAGAGAGGGAAATCAACAGAAAACAGAAATGAACGGTGCCTCTGGGACCCGTGGGAAAATAACAAAAGGTCCAACATCTGTGTCGTCATAGACCCAGAGTTAAAGGAGGAAGGAACAGAGGGGGCTGGAAGAAATAATGACTGAAAGCTTTCCAAATTTGGCAAAAGCCCCAAACACACAGATCCAAGAGAGCCATGCAAAGCATACGGATTAAGCCCAAAGAAGCGCACACCAAGGCACTACAATTAACATTCTGTCATTTTAGGAATTTGGAATAAGGAATAAAGGAAAATGAAAATAAACAAAATCTTGAAATCAGCCAGAGAGCTCAATACGGTCACCAGCTTGAGTGATAGGGATGTCTCATCTGAAACCAGATGTAAGTGCCCCATTATTTTCCAATTGCTCAAAAGACTTTTTACTGTGAATTCTGTATCTGGCAAAACACCTTCAGGAACGAAAGAGAAATGAAAACATTCTCTGATGAGGAAACACTTAAAGAGTTTGCTGCTACCAGATCTACCCTTGAAGACTGGCCAAGCCAGTCCTTCAAACAGGGAGGAAATGACAAATGAAGAAATCTTGGAGCATGGGCAAGAAATAGAGGAAAGGAAAGAGTAGAAATATGGGCACAAGCAGTAGAGTTTTATAAATCATAGTTGATGATTAAAACAAAAATGGCAACACGACCTAATGGCCAAGACAATATTTAAAAGTAAGGAAGAGAAAAGGACCTCAGTAGCGGTGAGGAGTTCACACCTCTCTCCAAGTGGTGACATGCTGGCACCATAGACAGCTGCAAGTTTATATATACATCCAGAAAAACTACTACAGAACTATATAAAAAGATACACTAAAACCTCTATAAATAAAATAAGATGACATCCTAAAATGAGTTCAGATAACTCAGAGGAAGGCAAGGAAAGAGAAGCAGAGGCATGAGATGAAGAGAAACTAATAGAAAATAACAAAATGGCGGATGTCAGTGCCAACCTATCAGTAATCACCACAAATGTAAATGGTTGAAATACAGACATTTACAAAATGGAGGTTTGCAGAGTGAATAAAAACAAAACAAAGCAAAATGCACAATCCCACTATAAATTGCTTCTAAGACATTCATTCCATGTCCAACGGCAGCATACATAAAGTGGAAGTAAAAACATGAAAATATATACAGTGTGCCCCATGCAGACGTCAATTTTAAAAAAAGAAATGGCTCTGTTAATACCTAATAAAATGATTTCAAAACCAAGAAAATCATTTGGGACGTTATATAATGATATAAGGCTCAGTCTACTGGGAAGACATGACAATCCAAAATGTGGGTTCATCAAACAATAAGCTTCAAAATACATGAGACAAAACTTTTGGAGGTGTGGGTGCCATGGACTGGGGGAGGTTGTTGGGGGGGTTGTTATCAAATGGGGGCAGAGTTTCAGTTTTACAGGATGAAGAGAGTTATGGGGATGGACAGTGGTAGTGGCTCAGAACACCGTGAACATATCTAATGCCACAGAATTGTGCTCTTACAAATGACTAAGATGGTAAAGCTTATCCGTATTTTACCATAATAAAAACATGGGAGAGAAACAGAACTGACAGAGTTGAAAGGGGAAAAGATGAGTCCATAAGTGTGGTTGGGGAGTTTGCCACTGGCCTCTTGGCAACTGATAGGACTCTCAGACAGAAAGTCAACAGGGTAGGGAAGATCTGAAATATGAACTCAGCACCCAGGATCTAATTGAAATGTATAAAACCCTGCAGAGCTGCACAATACACATCATTTTTCAAGTGCTTAGGGATCATCTCCTGGGCCATGAAATAAACCTTAACGAATTTAAAAGCATTGAAATCATATGGAGTGTGCCCTCTGACAGTAAAGGAACCAAACTAGAAATGCATAACAAAAGCATCTTTAAATACATGGAAATTCAACACCACACTTCTACATAATCTGTAGGTTAAAGCAGAAGCCTCTAAGAAACTTTAAGAATACATAGATTTGAATTTAAAAAAATGCACAACATATGAAAATTTGTGGGCTACAGTTGAATTAGTGCAGAGAATGAAATTTATAATACTAAATGGTTACATAAGAAATGACAAATGGTCTCAAATGTAAGTTACTGCAAGGATCCAGAAAAAGAAAGGCAAAATTAACCCAAAACAAGCAGAAGGAAGGAAATAATAAAGATAAAAGTAGAAACAAATGAAATTGAAAATAGGAAAACAATAGAGAAAATCAATTAAACAAAAATCTGGTTCTTTAAAAAAGGAATGAAATTGATAAACCTTTATGAAGATGGAAAAACTAAGAGTAAAGAACAAATCAACAACATTATGAGCACACTAGAGGGCATCACTACAGACCCCATGGCATTTAAAGATACAATACAGGAATGCTGCAAGCAACTTAACTCTCACATACTCTGCAGTTTCAAAGATCAATTCCCTGCCACTTCAAACTATCAAAACTCAACCAAGAGGACATAGATGATCTAAATAGTCCTATAACCATTTTAAAATTTTAACCTGTAATTGAAAAGCTCTTGAAAAAGAAATCTCCAGGCTCAGAAGGTGCCATGGGAGAATTCTACTAAATACTTAAAGAGCAGTTAATACCAAATTTACATACTATCTTCCAGGAAAGAGAAAAGGAAACAAGCCCCAACACATCTTATGAGGCCAGGATTCCCTTAGTACCAAAACCAGACAAGGGCAGCACAGCAAAAAAGGAAACTACAGACCAATACTTCTCATGAACTTACATGAAAAAATACTCAAAAAATATTAGCAAACCGAATCTCACAATGTGTAAAAATAATTATATATCATAACCAAGTGAGATTTATTCCAGGCATGTGACATCTGAGAATCAATCAAAGCAATGCAACATATGAATAACCTGAAGAAGAAAAACCATATGATTACATCAAGTGAGGCATAGGAGGCATTTGACAAAACGCAACACCTGTGTATGAGCAAACGCTCAGCTAGTTAGGAAGAAAGAAGGCTTGGCCGCCCTGATCAAGAGCACCCACTCAAAGTTTACAGCTGCTCTTACATTTAAGGCTCAAATACTGAATGCGCTTCCCTTGAAATTGAGAACAAGGCAAGAACGTCCAATCTTACTACTTTCATTTGGTATAAACACAGTTCTGGAAGTTCTAGCCGCTGACAGGAGGCAAGGGAGAAAAGACCTACGGGTTGAAAAGGAAGAAATAAAGGCATCTCTATTTGCAGATGACACAATTATCTTTGAATAGAAAATCCCAAGAAATCTACAAACAAATCCCTAGAACAGATGAAGTCAGCAAGATTACAGAATACAACATCAACACACAAAAATCATTTGCAAATCTATGGTTTGCAGGTGATAAAACAGAGCCTAAGGAAATTTAAGTTAAAAGCACCATACTGTTCAGGATCACTTCAAAGAAAATTAAATCATCCACGTTAGTAGACACTGAGCAAACCATATACAGGATCTTTATGCTGAAAATTCAAAAACTGCAGATGAGAGTATTCCAAGAAGAGCTAAATAGATGGAGAGAAATGCCATGTTCAAGGATTGGAAAATTTCACTTGCTGAAGGTGCCAACCCCTCTCTCTCCCACTGATCTTTGTGTTCAACGCAATTCCTACCAAAATCCCTGTAAGATGTCTTATAAACATAGACATAATGATTCCTTAATTTCTATGGAAAGGCACAGGTCTTAAAATGTCTAAAATACTCCTGACAAAGAATAAGAAAGTGGCAGGAGCTGCTCCATCGATGGCGTGGCTTGTGGTGTGGCTGCAGTAAAGGGCGTGAGGTGGTGCTCTGACACGGGGTGGACGCATGGATCAGCAGAGCAGAGTGGAGAGCACACAGTTAGACCACACAGTACATCCAGCTGGTTTTTAACCAAATACAAAACCAGTCCAGCAGCGGAAGGGAGAAGCTTGTCGACAAACAGTCCTGGGACAAGTGGCCATCCGCAGGTGACAGTGGTGAACCCCCACCCAGTCTTAGACTTACAAAAAATTAACTCAAAATACATCATATAATTAAACATGAAATACATATTTTAGGAAAAAACACACAGAGACTCTATCTGTGATTAGGTGAACAGTTCTTAGACCTGACACCTGAAACACTAAAAGAAAAAAATTGACAAATTGACTCTCAGCAAAATTAAATGTTTTCCTCTACAGACATCCACATGAAGGGGTGAGGCGATGAGCTATGAGCTGTTTGGAGAAAATACCCACAAAGCACACATCTGACAAAGGGCTAGTATCTAGAATATATTTTAAAAACTCTAAAAATTTAACCTAAGAAACCAGCAACCCAATTAGAGAATGGGTACAGGGCACTAAAAAGCTTGCACAGATGGCTAACGGCCACGTGAAACAGTGTCCAAGGTCGTTAGGCAACGTGGAAATGCAAACAGAACCCGCAGTGAGATGTCACTACGTACCTGCTGGAACGCGCTGAGAGAACAGCAAGGTGGTTGCACGTAACAGAATGACTCACGCACTCGTGGTTCTGCCATTTCTTCTAAAACTAAGCTCGCAATTACACCCTCGAGTCTTTACCCCGGGGAAATGAGAACTTTCAGTCACACAAAATGGACATCAACATTTATAGCAGCTTTCTTTGTAAAAGCCGAAAGTGAAAACAACTCAGATGTCCGTCCCTCAACGGGTTAACGGTTAGACCAGCTGCGTCCCGTCCATGCCAACGAGGGAGTGAACTGCTGAGCCACACAACGTGGATGATCTCCAGGGAATTATGCTGAGCCAAGAAATCCAATCCTGAAAGATTGTTGCATCCTGTATGATTCCATTTATTTAACATTTGTAAGTGGAAAAATTTTGGAGACGGAGGACAGATTGGCGGCTGCCAGGGCTGGGCCAGGGGAGGTGGGGGCGGTTGTAAAGGGATCGTTGGGACGGAGCTGTTTGCTGCCTCGACTGCAGTTCTGTGGACGCACGATCCTACCCA
Organism: Ursus maritimus; assembly: GCF_017311325.1. Lineage (NCBI taxonomy): Eukaryota > Metazoa > Chordata > Mammalia > Carnivora > Ursidae > Ursus > Ursus maritimus. Next base: position 55,627,139 of record NW_024424564.1, read on the forward strand.
GGTGACACACCTGTATGGAACACACACACCGCAAATACCAAACAGCTGGGGAAATCGGAATAAATCGGTGGATTGTATCTCTATCAACATATTCTACCATGAGTCTGTGAAGTGTTACCATTGGGGGAGACGCAGCAAGGTGCACAAGAGATCTCTCTGCTGTTTCTTGCAACTGCATGCAAATCTCAATAAAATTTAATGAGTCCATGTTTACAAGTAACTCCAAAACCAGAGCCCACGTTAGGAAGATTCAAGATTCAGCATATCGCATCAGACCACCTTGACAAGCTAGCGGGGGGTTTTGTTGGACCAGAGCCGCGTGCCTCTGGGGAGGGGACGGGGCGCAGAGGAAAGGTGTGTGGAGAGCCCCGGGGGTGAGGCGTACCCTCTGTCCTCTGTGGACGGGCCGGGCTGACGGGCGCCCAGGAGAGGTAGGGTCGGCTCCGGGGCATGGTGAGGCTTGGATCCGTTGAGATGCGCCCCTCCCCGTGATTGGAGGGCATGTGCGGGACCTATTTGGGGGAATTCCTTGTATTTTCACAGTATTTCGGACAGCCGTACGAAAGGCGCTCGCGCTCCTCGGCAGGGGTCTCTGCTCGTGATCAAGCTCCAGATGTGCGGGCGGAAATGCTCCTGAGTCATCTCCTCCATGAAGCCAGGCTCTGGTTTTGGAACGTTCCACGGACCAAGCTGCACTGGTTTGCATTTGAAGCATTTGAGGCAAGACAGGAACTCAGCCCTGAAATGAGGGTAATTGGTGGCCATGAAAAGGGAAAAAAAAAAAAAAACGCTGCTTTCGAAAAGAGCTTCATGTCTCAGTGCTGAACGCGCCTCCACTGCAGGACTGTGGGCGTCGTCCGGGGGCCCCAAGCAGGCAGTAGCCTCGTCCCCACACCTGCCTTTGTGCTGAACCCCGGGACGGAGCCCACCATCTGCAGAAGCCTTTCTGGGCCAGGCAGGAGGCCTGGGACTGGGCCACTGGGGGGTCCTGGCACTTGGGGCTGAGGCTGTAGACAGGCCTGGGGATGAGGACACATCAAGCAGGCCACAGCCCAGGGTTCACTGTCTGTGGGGTTCCTGTGTTTGGGGTCTGAAGGGCAAGGGCAGGGAGAAGAAAGGCTCCGTCGTTCAGAGTCAGAACTGCTCGTGAGCCCCTGGATCTGGAGAGGCCCTTGGGGACGGCCTGTCACACCTTCGCACAGTTCCATCCCTTCCCCACCTGGTTCCTGGCTGGGCTTGCAGTTCGCTGAGAGAGGTCACACAGGAATGGGGGGCGGAGGAGGCAGTCAGGTGGGAGGGTCCAGGGTTTCCCAGGCAAGCTCAGGACGGCCTCCTGCTTCCACGCTGGACCCTCCAGGCTGAGACCATCGTGGCAGCTCCCCGGACGTTTCCACTGCAGAATCTCCCAGCAGCGGGGAAACCACCAGCTCCCTCTGCGATCCCCCCAGCCCTGCATGAGGGAAGGGAGGGCCACTGAGGGACGAGCCAGCACAGTCGAGCTCAGCATACGCTGTCCAGCTGGGGTGTGACGCCCACAGAGCCAAGCGTGCAGGGTTGTCGTGAAGACAGAATGAATCAAGGGTGGAGCTGTCCAGCAGCTACCCTGTGCCCAGTGCTGGAGCCAGAGCTCCGGGACAAGCGAAGGTGACCCACGCATGGTGCCTGCACGTGGGAGAAGCTCCAAGTTCCACCACATACGTCAGGGCTTGGGATCTGTCCATTGGGAGGGCTTGGGGCAATTTACGGGGCAGATAAATAATCCCCTTTCCTGTCCCCGAGTCTGGAGCCCATTGGGAAGTGGGATGTGAGGGAGCAGCAGATGGAAATCACCTGTCAGCTTTATGGCTGAAGAGCCTGGATGGAGAAATGGATCCAGATCCCTGCCTCCATCCAGCCATCCAGGGGCAGATGTCCGGGGTCAGCAGGGGCAGACGTCCGGGGTCAGCGGGATCTGCACAGCAAGCACGTGTCTGGCCATGTCTGGGGAAAGACTGGGCCCCTCAACACGGGGCTTCTAAGTGATGGCCTCACCAGGTGGTGGAGGTGAGCTGTGGACACTGCCTGACAACCAGCCGGCTCCCTGAGTGGGTGGGGGAGGCCCAGGTGGGGGTCCCTCTAGGGAAAGTTCCAGAATGGAAATAGAGGGGTGGTCTCCCCAGCAGTAGAGCAGAGGTGGGAGGGCTGCCATGCTCGTCGACTCCGGAGAGTAGCTGGGTCTGAAAGTCCGTCGACATCTGAAGTCGGGAAGCCCTGGATTAGTGCCACTCTGTAGGCAGCTCCCCTGGGCGGAGGGCGGGGGCTGATATCGACCACTCAAGGGGTGACTCGAATTCTCCCATCTATGGGAAAGGGGGGACACCTGCCCCACTTACGGAGGGTGACCATAAAGTTGGAAAAGTGGCTCAGGACCACACGTGTTCCTGGGTTGGAACCACACTCGAGACCTGGCAGCCACGGCTTCCGGCACCCCATGGACGGCTCCCGTGGGGCAGGAGGCCCTGGACAGAAGCCCTGACTGGGAACCCCACCCCCCAACCCTGCCTAGTGCCTGCACTCAGCCCAGGGCGTGGCTCCCCATGGGAGGTCATTGCCGACCCCTCTCCACCCCCACGTCCCCCACCCCACGCCGCTGGAGAGTAGGAACTGGCCCTTAGTAGATGCTCACGGCCGTGGATGCTGGGTCGGGAGGTTCTGGATGCTTCATGCACGGTTGTCTAGCCCTGACAGGCCAGGCTCCCTGGAGGAGATCCCCACGCCCCTGCCAGTCTCAACAGATGGAGCGATCCACAGCTGAGATTCTCTTGCGTTCCATGAAAGTGGGGAAGAGCCCAGCAGCACTCCTTCAGAGAGAGCCCTGGCCAGGGCAGGCTGCATGGGACCCCCTCTCTGAACCCCAGGGGGAGCCAGGAGCCTAGCCCCTGCCCTGCCTCTCCCTGCTTTGGGGACTCCTGGGGAGGCACCTCCAAGCCTGAGCGGAGCCCCCGGCTGAAAGGGTGTGCCTTCCTTCAAGGCCCGACTCTCCACAGCTGTTTCCCGCAGCCTGCCCATGGCCGTGCCTCCGGCCCACGGCTGCACTGCCCACCACGTCTGGCTCCCTGCCCCACCTGGTCTCCTTGCCTCGCACACACCTGGGAAATGGGAGGCGAGTTTGTGTCTCCCGTACAAGCCTCACACAAGTGACTCCCACCTCAACTCCCAACAGCCCCCAACACCAGGTGGGCTCCTTCCAGAACTCACTGAGGCTCCAGGCCCCGCAGCCTCAGAGGGGAAGGTAGCCTGGTCCCGCCTCCTGGGTTCTGAGTCCCTTCTTTCCTATGGGCGACGTCAGGGTGAAAAATGCAATGCAATAGTGAAAACAAAGAAAAAGCAAAAAGTCAGCTTCACTGTGAGGCTGTATTACACATGTGCGCACCTGTGTGCATGGACACGTGTATGCATTTCTGAGTGTGTGTGCACGTAGACGTGTGTGTGCATGGATGGGCCCGTGGGCGCATGTGTGCGTGTGCGTGTGCATTTCTGAGTGTGTGCATCTGTATGCATGTGGGCGCATGTGTCCGCAAGCACGTCCATCAAGGTTTCACGTCCCCAGCAACCCTGAAATCTGCTGGTAACTTGCCCTCTGCCATCTTGCTGGTCATGAGGAACAACCGCTCAGGGTCCACGTCCTTGTCCACAGGAGCTGAGCGCCGAGCAGAGGGCATGGGGGTGACCGGCCAGGGCAGGGAAGGCCATGCGGCACCTGTGCTGTGCTCATCCGTTTGCACCCTGGTCCTTTCTACTCCCCATCGCACCCTGCTGAAGGCCCCCCGCCACACCAGACACAGGGTCAAGTCCAGGCCACAGCCTGTGTGGACGGAGACAAATGCAGGGCACAGAGCCCTCCCTGCCCGGCCCTGGAACACACCCGGCTGGTGAGAGAGGCTGGGTGTCCCAGGCAGGGGCGTGGAGTGGGCAAAAGCCGGGTGGGTCACGCCGCAGGACAGACAACAGAGCACGACGTGTCCCCTAGGCGCTGGAGTCCTGGCGCTGTCCTGCGGGGCCTCAAGGGCCGTGGGCCTCAGGCTCACGGTCCAGCTTCCTTCACACTGACCCCAGTGCCAAGCATCTCTGGGGTCTGTGTGGCCACCTGGCAGGGGGTCTCTGGGGGGGGGGGTCGGTCATCACGGGGGGGGGCATCCCTTCAGGGACAGGTTTCTCCCTTCTGTCCTGAATTTAAAATGCGCCAAAGGTTCATGAAGGGAAATCGCTCCACTGCGCGGACCCTAAGGCAGGTGGAATGGCCACCGTCCCTGTGTCCCAGCCTATGCCGTTGCCCCACCCGCGGCTCCGGGCTGGAGTGCCAGGGTTGGGTCTGTCCCCAGCAGCCACGTCCATCGTGCCTGGGGCTTGGGCACTGCTCTGGGAACAGCAGTCTGTGACCTACCCCACCGGCCCTCCCGTCCCGTCTGCTCTGAGCCCCGGCGGTCCAGTCTCCGGCATTCCCGAATCTGGAGAACCTTGCTGTCCCCTCTTCCCTCCCGCCCTCCACCGCGCCCTGCCGACCCCGCTCTGTTTCTGGCCTGGAACCTTTAAAAGATTTTCGCAAATATGAATGTGTCGCAGAGAAGAGCTTATCTCATTACAGACCAGCTGAACAACTGGGCTCTCCCCCACAAATACGTAAATTAAAACTTGACAGCCAAGTATCTCTTATCTGAGGAGAAAGAGTCATCACCACGGGAGCATGTCCGCGAGCCGCCTAAGCAGACACCACGGTTCTGGGGCGTCTGCCATCGGCCGAGTCCCTGGGAACACCGTGCTCTCTCTCCACTGGACGGACTTGAGTGGCTCTGGGTTCGACGCCTCAATCTGAGTGCTCCCGGCGTCCCGGGACAGCATTCCGATTTCCCGGGGGCTGCCAGCTCCCCATGAGGACCAGACGCCTCATTCCATAACCAACAAGCTTCTCCGAGGCGGGACTGGGCTGGGACTGGGCCGGGAGGAGAGGACAGATGGAGTTCAGAGGGGATGCCCATGAACCCACATGTGGGTCACAGGGTTAGCGATGGAAACACCCAGAGTGGGGTGAGGTGCCCTGGGCAGGCTCTGGGGCCCGAGAGGGTGGAGATTCTGGAGGCCGTAAGGAGGATGGACAGGCCGCCATGGGACCCGAAGGGGGACAGCAGCATTGGGCTGGGCTTCATCGTCCGCGAGCCCCCTGCATCCAGCCTCGTCCTTCTGCCCGCGACGCGCTCCCGAGCTGCCCCTGGGCTACGACTGGTTTCCTGTCTGGCCGATTGAGTCCCCTGAACTGCGTGTGATGTATCCACACGCAGGCCCTCACAGTCGTCTTTACGAGGACCAGTGCCCGCACACCGCTAGCCATGCCGACCCCTCCACGTTCAGACACAGTATTCAAAACAGTTTTGGGGAGAAAGCATTAAATTGCTCATTCTATTGAGCTGCCTAATTAGAAGAAGCCAGACCCTTTGGTGGAGATGCCGGGGTGAGGGGCTCGGTGAGACTTCCCGCGTCCCCGGAGGGACCACGTTCACGGACACGGCAGGCTGTCAGCGTGCGCCGGGTTTCTTCAGGAAATCTAAATTTCATTTTCCTCTCTAGGTCAATTTTCCATGATTAGAAAAGAGGGAGGCCAATCATTGAAAGGACTTTTCCCTGTCTTTTCATGGGAATAGTAGAAAGAACATCTGCTCGAAGCACACGGGCATTTTTCCCCCTTAAGCATTTAAAAGAGAGACACAGAGACAGGAAACAATGAAAAGACCACGTTTGCTGCCATTTGGGGAAGACCTGGTTTATCGCTAATCCTGCCGAGAACCGGCATGCAGAGCAGCCGTGACAGCCAGGGACCCTCACAGCCCGCCCAGGAAGACCCCCGCTCACTTGCACAGTCTCTCGGGAGTTTCCCAAATGCTGATCCAACAAGGAAGTTTTTCCTAATTAGCAAAATAATTAAGACAGTTGTGGGGAAGGTACAGGATGAGGGGAGTAGGAGCCATCTCGAGGAGCACAGCGCGGCGTTCTCCCGGAAGACACAGAAGCCACAGGAAAGATGGGGGGTGCATTCTGTTTCCCTGCCCCCCCCCCCAGCTTCTTCGGAAAATTCCAAAGCAGAAGCAGAGCTCTAGTTCTGAGCAAATGCCTTGGACGTCAAGTACCACCTGACCCTGTCCTGACACCTGCATATTGTGGGGGACGGGGAGGACTGTGGGGGACGGGGAGGACTGTGGGGGACGGGGAGGACAGCAGGGGGATGAGAGCACAGCTCTGAGCAGAGTGGAACCGGAGACCAGAATGTGCAACCTCGGAATCTGGGGAGGAGATGGAGGCCTTGACCTGAGCCGGGGGATCCGGCCACCAAGTACTGAGTGGTCAGGACAGACGGGGCTGCCTGAGGTCCCTGACCTCTGTTCACCACATCTGAGCCCAGGCACAGCCCTCCTGCCCTCCTGCCCTGTGGCCTCCAGGGCTGAGTGCCCTGGCTCCAGAGCGCACAGCGGGCACAAGACCCCGTGCAGGGACTTCTGCTCAGCCGTCCAGAGCCCGTTTTTCTGCTACATAAATACACACCCATAGGTGTCTGACCAGGGAGCTGCCACCCAGGGCCTCCGTGGGCCCCTTCCTTGTATCTGGGATGGGTCCCCGCGTCCCGGCAACACACCGTTCCTGTCCTTCCCACAGTGTCCTCACCTTCTTCAGCATCAAGCCCGTGAGTGTGGCAGGGAGCACTCGGGAGCACCGGGGCTGCCCCCAGGGACCCGTGAAGGCCTGCGGCTTCCCCTCCGTCTGCACGTTTCCGCTCCAGCACCCAGAGCACCTGGGATGATGAGAATGTGCTCTCGTGCACATGACCTCATGACACAGACATGCACTGGGGGGTGGGGGCAGCACGCAGACCCCCAGGGGCCCACGCACCCTTCAAACATCGATGCACCGTGCTCACCCCAGAGACAGGAGGACGGCTGGCACCACGACCCCTGTCCCCGAGCGGCAGGCACACATTTGTCCGTGGAGCAAATGAATCCGTCCAGCATTCGCTGGCCTCTACGACTGTCCCCTCTGCTCAGGAGCACCCCGTGACCTACTCATCAGAGAGTGGAAACATCGATCCCAGAAGTCCCACGGTCACCTGCCATGTCCCGCTGCGGAGGGAGGTCGGTGATCCCCACGGACACGCTCGGGAACGTGTCGCTGTCCGAGAGCAGCACGGCCGAGGCCCCTCGGGGGAGCAGCCACGGCGTCCCTCGGGGGCCTGGCCTTCTCTGCAGGGTCTATCGTCACATCCACCCTGTGAGTCTCCGTTTCTGAGGTCCTGTGGCGTGGACACATCTTTCCTGAGCTCCTCCCTGTCTGGGGACTCCCAGGGGGCCGGTCCCCCGAGCTGGCAGGCTGGGCTGCCTCTGCCCGACCGCCTATGGCAGTTATGGCAGACGGCGGCTCCACCCGCCAATCTGTGGTGTCCACACACTGCAGGTGTTTTCATGGCTGTGCCCCACCCACAAGTATCAGTTTCTCCATCAGGATGGGTCAGCTGTGTTGATGGCTGGCACCAAACAGGTTGATTTTCTTGGTGGTGAGGCGTCAGGCGTGGGTTAGCTGGCCCTTTCCACCTCCTAGCTCTGCCATCTGGAGTCACGACGGGGCCTCGGGGACACCAGCTCCCGCCCGCCTTGGCCAGGGAGGGACGGGGGCCCGTGCTCCTCTCCTGCTGACGGACCACAGGCAGCAGAGGAGCCCAGGAACGGTAAAGAGTTGGCCATCAGACGCTAAACCAGACAGGGAATGAGCACTGGAGAGAATCACGAAAACCGCAAGCCGGTCCTTCGAGAAATAATCTAACGGAATAGGCAAACCTGGCCCAGGACGTCAGAAATAAAACTGAATTCCCAATGGGCGAACGACCCAACTGCTAACACTGAACTGGGAACACACTGGGGGGAGACTACGGGATGACACCGGTGACCCTGAGTTAGGAACGGGGGCGTTACTCAGGACCAGAGCAGCCCGAGCCATACGGGACACGACTGGTTGATTCGACCACATTAAACCCAGAATTTCTGTTCGGTGAGAGACAGCAGATCGCTGAGGGCCAAGCCGGAGGCCCGTGGACGGCACTGGGGTGCGAGCGCCGACGGGCCGGTAGAGCACAGAACAAGCAGGACGAAGAGGCACCACGAACGCGGGCAGCCGAGTAAAGCTCCGGGCGAGGGTCTGAATGGACATTTCATACAAAAGGGAAGAAAAAGGAAGGCCAAGAACTTTTTAAATGTCTGAACTTACTAATAATCAGGAAAATAAAAGTTCAGGCAACATAATACAAAACTCCCACCCTTTGGATTATCCGACCTATAAATAGCCAGGATGGTGAGGACAGCCTGGGGGGGACTCCACGGAGGACAGGTGAGCGGGATCGCCCACGTGGGCGGCGCTCGGCAGGGACGCTCGCGCAGCAAGCGCACAGTCCCCGTGACCCGGAAACCCTCCTTCCGGACGCCCAGCCCACAGAGCTTCCGCCGCGTAGGGACGGGAAGAGGCTGCAAGCACGTGGACGCTGCACTGTTTCCGACGACACCAACATTGCCGAGATAACCGAAACGATCGTCGGGGTGGGTGGGAATAGGACCGTGCGGTGAGAATGGGCAAAGACCTGTGTCTATGGACGGACGGTTTCAGAGACTGTGCTGTGTGACAACGTGCAGAATGAGTCTGTAGTACAAAACACGGTGGCACCGATGCAGGGTGGTGTCACGCACTGTGCGGGGACGCGTGCATCCTCACTGAGGGACAGAAGCCTTGACGAACACCCGATTAAGGGGAGCGGCTTAGCTGAGCTAGAAATAGCTCCAGCAGCACCCCGAGAAACCAGTTAATGTAAACGCAGATGGAGCACAGTGAAAAACTACACTTCTCTCATAAAATTGTGAATTCTAAAGGCCAAAACCCAGGACTTGTGTGCGGTTCTGTGCTGACGCAAGGGTGATGGGCTCCCACTCTTTTTCTGCTCCACCATCCTTTGTAAATAGCTTCTGTTGTCAAGGTCACCTCGTGTTCCCAGAGGGCTGCCAGTGCTCCAACAATCCCACCTCTACTCTGGGCCAGTAGCAGGAGGAAGTGGAAGGAGACGAAAGGGTGCAGTCCCTGCCTCACAGTCACTCCTGGGCAAGGAAGGGGCTGGAATGACGAACAGAAAGGAGTTTCACTTACAGCTGTAATATTTTTTTCAAAAATAATGATCAGACACAAATACAGACAATTTAAAAACTCTGTTAAAGGCATTGATAAGTGAAGAGTGTTTTTTACACTATTTGCTGTGGTTTTATTTATATTTGGAATGGTTAGCAGGAAGAAACATGAATAAAATGGAGATGCATTTAATACATTGATTTCTATTAATGATATGAAATGATTCACTGACTTACAACAATAGTAAAATAGCAACTACTCCCTCCTGGGAGGACGTCAGCACCGTCAAGAAAGAGCAGAGCTTTGCTTCGCGGAAGCCCTCCTCACTCATTGATTGAATGATGCGTCCCGCGCCTGAGCTGTGGGTCTCGCCTTCTTCCTCCTGTGTCCTTCCAGGCCTTTCCTTGTGCTTTTCCCAATCAAGAATGATGCCTTCTGTCCACTGAGCACATGTGGCCTCAGTCACAGCCCGTCCACACACCCCTGGACAGCTGCCGTGGCTCTTCAGTGCCGTGCCCGCCTAGAGCCCACCAACCAGGGACACGAGTAATGGCCTCTAAGTGCCCGCCTGCAGGAGTCGGTCCCGATCACCTGAGCCTGGGTGGCCTTGGCGCCGTGCTCCCATGAACTCCAGGCATGTGTTCTGCCCACTGTGCACCCAGGGTCTGTCCCAGGCCCCCCAGGGCAGGTGCCTCGCTGGCGCCTGAGCCGACGCCCAGCGCCCGTGGCTGCTGGATATGGCTATAGAAGAACCGCCAGGGTTGTGAGCAGCGGGTGTCCTGCAGCCAAGCGAGGGAGACAGCCATCAACACGGCCGCGTTTTGACTTCATCTGGTGAATGGTTCACGCCAGCCATCACGTGCGAGGTATTCAGCAGCACACCCGCCCCGCCTCCCCCTGCGGCGACGGCGGATCCCAGCATCCATCCCGTCTCTCCCTGTTCATCCGTTATTTGTCTCTTTATCGACCATATTTTCTGCAGATCTGCTGACTGGCCATTCATTATGCATTTCTGCCAAACAGGATCTTGATTTCTGACCCTTCAAATCACTTCTAAACACGCTACTTAAAATGCACACTGGAGTCCTGAGCAGGCACTGGGGGACATTTATTTAAGGGAGAGGCAGGGACCTGGGGGGCCTGAGCACCCCGACTCCTACCCACCCCCCCAGGTGCCACCCCAGCTTCAAATCTGCCCATCCCCCACACACCTGCTACCCCCTCAGGAGTCGGGGTACCTCCTTGGAGCCTTGACGCCCGCAGGAGTAGAGTGAGGGGGGAGATGGTACATTATAGCCCCAGGAATCTGGAGGGAATGACGGTCAATGTGAGGTCGTGTTTGCCCCACATGCAGCACGGTGCACCCAGGCGTTCCACGGCGCATGGAGTGATTCCAGCCAAGCATGCTGGGCCTGGGTGGGGGCTCGTGGAGCAGAGGCAAGCTTGGCTGGAACGGTTCTTGGGGTTTCTACGTCACACACAGGGCACGGATGGGGCAGGAAAATCCTGAGCGGAAGTGGCCGCCTCTTTATATGGGGACGGCCGTGCCAGCCCCGCCGTGGGCGAGCCATCCCAAGGCCGGGAAGGGAGGAAACTGGCAGTTGGCTATCAATAAGCTGACAACAAGTAAGGCGACCTGCTGAATTAGAATGCGAAGTATCTCTTCCCGTTCCCTGATAAGCACTGAACGGCAAAATCGCTAGTCTTTCCATGGGAGAAATTAGCATTAATAAGATAAAACCGTATTTGGAATAACTGACATTTTGATGAATGTGCCGGGAGGATTGGATGTGAGTCTTTTGATGGATAATATTTTGGGTTGCCTCAGGTTCCGCTTAATTGTTCCTTCTCCGTTCTCGCCTCCCGAGAAGTGAAATAGAAACCGTCAGCGATGCTGGCATCCATCTTTCAGGAGGCAGATGCATGGCTTCTGCGCCTACGGGGCTGGGAGCCCAGAGCCGCCGGGACTCGCCTCCCCTCGGCCCAGACCGCCAGCCGCCTGCAGGCAGACCTCGCGCCGTGGCCCCCTTCCCGCCTGACGGTGCGCAGGTGCGGCCACTCACAGACGAGGCTGTTCACGCGGAGCAAGCGCCCTCAGCGCGACCTCCAGCTCCCAGAGTTAGGCCAGCGATGTCTGGAGCCCCACAAAGGGGCGTGCAAGTTAATAGAACGCACAGAGCAGCACCCCTGCCCTCACGTCCCTTCCAAACAAGCCAGTGGCCTGAGCCACCTCGGGACGTCTCCAGCTGGTTTCTTCTGACCTGTGGGGTGCAGATGCCCCAGGGGTGACCTGTCTGCCCGGAGCCTGGACTGCAGGGGCACAACCCCCACAGGTGAGCCTCCTGCCCCCACCTCCCGGCCGCCCTGCTTCCAGGCTGCCCTCTGCTCTCCCGACAGGGCCCTGTGGTCTCGTCCGGTGGAGAACAGCAGCTCGGGCTCCCCACACCCGTCAGGAACCACCCATGGAGGGGAGGATGGAATCCCTCCAGGGAAGGGGGCAGATCAGCGGGGAAGGCGGCAGAGGAACGTGGATTCCTGCAAAGGGGGCGCTTCCCTTCTGGGAAGGGGCGCAGACCCGCAGCCATATGTGCGGAAGGGAACGTGACCGGCTTCCAGCTCAGCTCGCGCTGGAATGAAGAGCAGATGCGTCAGATAATAAAATATTAAAATATAAAACAATAAAATCTTAGAAGAAAGTGAGTATCTGTATAACCTATGGTTCAGGCAAATGTGTTTAATGAATATTGGCAACTAAGAAGCTATTAAAGACAAAAATTATAAGAAACATATGTCACTGCATTTAAACAAATGTGTAACATAAGAAACTGTAGCCCCAAAGAAAAATAACCGGGAGACATTTTGCAAAGCACAGAACAGTTAGAGGGCTCATAGCTACAATATGCGGAGAGCTTGTAAAATGGATTTTTAAAAAGACACGAGAAAATTAGCCAAAGTCTATGGATAGGCACTTACTAGAAAACCCCCAAATGGCCAAACACAGTATGCAAAGTCAAACCATGTGACAAGTAGCCAGAAAATGCAAATTATTTTAATAAGGAAATACCAATGTTCGCCTCTCAGGCAAAAATCGCCAAGGTGACACAGTTTGCAGGGGCTGTGGAGGCTCTCGCGCTCTCACGTTACTGCTGGCGCTGGGAGTCACAGCTGCTCCTCCGGGGGGCCATCCGGAAATACACGTTCCAAGCAAAAATACAGAAAACTGTGGGCTCGGCTTTCCATCCCGAACATTCGTCCCTGAGAACTAAGTACAGCTGGGCGCGAGGGCGTCCGGGCCTCGGGGCAGGAGAGAGGAGGAGCACGAGGTGTGGCGGGAGGCGGAGCTGGTCCACGGCTGCATACGCACCCCTCCCCCACCGCACGTGCACGATCGCGCACAAACACTGCGGAGCGGTGCGGGGAAAGGAGGACACCCCGTGGGTCTGTATCCAGCAAGACGGGACGTGGTGTGTGCTGTGTGTGTTTGTGTGTGTGATGACTAGCCAAGTGTTCTCGGTGTCCAGCACGCCGTCTCAAGGCTGCATCATTCCCGGGGACCTGGGCCAACCCCAGGCCGAGTCCCCCGCGCTGGCTCTGCTCCCACTCTGCCTGTGAGTCCACGGGGCATCTGACACGGAGGGGTGGGGGTCAGGGATGAGGGGCCTGAGAGCGAAGCCCCCGGCCCCTGAGTGGGTCCAGCGCTGGTGTCCAGAAGCAGCAGGTGGCCCCGTCTGGAGTCCAAGCACACACCGTGGTGTGAAGAGGGCACGGGTCTGTGGCCCTGCGTCTGCCAACTCCGTGCTCAGGGCCTTGGGAACCCGGCAGCTGGGGCTTCCTCCAGGCTGCCCCTCTGTCCCTGCCCACCTCCCCACACCTTCCACAACCTTCTGCATTGTGCTTCACACCCACTGTACAGGTGACAAGCCTGAGGTCCTCAGAAGTCAGGCCAGGCTCCTGGGGCAGGAGACAGGTTCAAACATCTGCCCTCCCAGGCCCAGGATGTCGTCCGAGGACGTACCCCATGGAGAAGCCCTGGGTCACAACAGCCCCGCAGGTATGGACGCCGCAGGCTGTGGGTCTGCCATCCCGCCAAGACCCCAAGGGGTCAGGCAAGGAGGAGCCGGAAGGTGCTGGCCAGACCAGTAGCCACTCCCCATTCTTTATTCCTTACCTTCCAAACACCACTGCTGTCTCCCAGTATCTCATGCGCGTTGTCATCACCCCTTTTCAAGAGGACAGGAGCCGGGGGGGGGGGGGCCCC
>NW_024424564.1:55640589-55662465 GCF_017311325.1 Ursus maritimus
GGGGGGGGGGGGTCCCCATGGCAAGGACCTTCCTCCTGCGTTACCCACCCCCGCCCGCCACGAAGAGCGGCACGCTGTGACCCTGCCAGCGCTCTGCAGAGGTTGGCGGAGCCGAAGCCGGTGACTCGAGCTCTGGCAAAGCCATGGACGCAGGGGTCTGGGGCAGGGAACCGGGAACGAGGCCCGGGAAAGGTCGCTGCGCCCTGGGTAGAAGGGGCCAGAGCAGCGCAGAGATCGCAGGACAGCAGCCAGAGGACGATGTTGGGGGATGGAGAGCAGGGCGCTACAAGACTTGGCTGGTCTGCCCACCATGTGTCCTTAATTCACTGCTGGGTCCGAGCCCGGGAGGCCCCCAGCCCTGGCCTGAGACTGGCTGCATCTGCTCCGCCGCCAGGAAGGACACAGGGCTCCGTGGTCTGCGCACAGCCTGGGCCCCGCTTCCCACCCACCTGAAATCTCTGGGGCAGAATGTGCCGCCGATGGCTTTGGGGGTGCGGTCAGAGGGCCAGTGCGCGGGTGCGGAGAGTGTGCGGGGGCGTGCATGTGGGGACGGCACGCGCGGGGCAGGGGGAGGGGCACACGGGCGGGGGCAAGTGTGTGCAGGGACCCGCGTTTTCGGGGGCGTGCGGGGGGGGGGGGTACGCGCCAGCGGGGACGCGCATGCTCGGCCCTGGGGCAGCCACTCCGGAAAGCAGAAAGGAGGACGAATTAAAGACAGAACTACCAGAAGATCCAGCAGCTCTACTTCTGGGTATTCTCCGAAGGAAACAAAAACACAAAGTCAGAAAGCCATCTGCACCCCCACGTTCACCGCAGCCCCTCTTCCAATAGTCAAGATAGGGAAGCAGCCCAAGTGTCCATCAGGGACAGCGGGTAGGAAGAGGAGGCGGGTACACAGTGGGACACTGCTCAGCCCCAGGAAAGACGGAGGACCCGCCGTTTGTGAGGCCGCGGAGGGACCTCGAGGACGTTCCGTGAAACCCCCAGACGGAGAAAGTCAAGTACCGCGCAAGCTCTCATGTTTGTGGAATCTGAAAACACATACACACCACGAGCCCAGAGACGCAGAACGCAGCTCCAAGGTTGCGTGGGCCGGCGGTGCGAGAAATAAAATAGAATTTGAAAACCGCAACCTAAAAGTATATGTGTGTGTTGCGTTAGTGCTCTTTTATTTCTAAATGGTTTAATTCTAGCACAGCTGACACGCAACGTTACGTTGGCTTCAGGTGCAGCGGGCGCGCGACGTCGGAGGGTCTGCTGCGCGCGGCACCAGCGCCACCTGTCCCCGAAGGTCGCTATCACGGAATCACTGGCCGTGCTCCCCAGGCGGTGCCTTCCGCCCCGTGACTCGGTCCTCCCTCCCCGTGACTCGGTCCTCCCTCCCCGTGACCCGGTCCTCCGGCCTAACGACGTCGTTGGATGCAACACGCGTGTGTGCCTCTGTGTATCGATCAAGTTCGATCTCTTAGTATTCCTACTAGTTGTTGAAGGTCTCCCCAGGAGGCTCCCAACAGTAAAAAGAGAGAGAAACAGTGAAGGCACAACGGACGGGTCTTCGAGGATGAGGCTCCTGGGACGGGGACGCCCTTCGTGTGACGCTGCCCCGAGGCGAGCAGGGACGCTGACCACCAGCTAACCAGAACCGCACACGGGGGCGGAAAGCAGAGCAGCGGCCGCAGCCCTATAGACGCGGCCGCTGGTGTGCCGGCTTGATGACCCCAGCCTCCTCTCCGATGTCCTTGGCGGTCACTCACGCATCCATCCACTGGCTCCGCGGATCAGTGGCAGCCCCCGCCGCGCCCCGGCCCACGTGGGGAGCCCAGCGGGAGCATCAGCCTCTGGCTTTGTCTTTCCGGAGTTTTTCGGCGCGGGAGTGGGGGGGGAGGCGGGGAGACTGTCGCGGCCCGAGGTCAACCAGCTTCCCCCGGGATGTTAGTGGGCTTGCACAAAGCCGGAGCGAGGGGCCCACAGGTCACCGGGCAGGCGGGGAGGTCACGCCGTGGCCCGTGTCAGCCTGGGGACAGCGGCGCTCACCCCCGAGGAGACGCCTAAGGCAGCGGAGGGCGCGCTGGGCCTGGTGAGTGCCGTTTCCACATCCGGGGACCTCAGGTTGGCGGCCCTCGACCGTAGCTGCTGTTCAAGAGGGCGAGCTCTCCCGGGCAGGGTCCCGGAGCCCCCGAATCAGCCAGGCCTGGCGCGCGTCCCTCTCCCTGAGCGCCTACTGAATGCACTGTTGCCCAGAGGTGCTGCCACCGCGTGCGTGATGCTCCCCAGTCCGCGCTGCATGGCCGGGCTCCTAACGCCACGTGTCCCCTGCTCGCTGACGTCACTCCAGTCCCCGGACTTGCTACCTCCCTCCCCCTTCTGGGTGTCTGAGTGTGGGGGTCCTAAATCTCTGTGGGAGAGGGGCTGAGGCTCCCCTATAAGCTGTGCAGAGTGGGTGGGGGTCTCCGTGAGCCCTGCCCCTCCCCACCGCCCCCCCCCCCAGCTCATGACAGCGCGTTGTTCCCAAACGCGGCTCCTCCTTCGCAGCCCAGACCATCCCTATCAGACCCCCAGCGGAGCCCCAGGGACATTGAGGTGTGAGCGCTCTAAGTGCCTTTTAATTTTACAGCCTCTTGCTGGAAGGCGCCTCTGATCTCCTGGCCCTCGTCTGACTTCTGTGGGGAAACAGCTGGGCTTCGGGTTAATGGACTCCAATAGTTTGCTCTGCAACCTTTGATGTTGACCCTTCACTGCAAATGAGTGTCAAAGAAAGACTTTAATAACTTGCTCTGTAACTTAGAAGTGTTGGAGATAACACCATTAATCCCTGTTTTCCATAGTTGGCAGAAAGCTCGAAGTACCTCTAATACTTTCTAAATCTGACAGTTTTAATTATTTCCCTGCACCGTTATTGATCTGGCAAGTCAACCTGTGACTTTGAAGGCCTTTGTCAATACCCATCGCCAATACCAGGACCAATCACTCCTTGGCCACGACGGCTCTGGCGTGGTCTGCATGCCAGGCAGGGGCGCTGGGGAGGGGTGCAGCCGCCTGGGGCTGCAGGAGCCCCGCCCCCTGACAGCAGGCAGCTCTAGAGGGACCTGTCAGGTGGCATCGGAGCCCCCTGGTGTACGCTCCATGGTGTTCTCGTTCCTAGTGACCTCTGAGGCCACTCAGGCCCCTGCCACGGTAGCAGGGCCGGTGACGGTTAGTACTCCACGTCGCACGTCAGAACAGAAGGCAAGACCTGAGGAATCAGAATCAGACGGCACACTCAGCAGGGACATGGGCAAGACGGAGAACTGGTGCCATGAGCATTGGTGTGCACACGCATGTATGCACACCCACGCACACGCCTGCACACATGCTGCAAATTGCACCATTAGTGGCCTGACCTGGGGAGCTGCTCTCCTAAGGGATGGATGGTTCCAGGTGAGCACGGCTGCCCTCCTCTGTAGGTATTCATGGGACATCTGCGAGGTGGCTCTGAACACCACTAACTGCGGGTCGGGGCAGGGGTGTCTGGGAATGCCAACCAAGCTCTGCACTGAGCAGGCAGCCTCCTTTCGGGCGTGGTGCTGACAGGTGACCTCAGGGGCGGAGCCGAGGGAAGAGGTGCCTCTGCTCACGGTTTCTGCCCACAGGGCTTTGGGTCCCGTGTCACTCTCTCAGCTCCTCCTCCTCCCCCTCCCTGCTTCCCTTCACCCCCACTCGCTACTTCAAAATACCTGCACCTCTCCCCACGGGTGGCTGCTCTCCTACTTCTTCACATCCACCCACTTTGTGCCTTTCCAGCCATGACTGCAGCCTCAGCCAACACCACCTGCAGAGGGAGAGGTGAAGCCTCCTCCCTTGAGATCAACAGGCGCGGGGATGCTGACATGTGTCCTTCCAGCCCCACATGCGCAGGTGAGACACAGGAGCGCACGTGGGCGCAGGTGGGCTGATCTTCTGGAAATAGGTGACATCAACCTGCTTTTGCGTGTCCACTGCTTCACTGATGTTTTGGGTTGTGTTTTAGGATCTTCCTGTACACACAAAGACGTGCGCTTTACGCAGATGACTGCATGGGATCTGCAGGGTAGATACACCATCGGTGAGAGCAGGTTGCCGGCCAGCGGCCACGGAGGTGCTTCTCGCGGTTTTCCCAGCAAACATGCTGTTTTAGCAACATTTTTGGTATGTCTGTGACACGAGCCTGAGTCTTTCTCCCTCAACCAGACGCGATGGCCAGAGTGGAGAGAAGTGAATTTTAAATCGAGATAGACATGCTGAGGTTGCCTCCAGAAAACCGTGACCTGTGAGCGTTCTCGCCAAAGGACACGGTCCTGGGACCTCACCCACGGCGAGCAGCAGTGGCCCGCTTCCTGCTGCCCCTGTCCAATGGCCCCGCATCCTCGTCTCCAAGCCCAGCGGCCTGTTTGTTTTGCTTACTGGCTGTTCTCCTTTTCTCCTGGGAGTTGCTTGTTCACGTTCTTGCCCGTGTTCCCACTGTTGCCGTTTTCTTTATGGTTCTGTGTATCTTTTGATACATGGTTAATACTAATCTTCGATTTCAAACATTTTCTTTATTATTTCTACTCACATTGCTTAGGATGCCACCGCTATCTGTTCTCTTCATTTCCATGTTGACAAACATATCTTTTATCACAAATCTGAGTTCTTTTGTGTATCACTCAGAACTGAAGTTTTTGTTATTTATTGCCTGTGGTAGTTCTCGGTCTTTATTTTCCCCTGATGGGCTGTCCTGGCCTCAAAATAATTTACGAAACTGTGATTTTGATATGATCTTCATCACGTGCCACATTCTCATATGTGCTTGGGTCTTTCTCTGGATTTTATTATTCTTTTATCTACTGATCTTTCTGTGTTCACCCCTGTGTGAATACATTGTCTTTTGAATTCATGATTGTGTAGCTTTCCCTGCTGTCTGGCTGAAAGCCCCTCTGCCCTGTTCCTCACCTCTGTTTTCATGGTTAGCCTTGCTAGTTTTCTACTTCACATATATTTTAAGATGAAGTTTCAGAAGATGTAACATTGGGATTTTCACTGAAGTTGTGTTAAGTGTACACAATGATTTGGGAAGAATTTATATTCTTTTTTTTTAAGATTTTATTTATTTATTTGACAGAGACAGCCAGCGAGAGAGGGAACACAAGCAGGGGGAGTGGGAGAGGGAGAAGCAGGCTCCCAGTGGAGGAGCCTGTTGTGGGGTTCGATCCCAGAATGCCGGGATCACGCCCTGAGCCGAAGGCAGACGCTCAACGACTGAGCCACCCAGGCACCCCAAGAATTTATATTCTTATAGTATTATCTTCCCCACAGAAGCACTGCTTATCTCTCCGTTTAGATAGATCTTCTTTTAGGTCTTTTCAGTAGAGTTTATAACTTTCCAAAATACATACATTGCATTTCATATTTTATATATATATATATATATATACACACACACACATATATGTGCATGTATTTTTCTGGATAGTCTGAGTTTTCTATTGCTAACATGATTATGGTTCTCATAGGTGTAAAACAAAGCTGTCGACTGGGGTATTCTGATGTGGTACTTAGCCACCTTTGTATCCTTGAAATAATTCTACTAGTTTCCATTTTATTCTGTTGGATTTTCCATCTGTAAATTCCATCTGTAAATCATATATTCTAAAAGCTTTTTCCTTTTTTTTTTTTTAAAGATTTTATTTTTATTTATCCGACAGAGATAGAGATAGCCAGTGAGAGAGGGAACACAAGCAGGGGGAGTGGGAGAGGTAGAAGCAGGCTCATAGTGGAGAAGCCTGATGTGGGGCTCGATCCCAGAACGCCGGGATCACGCCCTGAGCTGAAGGCAGATGCTTAACCGCTGTGCCACCCAGGCGCCCCAAAGCTTTTTCCTTTTTAATACCTGTAGCTCCTTTGTCTTGTACTTTTGCATTGAAGACTACCTCTCCTAAGTGGGCAGGTAGTATGATCGCCAGAGTCTTGCCTCTTGTTCCTTCATCCACAATTTCTTAAGGACCGCGTATGTTGTGCGGATACGGCTTCTCAGTCCTGGAGATACAGAGAGGAGCAAAGTTCCTGGGAGCTTAGATTTTGGGGGTAACATCATAAACAGATGAACAACAATGTACATCATGGTAATAAATCCTTTTAATTAAAAAAAAGAGACAGCAGTAGCATAAGAAAACCGTGAGAGAATGTGCTTTATTTTATACTGTGGAAATACTACTGAATGTTAATATTGATTACAGTATTGGCTGCAGTTTGTCATAGATTCATAGAAATAAGTTAAAGAGGATTCTTCACGTTATTAACCTATTAAAACTTTTAAAAAACGAATAGGTATTTAATCTATGAAATGCATTTTGTGTTTATCAAGATACTCACAGGTTCTGTCTTCTCTATCATCAGTTGACACATGTGAATAAATGTCCTGAAGTTGACACAGCCTTGTGCTTCTGATATAAAGCCTTTTTGTTTGTGACGTATGATGTTTTTTAGTACCTTGTTGAAACAGCTTTCCATCTTTTTTGGAAGTTCTAGAGGTTTTGTCTGTTCAGTGTGGGGTCAAGTAGAACACTCCGGCTGCCACCGGGGCCGATGCCCGTGAAGGCTGAGCACGGATGTTTCTGAATTTCTTTTTGACCATGTTACCTTTTACAGCTATTTTTACTCTCTCTCAGACGGTTTTTCTCATTTACATGTTTCTAAGTACATGAATTCTTCATTTAGCTTTTAAAATGTATCGTGATGTATTTATTTTATTTTATTATGATTATTGAATCTTTCTTTTAGATTTTCCATGTTTATTTTATTAGCATTCCAAGGAGGGAGCTCTTGGTTTCATGGATCAAAACTACCTCTTACGCTGTTTATTTTTTTCGGGAATCAGCCATATTTAAAATGTGCAGTTTGGGGAGTTGTGACATACGCGTGAGCCCGTGAGACGGGGCCACAGTCGGGACGCCTGCCGTGCCCCATCCCAGACCCCACTGCCAGGGTCCCTCCTGACTCTAATCTCTTACTGCTTGGGGAGGCAGGTCTTCTCATGTGATCCCACAAAGCTCTGAGCTCTGCTTATACGTTTTCAATACATTTTTTCCCTTTTCTGTTGTTCAACATCATTTCCATTGTTCTTCTGTGTCTACAACCACCACCATTTGGGGTGGAGTCCACGTGGTAGATGTCCTACTCTGGTTAATGAAGACTTCGGTTCTAGGATGTAGACCTGACTTGTTCCTACATCTTCTGTTTCTTTGCGGCGCCTCCTCCCTGTGTTTCGAGAGTTCGCCTCTGCCCCTTGGAGCACGACGGTAGCGGCCCGGCTGGCGGCTCCCGCGGTGTCTCTATGCCCCTGCTCATTGATTGCTCTTGCTAGCTCAGCGGTTTTCTCCCAGTACTTGGTATGCTGATCTGTTCTGGATTGTGTTCTGGACATTCCCAACATTAGTCCATGAGACGCTGGGTCTTCTAGAGTCTGAGCTGAAACCCAGGTTAGGTTCCAGCCTCAGGCTGCAGCATCTTCATCCGGGCCCAGGTACCAAGAGGACAGAAGGGGTCCCTGCACAGGCTGGGGCTCAGGCGGGCTGTCCTGTGGCCACCATGCTGTCCACGTTGCTTCTGTCACTTGCCTTGGGCTGAGAAGAGAACGGGAGGAAGAAAACATCAAACTCTGATCTTACCGTGCCCTTCCCGTTCCTCAGACCAGAAAGCAGCAGCTGCTGCTGGTGTCCTCGATCTTGGTCCTCAGCGTGCATGTCCAGGTTTCATGCCGCTTTGTGTGCAGGGCAGGGACCCTGCAGGGCAGACGTAGTCAACTCCCGGGGGGTTTGGTAGAACTCTGAATCCTGGTCTTGCTCACCACACCATCAGCTGCTCCTACTTCTTAGCACCCACGGTGGGCCGCCCCGGGCCTCCTGTCCAGGACTCAGCTGCGTGCCACAGGACGCGCAGGGTGCAGCGTGCTGACTCTGGCTTCCCTGGTGTCCTGCGCACACAGGTGCAGTTTTGATTCCATCCTCTCTCCCCAGGATGGAGGACAATTAGCGTTTACTTGCCTGTGTTCACGGCTACAGCTCCTCTCTGTCACTGGATTTGGTCTTTTTTTTTTTTTTTCATATTTAAAAAAGTTGTCTGTGAGTTAAGTGCATTTCCCCTCTATCTGCGGCAAGCCGAGCAAGCTTTACGGGTCGTGCGTCACTTGGCTTGGCTCGTGGCATCCCTGCCCTGCAAGGTGTTTTTTTATTTTTTATGCAGTCAAAGTAATCCTCTAGGTTACAGCTCAACTCATCACATTTCTTCCCATACTTGTTGGGGTTTTGTTTTGTTTTGTTTTTTGTTTTTTTCGTTTCTCAGGAATTTGGAATTGATTCTCATATACACGGAGAGAAAGGTACCCAACGGCATCTTTCCAGTTACTCAGTATTACTGATAAAAATGCCTATTTCTTGTACTACTTGAGATGTCTTTATTTCAGACTAAATTTTCATACGTAATTGTGTCTATTCCTGGAACTTCGGCTCTTCCATCCGCCTGTCTGTTCACGCACCAACACCTTACTCCTGTAATTAAGAGGACTCGTGGTGTGCTTTGATATTTGACAGGTTAGCCCTCCACCCTGCACCTTTATTTTAGGGTTTCTTTGGCTCCTTTTTTTTTTTTTCCCTGATAAAATTTGTAATCAACTTGCCTACTCCAGAAACCAAAGCTAAAACCAGATAGAATTTTATGGGGACTTAAGGAAAAAACTGACATAAATCCGTCATTAAGATTTTCTTACCTTAAAATATTGCATTCCCCCCCCCTTTTTTTAGCATATTTTCGTGGGATTGTCTTACAGCTTCTTTCATAAAAGCCCTGTTGGATCAGTCGACTGGGTCCAGCTTGCAGTGGGTGGAGAGACAGGAGCAACAAGGCGGCCTGGACTTGGGGGGGACCCCTCGGGCTCTTAGCGGAGAAGCTTATGCCACAGACTCTGGCGTCACGTGACTTTCCTCTGAGTCCCCTGGTTGCTACCCACTGGCTGTTCCGCTTCGGGTGAGTTCCTTAACCTCTCTGTGCCTCCAGGCCCTCATCTTGGAGCGGGAGTGACGCTCCGTCAGTCCGTGTTCTCCCGTGTTTCTCGCTGAGGGGTGAACAGGACCTAATTGATTCTGTAACGTCGGCCATGTTTACGCCCCCGTCCTGAGGCCCTCCTTCCAAGTCACGTTACAACACGTAATGCTCTTTGGGAGGGACGGAGTCAGGGGTCTGACGTTCTTCTCCGTCGCGGCATAAAATGTATTCTACCTCCGCACCGGAAGTTAAACATAATAGACGAAATTTTATGTTGGAATTTGATGTTCTATTATTTCGAACCTTATTTCTGAAGGAGAAGTACATGCATTTACATAATTGGATTCTTATCTGAAGGAAACGGAATTTTGAGGTTTACTTGCATTAATAAACACTTTCCTTACTGCAGCATCTCAAGGAATGGGTTCGCCAAAATGTGGCCAGGGAAGATGCTCCCGCACAGCCCTGACCTGTCCGTTCTCCTCCTTTCGCTCCCAGGTGGTAGTCTCACACGTAGCGGAAGGAACAGTAAAACCTAACTCCAGGTTTTATCTCGAGCGCTATCAACATACTTTCATTAACTACCACTTAATGGAAAACCTTTCCCGTTCTCATCCAACAAATATCTACCAAGAGCCAGCTGTGCGTGTCTCCCCTGGCCGTGGGCTGGGGGTGGGAGTTAACCCCACGTGCGTGTGACACGCGCGCTCCGGCCTCTAGACGTGCCGTCCGTGGTTGAAACAAGGCCGTTTCACAGCCGTGGGGCTCGGTGGCTGGTGGGTCCGTCGTCGGCAATCACCCACGTCCTGACTGTCGTTGGTCACATCCTATCTGTCCAGCATGGGTGCCCAGGGCTGGTGTTCACGATCAGCCTCAGGCAGGACAGTCGCCTTCTGCTTGGCGCTCACAGCAAACCCGTAAGCAAGAAACGAGGAGTCTTGCCGAGGGTCGGTGGGGCGTGGATGAGGAGGGCCTCCCTGGAGAGGCGGTGACCGTGTGGGCGACGCTGAGTCGGATGGGCCTGGTGGGGCGGGTTCCCGCGCACAGACAGCCAGCAGACCACCTCGTGTGCCCGCTGGAAGCGGGGGGGTGTGGAGCCCAGGAGCAGGCTGGATCTGTGTGCGTGAGAAAGCCATGTTTAACAGCCAATCTGTCACGCAGACGGCACGTGTCATCACTCAGGCCAACGTGACCGCTGGCTGCCCACTGCCAGGATGCTCCTGCATCTTCCTTCTCCTACATCAACTCATCAATGGCAGACAGCGGCAGAGGCAGACCACGTCCTGCCCACGTGCTTCCTCCTGGGAAGAACAGGGCCCCAGTACCACGTGGAGCAGACTGCAGAGGGCCAGAGCCATCCGCCAGGCATCCAGGTGGCTGGCGGATAGGTGAGGTGGCAGGTGGGACGACCTTGGTCACCTACTTTGCCCTCCAGGCTGTCCCTGTCTGGCAGAGCACCCAGCCAAGATAAACTCCCAGCTCCTCTTTAAGCAAGCTTTTGCCACCATTGTGCAAATATTTGTGTGTGCACACATGTGAAAGATGTATTATTGCCTTGAAATCAGAACGCTTCATTAAAGTTTCACCAGAATCCTGACAGGTGCGTTTGGGCGTGTGCTCAGCCTTGCATCTCCACACCTGAGCCTCCTCAGCCCCGGTCTCCGTGCGTGGTGTCCAGTGCAGAGGGCGGCGTGGTGTGGGGGCGGGAGGCAGGCTCTGTCATCCAGAGGGCTGGGTTGGGGGTTGGCTCTGCCCCCTCCCTGGACATTACCAGACCACAGCCCCAGTGTTCTAGCTGTGGAAATGGCCAGGGACGGCACTGACCCCTTGGGCTGCAATCAGGAGCAAATACTGCGATACAGGGAAGCATAGTGGTGGCCCGTGGCAGGTCCTGAAAGATGGCAGCCGTCTGCTGTAGCTAGGGAAAGCGGTGTGCGTGTCGGCTCTGGTGCACGTCCTCGAGGGTTCCTGCGACGGGGATTCCAGAAGGCTGGGAGGTGTCTGACGCTGCAGCGTGTGAGGCTGCGTGTGCGTGTGCGTGCTGGCACGGCTGCGTGTGCGCGGATGGCAGGGGAGAGCTGCTGTCTGGATGCACTTAGCGGGCGAGGCGCCAGAACGTGAGGCTCGGCCCTCCCATGGCTCCGCCAAGGATCTCATATGCGTGGCCTCGCCAGGCATTTTACCTGCCGGTAACACTCAGAAATGTCACTTCTCTTTGCTAGAAAATGGAAATCAGGTCGGAAGGAACTCTCTGGCCTATGGAATGCTCTGGGGGGCAATGAGCTACCGCCTCCTTAATGGGCAGAATGGAATCTGGTACTCGCTGGGAAAAAACTGGGAGAAATGAGGGTCACTTGCTGAGTGCAGCTAATTCTCCTAGCCTCAGGATATCCTAGCAGCAGCCGATGACAGAACAGATCTGCGCCTGGAAATACCAGGCTGAAGAACACAGGTGTGGGGAGAAGAGCTGCCTGTGTCCCTACTGGAGCGGTTTCGGCAAATCAGATCACTGTTTCCACCCTAGAAACCACAGTGAGTGAGTGTGTGTGTGCACGTCTGTGTGTGTGAGTGAGAGAGAGAGTGAGAGGGAGGGAGGCCTGCTGTGTTTTACTTTTGTCTTAAGGAGGCTGGGATCCTGGCATATAAATCCGGGGCTGACTAGCCTGTTGGATTTGAAGTTCTCACTGGCAGGGACAGGCCCACTGAGCTGCCTGAGCCGGGACCAGCCTCACCCCTGCATGGGTCCTGATGCAGACGTGTCTGGTGGACTCCTGTGCCCACGCAAAGCCAGCCCTAGGGACAGAGGAGCTAGCTGGCTGCACTGGCGGCCTGGACCCTCACGGGCCTTTCTTGGCGGAATAGGAACCAAAGCCAGGCCCAGCAGAGCTCTGCCTCCAGACGGCTTGCTGGCCACTGCTCAACCCCGAGTGGTACTGGGGAGGGAACCACAGTTCTGTAAAAATTGCCGTATCTTTGCCTTGTCTCTAGGACCCTGAACACCAGCAGTCTCGGGGGGAGGGACGCAGTTCCCAGCGCATCCCGGAGTGAACTCGTCTGCGTCAGCCCCGCAGTGAACAAACTCGAGGGGGGCCAGTGGGGTTCCAGAGTGCAGGTGACCTCGCAGGCCCACGTCAGGCCAAACACAGCCCTGTCACTGGGCTTCCCTGATGTGTAAATTCGGGAACATGAGGGACAGGGATGACTGGCCCCCTGCATATTAACCTCTAGGGACACTGTGAGCAGGGATGCAAATGCCCCCAGATCCCAGAGTCCTGTAAAGAGCAGATGGGGTAGGAGCCACGTCTCTTTTCTGCTAGAAATGGCAAGGCCACTGGAGACCCCTGGTCAGCGTCCTTCTGACTCTCCCTTCTTGGTGGGCTGGGCCTCAGGACAGTGTCCCCTCTTGTGCCCTTTGATGGCCGAGGTGACTACTGGTGTCTGGATCACGGACAGTTTCCACATTTCCGGAAGTGAGAAGTCAGTAGGCAATGGGACAGACCCAGGTGGTACGTTTACATTAATGCAGCCTGTGATCCAGGAACGTCCGAGGTCGTGGTTCCCTCCTCTGGCTTCCCAGATGGAGGTGGGGTGAAGCGCTGCCTCTTCCTGGAGCCCCTGCAGGTGACCTGGGGCCAGGGGCAAGGAGGGGCTGCCAGGCCCTGCCTCTTGGGGAACCTGGGCCCCGCCCACACACTGTCCTGGCCCTGCTTCCAAAGAGCGCTAGGCCCCGCCCCCGAGTCCAGGCCCCACCCCCACAGAGAACCCAGGCACTTCCCACACAGAGAAAGCAGCCCCCCATCCAACAGAGTCCCGGCCCCGCCCCACGGAAACACAGGATTTCGGGGGCCCTCTGTGGGTCAGCTCCTTGGTGCTGCCGTAGGGAAGCACCACGGAAGAGAAGCCATCCTGCCACAAGTCCCTGCAGGGCCACTCCCTCTCCAACATGTGCGGGAGGGTCCTCCTTCCTGGGCAGCTGCTGGTGACCTCAGTGCTCCTGGGTCAGGACCTCATCCCTCCTGTCCCTGCCCGTGTCCTTAGGGGCCCTCTGGCTGTCCCATCTCACTCTCCTCTCTTGGATTCAGGGCTCACCCTAATTCAGGATGACCTCACTTTGAGGCCCTTCCCTGGACTGCATCTGCACAGACCCTTCTCCCAACGAGGCCACCCTCACAGGCTGCCGGAGACACACCTTTTGGGGCCGCTGTCCACCCCTGCACTGGATGTGAGCCGTGTGGCTCTGCTCCTTGGCTTCCTCCTCTGGAAGCACCGGGTTGTGCATGGTCCCAGCCCAGCTTTCGGGGAGGAAAGCCACCAGCAAGGCACTGGATGTGAGCCGTGTGGCTCTGCTCCTTGGCTTCCTCCTCTGGAAGCACCGGGTTGTGCATGGTCCCAGCCCAGCTTTCGGGGAGGAAAGCCACCAGCAAGGCACTGGATGTGAGCCGTGTGGCTCTGCTCCTTGGCTTCCTCCTCTGGAAGCACCGGGTTGTGCATGGTCCCAGCCCAGCTTTCGGGGAGGAAAGCCACCAGCAAGGGACTGGTAAGTGTCTGCTCATTCTCAGAGGCTTTGCAATTTGTCCCCTTTGTCAGGAGACACATTCCAGTTGGTGCTGGGGGGGCCTGGCTATGGTCCCTGGGAAGGCCGGGGGGATGCAAGCCGTCCCTGGCCCTGCCACGCAGGGAGGGGTCCCTGGCCCTGCCACGCAGGGAGGGCCGTGGCCTGGTGCCTGGGGGGGAGCTTTGAACAGTTTGTGTGTCACCTGTCCTTGACAAGCCTAAGGAGGGGCTCATGGTGACTCCTTCCAGCTCTGGAAAGAGGCCCATTCAGGACAGCCCCAAAGGACAGTCACCTGGATGGGATGCCACTTGCCTGTCCAACCCGTAGGTGAGATAGGAAAGAAATACGACAGATTAAATACTCAAACTCAGTATCTAACATTAGCGGTTCATGCTTTGCATATTTCACAATCTTGTTTTCAGGGAATTGTGTCAAGAGAGTCTCCGATTTACCGTCTGGGAGCTTCCCAAGTGCCTGCCCCGAGGCCCTGGCAGCCGAGCGTTTTTATTGCTTCTTATTCTCCCTGCTGTCCTGGGATTCCTGCAATTGCATTATGCACCCAAATGCCGTTTCTGTGCTGGCAAACTCCTTGTTCCTCCTGACCGGCGGGCTCTGCAGGTTTGACAGCTCCAGCGCAGGCCGAGGAGGGGCTGCTGCTAAGGGAGGAGGGGGCCCAGGGTTCGGTGAGCCAGCACTATGCACGGGGCATCCCCGGCAAACCCGCATAGGAGGTTGCTGATTTAGAACGCCCCCCACCCCCACCCCGAGCACGGACAGCGTCTCATAACTGGGCGAGCTCACATCAGTCTCCTGTCCCCCCAGGAGCACACCCTAGTGTAACTGGCAGGGCTGGGGTCTCACTGCCGCTTCCAGGGGACCTACAGGCTGGGGGACATTTGCCAGGCCCGGGTGATGGAGTTGGGGTGATTTGCAGATTTTAGACCCGGGGTGCTGAGACTAGGCACCTCATCCGAGACGTGGAATGATTTTTTCTCGACAGTGGGCTTTCGGATGTTGGACCCTTTGTGAAAGCCATCTGTTGGGGGACATTTGTGGCTGAGGCTAGATGCAGCATGGCGGTCGCCTAGCACCCTCCCGTGAAACCAGACCCGACCTCTAACAGTAGGCTGCAGGGGTGTGCGGGGCAGGGGCAGCACCTGTCCGTGCTCAGGGCAGGCAGGCTGCCCCGCGGCTGTTCGTCACCTCTGCCACATCGGAAACAGGATTTTCTGTAGGGATGAAGACAAGACGCTCCCTAGGGGCTGGCCACTGGGTGGCCCGTGGCTGGTCTCGTCCTCTCCCCCCCCCCCCAGGCTGATGCTTCTCCTTCCGTCCCTTCTCGGAGCCTCCCAGACTGTGGGGAAGCAGGCAGGGGGTCGGAAAGCCAGCCACGGCCTGGGGGTCGACTTCCCTGGGATGCCGTCCACTCTTCTGGGGGTTGAATGTGTCCCCAGCGAGCTTGTCATCAGGCAGCTCCAGGGCTGCTCTCACTACCTGCACAGAGGAGCCCTCCGTCACGTAGCCACAGTCCGTTAGCCGTACGCATTGCACAGACGGGCGTGCACACAGGTGCACACACATACAGGTATACACGTGCACATGCGAAACACGGCTCACGACAGACACACGAGCGCACACGTGTGCACTTGCATGCACACGTGTATACACATGTCAGCATGCACAGGCTCAGGCGGGTGCTCACTGCAGAGTAAGGCACGGGAAGCCCACCTTGCTGTGACCCAAGGAGCCCTAAAGCAGAGGTCCTGCTCGGCCAGAGGAGCCTGCGCCCGGTGGGGTCGAGGGTCAGGAGGAGGGAAGGCAAGGTGAACCTCACGCAGGCCACGTGGGTTATTGTGAGAACTCCCACCTGGACGGCCTGGACGGCTGGCTTCTGTGCTTGCCTCAAGCCCCCTTGCCCCCCATCCCCAGCACTGAAGGGGATCCCAGGAAGTGTGAGCCAGGAGACATCTGCCTATTCCTCAAGGCCAGGGGACTCCAGGCCTAGGAAAAGCCACAGTCTTTAGGTCTTCAGGGCCCACCTCCTGGGCCACAGCAGTCTCCCCTCCCTCCTCCTCCCCCTTCTAGAATGTGCCTCAGGGCCTTTGCACTGTGGGCCTCTTTGGATGTCTTTTCCTCTGGTTGTTTAAAGTTCAGCCTGTCCAGAGTTCAGCTGCACCCCTTCCTGCCCCGCTTCCTCTCCCCTGCTTTGCTTCTCTCTCCCCCGTGACCCCTGCCTACTGTGCGCCTGCTTTATGCTTTACTCTTTCCACGGTCTGTGGTCTGATCTCCTCTCGAATGTAAGCTCTCAAGGGCTTTGTCTTTCAGGTTCCAGGGCAGGGCTGGCCCACGCAGGGGCTCTAGTGCATGGGGAAGGAGGGTTGGGGAGAGAGGAGGGGAGGAGAGGGGGCAGGAGGGGGACACGCCCCCAGCTCAGACTCCGGGGCCTGCAGCCTGGCTGCCGGTTCTCAGCACTGCCCCTTGGTGCGAGAGCCTCTCCTGGTCTTCAGAGTCAGCCGCGGGTTGGCCTTCGCCTGCCCGACACAGAGCCTGAGCGTGCGGGCCGTTTCCAGACCCGCGTCTGGCGGGGGCAGGGGAGGGGACGTTCCCCAGGCACAAAGGATAACTTCGTAAAGCTGAATCTTATTAAAAAGCAGACAACATTTAAAACCAATTTGAAGTCGGTGAATGTTCACCCCCTCCGCACGCGTTTTAGCGTCCACGACGCAGTCCCTTCCAAATCCATTTTACTCTGGTTGGAACAGCTCTGCTCCATGGAAATGCCTTTAATCAGATTCCTCTGCTCCTCTCAGACAGGCAGCTCAGGGTGGTGTGTTTATTTTCCAGACTCGCTAGACTGTATGAAAACAGGCAGCTGCACCTGAGCCAACGTGGTGTCTGTGTTTTGGGCAAGGATCGAACACAAATATCCTATTTCAGGGTGCCTGGCCAGACTTTCCTCCTGTCCCCAAATCCCAAGTGCCAAATCCTTCTGCGCTCAGTGAAGTCTATACTTAGCAGTTCCCTCTCTCCTCTTATGCTATTATTTAAAGCAAGATTTCTTTGGCGAGAAAGACGCCTAGAAATGCCACCTCCCTGGGCGGAGGGTCTGTCCCGGCGCCTCATGTGATATTGGGTCTTTTCCAGGTGGACTTGGTGGTAGGGAATTGTGGCCCCACCAATAAGGGCTCTCATTTTAGGGAGATCCAGAGTGAGCCTTTCACATACATTATCTCATGGAATGCTTGCAAGAATCTTGAGGAGTAATTGAAAAAACAAAAACAGAAACAGATGGACAAACTGAGATTAAAGTGAAGTGACGTGAATGGCCAGGGGCAAACAGCCAGCCGCAGGCGGGACGGGAATCGGACGGGTCCTGAGCACTCGGTATGCTGCCTCCCGGAAGCAGACATAAGCTCTGGGTTGGGTGCTTTGGTTTCAAACTGCTTGTTTTCTTATTTCTGAGCATGGTAGGTCCGTTGGCATTGTGCACACTACATGCTGTAGGGTTGGGTCAGCCGTTCTAGCCGGAGGTTTCCTTGTGTAGGTACCGCCGCAGGGGGACCCCGAGCTGCTCACGTGTGGGAGGGGGCCCGTGTGCGGTTGACGACTGTCGGCTCGGGGCGAAGTGCTCCCAGCCACCAGACCTGCTACTGGCAGAAGCAGGCGCACCGTGGGTACAAAGTGTGTCTGCGCAAAGAAGAAGGTACAATTGAACGGTTTCATCTCCACCGGGGGCCCCAAGCTGTGGCCCAGAGGCCACATCCTGCCGAGTACCTGTTGTTGTAAATAAAGTTTTATTGGAAAACAGCCACATCCAGTTGCTTATTGTCTCCAGCATCTAATGCACTGTGACAGCAGAGTTGGGCTGGCGTGACTAGGACTAGGGGTCCATAAAGCCTAAACTATCTGTTTTCTGCCTCTTTATAGAATTACCTAACCCTTATCAAGCTCACCATTACTGTCACTCACCATCTACTCCCGAAGCAAACACGCTTGCCAAGCCCTGGTCTGCACTGCTTACTTGGCGGAGAAATTTCCGCGTGCCCCTGCCGTGGTCTCCAGACCCGCCTGGGGAATGATTATTGAACGGAAGCTAAGCGGAGAACCGCAGTTAGAAGCGTGAGGGGCAGAATGAACTCCCAGGTGGGGAAGGACTTGCTTCCCCGGTATGGGAAGGCAGAGCACACCATCTGGAAGGTTCTGCCAGGCCCCAGGGGTGCTCCCTGCCTGGGTAGGTGGTGGGAGGTGCCCTCCTCTGTGCACGGGCCCAGCCAGTTGCAGAGCCTGGCTTCCAAGCTTGCAGGGCAGGGCCTGTCTCTCCTACAGATCCCAGGTCTGCCGCTGTCCTCCTGGCGACTCTGAGCAGAGGCGCAGAGTCTGCCCAGGGCTTGCAGATGGGAGAGAAGGGGCTGCCCCTCGGGCTCTGCGCCCCCTTAAGCAGAATTGACTTGGGTATCTGGATGGGGTCGGGCGTCACCGGCAGCCAGCCTTGGCTGTTCAACTGTCGTGAGTGTCCACGGGCTTCTGGCCGGTGGGCATCGACTTCCTTATTTATAAGATAAAGGCCCAGACCCGAAGTCTGGCCCCAGGTCCTGTGATGGTGGCACGTGGAGGGACGTGGGACAGGCGTCGGTGCCCGGAGGACACAGGTGGGCACACCAGTGTGCAGGGAAGAGGCAAGACTTCCCCGGAAATGCATGGACATCCAGGCTGCCATCGACCCAGGAGAGCCTCGCAGTCCGCAGTGACTGACTCCCCTGCCCAGGCCACCCTCCCCGAGTGAGCGTCTGGACTGTGCACCCATTTCCTCGATGACACCGTGGTCCCCGACCCTGCCCTGCGAGGCCCCACGGTGCCGGGCAGCGCAGGGAGACTCCATCTTTATTCATAGACACCCCTGTCAAATAGGACTTTGACCAGGGTTCAGGACAGGACTTCAGACATTCTCTGTCTGCTGTTTAATTACCTGATTTTGTTTGATTTTATTCACAAAATAATTAGCCTACTAAGCATCTAATTATTGCTAAGGCGTGCATTATCGAGATCAGCGCAGCTCGGGGAGCTTAGCAGACATCGCTGCCCCTGGCTCGCTCTCGGGAGGCAACAATGTTTGGAAATTAGTTATTTTCTTTTAATAAGGCAGCTCCGGATTTATCCGGGTCTTGGGCGTCCGCCATGCCTTGTTTGTGCCTGGCTACATCTTCAGGCGCCCGTTTCTTTGAAAGACAACAAGGTTTCCAATTCAAAGTCGGCTCAGAAAACAATCACTCCCAGCTCAAGGGCAAAGCTCGCCTGTAATCCCAAGTAAACAGGGTGAATCTGTTATCTCCGAGCTCCCGGAGATTAGGGCGGCAGCCTCCCCTCCATTTATTAAAGGTGCGGGATCCGCGTGTCTGCGCAGATACCGGCCGGGAAGGCTGATTAGAGAGATGGGCAGATAAATTGGATGCTTTATAATTTATCTAATCATGAAGCCAACTTTGCCCCGGGCGTGCAGTGCGTGCAGGGAGCAATTTCTATCTGCCATGTGCTCTGATGATCTGGGAAAGGAAGCTGCTATGGGCTCTCTTCCCTGGCCCGGTGCTGCGGGAAGTCTCTGGCTGTGGCCTGGAGGGAGGATGTGGTGTTCGCATCGGGCTCACCTCCGAGGGGACCAGTCCTGGTTCCACGGCAGCAAATGACCCTGCCTCCGGGAACCCTGTTTGCCACCCCCCTGCCCGGAGGGGAAGGAGTGGGGAAGCCTGGAGACAGGGAGACGCCCCTGTCCCCTCCAGAGATGGGCCTTCCTCCTGCTGGTTTGGGGTCTAGCCTAACCCCTTGCAGGTGGGGTCACCCCAGGGCTGGAGTGGGTCTGTCAGCGGGAGGGTGAGGCCACCCCACTCCCACCCTCGCAGCCGTCCCCCAAAGTGCCCTTAGATTTCACGGCTTTGGACAAGGGGTGTTCCGCTCCATCCTGTGCGAGGAGCAGCCCCCCTCCTGACCCTCCCATGGCAGGTGCAGTGGCGTGCACATTGGGGTGGGGCGGCTTGGCGGCTTTTCCCTTGAGAAGAAAAATCGCTTTGATAGACCTATTTTTGTAATCTGTCAATTGTGTTAAACCCTTTTCAATTTGGGGGAAAAAAAACCAGAGCTCCTGAAAAATCAATCTAGAGGTGAGGTCTCTTTGGAAAGAAGAATTATCAAGGGTTTCCAGACGGCGGCCTTTAAAGGAGCAGCCACGGGTCTGGAGCGCTACGGTGGGGACAGGAGGACGCGGGGGAGGGGGGAACCCAGAGCGTCCCCCTCCAGCTTCTGGCTGGTTCTGCTGGCCGGGCAGTGGGGGGCACACTGACCAGAAGTTCACGAGGATCGACCTTGAAGGATTCACATCTGACCCCCAGCCCCAGCCCCTCCAACGGAGGCTGCCGTGGACAGACGACAGTGGGCGGTTTATTGGGACCAGAGAAGGGCTGGTGCCACGTGCCGCCGAGGCCCTGGAGGATGTGGGGGGGGGGGAGGAACTAGCCAGCTCCCTGTGCAGAGTGACTCTGTGCCCCGTCCTCAGGGGGGTCCGGTTTCACCGCTGGACCTCGGTAGAGGTGGATCTGGGGTAAACGCACGGGGATGCATAGCTGCCTCTCTCACCTCCGCAGGTGATGGAAATGGTGGGTGTTTTCCCCCTGATAGTGCGTGAGGTGCTCTTTCTGTGGGTCCCAGTCTAGATGTTGTCTGGAGCGTGGGGTGGTTACTCTCCTCCCTTCCCCTGGGCCCATCAGGGCTGTAACCGCAGGCTCCCAATACTGGGCAAGGGTAAGGTGCGTGGCTGTCTGATGCTCCCCGGGGGTGGGCTTGGCTGTGTGCCATCGGGGGAGAAGTTGGGGAGGCATCTGTCAGAGTCCTTTGACCCCGAGGGAAGTCAAGGGTTCAAAAGGAGCAGGATCTTTGGAGCCCACTCTGTTAGGCAATGGGGATGACACTCTGCTGAGCACAGCAGCAGCTGGGGGCTCTAGGCAGAGGCGTCCAGAAGGGTGGGCTGGAACTGGAGGCCGTGAGGAAGGTCCAGGCCCCAAAGAGGCGGTTGACCAGAGAACAGGAGTCTGAGCACCTGGGAGAAGAAGTGGGCAGGAGCTGAGCTGAGGACCTCAGGGCAGCGCTGGCATGAGGGCTGGGAGCTTAATGCTGGGCCTGCGCAAGGATCCACCCGGGCGCTAGTACTGGGCACTGAGTAATGGTTACTGGGCCCCGGGTGCTGGGCACCAGGCGCTGGATACTGGGCACTGGACATCAGGTACTGGACACTGGTTACCAGGTACTGGGTGCAGGGCAGCAAGACCAACCCTGAGCCCCCAGGTGCCCCTGCCCTCACTGCTCTGTATGGAGAAGGGGCAGGGGGTGGGGAGATCCAGGTGGGCTCAGCCCTCAGTGGCCTGCCGTCCACTGCGCAGAGCAAGTGCTCGTGAGGCCTGCCAGGGGAGGGGTGTGGGCACGTGTGCTCGGGGCACGTGCCACCTTCATTCCTCGGGAGTTGAAAGAGCGGAAAAGTCACCTGAACTGTTTCTGGGGGTACAGAGTTCTCACTGGGAGCGTGGAGGACGTTCCCGCCGGGCCTGTGCCCCTGGTGGCGTGGGGCTGCGGTTCAGCCCTGTCCCTGAGCCGGTCCCCGTTCCCGAGCTCGGCGGCCAGCAGCGGGGGCTGCTCCTCCCCACAGGCCAGCCTCCGCCCCCCCCTCCTGTGTGACCCTGAGCAGGACGCGTGGCCTCTCTGTGCCTCCGTGACCCCATCCGTAAGCGAGTGGAATAGCCAGGCCTCTCTGCGCCACAGGAAGACCACACGAGCATTTATTTATCAGAGCGACACGTTTCATGGGCTTGTAGCACAAACGGAATGACTGTGGGGCGGTCTGGCGCGTCTGCAAGGGGAGGGAACTGAAGTTGAAGAAAGCTCGTGTGCAGGTTAGACGCGTGTGCACGTGGAGGGGCTGCGGCCGTGGCATCCAGATGTCACCAGATCGGACACCCGTGTGGGGTGCTCCCTGCACTGCGGGTGAATCCAACCTGCTCCGGCCGACAGACCGTCAGCAAGCCCGGCCGTGCCGCGGCCCTGACACACTGGCGTGCGCGTGTGTGAGCACGAGCCCGCGGGCGGGAGGCGCAGAGCTGCAGAGGGAACGGCCGCCATCAGCGAACACGCATCCAGGAGCCTGGACGCTCGAGTTCACGCTGGCCCTCTGAGGGCGCCGCGCGGGCCAGCGAATCCAGAGAACCGCGTAGTCCTCAGAAAGCGCGTAACAGATGGCAGAGTGGAGCGCC
>NW_024424564.1:55662475-55753360 GCF_017311325.1 Ursus maritimus
TGGACCTCGGTAGAGGTGGATCTGGGGTAAACGCACGGGGATGCATAGCTGCCTCTCTCACCTCCGCAGGTGATGGAAATGGTGGGTGTTTTCCCCCTGATAGTGCGTGAGGTGCTCTTTCTGTGGGTCCCAGTCTAGATGTTGTCTGGAGCGTGGGGTGGTTACTCTCCTCCCTTCCCCTGGGCCCATCAGGGCTGTAACCGCAGGCTCCCAATACTGGGCAAGGGTAAGGTGCGTGGCTGTCTGATGCTCCCCGGGGGTGGGCTTGGCTGTGTGCCATCGGGGGAGAAGTTGGGGAGGCATCTGTCAGAGTCCTTTGACCCCGAGGGAAGTCAAGGGTTCAAAAGGAGCAGGATCTTTGGAGCCCACTCTGTTAGGCAATGGGGATGACACTCTGCTGAGCACAGCAGCAGCTGGGGGCTCTAGGCAGAGGCGTCCAGAAGGGTGGGCTGGAACTGGAGGCCGTGAGGAAGGTCCAGGCCCCAAAGAGGCGGTTGACCAGAGAACAGGAGTCTGAGCACCTGGGAGAAGAAGTGGGCAGGAGCTGAGCTGAGGACCTCAGGGCAGCGCTGGCATGAGGGCTGGGAGCTTAATGCTGGGCCTGCGCAAGGATCCACCCGGGCGCTAGTACTGGGCACTGAGTAATGGTTACTGGGCCCCGGGTGCTGGGCACCAGGCGCTGGATACTGGGCACTGGACATCAGGTACTGGACACTGGTTACCAGGTACTGGGTGCAGGGCAGCAAGACCAACCCTGAGCCCCCAGGTGCCCCTGCCCTCACTGCTCTGTATGGAGAAGGGGCAGGGGGTGGGGAGATCCAGGTGGGCTCAGCCCTCAGTGGCCTGCCGTCCACTGCGCAGAGCAAGTGCTCGTGAGGCCTGCCAGGGGAGGGGTGTGGGCACGTGTGCTCGGGGCACGTGCCACCTTCATTCCTCGGGAGTTGAAAGAGCGGAAAAGTCACCTGAACTGTTTCTGGGGGTACAGAGTTCTCACTGGGAGCGTGGAGGACGTTCCCGCCGGGCCTGTGCCCCTGGTGGCGTGGGGCTGCGGTTCAGCCCTGTCCCTGAGCCGGTCCCCGTTCCCGAGCTCGGCGGCCAGCAGCGGGGGCTGCTCCTCCCCACAGGCCAGCCTCCGCCCCCCCCTCCTGTGTGACCCTGAGCAGGACGCGTGGCCTCTCTGTGCCTCCGTGACCCCATCCGTAAGCGAGTGGAATAGCCAGGCCTCTCTGCGCCACAGGAAGACCACACGAGCATTTATTTATCAGAGCGACACGTTTCATGGGCTTGTAGCACAAACGGAATGACTGTGGGGCGGTCTGGCGCGTCTGCAAGGGGAGGGAACTGAAGTTGAAGAAAGCTCGTGTGCAGGTTAGACGCGTGTGCACGTGGAGGGGCTGCGGCCGTGGCATCCAGATGTCACCAGATCGGACACCCGTGTGGGGTGCTCCCTGCACTGCGGGTGAATCCAACCTGCTCCGGCCGACAGACCGTCAGCAAGCCCGGCCGTGCCGCGGCCCTGACACACTGGCGTGCGCGTGTGTGAGCACGAGCCCGCGGGCGGGAGGCGCAGAGCTGCAGAGGGAACGGCCGCCATCAGCGAACACGCATCCAGGAGCCTGGACGCTCGAGTTCACGCTGGCCCTCTGAGGGCGCCGCGCGGGCCAGCGAATCCAGAGAACCGCGTAGTCCTCAGAAAGCGCGTAACAGATGGCAGAGTGGAGCGCCCGCCCTGCCTCTCCCCGGAGCGCGCGGCGTGGCGCCCAGGAAGTAGGCGAGAGGAACACCTTCCTCACGGGAGGGGAGAGCTGGGCAACTGGGAAGGGGTGGCGGGTCCAGAATGCCAGTCCCGCGAGCCCTGTAGGAAAGTAGCCACTGTTGGTGGCCAGCAGGAGCTCAGGGGCCCTGATGATGGGAGAGTCTGGTGGCCCCCATCACCTTGCACATGGATCCAGTGTGTGCGTAAAATGTATACACAGCACACAGAATGCACATTGTACAGGCACGTATAATACGGGTAATAATAGGAGTATCACACTTGCTACATTATCTCCTCTTACGCCAACAGCACGCTGCCCCAGTGACCACTGGCCACTCTTACCATCGGGAAAACACTGCCTGCCAGCCGTGCCCAAGGGGCGGTGGACAGCCCCAAGCCCCGGAACACGCTGTTCTCAGGACAGGGTGCGCCCAGTGTCCGCCCGCGTCCCCTCAGGCGGGTGCCAGGGCGTGTACAGAGAAAAGTGCTCCCCGCCTTCGGGGCAACAAGGCCTGGGGTCCGCAGGGCTGGGCGCCCGTCCACGCTTCTGTCTGCTGCCCAGAACTACTCAGGGACCCTCCTGAGTGAGGACCCTCCCTCGCCGACATCCCTCCCGCGCAGCCCGTGGGGACTGAGCTCATTAAGAAGGAGCTAACGGATCCTGGTATGAACAATAATACCGAGATTAGTAACCATCTGTTTACAGAGGCGGGTTAATGTTATTTTCAATCTGAGGATTTAGCCACTAACGATGTACAAATCACTGTTTTAAATTCATTTAAACAGTCCCTCTGCACAAAGGTAAGCTGCCGCCGTGGTTCGTTTCCGTCATGTGGCTTTCAGCCTGTGGGGCGAGTTCCGGTCGCGGAGCCCCGTGCTAGGAGCCGAGCCCCGTGTCACCTCCCGCTGGCTCAGTCCGCCCACGCCCTGCACTGCAGGCCCTTTGTGGCGGGTGCTTCCGTGGCCTTGAGGCCTCCTACCCGCCTCCCTCTTTATTTTGCCATGAGAATGCCGTCCTCACGCACGTCTCCGCACGTGGGCTCCTACGCGGATGCTGTCTCTCCGGGGACGGAGCGTCTGGTGTGGACACACCACCGGTCAGATCTGATTTCAAGAAAACTCTGCACTTTGGTCCAGAACGCGGAAACCGTGAACCAGACGCCCCTGAAAACGGTGCTTGTTTGCCCGCAAGCTCCCTGGCTGAGACATCCTCTATCGTGACGGTTGTTTTGCCCCCAGGTGGGTGAGGAAGACAGAGGCAGACGCGGGAGACACGGCCACAAGGCCGGGGACCCAGGAGCCCTGGGAGCTGGACGAGGCAGGGCGGACCCTCCCCGGAGCCTCCCGAGCACGCAGCCCTGCCCACACCTTGGTTTCAGACTCTGGCTCCAACGGGGGGTAAGTGTCTGTGGTCATTTGTTTGCAGCCCCGGGACACTCAGGTTCCTTCTGGAGCCAGTGGCCTTGTGGGGGAGCAAGTACTTCTCCAGGAGGCCCAAGGCATGCCCCCCAGAACACGAGCGAGCTGCTGGGGACACGCCTCGCCTCCCACGTGTCTGGGCAGCTTTCTCACCGGCTGTGGCTCCTGTGGGGTGTGGCTCGTTGCCCCGCAGGCCCCCGGGCACAGCTGCAGACCGGAGCCTTGCCTGGGCCTCCAGCCGGCCTCGCTCTCTGTGCCGTGCTGGGTCCTATGTAGGAGCTGGTGCCCTGGACCCAACTCTCTGGATCCTGTCTGCCCGTCAGGCCACGCCTGCTGCCCTGTGCTCAGCCCCAGGGGCTGGGAACTGTCCCACCCCAGCTGGGGACACCGGTGAGGACTCTGTATCCCTCTGGACACTCTCTGCACACTGTCTGCAGAATCCTGGGGAGGCACACCCCCAGACGTCCATGTCCCTGGGAACATGGGCTAAGGACCCGCCGGCCTTTAGCGCAGCCTCTGTAATCCTGCGTTTCCCTGGTCCACAGTGATGTTTCCCGGGCTCTCTCCCTGAGTGGGTGGGGGTCGGGGTGTGGAGACCCCGTGCTGTGTATAGGCTCCTACTGGGTCTCACGGTGGAGGTGGCCCCGCCCTGGCGTCCTCCCGGGGGGCCATGCAGGCCTGGGGGCAGAACAGGGCCTTGCTGCCCCCCACCTTGTCCAGCTCCTTCTCCCCATATCCCCACTCCCCGCTCCTGTCTTGTCTGATCCCACACACCCAGAAAGGCCAGCCTAGCATGCCCTTCCTTCCCCAGACCCAGTGGACAGTGCTCCCACCCGCCCAGCAATCTCCCCTCTGTAGTCACCTCGCGGGGGACAGGAAGGCTCTCTGTGCCCTGCCCAGACAGCACGGCAGCGGGACGGGCACTCGTGCATGTCCGTCGTGGACCATGGGGCTTCAGGCCTCCCTCCTGGCTTGTCCAGGGAATCTCAGGGAGGATATAATCTTGTGGAAATCAGATGAACTTCCCCTCCCTTGTTGACCTGTGACTGCTCAGAGCCTGCACGTTGGTCCCCACTTCCCAGACACGCAGCTAGCTTTTGTCCTTTCTTCATCTGCCAGCCAGACTTGGCCAGGACTCGCGCTCTGTGCCCCCGGACCATCAGGTCCCCGACTGACGGGCTGGACAGAGCCCAGGCCTCGCAGGCCACGCTGGGGAGTGGCGCTTACCTGGCGGCTGCTAGGATCATTAATTCAGCCCCTAACGCGGACAGCAGGCGCGGGGCAGCTGGTGGCCTTCTCTGCTGCTTCCCAAGGGAGTGCGTGCACAGGGAGTGCGTGCGGGGCTCCGTGGCTGCACTTGAGGAGGGCTGGATGGAGCAGGAGCACGGGCGAGGAGCCGGCGCAGACCCACCCATCCGGGCCGTGGCCCTAGCAGGTGCTCAGGTCAGGACACCGTCTGTCAGCGTCCCCTCAGCGGCTGACGCCATCCGTCTGGCATCTCCGCAGGAACGCGGAGCTGAGACACAGGCGTGGACGCTGACACGGGGTGAGCAGTGACCACCAGCGGTCCCAGCACACTGAGAAGTGGGGACTTCCTCCCCGCTAGTCCAGGCACCAAGTCCAGGCCAATCCCCATGCGTGTGCAGCAGGGTGACTGCTTCCTGGGGACAGGGGGTAGATCCCCGTCGGCCCAGCACTGACGTGAGCCCGACTCTACCTGCCGTGAGTGGGACGGGCACAGACACGCTGGTGTTGATGGGACAAGCAAGGCGTCCGGCCAGCTCTGTCCCCTGGGGACCCCCCCCCCACGGGCCCTAGGCCCAGCCCCCAGCCCCACGCGGTACTGCCCGAGGACGAGCCATACCAAGCCTGCACCGAATCTGTGTTTCCCTTGCCAGCAGCCGTGGCCAACGCCACAGAGAGAGGCCACTGAGCCAAGGGCCGTCCCTGTGATACTTGTCAGAGCCTCAGAGAGGAGGGCATTGTCACTTCCCTGTCGTCACAGAAGGGAACCGGGGCACAGAGTGGCCGTGACCTGTTCGAGGTCAGGTAAGTGGACGGTGGCAGGAACAGGGTTGGGCCAGGCAACCTGATGCCCCTGCCGTGCCTCGGAAGCTGCCCACAGAGTGTACACGGTGAGGACCGTCTGGATTCCCGGCTCTCGGGTCAGAGGCCGAGGGCCACGCGTGGCTGCCGAGCACCTGAGGCGTAGCAGGTCTCCCTGGAGCCGAGCGCTCGCTTCAGCTTGGCTGACCGGCCTCTTGCGAGCTGCCTGCAGCAAGTGGCTGGAGGTGCTCGGCGTAGCTTGGGGGCATCTCTCCACGCGCCCTCCTCATCCTGCTCGTTGTCCGGGGACCCTGGTCCAGCCCAGGCCTCCACCCCGGAGACCCACCTCTCGCTCGCTCAGACTCCCCTCTGGGATCTGGGACCCGCGTGTGCAGCTGTCTGGGACGTTCCCACCTAGACAGAAGCCTCAGGGTATCCACCCTTGCCCTTGGCGCCCCAGCTTCCTCTCGGACCCCTCAAGGTT
Source organism: Ursus maritimus (assembly GCF_017311325.1). NCBI lineage: Eukaryota > Metazoa > Chordata > Mammalia > Carnivora > Ursidae > Ursus > Ursus maritimus. The sequence goes on from NW_024424564.1 coordinate 55,668,181, forward strand.
CCCCTCCATCCAGCAGCCGAAACATGGCTGCGTCCCCTGCGCCCTGAGCCTCGTGTCCCCCCTGCGTCCCTCCTGCAAGGAGGCCCTGCCACCCATGCTGGAACCCCCCTCCGCCTTCACAGAACACTGCCTGATTCGGGACGGGGGTGGGACAGTGACCCCACCAGCGACCCGTCCCATCCCCCCTGCAACCTACAGGCGCACCCCCAGGTCTGGCCCATGGCCACCTCACCCTCACCTGCCTGTACAACCATCCCGGGCACTGCGGACCGGCCACGTAAACCAGCAGGACTCCCCGCCACGGCTCCGAAAGCAGGAGTCCGCGTCGGGCTCGCCGGCAGGCCGCGCCCCCAGAGGCTCAGGGGAGAAGCTCTTTTCCTGACTTTCCGGGTCTCCCTCCTCCACAGAGGTAGCATGGTGCTCTGTTCTAATCTCTCTCTGCCTCTGTCTCAGGAGGACCCTTGAGAGGGTCCCCATCCCCCGATCCTGACTCAGTCACCCCTGCAAAGTGCCTTTGTCCCTGGCAGGTGGCATTCACGGGTCCCAGGGTAGGAGGACATCCCGGGGGCTCTGCACAGCCTACCCCCACACCCACTTACTCCGGGAACCACCATGCCCGCATCTCCCACGTGCCCGCCCTGGGGGCAGCCATGCCCTGAGTCTGTCCAGGCGGCTTCTGCTCGTCCCCATCCTCACTCCCCATCCAGAGTGCCGTCACCTCCCTGTCCCACACTCAGCAAGGCTTACGGAGCTCATTCGGAGCCGGGCCGGGTGCAGACAGGAGCCGAGACCGGCCTGGCTCACAGCAGGATGGAGGACAAGGCGCAGTGTGGCCTTGGCTCTGAGGCCACAGGGACCCACGTGGGTCCCGTGGGGAGCCTTGCATCACGGAGGGTGCAGCTCTCAGCAGGACGGCGGACAAGACAGTGTGTGGTGACTCTGCGTGAACAAGACTGAGCTCGGGACTCCAGGAGCCGGCAACACGCTGGCCGTGATCTGTGCTGACGGGTCATTTCTGTGTCCTGCGGGTCACCACCGCCGAGCAGCTGCCCCTTTGCTCTGGGAGCGGGTGTGGCTCCGGTCGGAACCTACGGCCCCAGTCCGGGCGTTCGGCGCGTGGTGCTCCGTTCGCTGCTTCCACAAACCGTCTGGGCTTCAAGGAGGCGGAAGACATGAAGATAGGAGTGTAATCGCGGCCCCGCATGCACAGCAGCCCCGACGCAGCAAGGCCTGCCGTGCCCCGGGGCCCCGTGTCCCCGGACGCACAAACGGCAGAGCTGGACTAATTCCTCCAGCTCGTGCAGGAACGGCTTTCTGTTCAGCCTGGTGAGCCTGCTTCCATCTGGCGCTAATCACTGTGACTGTGCCTCTGGGGGAGACATTGCTTAGACCCTGCAGACCCGTCATCTGGGTCTTGGAACCCCTGAGTGGGGACTTTCCTCCCTCACCAAGCCTGTCCTGGTTGTGACTGTCTCCCGGAGAAGTCCCCCGTCTCTCGCTGGGACATCCTTGCCCTCTGTTCCCGGCCAGACCACCAGCTCCTGCTGCAGCAGGAAAACCATGCCCTGGGGATGGAGACCCGAGCGCACCGTGACGGGACCCGAGGGACCTGGGCCCAGAGGCTAGTGCCAGCCCTGGTGAGAGAGAGGGACGTGGCCACCGGAGTGCCACCTGCAAGATCACTTGCCTGAGCCACACCTGCCCCCACCCTGGGCAAAACACGCACCAGATGCCCGTAGGGAAGCAAGGCCAGTGCGAGCTGCCCCTGGAACGTGGACATGGCCGCTGTCGCCAGACACTCCGGGCTCGAGCCACGGTTGTCCCCTGTCCCACCAGATCCCAGCTGAGCCTCTCGGGGTGCTGATGGGGACGCCCGCCCCGTCAGGGGCTCGGGGAGGAAGCGGTGACGCCCAGGAAGGCATTGGTGCAGCACCTGGCGCACACCAGCCGTCGCGATGACGGTGATGATTATCCTAAAATGAGCAAGATTACCACGCGTCCCTGAGAGCGCAAAGTCAGGTCCGAGTAAACGGAGAGACGTCCTGTGAGGGGAGCTCGGAGTAACGTCTCCGGGTGCCTGGTCTGCACACCCCTGGGCTCAGACAAGCCGACGCTGACCGTGGTACCGCAGCACCCCTGGGGCCATCTGTGCCACGGTCCGGGGTCTGGGGGGTCTGGGTCGGGTTTGGGGATCCCCGTCCATCCTGTGACACGGAGGCAGGGGCCAGCAGAGACTGGGGATCAGGGGACCACATGCGCCCAGGGAAGCGACTCGTGGCCCATTGGACACAGGGTGTCTGTCTGTCCATCCACTCAGCAAGTAAGGAGAGCTGGAGTACAGGGAGGACCAGAAGGTGACAGGCGGAGTGGAGGCAGACGGGCCAGCGGGAGCGCAAGAAGTGAGCCTCCTTGGGGCGCCTGGGTGGCTCAGTCGTTAAGCTTCTGCCTTTGGCTCAGGGTGTGATCCCCGCGTTATGGGATCGAGCCCCACATCAGGCTCCTCCGCTGTGAGCCTGCTTCTTCCTCTCCCACTCCCCCTGCTTGTGTTCCCTCTCTCGCTGGCTGTCTCTCTCTCTGTCGAATAAATAAATTAAAAAAAAAAAAAAAGAAGAAGAAGTGAGCCTCCTTGAGCCGCAGCAGAGGCACGAGGCCCCGCGGGGGTCAGGCCAGCGGAGCGTGTTGGTGGAAAACCCTCCTGAGGAGGGTCAGACCCCGTGTCCTCGCTGCAGATTGCGTGCACCCAGCACTGACCCTCTCAGAAGGGAGTCTCCGTCTCCCCTGGAGGCCAGGGTGCCATGGACCGCGGAGCATGGGGAGCAGCAGGGGGACGGCGTGGACGAGGACGTAGGGAGGCCAGTCCCCGGCCCTGTTCCAATGGGGCCCCAGGGAGAGCGTTTGGGTCCACACTCTGCTGTCCGGCACCTTCTTCAGGAACACGTCAGGCCGGGGAAAGTCCTCAGAGCTTCCCATCAGCACATCCTTGGATAGTGGGGAACCAGGAACACGAAGACGGGGGCCACATCGTTACAGGGGAAGGGTCTCGGGGGTGCTGGCGGGGCCGGCACGGGGGCAGAGGGAGCGAGCACCACACACGAAACCACACGTCATGGCTCTAGAGCGATGAGGACATTCTCACCAGAGCGCAGAGGCGCAGAGACGAAGGACCCGCAGAGGACAAGAACCAAACTCTGAAAACAGCAATAAGGGAAGCAGACACATGCGAGAAGCCCACGGTGGAGAGACAGCGCGTTCGGAACAGAAGACAAACCACGTGGGGACAGACAAGGCAGTGGGAACGGGAAACCCGGGAGGGACGACAGAAACAGATGATACAGGCCCCGGGGGTGGCAGGACTCCGGGTTCGAGACGGCGTGTGTGGACGCAGGTCCCCGGACGGACGGGTGGGGAAGGCGGGCTCTGGAAGCACATCCCTGCGAGACTTCGGAGTGTCAGAGATGAAGGAGACACTGAGCGTGGTGGGGGGAGAGGAGGGGAAAACAGGTATCATGAGGAAGGCCCAGAGTTGGGACCGCACTGTGTCCTCGACCCCCCCGGGGGCTCAGGGAGGAGCGTGGCTTCCACACGGCGTGGGGCAGTGGTGTCCAGCCTGGATTTCTGGAGACGCCCATCACATCCACAGACAGACGTGCAGGCTGCGGACTGTCCTCCCCACTTTCCTCCAGGAAACCATGGGAGATGCTGCCCTAAACTCAGGGGTGTCCTCGGAGGGCACTGACCCCACAGCAAGGCTGCCTGCTGAGCAGGGCAGAGGGTCTGGGCGGGACCCCGAGCCCCATGTGCTGACTGCGCTGAAGTGGGGACCCCCGCCAGCGTTCTGATGCACGCGGGGCAGGCACAGAACAGACACACTAAGGTGGGGCAGCCCATGTTCACCGGAACGGCAGTCCAGGTGACCGCCAAGCACACGGGTGCAGGGTGTGGCCGTGGAGGGCCTGCCGGGCTCTGGGGTGGGGGCAGCCCCTCTGTGGGCAGGTTGTTGGGGTTTGCAGGAGAAGTGCTGGAGAAGGAAACCGTCATTCTCCGAGAAAGGAATCCAATGCATGTATAATCCACGAAAGGAAAACCAGGGGAAAGGGGTGTAAGCACATTTTTATGGAAGAAAAGGGAGGATGGGAACTATTGTCTCTGAGGAGCAGGATGGAGTGGGAAGGGCCGGGAGCCCCAGCACCCCGCCCGGAGGGAGGGCCTTGGAGCCGGAGCTCGTGGGCAAGACGGGCATCGGGGCCACCGAGCGACAGGCCGGGGTCTTCTGGCCACGCTGCACCCAGAATGTGAATGTTGGAGACCCCGAACTGAGGAACGGAGACAGATCATCAGTGTGCCCTCAATCCTCAAAGATGACAGTTTGGTCTTCCCTGCGAAGGCAGAAAACCATCGCGCAAATCTTCATCCGGAAAAAAATGCAAGAGCCCTGCCATGAAGGTGCCAAGCCCTCAGCCCCTTTCCTCTTAGGGCGAGGGGCTCCGGGACCAGCGTGTGAGCAGATGCCTTCGTCCTCCTTCAGCTGCCAGGACTGACCCAAAACCCGTGAACCGCCACACCGTGTGAGGGGGAAGAGGCCCGAGGTCAGAACACCGGGGAGCACACACACGTCTCAGGGCCCCAGGTGCCCTCCCCGGGCTCACAGAGGAGCCTCTGGGGAGAGGACTCCGGGCTTCCGCGGGAATGACGACACCGTGACAGCGTCCCCAACATGCAAATGCATGTACACGGGACACGCACCACACGTACACGTGTGCACAGGCACACACATGAGCACACATGAACACAACCCACACCCAGACACGCGTGCACACACTCCACACGCACTCACATCTACACATACCACCTGGCACACACGTGTGCACATGCGTGCTCTTCAGCCAAAGCAGCCCCTCACGTCTGCACAGGCTGCTCTGTTTGGATCTGTGGGCGGTGCAGACCCCCGAGGGCCTCCAGCCGTATCGTCTTGTTCTCTGAGGGTCAACAGCTCCGTTTCCCAAAGAACAAAACCAAAGCGGGCCGATGTCTTTATATGCAGGAAGCTTAGGCCTCCTCATGGCCCAACATGAACCGGCCAGTGTCCAGCTATGCACCACCAGCGACAGAGCAAACATGTCCCCAGAGGGTGGGCTCATCTTCTGAGGCATCCGGAGAATTCTGCCTGCAGCCTGGGCTCGCCCGCTTATCCACTGACCGAAATCCACCCGGGGGGGGGGGGGCAGCCCCTGCGCTCTGCGGACGGACCCCAGGGTCCTTGTAGGACGAAGGGTGACCAGGAGCTTCGAGCGTCCCATGAAGACCCTTCAAAGCCAAGGGCTGGTGTCACTGTGTCACAGAACCCCTGGAGGGGTGCTGGGCAGAGGCAGGCGTGGCCCCCGGCTCGGGGCTGGCTGGTGGGAGCAGGCACTGGGTCCCCACCCAGGACCTGGTGTTTGAGTCTGTAAGTGGGCCGGGGTTCTGGTTCCTTGGAGCCTGGGGAACCTGTCACTCACCTTGAGGAGAGTCTGAGGCCCAGGGATTGGGGACAGCATCTTCCTTTCCAGGAGGAGGAGCGGGGCTGCCACCATATGGAGTGATGGGGCTTGTGGCGCTAAGCAAATATTTACTGTGGTCCGTGCGCGAGGAGAGACCAGCACCCCGTGGGAAGCGTAGAGCTCTTTCCGTGTGTGCAAACAGCAAGAAGGCCAATCTGCAAAGACAACTGAGGAAGACAGATGCCCCACTTGGCACCTCCGTTGGCAGCCTGCGCTCTCCACGGCTCTGAGCATGTCCAGGCCGCTGGGGAGCCTGGCAGGCTGCGAGGGGCGCGCGGGAGTCTCCCCGGTGGAGAGGCTGCGTCTCTGCGGCTGGAGCTCCAGAGAATTCCCAAGTGCCTCTGTGTTGCCAGAACGGAAAGGGTCCCCACCCCGTGCAACCCAGCAGCCCAGACCTGTCTCTGTGGCGCACGAGGACGCTCCTCCCGTGCCTGACTTTACCCGTGGTCGGCCACCGTGTCAGCACAGGGGCTTCCTTGCTCCTGGGTCTCCCATCCACAGTGGATGGGCTGCCCCCACCTTGATGGGTGGGAGAGGGAGACCGTCCCCAAGACTGCCCTCCCCACAAACAGAGCCACAGACCCGTCCACCCCAGCACGGGCAGCCTGGGCCCCACAGCAGCCCCAGGACAGCCCATCACTAGAGTTCCTGACTCTGCATCCAGGTTCATCGTGGAAAAGCAGCTCCTGCCAGCACCAAGAGGTAGTTGAAATGACAGGCTTGGGGTGGCCGCCAGCTGCTTCCGTCAGGATGAGGCTGCAGCCCACGTGTGTGGTGCTCCCCGCTGAGTCAGGAAGGTGTGCCGGGGGCAGGTGCACGTGGGTGCTCGAGTGCAGACGTGGGACAGAAGGCCTGGCTGCCTGCCCCTCCTCCGGCCTAGTCTCTGCTGCTTAGGGACCTGCACCCCCTCGGCGCCATGTCTGAGCGCTCCTCTGTCTCCGCGTGCGACCACCCCGACCCCTGCCACGCCCGGCCTCTCGAAGCTGTGGAAGGAGAGACACAGGGCCCTGGGCTGAGCCGGCAGGCTGTGCCCACACAGTGAGGGCCACGGCGGCCAGAGCGAGGACGGCGCGTAGCCCCCAGGAACTGGCTCAGGGCTCTGGTTGCGAATCTGAGCAAGTCCTTCTGGGGAACCCTGAGAAAAACATCCCGTTAGGAAGGGCCCGCACTGAGCACAGGGGTGGAAAAGAAACCGGAGATTCGAGCAGAGAGCCGGCATCCCTGCAGGGGCGCGGGGAAGGCGCAGGACCCGAGCGAGGGGCAGCCAGCTCTGCCCGGCCCAGGTGGGAGCCCGCGAGGTGCCATCGGCGGCTGACGGCAGCTGCCTGGGGCAGAGGACCCCGCTCCTGTGCGAGCACGCGGTTGGCTTTCTTACTATTACCTCATGAAGTGCTGAGTTTAAAGGCCCCTCTGGGGCCGATTAGAGCCAGGTTCCCAGACGCCGCGGGGCCGTGTCAATGGCGTTCCTGCCCCACTGCTTGGCGTGAGGACGGGCCCGCTGGGCCGGCGGTGCGCGTGCAGGGCCTGCAGGGGTGGGTACGTGTGGCTAAGGCTGGGATGGCTTCCCCCGACGCTAGCCACATTGGAGCTGAAGCAAAGGCTTACAGGTCAGGCCGGGGACATTCAGAATCCTGCGGATGCCACGGTCCCAACGCGCTTCAGTGAATCATGCTCATTTCATGAATATGAGCTGTTATGGATTTTATGACCATGTTAAACACCACGCCGGACCCGTCTCCTGCCTGCGACTCGGCCCTCGGGTCCAAGGTGACGCAGCTCTGGTGGCACATCAGGGTATCGGCGGGTGAGGGCTGGAGGACACCCCCTTGTTACCAGGGGCCTCCAGACTCTGCTTCCCTGCGTGGTGAGAGCAGAGGGGCCTGGCGGGAACAGCGCCTGGGGCCGGGCTGGGAGGCAGGCTTCTCCTGGCAACCCGTGGACTCGTGGCTCTTCCCAACCTCCCGGCCTTCCTCCTGAGGCCAAGGCGCTTCTCCAGACAGGGAGGGACGTGTCCGTGCGCACCGCAGTGGAGCCGGCGGGGGTTAGACGGACAACCTGCTTCCACCGACGGGACCTGCCACGTGTGGGCAGCACAGGGCCGCAGGGGGGCCCGCCTGTGCCCAAAGTCCGCCGTGCTTTAGATCCTTTCTGAAGATGGGGCTGTCGGGGCTGGGTGAGGGCAAGTGCTCTGAGACACCAGGTCCCTGCCTGCCTGCTCCCCCGCGGGCAGACGCTTCCCCTCCATGGAGCGGGTGCAGGGAGTCCAGACCCCGACCCACCTGCCCAGGCTGGGGGCAGAAGCACCAGCCGTGGCCTCTGGGGTTCAAGTGGCCAGCTGGTCCAGGTGCCTTCCCTGCAACCCTTCAGTCCCCACTCATGGGGTGCAGTCACACCTCCTGGGGTGCAAGGAGGCCCCACTCCCCAGAAAGCTTCTCCCTCACTGGCGAGACCCAGTGCCCTCCTGCAGGGGACAAGACCACTCAGCTTTCCAAGTTCGGGCTCACTCAGTCGACGATGATGCAGATGGGGCCTCAGGATCTACTGGCCCAATGATGCAGGTAAGGACACTCCCAGCTGCTGGGGTGTGCAGGGGTGACACAGAGATCACACTCTTGCAGGGCCAGCGTCTGCCCTGCTGATCTCTGCTGGGATCCCTAACACCTCTGGGGTCACAGGTCTCACGGGGGCCAGTGGGGCTGCCCGCCCCGGCTCCACCTGTGTCTCATCCTCAGAGAGTCCTGAGGGCCCCGACGGAGTCTGCTGGATGGGCGCCACTGTGTCCCCCCATGCTGTCGGCTCCAGGAAGGCCCCCCATGCTGTCTCCTCCAGGAAGTGTCCCCCACATGCTGTCGGCTCCAGGAAGGCCCCCCCATGCTGTCTCCTCCAGGAAGTACCTCCCCATGATGTCGGCTCCAGGAAGTGCCTCTCCTCATGCTGTCTCCTCCAGGAAGTGTCCCCCCATGCTGTCTCCTCCAGGAAGTGTCCCCCCATGCTGTCTCCTCCAGGAAGTGTCCCCCCCATGCTGTCTCCTCCAGGAAGTGTCCCCCCACACTGTCGGCTCCAGGAAGTGTCCCCCCATGCTGTCGGCTCCAGGAAGTGTCCCCCCCACGCTGTCGGCTCCAGGAAGTGTCCCCCCACGCTGTCGGCTCCAGGAAGTGTCCCCCCATGCTGTCTCCTCCAGGAAGTGTCCCCCCACACTGTCGGCTCCAGGAAGTGTCCCCCCATGATGTCGGCTCCAGGAAGTGTCCCCCATGCTACTTCTCCAGGAAGTGTCCCCCCATGCTGTCTCCTCCGGGAAGTGTCCCCCCACGCTGTCGGCTTCAGGAAGTGTCCCCCCCACGCTGTTGGCTCCAGGAAGTGTCCCCCCATGCTGTCTCCTCCAGGAAGTGTCCCCCCACGCTGTCGGCTCCAGGAAGTGTCCCCACATGCTGTATAGGATGAGGGGTGAGGATAGGGGGCTGGGACTGGTGAGCAGTACTGCATTGCCCAGCAAGACATCAAAAAGAGCAAGCTTTGCGGTGAACGCAGCTTAGCGGGCTCCTCTCTGGGGGAAGATGGGCGTGGAGTGGGGTGATTCTCTGGGACTGAGGCAGGAACCTGCCCCTTCATCCCGGGGACAAATCTGGGGACAGCTCATCCCTGATGGAGTGTTGGGGGGCGCTGGGGCAGGACCACCAATAGGGGGATCCTTGGCTCATCACTGTCCGTCACGCGGGCCCGAGGGGTGTGCGTCCTGCCTCACAGGCCCCTCTAGGCCGCTTTCACTGTTGATTACATATTTGGGGAAGGATGGAGACTGATCCGCGCTGCTAAGTAAGAAAGTGTTATTCTAACACAGAAGGAAGTCCTAAATAAAAACATTACCATAAAGAAAGCATAAGTTACTCCTCTAATGCATTCAGAGTGTCCTTGCCGGGCGCACAGATCCGTGCAGCTCTTAATAATTTCCTGCCCGTCTGGAAACAGTACACGTGTGATATTGATTTTGTTCTCACCAAGTGTAAGAAATACACATTTTATTTACTCTTTAAGAGATCCGCAGCACCCATAGGCTTCTGCTTTCCAGCGTGCGTGGTGCTCAGCCATCGGACTGCTCAAGGGAGTCTGGGGGAGCCAGACCCCCGTCCCGCTGCTGGTGACGCCCCTGCCCCAGCTGGACATGGTTCTGGGAGGGTGTCCAGGGAGGGGAAATGGAGGTGCTGCTTCTGGGGACCCCTGGGATTGCCCCGTGTTCACTGCTGACGTCCTCACGCCGCTGAGGCCCTGCGGCTGACACTGCCTGGCGTGACGCTGGCCACCCCCGGGAGCCGCTCACTTGTCTGTCTCGGGAATCCCGGGTGCTGAGGCCCCAGGGCGGGTGGCTGTGTTCACTGGGGCTGCTGGGAGCCCAGGGACGTGGGGCTGCGGCACACGGATCGCTTCCACCCCCTAGAGGCCGGCTCCGACTCGCCGGCTGCGGCCCGGCCCTGGAGGTGCGGAGGCTCCGTGCTCAGGGATCAGGCCCAGGTGCCCTGCCTGCCTCCAGTGCCAGAGCTTCAGGTCGGGGCCACGGAGGCCCTCGCCTCCTCGGGGCTGCCGGGCAAGGCCCAGACCTGCTGAGTTGGCCGTGGAAGTTCACCAAGTGCTCTCTGAGAACCGTCAGCAGGGCAAACTGCGGCCAGCTGCACATAAAAACAACACAACGGCCTCTCTCGGCCCCACAGGCTCTTGGTTTCTGCTTCTGCCACCTCCCCTGCCCAGAGCCCCGAAACCGTCCTGCCTCCGCTCACCTGCACCCTGCCCACAGACCTCAGTCTTACCTCTGTCCTCGCCACCCAGAACGGTCCTTCTGCCCCGGCCACCCATCCCACCAAGGGCCACACCCAAGGACGTGTCTTGCCTCCTCCCCCCACTTACCCTCCCCATCGCTGTCTTCTCAGACCCCCGATGTGCCCTGCGCCCCTCCGCCCTTCACAGTCATTCTGGAATTCTGGCTGCAAACTGTTCCCCCTCCTCACAGGCCCTCCTGTCCCCCGGCTGTGTGTGGATGGAAGATGGAATGGAAGGGACCTGCCCATGGTGGCTAAGGGGACGGGGCATCGCATCACCAGGCATCATCAAGGACCCGCCCCGGAGGAAGCACTTCAGCTAATTCTCGAAACAGCCCGGATGACAGGACTGCTATCAGCCCCATGTTTCAGACGACCAGGCAGCCCAGGAAACGGCAAGGACAGTGGGGGCTTGCTGAGCGCCCCCCGTGAGCCGGCTGCTGTCCCGGCTGCTCTCCATGGGGTCACCCGTGGGGTCGCGTCCATCCATTTTACAGGAGCAGAAACAAACTGATGGCTGGTGAGGACGGGACCTGGGCTGCCACAGCATCCTGCGGCACTGGATGGGGAGGCAGGACAGAGGGACAGAGGTCACTGTGCCCTGGGCACCCCGGGCAGGAGGAGGGAAGCGTCCCCGTGAATGGGCGTACCCGCCCTGCAGGGTGGCCAGCCCGGGGGGAGCAGGACGGGCAAGGCCTGGATGGGGCAGGTGGCTCCTGGCGGGCGGGGGCTTCGTCCCGGAGTCTGTGTGCCGTCCCTTGGGGCTTGTGAAGGGAGGACCCGTGTGCATACTCCAGGGCGCCCACGGTCGGTGTCACTCCCCATCCCCCCCCCAAGGATCAAATCGCATCTTCATCACGTCGAGGTTTCCTGCTGGAGCCAAAGTGCCGTGTCTGCAACTTTCTGCTCAGTTACGATGACATCTGCGTCTCCTATGACACGTTGAGCAGGGAACATTGTCGGCGTCCGTGTGGAACAGCGAGGGGCCGGTGCAGAGAGAACCACTAACGTCATCTATTTACCTCGTGTCCCACTGCGCCCACAATCGCACTTGCCGGGATATCGAGCTTGTTCTGTGCGCTCTCGGACGGGGTGTGTCTGTAAGTGGTGTTCGCGTGCGGTTTCTGCGGGTCCTGACCCTTCCCGGAGCCTCTGGCCTGGAGTCCCCAGTCCGTGCGTGACAGAGAGGAAGGCATCCAGGGCTCCTGTGTGTGCTTGCCCGTGTGCACACACGCACACACACACGCACACGCACACACACACGCACACGCACACGCCCGGGAGAACAGGCCCCGCTGGCCGTGACGCCACACACCCCGTATAGTCACAGACCACGTACGGCGGGGCCGGAGCGGATCGTGTCTGCAGCTGAAGCATCTGGGAGCACGCTCAGAAACCCGAGAGTCAGCGACCTGCCAGGGGCAAGGCCTCCGACCAATGAGGAGGACACAGAACAGGACACCAGGAAGGGTGTGAGTAAGTAGGCTGTTTGAAGGAGGGGAAATGTTAGCAGCTGCTTGAGCTCGGTTTTATTTTATTGATGATTATATCACAGGCTGTCCTGTCTGACCAGGGCATCAGGCCCTCCTGACGATGACGGCCGAAATGAGAACTTCCTTTGGAAGCATCTGGAAATCTATTAATACTAAGAAGACAAATTCCTTTTGACTCAGAAACCCCGCACAGGCCGCCATCGGGGGCTGCGTGGGGTCTGCCCTCCATGCTCGTCCGCCTCATCATCTGGACTTGAGTCAGAGGGCAGCCCTTGTCCACAGCCGGTCCCTCCTCCTCCAGCCGCGCTGGAACATGGCATCCTGGCCGCGGCTCCTCCTTCCCACCCCTCTGTCCTCCCACCAGTTCCTTCCTTCTCTGGGAGGCTCATCCAAGGCCCCCTCGTCATGGCGCCGGGCTCCCGGGGTCACCTGTGCCCTGCAGGTGCGAGGTCCCGGGCAGCACTCTGTCCCCCATAGGGAAGCCGCCCCAGAGGGGCACACTGGGCCCAGTGCGATGCAGCGATGCTGGGTATGGGTTGCTCTCCTGACAGATTCGGCCCTGGGCTTGCACTTGGGCCCCTGTCGTGCGTCCCCCATCATTTCATTGCTCCGACCCCTGCTGGTCACGTTCTGCCTCGTGAGCCGGGTGGACACGTGGGGAAATGGACTCCCCAGGGCCCTGGGCGGTGGACAGCTCTGGGGCAGGAGGAGGAAACAGGGCCGCGTTTACACAAACCCCCCGAGGTCGCCCCCCACCTGCCCAGGGGCACACTCTGGGAACGCAGGGTGGAGGCAGGGGTGTTCCAGGAAGGGGGAGCTCTGTGAGGGAGCGAGCTTGCGGGGCGGCTGGCCTGCGGTGGCAGCGGCTGCTCGACCGTGCAGAGAAGGACGCGCTGTGCGGCTCCGTGCCCGTCTCCCCGTCACCGGGACGCTTCGTGCCCGTGGCCTCTTCCGGAGTGACTCCTCCAGCCGAGCTGCGGTGCGGAGACTTCAGTGAATGACCCGAAACTCCGTCCTCATGAGTGATTTTGACTCTGTGCTTTTCCAGAAGGCTTGGTCCCAGCTGTTGGCAGAGCACAGTCTTTGTCTCCGTGCCCCGCAGGGGTTAGCGTCCGCGTGACCTTCCACTAACAAAGGATCTCCTCGCAAACCCTCTCCGCAGACACGGAGTCCGGCTCACTGCACAGACTAGTCACGGCTGCGTGGACCTGCTGGGCATGTGGGACGGGCGCTGTGGCGTGTTCCCCAGGCTCAGCACACACCGGGTCCCTGGAATCAGCCCCCCAAACTCTGATCTCCACTGGGGAGATGACGGGGGAAGAGAAGGCTCTGTGAAGACGGGCAGAGCCAGAGGCCAGGAGGGTCACCGCACTGGGCTGAACCCCCAGGCTGGCCACATCGGGGTGCGGGGGTTGCGGGGGGCTGCCCTCCATGACCCTCAGACCTCGCAGGGCACGGAGAGGGGCGAGGAGACCACGAGGAAGGGTGAGGCGGATGGTTAAAGCTGACCTATGTGACATCTCAACATGCCAGGGGGGCCTTCCTTAGCTCCCCCTCCTTCTGCCCGGTTGCCCCCACCTTGGCTGTGACAGTGCAGGGCGCTGGGGTCAGGCGGACCGGCGTTCAAGACCACGGAGACCCCAGTGCGAGTTAGCCGCCAGCCTCCTTGGTCCCACTCCCGGGCCAGTGCGGCCGTGCGTCCCGCTCCATTTCCCTCACCTGCCGCCTGCCGTGCTCCGGGCTCGCAGCACTCCGCGAGGCCGTGCGCATGTGCCCGTGTGCACAGTGTGGGTACGTTGGCTGGCGCTGTGGGACCCTGTTCCCTGGGCACCTGGGGGCTGCTTCCAGCTGGAGGGCCTCCCCGGCTCTAGCTGCTCCTTGAGCTCAGAGTCTGGAAGGTGAGCTGGGCGGGAGCCACGCAGAAGGTTCTGGAATGACCACTGGGTGCAGGATTGGCCTTGAGTCCGTACCCCCGTGGGCTGATGCTCTGGCCCCTAAACCTCCCTCATGGTGGGGGTGGGGTTCCTGAGCAGCTGCGGAGGCCTGTCTCAGCACAGCCTTGCCAATTTCTGGAACTTTCTCCATTTTCAGGTGCCCAGGGCTGCGTCCTGTCTGTGGAGCCCGGCCCCGGTCAGGCCCCGTCTGCGAGCTTCTGCCCAGGAGCAGCATCCTGCCTGTCCTTCAGCTCGCTCAACGTTGGCCTTAACTTCAGGAGCTGTAGGAAGTGTCGGGTGGGAGGCCCTCGGGCTCCCCCGCCCGCCGCGTTCCTGCAGCCTCGGCTCGCGGCCCTCAGGACCCCACAGCCCGGCCAGCTTGCAGGGAGCAGGGGCCGGGCGGGGCCCAGGGCGCCACCATCGCTCGGGCCCAGGACCAAGAGCTGGACGTTTAGTTTAAATAACACGTAAATGACCCAGCAGTCCTGACTCCGCTGGCTCCCAGAGATGGCGGGACACGAGGCAGATTCCCCACGCCCAGGGGCGCTTCCTGCTCTGACCCGACGGGTGGGCCGTGGTCACCAGTCCCCAGGGGCCGAGACAGTCAGGCAGCGTGGTGGCTGGTGGACTCAGGCTGGTGTCTGTCCGGGGGTGAGCCTGGGTTTGTGGCCAAACCGCAGGGGATGGAGAGGTGCTGGGGGCAGAGGGTAGAGGGACCGTCCCGGCGCTGCCAGGATGCCTCGGGAAAGGCACAGTGTCCCCCAGTCTGAGGCACAGCCACCGCCCCGCTCTGAGCGAAGCCCTGTGTTGTCCGGACTCAGAGTCTGTCCCCGTGGGGCCACGTCCCAGGCCGGCCCCTCCTGCTTCACCTCTGCACACACACCGCTGGACAGCGTTCTTCACGCCCAACCCTCTGGCCAACCACTGGGCGCCTTAGGACAGGCACGGTCACACCTGCCTTTGCTCCCCACCTGCCCTCCCCATCCCGATCCCACACAGGCCCACTCGGACACCTCCTCCTGGAAGCCTTCTTGGATGTGGAAGTCCGGCACCACACCTGCCTCAGCATCACGGTGGATTTGGGGTGGGAAGGGTCAGTACTTGTTAGGCACACGCTGGGCGACGTGTATATTGCTGTTGTTGTAATTCTACGAACCCCGAATGAGGAACCCACACCGTTGCCTGAGGCTGCTGGGATGCAACAGGGCGGCCCTCACACCCCGGTCCACGCGGCTCACGGGTCCCGCGGCGCCCCTGCTTCCACGAGCGGAGGCTGTGTGTCAGGAGGGGTGGGGGCATAGGAGCGGGCCGGGCTCCAGCTTCGGACAGGGGCAGAAGCGAGGCCGCGTGATCCCGTGTTCCCCCTGACTTCTCGGAGGTGCGGGGTGCGAGTGCCGTCCCTGCCGTTATCGGGGAAGCAGAGGCACTCGTTTCCTCTTCTTTCCTGACAGACAGAGGGTCGTTTGGGTTATGAGTACCAGCGCGGGGGCGACAGGTGACAGACGTCTCGGTATTGACCTTGCTCGGAAAGGGTGCAAAAATAGAAAGTTCGATACTCGCTATTTTAACTGACAGTTAAAAATTCAATAAATCTTCCTCTTGCCAGACACCTGTATGTAATCAAACTAAATAAACGCCCTCAGATTTCTTGCCGACAGGCCGCGGTGTTTATGCGCCATGGTGTCAGCCCCGGCTGGAAGGGACTGATTTGCCAGACTCGAGAGAATGGCCCTTTTGAAAAGTAAACAATGGCTCGACAATCCCAGGCTATTTTGACAAAACTGAGAAGGGAAGCGGAGGTGGGAAAGAAAAGCCTGCTGCATCTCCCCTCGTGCTCGAGACGGAGGCCACAGGACGCTTCTATTATGGACATCAATGGCGAGAAACAGGGTCTGTACGCACGTCTCCATCCACACACACACACCTAAGGGTAGATTAGAAAGAGGATGGAAAAGCAGTTAGGCCATTGTGAGGACCAAATGAAACCTGAGTCGTACAAAAGAAAATAAATATGCAACACAAAAATTGGAAATAACTTTAAAGAGAAGAATTAAAACAGCAACAACAAGGCAAAGATTTGGGGGTTATCGCAAAGGCAGTGAACGGTGATTTTTCTCTTAAGAAATGAAGAGCCTGCGTCAAAAGTCAGACGAAGAAAGGAGGATGTGCACCGCGAACCAAGGGAGGGGACAGAGACGAGTGGATCACAGCACAGGGAACGTGGAAGCACAGACAGAACGCACACAAGTAAATAAGAAATAAACAGCCCATCGACAGGCAGGCAGAGACCGGGAGCCGTCTGCTCGCGGAACAGACAGGGAGACGCGTGGAAAGGTGTCCCGCTCAGCAGGGACCAGAGCAACCCGCCGGAAAGCAGGAGACAGCGCGGTCCCCCAGCGAGAGCGGGTGGCCCCGCGCTCTGGGCAGGTGTGTTCACAGCTGGGCAGCACGCGCCCGGGGAAGGGGCGGGTCTTCGCCGGACAGAGTACAGTTTACTCGCCTTGGGAGTGAGTTTGTCGATGACCACGAGCTCAATGTGCCATCACAGAAACCATGAGTCCCGAAGACGGTGCAGCAGAAAAGCAAGAGGGAAAGGGCTTGTTTGCCAAATGACACACACGGTGTATCTTGAATGTAGAATTTTTAAAGCAGAATAAGCTTGTTAATATTTACAGAAATATGTATTCGTGGGGAAAATTCATACACGCTCGGAGCACACCTACACCAAGCTCAGAAGGTCGGTAGCCTCCTGGCACGGGGCAGCGGAGGGGGCGTCCGAGGAGGAGCCCAGGGATGCAGTCTGCAGCCTGAGCACCTCCCCAGGCCGGGCACACGGCCCTGTGGGGGAGAAGGTGCCTCATTCACACACAGCCAGCGAACGCACACAGAGTCATCACGGGCTGTGTGGGGGTCCACGCACATCGCTATCAACTCTTTGCGGTGACGGGGGAGCCCTGGACGTCTCCATGCTGAGTCTCCACACTCTGACCAAACACGCCCCCCTAGAGCGCCCGCAGGGAGCTTTCAAGGCTGGCACGCCCCATGGCGTAGGATCCAGCGGATCCTGCACCTCCGGAGCCTGCTGCTTGGACAAGCCACTGAGGGGTGGCGGCATTCAGGAGACCACCCCTGGCGGCCACCACGCGGCAGCTTTAACTTCTGAAGCCAAGGGCTCCGTTTTCTGACTTGTAAGCTCCGTTCGTGAAAGTCCGATCGCGTGCGCTCGGTCAGTCATGCTCATTGGGCAGCCGCGCATCTTCCGGAACGAGCCAACACAGGACGAGATATCGGAACGGGCTTTACCACAGCAGAGGGGTGTCGGAAGGGCAATACCTAAGAGCCCCGCGCACAGCGTTTAGAGCTCCTGAGGGGCCGAGGAGGTGAGTGGGGAGGCCGGGAGGGTGCCCTGGGGGCCGGAGGCCTGCTCGCGGATCCTGCCTGCCCCTGCCCTGCCTGCGTGGGCACTTCCCCCCAAAAACAGGCTCAGGATGGCTCCCGCGGCTGCTGGGAGGACACAGCTCCAGGCGCCCAGGCGGGGCGTGGCCACATTCCACGATTCAGCAGGTGCTGCGCCAGGTGGGTAGTCATGGACACAAAATAACTCGTGGGTTTCTGTCCCTCTTTTTTCCCCTGCTGTGCACTCACCAGGAAAGAATGCAGCCCTCCTGGGCTGTACCCCAAAGTGAAAGGCACATTCAGCTCTTACGGGCTTGCACCCTCCCTTCCCCCACGGAGCAATGACAGAGAGGTCTTGGGGGGTGGCGGTGCCTCGCACAGGGGGAGCAGTGTCTGGCTTTGCTCCCCAGGAAAGGGAAGGGGCTGGAGTGGAGCCGGGTGGGCCGAGAATCTGCTCCTAGTATTCTTGCCCGCGGGAGGGGCCGGCCCTGGGAAGGGGGCGCGTGAGCTCCCTGGGGGCTCTGTCCAGTGGTGCATTGGGTAGCCCTGGAGGGCACTGCAGGGCGGGGGTGGCTGCAATGGGGGGATCGTGAGTAGTACGAGCCCCTCCGAAGCCAGTCCCAAAGGCTATGGGGCCGAGGGACTGTACCAGCCCCGCAGACCACACCACAGAGCTGACATGGGCGGTGTCACAGGACCTCAGCAAGACTCAGCCCAGCCTGAGTGGCCCTCCACCAAGTGTGACTGCGGGCTGGCCCAGGTGAATAACGCCAACACATTCTGGACGTCCCCCAGCTTCAGGGGCTCCTCCCCGCCTGGATGTCCGCCTGCAGGGACCAGCGGCAGGCGGGCTGATGGGCTGCCGCGGTCTCCGGAAGCCTCACTCAGAAGGAATCCAGTGTCTGGACTCGCCCCTTGGAGCAGGACCGGGGGGCTGAGCGCCAGTCTCCCTTCCCCCTCTGCCTCTCGTGGGGACCCTGGGACATGTCTGACCCGCCAGCACTGGCCTTCCGTACCTCCCTCCGTCTCTGACCCCCGGCCCCAGTCCTCCCATGAGTGTTGTCATTGTTACGCGCACGGTACAAAGATTCGTGCGTGAGGCCGACGGAATCAGCGGGGGCTGGGTCATCTGCAGAGTGTTTTAAGCGGTTTCCTTATTTATTGTTGAACTTCCTTTATTTTGAATTTCATTTCTTTAATCATACAATTTGTTTTACACATTTATTATTTATTGCTGGAATTTCAGATGACATGTCCAAGCAGCCAGACGCGTCCTTGTTAGGGAAGCGGGCTCCCGCAGCTGCGGTGTGTGGGGTGGGAGCAGGGGAGCAGTGGACGGGGTGCAGGCTTCCGGCCTGGCTCTGCGGCTTAGCGGTCCTGGGACCTGGAAGTGTCACGGACCACTCAGGTTCCTGGTCTGGAACAGCACGCGGCCGCTGCTCCCCAGGAGGCCGTCTGTGTGGACGGGCAAACACACTCGGCGCTCCTAGCAGGGCTGCGTGGAGACGGAATGCTCGCAGCGGCAGAGATGTTCACGAGTGCTTCACAGCCACGCGGTGGGAGATCTGGGGACACCCTCGTGCTCTGCGGGGCAGGAGGTAGCTGGGTCCGTCCTTGCAGCCCTGGGCCCCAAGTTTGGGGCTTTGCTCCCAGGGCCCCGCAGAGCGTTAGCCTCACCCCTGCCCTGGGGAGCTGGGCCGCACGCTGGAGCCGGCTTGTCCAGCCACACGAGGCCCCTTCAGAGTAGACAGTGGTCACCATTTACCTCCTGAGACACCAGCCTCCCACCACGTGGCCGTGGCAGGGACTCTACTGCTCCCCAGGTCTTGGTGCCACTGGGGTTTTCAGTCACCCCATGGCCTCCACCATCCCACACCTCGCCCTCCAGGATCCCCAGATCCCCTCTGTGGTCTTTACCGAGCCCCCGCTATCCCGAGCAGACCCCCGGCACCTCAGGCGAGGTGGGAGTTCTGGGCAGACCCATGTTTGGGGGCCGGGGGTGGCATGCGAACACACAGACACGCAGTGCAATTCTACCAGGGATGTCCGGCTGGAGAACAGAGCCCCTGGCGTGTGGAGGGCAAAGAGCTTCTCTCCGAGGCCACCTGGCCTGGGCCACCAGTCAGGCCCCCCCCTACATGTGCTTTGTGGCTGCGGACAGCCAGAGCATAGCCGCGTGGGGCATCGTCTGGCAGGCTGGGTTCCTGGAGCCATGCTCCCCCCCCAGGTGAGAGACAGGAGACCACAGCTGGAAGCAACCTCCGTGAGGCTCTGGCACAGCGCGGGGGACGCGAGCCACATTCGTTCCGTGGAGGGAGACGGCTTCCAGAACTTGCTTCCCGGGACCCAGGCCGGCAGCAGCCCTGCTGCGTTGCTGGGGCTGGGAGGCTCCTGGCAGGTGCGGGAGGCTAATTAGCAAAAGGTGGCCGCGTCCTGGGGCCTAGCTGGCTGCCTCCAGCACAGAGGAGTCAAAGGACAGGTTTCTTTGTTTCTCTCTTATTTCCCTGACCCTGGCTTCCACTCTTGCTCACAGAACTGGGCTGTTGGATTATTTTCTTTGAAAAAATTCTATTCTACTCTTAGATTTTAAGCAATTTGAAATCTGGCTTTAATTTTTGTCATTCACTTGTCATTCCTCCAGCAAGATTCCAGGCAGTGCCGGCCACGGTCAGATGCTCGGGATCCAGACTTCAACGGGATCCCGTGGTGCGGGGCTGGAGGACGGGCACGGAGGCCAGCATCCCCGGTGCCACAGGGACCTGCAGAGAGCCTTCGTGGGCCAACGGGATGGGCATTTCTCCAAGTCCAAGCAGCCTGTAGGGCTGTGGCCAGGGAACGGTGCTCAGGCCAGCCGGCTGGATGGAGAAGTGCCACTTGTTCATTTGTTGCTCGTTCATCCGTTCCTCTGTCATTCTGCAAATACCGAGGAACAACTGTGTGCCAAGCACCCTTCCCAGTTCAGGGCAGAGCGAGCCCCTGTCTGAGGACGCCCCTGTCCTGGTGCTGCCGAGCATCTGAGCACACGAGGCCAATTAGCCCCGGTCAGGGGTGACCAACAGCAGAAATGAAGCCACGTCAGGGCAGAGGGGCCGCTGGTGCTGGAGAGGCTCCCTGGAGGGCACTGGGTTGGAGCCTGAAGAAAGGGAGAGAGGGAGTGTGGGTGGCCAGGACGTGCTCGTGGACCTGGAGAAGCTGGAGGAGGGAGCACGGGCTCCTGCCAACCCATGTGCTCTGGATCCAGCTCAAATCGAGACGCTTTACCTTCCTGATGCAGGCCAACGTGGGAGTTATGACACCGGGTAGCTTGCTGGGGTAAACGACACCCCGGGGGCTGCCAGCAGCCAGAGCTGACCGCGGGCCCTGTCTGCTGCCTGGATGGACAGGACGCACTAGCAACCTTAACCAGGGCCCTGAGAGCGAAACGACACCAAGAGGGAAGGGTGCCCAGGAGGGACATCGCAACCAGGACAGAAGGATAGCCCCTCAGAACTCCTGCCTGGACAAGGACGGGAGCCCAGGTGCCCCCCGTGCCCCCCCGTGAAGCCCCTCTGTGTAGAGGTGTGCAGATGGACCGTGCAAAGGGTCGGATGCACCATGTGCTTTACATCATGCAGCAGTGACTGGCTTTTCGTGGAAGGTTTGGTTGGGGCTCTGAGCTGAGCTCTGGGACCACAGCTCTGGGTCTTTCTTTTTGCAGCCTGCAGGGCCGGTGGGCTCCCCTGGGCTTCAGCAGCTGGAGAGCACCCCACCCTGGGATGTGGACCACGTGCTTGCTTCTGCCCTCACAGGCCTGCCCCCAAGAGCAACTCAAAGGCTCAGGACTAAGGACTGAGGACGAGGGCCATCTAAGACTTTATTATTTCCACCTTGAAATAAAGCTTCTGTGCTGAGCACTTACTGGCCTTCTGTTAATCTGCAAGTAGGGGGCCTCTCCCAAGGCTGGTCAGAACAACCTGAGGGCCTCGTTTTTCTCCAACCAAGATGGTTGGGGGGGAAAGAGTCCAGAATGGTGTGGCAGCCCCACGGTGCTGTCAGGACACGGCCTCTTCATTCCTCTGCTTCGCCAGCCCCGGCTGCCTCGTGGACACAAAAGGGCAGCTGCGCCTCTGGCATGACATCATCCTTCCAGGCACAAGAAGAGAAAAGGCAGAGGGAAGAAGCCAAAGGGAAGAACCAACCAGTTTCTTTCTTTCTTTCTTTCTTTTTTTAAGGTTTTATTTATTTATTTATTTGACAGAGAGAGAGATAGAGACAGCCAGCGAGAGAGGGAACACAAGCAGGGGGAGTGGGAGAGGAAGAAGCAGGCTTCTCAGTGGAGCAGGGAGCCTGATGCGGGATTCGATCCCAGGACCCTGGGATCATCACCTGAGCTGAAGGCAGACGCTTAACGACTGAGCCACCCAGGCGCCCCTGATCAGTTTCTTCTGAAAGCTTTTCTCTGATGATTCAGGGGCGCCACGGCCACTTCCAGGGCATGGCTGGCTCACGTGGCTACCCCTGGGAGAGAGCTGGCAGTGCCGGGCTTTGCACCATTTTCCGTTTTCTGTTGTTTGGCTCGTTTGTGTGCAGTAAGGTCAGGAAGAAGAACACTGGGTAGATGTAGGGTGTCTACACAACCTGTGTGGGGTACGCGCCCCTGCCTGCCCCAACGGAGGCCATGACATGGGAGGCACGGCGCTGGCCTGGACGGCACAATGCTTTGCTGGGCTCCGGCCAAGCCAGGACCTCCAGGGGTTCTCCGGGGCCTCTGTCGGGGCCTCTCCCGGGCCGCTGCAGCCCTGGGGCCTCCTGCCTGTGGAGACTCTTCCACTGCGGAACCCGGGTCCCTCGTGATAAGGGCTGTGATCCTTGAGCTGGAAGCTGTCCATGGGCTCACACAAACCCCTAATTTCACATTAACCTGACGCTTGGCGCGTGATTTATTTTAGCGTTTATAGTAATTGTTTTTGAAATTTTTTTTTAAGATAGAGGGGACAGAGAGTACATGGTAGCAAGATGCAGTTGACAGAAAGGGCTTATTATGTAATTATGGACGCCTTAATATGCATATTTTTCTCCTTGGTTGGTAGCAACCAAATACATAATTGCTGAATTTCTAGGAAGAACATGGTCTACGGAGCCGGTTCTTGCGAGGACGGGCTGGATGCCCTCCTAGGTGCGCGAGGGCAGAGGCGGGGCGGCGGCCAAGGCCCCTGCGAGCTTGTGAGCCGCGGATGGGTGGCTGGCTGTCCAACCGCGCATGTGATGTGCGGGAGCGCTCCCGGGGAGGACAGCCGCGAGGGTGGCCTGGGAGCCAGGTCTTGGAGCTCCGACTTGCTGAGAGGGAGAGTGCAGTCTGTGGGAGGCAGGGAAGGGAGGACAAGCCACGGTCCAAGCGGAAAGTCAGTGCAGGACGGGGCTGGTTCTGCAGAGGCGCACGCGCTGTCCCGCCGTCTGGGGGAGCCCAACCCGGAGCCGGAGGTGCTCAGAATCCCACGCGCACACACGCACATATATGCACTCGTGCACACACACAAACAGATTTTAAGACTTTAGAAACAAAAATAGTGGCATTCTGGGAAAGGGCCCCGTGTTCCCCTTCTCCTGGGGACCAGCCTGTACCCCCTCCAGCACCTCGCCCGACATTCCCACAGGACAGCCAGGACTCCTCGGCTCTGGGCAGGGTTCCCCCCGGCCCTGCTCACACTTCACCTCCATGGCCTTTGTACCTGGTACCGCTGTGCCTGGGAGGGGGGTACCTGCTGCCGCCTCATTCTAAGGCAAGTAGGGCAGACTGCCACAGTCCACGCACCTGCCTGCACACCTGGTCCAGGCAGGTAATCACCTACAGGCTCCCCAAGGCCAATGGGTAGGAACAGGACAGGCTGGGAGGGACAGGACTGAGGGACAGGCTGGGAGGGATAGGATAGGTTGGGAAGATAGGACAGGCCTGGAAGGAATGGCAGGAACTTCACCCTAATATGACTGAGTGGTCGAGACCTGTGTCCTGCCTCAAGGCCCTGACATCCCGCATGACTGCCCTCTGTCCCAACTTGGGGTCACTCTGCCTTCTGTGTGTGCCAGAGGAAGGCCCAGGAAGGCAGAGGACCAGGGGGTGCCAGACAGGGTGTGTGGCCAACGCTGTCTCTGTCCCCTTCCTGCACAAGGCGTGCCTCTCCTCTGGGGTCAAATGGCCTCAGGCCTCAGGCCCTGCAAGCCTCCTGCCCTCCGCCCACTGGGGGCCTCCTGCACCCCAGAGTCTGCTGTTTGCCCTTTGTAGAGCCCGGGGGTTACAGGCTGTAATGTGTGTGGCCGTCCAGGTTGAGGAGGGAAAGTGGACAGACCACTCGGCAGGGGGTGGCCGTCTGTACAGCAGGGTCAGTGAACGTTCTGGCACTGGATGCCCTGGCATCTCCAACGACGAGTGCTCCTGGATCCCAGCACACCGTGTTCAATTGGAGTTGGGATCGATTTCAACAATGACATGGTGTTTCCACTTTGGGGAGCCCCTCTCGTCCCTTTGGACACCCCCGACTGGTCACCACCCCCCCACTGGTCACCACCCGAGAGACTTGCTGAGCAAACATGGCGGGTTTGACCTGAGGTACCCTGTGGGCTTCAGCCCACTTCTCCAGACTCTGCCGGTGGCCGGTGCTCTGCTGGGCACAGGTGATGGTAATGCCTCCTCCGGGGGTCCCGGGACTCCTGCCCCAGGAAAGTCCCCCACGCCCTGAGCTCCCTGAACGCCGGGGGGATAGGGGTGAGGCGTGAGGAACCTTATCTCCTCTCCCTCCTGGTAGGACGGGTCAGCCCTCCTCAGTGACCGATTGGTCACTGCACTTGGGCGAGTGGAGTCCCTGCTCCCTCCTGGCCAGGACCCTGGGGAGTCGTGTGTCCTCTCCTGGGCTGAGGGACTGCCGGCCCCACCCCCTCCCGTCTGCAGGGCGGTCTCCTCGCACTGCGTTTGGGGGTGAGGGCAGCTAGGATCCCCAGACACAGGTTTGTGCTTCCGCAGACCAGGCCTCTCCTCTCCCTGGTCAGGTGCTCGGACCCCCGGGAAGCCCGGCCGTCTGCTGTCTGGGACACCCATGGAGCAGCCGAGAGCTGGCTCTAGCAGGAGTAGCGTCTGGGCCGAGCGGCCAGCACGTTGTCCTGTACCCAGTCCACTCTGGAGCGAGGACGGGTTTGTGACCACTCTGACGTCGCGGCGCCCGGCCCAGAGCCCTCACGACTCGAGCTCCATGGAGGGGTCCCCACGGGAGCCGGCACCTGGGGCATCTCCTCTCAGCAATTAGCACAGAGGGAAGTGATCGATCTTACGGACCACAATCGCCCGGGAGGCAGGTCCGAGCGGCGGGGGCAGCGTGTGGGGCGCAGCCGGAGAGCCACCCCAGATGCCCGTTGACTGCCTGCGCTCATGCCGGGCGCGCTGAATGAACCAACAAATGAACAAACGGGGGGAAATGGACGAATTCCAGATTCTCCGGCTGCCCCTACCGTGAATGGTGCAGTCACATCCGGCCGACACGGGGACTATTTTTGGTCCGCAGGGAAGCGATGGAGAGACCCCTCCTCCCGGCGTCCCCAGGCCCCCGAGCACTCACGGCGCCGGCTGCCGGGTCTTTGTCCTGATGTCCCCGGGGCTGGGGAGTTATCCATGCACACTGAATATCAAGGTCAGTATTTTTGGATGCAATTCTTTAATTTTTGAAAACCCTCCAAAGAGATTTTAGTGATGGTTACACATTTGATAAATATAAATAAATTTAAGAGCTATAAAAATAAACTTCTCTTAGAACTCTCTGTTCTATTTACCATCTCCCAGGGAGGCCACCCATGTCCTGGAGAGAGAGGAGGGCTCTGGCGCTGCATTCTCGAGCAGGACGCTGACCGTAGGCCCGTGCACGCCCCAGCCACCATCAGGGACACGTGGCCCCGAGGATGGGGACGAAGGTGGCATGGAGATGGAGGCTGGAGTCAGTATGGGAAGCGCCAAGCCCCCTCCTTTGTCCCGAGCCTGCACTACAGCCTCTGGTCAAGGCCCTGGGGCCACCTGTGCCCTGGACAATGGTTCGTCCAACAAACGCAGGGGCAGAGCCCCCAGAGGCGAGGCCAGGGTCGTGAGCAACAGGCCCGGAGGAAGCCACGGCCCATCTGTTAAGACGTAGGTGCCACTGAGCTCCTGCAGGGTGCTTGGTCCAGCAGGTGGGCAGGTGGCCGGCAGGGTCTGCCCTCAGGGACACACAGGCTAGCGAGCAAGACGCATGGACAGTAGCACCACGTGGTGATGGGGGCTGAGCATCGACCAGGGCCCCCAGTCGGCACCTGGAGCCTTTCATCCCAGTGCAGACCTCTGAGCAGGCACGTGGGGAGAAGGAGAGGAGGGCAGGCTGACAGAGGAAACACGGCACCTGCAAATGTTCCAAGGTGAGGCATGTGTGCAAGGGGGCTGTCCTGGGATCCTAGGGACCCTAGGCAGGCGAGGGGATCCGGAAGGCACTGGGGAGCCACCGACGTGTTTAGGGAGATCTATGTCCTGCCCTCAAGAGGGCCTGTCTGGAATTAAGCTCCTTTCCTCCTCCCTACCGTGCACCGTCAGCCCGGCGTCCTCATCAACCTCAGAGCACCGCCATCCGCCCAGCAGCCAGAGCAGAAACCTAGAATTGTCCCAGTCCCTCCAGCCAGGACCCCACAGACAGCAGCTGGCCCCTCGGTTCCCGTCTGACTGTGACTCTGACCTCCCCATCCTTTCTGCTGTGACGGAGTCCCTCCCGACTCTCCCACTTCTCCCAGCTTGAGATGGGCTCCCAGACCCCACTCCCAGCCTGGCCCCCATGCACCCAGTCAGACCATCCTCTGCTCCAAATCAGCAGCTCTCCCAGTGTCCTTTCTCCGGTCATTGAGGCCCAAGGCATCCTCCTCCAGGGAGCCCTCCCAGGTGGACGAGACCCAGGCATCCCACACCCTTCCAGACACAGCTATTGTGATTAGCCTGCTCCTGATATGAAGAGTGGACCCCGTGGGGGCTTCTGGGACAGCGAGCGGTGAATGGACAGACTGTGTTGTCCCTGCTGAGGCCGGAAGCACGGTCACCCTGCCCCGCTCTGGCTTACATGGTGGCTGGCGTCTGCGTCGGCTGCTGTAGGGGAACACCCAGGCCGGGGGGCTTGTAAGTCCGATCTGGAGGCTGACGTCCAAGGTCCTGGTGCCGGCAGATCCGGCGTCTCGTCCAGACCCGCCTCCGGGTTCACACTTGGCGCCTTCTCGCGGTGTCCTCGCGTGGCAGGCGTGGGGACGGAGCTCCCCGGGGTCTCTTCTACAGGGGCGCTAATCCCATTCAAGGGCTCCACCCTCAGGACGCACTTACGTCCTGAAGGCCCCTCCTCCTACCTCCATCCCACAGGGGTTAGGCTTCAACGCATGGACGTGGGGGACGCAAACATTCAGTCCATAGCAGAGGTCCTCGGCCCTTGAGCAGGACAAACATTTTTAACTGAATGACAGCGAACTCCAGACGTTTTTTATCCTAAGCATCCACACATACGTTTAGCAAATTAAATATTGAAACAACCTAACGCACAGAGCGTCCCCGGCCACAGCGCTCATTATGCTCACAGCACCTCTGTCCCGCGTGGGCGGCCTCGTGAGGCGGGCGGCCGTGCGGCCTGCGGAACGGCCAGACAGACAGACGCCGCGGTGGACCGCTGGAGGTGGGCTCTTGTGAAGCTCGGCACAACGTGGATAAACCCTCTTTGGCCGCGGGCTCTGTGCGGGCTCGTCACGATCCTGGGGATGAGGATTCCTGAGGCGTCCGGGTAGACTTCCTGCGGCTTCAGCGGCCCTGTAACTCAGGACCCCAAGCGTTTTGCTCGAAGCTCTTGGTCTCTGTGGTTTTCGGCAGCCGCCTCAGAAGCCGCAGAGCCTCGTGACGACGGTGTGTTCATCTCTGGATGGTCGCAGTCTGTTCCACGGGCTCAGGGGACGTGGGCTGCACCCTGCCTCTGCCCCCCAAGTCTCCCAGCGGCCAGGCCGGCCCAGAGAGGCCCAGGGCTCAGGCTCCCTGGGGCACAGGGCACAGCAGGACCAGGAGAGGGAATGGGCTGCCCGCCCACGTCCTTCCGTCCCTCTGAGCCCCGTGCTGCCCTTTAAAACTGCTCCTGCCTCGTCCGTCCGTGATCTCCCATGAGTCTGGAGCGTCTTTTGGAAGTGGTGGAGACCGTGGATGCACAGATCTATTCAATGTCTCCTCTGTGCCCTATACCCCCGACCAGTGCTCCCATCCCATCCACGTCTGGGTGCACCTGTCAGCTTGCTAAGCCTCATTCAGGAAGCCACAGCTTGGGCCACCGTGGCCTGATTCCTGTCCGTGTCGGAAGGCTCCAGACTTTGCACATCACCAGTTTGTGTGGGACTCTGAGAAGTCCAGCCGCGGGAGTGCTCACGGTACCACCCAGTGTCGCTGTCCCGCAGACGCCCTGAGTGCCCTGCCTCTCCATCATGCGGATTCATGCTTTACTCTGTAACTCTCCTGTTCGGGGTGGAGCTCACTGGCAGACGCCTCTGTCTGCTCCTGCACTGTCACAGAACCCCTGCTTGGGCTTCTGGACTTGTACACGGGCCAGGTGCCCCAGGAACGCCCGCGCCTCCTGAGAGCACCCCGTGAGAGCGTGCTGGCAGCTTGGCACCAGGCAGGTCCTGTGACTCTGGTGGATGTCTGGGAAATTCTGGCCACAAGATGCAGATTCAGAAGCCTGGCTGCAAAGGCCTGGCCAAGCGAGCACACGCTAGCGGGTGTACGGGTAGGCACGCTCACATGCATGCATTCCAGAACGCCCGCCAAGGATCGGGCGCTGCTCCAGGCACTGTGGAGTGAGTCACGGACACCTGCTATAGACAGTGGGACTCGTGTCCAGAGAGGGGCCCAGATGGGGACGACTCAGCCAGTGTGTGGACTGTGGGTGGGGAGGAGGCTGGGCCGTGAGCGAGAGTGAAGTCGGGGAGGAGGCGAGCAGGTGCGGGGAGCATACACCTGGGCCGGATTCGGGCGCATGAGAGGGACGGCTGCCCCAGCACGGGCGACCAGAGACGTCATCTGCGTGCAGGGGACCCAGAAGAGCCGACCACAGTTCCTGCCGACCTTGAAGTCCTGAGACCTAAGAGGACCCAGAGTGGCGATTGAGTGCAGGTGGGAGCACCGGCCAGAGGGGCTGTGGGGTCCCGTGCAGGCAGAGGACAGTTTCCACCTTGTCTGCCTGTTTGCCCCGTTCAGTCCTCACGGGGTCACATGAGGTCCCCTCACGGGGAGGGTGACCTGCTTTCCTCAGTGCTCCATCCACGGGCTCATCCCACCCAGCAGCGCCCCCCAGACACACCAGAAACAATGATTCACCGGGTATTGGGGACCCGGGCCCAGTCCATTCGACACGAAGAATTCATCGTCGCTGCTCACGTGCCCACACACACACACTGCACATGCGTGCACACGCCATGTACACACGAAATGTAAATGCACACACATGTACGCACGGTGCGCACATAAATGTATACTCGCGTGCACGTGGACGCACACCTGTGTGAGGCGCGTGGACACACGTGGACATGCATGTACAAGCATGCGCACACACACTTGCAATAAAGCGTGAGCCCTGAATCGTCCCGATCTGGTCTCAGTTCTGGGCACCAGGCTCCCCGCCCCCAGGCCAGGCTGGGCAACGGCCCGCGACCCTGTCATGTCCTGACGGAGGTGCCAGCAGGTCTCCAGTCAGTACAGAAGCAGTATCTCATTTGACCTTTTTAAAAATGAAATATTTCAGGCCTAGAGAAAAATAATGTACTCAACGGTCATTTCCCACCACGCAGATTCAGTCATTTGTAAAATATTGCTTTAAATATTTCCCTGAGAAACCCCTCACAATGCTGTTGAGTCCTCGTGCAGCTTCCGGGGAGCCCGCGTGTCCTGCCTGGGGCCTCGAGACCCCCGGAGACGCGCCACCTCGCCCCCGGCCCGAGTTCACGTTTTCGCACACGCGCGTGCCCCTCAGCCAGGTGGAGGGAGCTGTTGCGTGTGTTCAAAGCAGATACAGGGTTTTGTCTTGTCCGGTTCGTCCTACGCTTTGCTTTTTAAAAAGTCCAACCTGCGTTTGAGATTCGTTAAAACTGTTACACGTTCTTGCATCTCATTTGCGTTAAGTTCCATGTAATTCTCCGTTTGCAGAATAAACCACATTCGGATTGGTTTCTCTTTGGTGACAACCAGCTCCGCAGGAACCTTTGGGGAAGGTCGTTTTATCCACGGGAGTGAGACACGGTCCACGTGTTTCCTCGAGGCCGCCGGCCCTCCCTGCTCTGCGCGCACTGGCTGTCGCGAGCCCATGCCTCCTGCTGATCCCAGGGTGGGACAGGCATTTTTTATAGTTTTCGTTTCCTCGTCTGGGAGCCAGGCTGAGCCTGCTTTTGGCCAGGTCCGGAGCCCCTTCCTTGCAGGGGTCAGCCCCACCCCTGCTCCACAATTTCCAGGGCTCCCGTGTGTGTTTGGGGTAAAACGTCTTGCTTCCTGTGTGTGCAGCCAGCGTCTCCGTGGAGGCTCGCGTGTTCTCCGTCTGCAGGGCGTGCGTGCAGCAGAGGGCTCTGACTTTCAATGTGCCCGTTGTCATTAGTTTTTATTTTTCAGATTGAGAGTTAAGAAACTTTCGCGTGTTCTTAAGTCATAAAGGCTTTGCTTTTTCAGAGGCGATCCATCCCCTCTCGGGGTGGCAGGAGCCCAGCTGAGCTCCCCTGCATGGGGCCTCGGGCGTGGCTGGGCTTGCTGTGCACGCGGCCGCCCCGGGTCCTTGCAGCCGCGCAGGCTGAATCAGCCCCCCCAGCACTCATGAGTGGCCTCACCTTTTCCGGAGCAGCCACGGCTCCATCCGCTTCCACGGGGGTGCAGGGCGCCAGGGCCGCAGGATCTGCGGGGGTCCGAGAACTCACCATGTGGATTTTAAACTGCCACAAGGACTTGTACAGTTTTCCATTGCCGCCTCTGTTCCTCTGTCCCCGTCGTGGCCCCGGCCGGTCCAGCCCCGGGATTTCTGTGTGGCTCTTGTCCCTCCGTGGCATCGCTGTCTGGGCTGCCCTCCGCACGCCGCCCTGCGTGGCTTGTCTCGATGCCCAGCTTGGGGATGTGGCCGTGTGGTTTCCTGCACTTTCCGTAAAGCCCAGGCCCGGCTCGGGGGCAGAGCCTGTCAACGCTGATCTGTATTCAGGGTGTGGCGGTTGGGGCCCCTCAGCCCGTCCCCGGCACCCGCGAAAGGGCCTGGCCCTCATCCTCCCGCCACTGAGAGTGAGTGAGCGGCTGTCATCCCCTGCCCAGCATGGTCCTCACCTGGGGACTCAGGTCGTCGGACTCCAAAACCCATGAGTGCGCTTCCCGCGGGCAGGCCCGTCCGCTGTATCAGGACAGGCTGTCGGGACAGTCTGCAAAGCCACGGGCTGGCGCTTCTGCTGCTACAGGAAAATCTCCCTCCACACCTGTCACAGTGAAAGCTGGTTTTCAGAACATACACGAGCATTTGCTCCGATAGCGAAGACTCTAGAGACAGAATCGCCCCAGGAGGCGTGGGGGGGATGGGCCGATCCTGCGAAGGGGACGCCAGGAGGAAGACCACCGGCCCCCCTAGCATCTAAGATGAGATCAGGTCTCAGAACTGCCTCCGGGACGGGGAGTGCTCTGTGCCGGGAAGTGACGTCACACCCAGGACGCACATACGGCTGGGCCCAGGGCCCCCGGGGTGTCGCAGGCCGTGGACACGGCTCTTGTCAGAAGGGAGATGATGAGAGTTTAGATTGAAGAGTGTTTCAATGTCTGTGTTCCGTCAGCGCAGGGAGAGGCCGGTGGGCGGCGAGGCTGCAGAGGCAGGGGGCCCCGCACAGCCACCAGACACAGGCCCAAGCGAGACGCGCTCTCAGCATTTCACGTACTTGGGTGGAGCTGAACCTCCTCGCCTTAGGAAGCCGGTCCTGACCCCCTTCTGAGTAACCACTGAGGACCCGGGCAGCCGAGGCGCCGCGGACCCACACGCATACACAGCCTGGTTTCACTCACGGGAACGGTATCGGTGTGTGGGCCTGTGGCTGCTTGCAGACTAACCCTGACCCAGAGCTCACAGGGTGCCCGTGCCACGGATCTGCCACCTTTCTCCCCAACCACACGCGGGGCAGGGGTGCCCGCCAGCCATGTGCCACTCTGGCAGCCCAGGGCGGCCCTCACCCCTGCCCCGCGGTGGGTGGGGTTTGTGTTTGATGGGGGGGCACAAATAATGAATGACAAATAAATACACAAAGGGCGTGGACTCCAGCGTGGTAAGAGACATGGCCCGCGGCCAGCGTGGCTTCATGTGGCCAGGGACGGCACTGGGGACGGGGGATGTTTCAGCAGAACAGTAATGTGCCCGTATATCCCGAGAGCGGGACACAGACTGCAGAGGCCGGGTCAGTGTGCACGCACATTATTAAATACTAATCTTCAAAAACATTATTTTAATTATGAAATGTTAAAGCACGTGGGAAAGTGCAGAAAACAATGTAGTGGGGCCTGAGTGCGCGCATGGAGGTCAGGCTCATGCTAATATTTTGCGTATTTGCTTTAGAGCCGTACTGGTCCGGCTCCCGCCCCAGCCCCACACCCCGCCTTCTTCTCGGGAGGGGCACCCGCTGTGCAGGGGTGTGGATCGCCCCCCTCGTGTCCCACGTATGTCATACGAGTCTGCAGCTATGTCTGCGTTTAAGACATTTACATGATTTGCAGATTATTGTATTTAATCATCTGTGACTTTTTATCACCCTGGATTTTATTGCTTTGACTGCCATCCCTGTGAACACACATGCATCTAGCGTGGTCGTCCCAATTCGAGCCATCATCTGCTGCCTGAACTACCCAACTCCCTCTTCCACGTCCCAGGGAGGGATGCTGGGCGGTGTCCACTGTCTGCCGTGCTTCACCCCTGTGGGCAACTTCCCTGGTGCTTCTCGGGGGAGAGCACCCCGTGTTCTGAGCCCAGAGCACAGGCAGCGCTCCACGGCTTTGCTCCACGAGGCATGGCCCAGGGACCCCACAGAGCGCGCAGACCAGTGCAGCCCCTGTCACTCTGCAAGCCCGCCCCGGCCGCCGTCCAGCCCCGTGTCTCCCGTGACAAGCTCACGTCTCCCTACCTGTTGCCTGGCCACACTGGGTGCCTCTCTGTGAATTCCCCGTGCCTCCAGTGGCCACGTTCTGAGCATGCTCAGTCCCTTCTCAGTAACCCTCAGGAGTTCCTTTTTATACTCAGACCAAGCTGTTCTGATTTGGGGCCTTGCAGGTAGCGTCTGCAGCCAGAAGCTTACATTTTCCCTTTCTTCGTGGTGTCTTCATCCTTCAGTGCCACATGGTGTCTGTGCTCTGGGTTCCCTGGTGTTATGTTCTCTCTTTACTAAGAAACAGAACATATGCACATAGTTGAGGAACCAGATTTTTTGTTGATTGGATTTCATGGATGACAAGTTGGCATAATCAACCAGGTCAACAATGTGGAAAGTGAACCTCTCTATTAAAGAAAGGCATGGAAACAGTTACCCTGTGAACCCAGCACTGTGTAGAAAGGCCCCCCATTTGTTCATTATGCATTAAGTTTATTTGTCAACCATCCCCACCCCCATCCTTTCCTTCCTCTCCCCCCTTCTCTCTCTCCCTCTCTTAAAATAGCTCTGCTACAGATTTGGATAAAATACCCCAAATGCAGCTATGAAATGGGATAATTCTCAGACTTCTGAAACTGCAGGCGTTACACGGAATCTCAGTGCACCTGCCGAGCGACTGTGCTGTCTTCATCAGTATTGCTTGCTCGCTCGTGCTCCAGGGAAGTGACCCTGTGGGGTGCTTGCTGAGTGTGCAGGGATATTCCCTATGCCTGGTGACTCTAGAACATTCTCCCTTTAGGACTGTGAATAAAAATGTTAAGTCATCCACTTCTGTTCATCCCGCCCCCGCCTGCCTGTCCCGGGGACCTAGGATACAGCGTGCTGGACCCACATGGAGTCAGTGTGGAGTCTGATGGGGACTGTGCTCCTTGGTCCTCCCTCCAGGAGGTCAGATGAGGCACCTGCCCCTGCCTATCCTGGCTTGCCCACCATGAGCATCTGACTCAACCCTGGACAAAGAGTTTCCCTCCAAGGGGGGTTGGGGTTTGTGATGAACGTTACTGTCCCAGCAGATAATACCAAAGGTGTGAATTTAGGAAATGCCAGCTTCCACCCTGTCGTGAGAGCACACTGGCTGTGGAGTGAAGGAAAGATGGTGCTGCTGAAAGGCCAGGGATACCTGCACCTAGATCCACTGTTCCTGCAACCCCCCGTATTCTTGCTCTCCCCACAGCTGCCTTGGGCTCTCTGAGCAGTGACATCCTCCTGCATCCCCCAGTCTTAGCAGACACATGCAGTCTCCCGTGTCTGGTGTCTGAACACTTCTCCAGACTGCGCAGAATGCTGAGCCACTGTGAATTAGAGAACAGCTCAGGACCCAGGATTTTGCAAGCCAGGTTTCCCAATGCCACGGGGTGTAACCCCTTTCTGTGGCTAGGGAAGTGGTGAGCACATCATAAGTAGTGGTTCCTTTGTCCTCTATCACTTACTTGCTGTGTGACCTGTCCATTGGTCCCCAGAACTGGGACTGGCTGTGCTTCTCTGAGCCTTGGGATGGGGCGGGATCTGGTTGTCTGAATGGTTCATGGGTTTCCATGTGGTGACGAAGGAAGAAGGAGGGACCATGGATGCTCTCAAAGTCTTGCTGTCTGCTTTCTAAATCATGCCTGTCTCTGACTCGGTCCACCCTCCTGGGACCACTGAACAGCCAGGTATGTCGTGAGGCTTGGCTGTGATCTAGACTTGGGGGTGAGGGACACTGCTTCCCACTTCTCACGTGTCTTCTCTGCCTTTTCCTTCCCCCTCCCCTGCCCTCCATCCCACTCAGGGGGAGCTCACAGGGCACCTTGGAATAAGGAGCTGGGTGTCGGCAATCCAGCCCCTTCTGTCTGCCTCCGCCTTGTGACCAGTGGCTGTGTTCGACTTTGCTCCTGGAGGAAGAGCAATCTGGGGGGCAGAGGCCATACACGTGTGTCTGCAGTGCCCACTGTGGTCTTGGTCTGGGGGGGAGATGGGCAGGGAGCCAATTTAAGGATGCGCTGAGGAGCCGTGCTCCTGAACCGCATTCCCAAAAATCAGCTCTGCTGTAGAAATGACCATAATTTGATCTACAATCAGCAAATTCCTTTTCTATCTTTCCATGGGCTTAGAATTCAGTCAGAGAGGAGTGGCTGACCCTTCTAAGCTGGATGTCCAGGGCTGTGCCAGGCGCTCGAGGAACACAGAGAAGCCGGAGTGGCCAGCAGCCTCGAAGCCTTCATGATCCTAATGCAGGAGCTCGTTCCCTGGAATGCACATTCTTACTGACCTCTAGCCAACTCGCTTCTCGCTCCTGTAACAGCGCCGTCCACCCTCTCCTGTTCTGCTGACCAGCAGAGCTCCGGGAGCTTAACGTCCGGGAGCAGGAGGCGTGTGAACCGCACGTCCTCCGAGCTGAAAACCCCTTGCTTGGTGACTCGTGGTTCCCGCTTCCCCGTGGAAAGTGTTTCTGACTGTGAGCTCTGGCTTCTTATCCGCGTGCAGGGCTGTGGACCCCGGTGGGCAGGTCTGTGGAAGCCTGAAGTGTGGTGTGAATCAGGCCATTGTCCCCGCACAGCCTCAGAGCTGGCCAAGCGTGTTTGGGGCTGCAGGGGTGTCTTTCCTGCACCGTGAGGAGACAGTGGCTCCGAGTCCCTGGCTGGGAAGCCACCTGCTGGCTTCCAGGGGGAAAGGGGCTTCCTCTGCTCGTGTGGGAAGGTGCCGCCCGAGGAAATTCACTGCGGAGTTGGACAGCATTAAGCATCAAATGATTTCCGAATCCCCTTCTACGGTGTTGAGGAGGTTGTCTCCTTCCCGAAGAGCATTCACTGAGCCCACGTGCTGGGACCTGCCCCAACCTATGGTTGAAATGTGGGGCGCCAGGCCCTCTTCCCGTACTGCAACCTCAGGGAGCAAGCCCTGAGCTTGGGGCCCCATCTCCTGCCTACGCAGCCCTGGGCAAGGTCTTACCCTTGCCGCCCGCTCCGTGCCCCACACACTTCTGCGTAGGTGCCTCTGACATCAGGTGGTTTCAGGAGATACTGTTTACGTGGGAGGGAGACTCGGGACACACGGTCTAACCTACGCCACAGGGAAGCAGATGCCGGCAGGCGGTGGGCTCTCTGGCCCCAGACGCGCGCTGGTCCCTGAGAGCCGCCACGGCTCTGTGCTGTCCGAGGACAGGCTTGTGTCCACTCCTTCTCCTGGGACCTGGCCCAGGACACGAGTGCAGGCCACGCTCCGTGCCTTGGTCGCTGCTCCGTGTGCCGTTGAAGGTCGTCCTTTGTCTATAAAATCCTGTCCCGATCTCAGAAAAGCTGAGTTGTTTTTAAAGACAGAGTCTCCAGCCAAGGACATCCAGAACTGAGAGCAGCTTCCCTGCCTGTCCGGTGAGCGGCACCCTCGACGGAGATCCTGGGTGGGTCTCGCTTTCTCCGCAGTGGCCTCAAAACCGTCATCGCTCTCCCTCCTGAGCTCGGAACCAAGAGGAAAGAAGACGCAGAGAGGGACCGAACTACCGTCGGAAACCTTGCAGAGATGTCCATAAACTCCAACCCTTGGTAATTTCCACGCAGGTGGGCGGTTGAGACACCTCGGGCCATGTGCCCCCCTTCTCAGCAGCTGGAGAGCACAGTTGGCGGGGTGGTGCCGATGCCCAGCCACGCCCGGGCCACCAAAACTGCATTTAGATTTTTGGTGCCTGTGACACTGGGATCGCAGAATTAAAGATCTCAGTTTTACTGCTCTGTCGAAACACGAAACAAGCAAGAAAATAAGGGGCCGAGACCATTCCAGAAATCACAAACGAATCTCCCCGAGACCTTTCCTGGGGGCTGAGCTGCAGGACCAGAGCAGAGCAAGGAGTTTGTGAAGGGAAGTGGGGAGAAGCCTCGTCCCCAGATGATTCGCCCACACGGTTTATCACGTGTGTCCTGAGAGCCATGAACCACAGCTCTATGCTACAAGGGGGTGTGACATTGAGAACTTTCCGGAAACTCTGGACTGAGTTTTGATTGCACTCAGAGGATCGACAGGCTGTGACTAACAGGATCGGTCAGAGTCCTCGGGGCCAGGTTCCGAGTGTGCCGTGGGGGGCAGCCCGCAGCTAGAGGGCCCAGGTGTTGCGCCAGCCTGGCAGCCGCCCTGAGGTCTGGGAAGGAGTCCTTCCTGCACAGAGTGAAATGCCCACCTGGAGGATGGCCCGGGGACCCGCCACGGGCCCTTCCCCACCACCCGACCCCGCAGCCTGAAAGAGCCCAGCCTGCCTGCTGCGTTGGGTTAGTGCAGAAATGGTCACCAAAGGGGTAACAGAAGTTGTTGAAAGCCTCATTGTTTCAGACAGAACAGACCACAGACTTGATGAGCCGGTGCCCTGGGGCTTTGTGGCGCTCGGGGAAGGCAGGATCTCCACGAAGAGGCCCTTCGCTCGAGGCCCAGCAGGGAGAACGGCCTGCAGCGGGTGTCACTTTCCACCTCCGGGCAAGGGCGTCATCTTATTCTGCGTCTACGGCTGGTGTGGCGTCCCCAGCTCACGTCCAGCGGGAAGCGCCAGGGAGGGAACAGACACAAAGGGACGAGAAGCGCAGGTGGCCAGGCTGCCTTCTCCCAAGGCGACGTGAGGCCGCGAGGGCTCTCAGGCACGGCACAGCCAGGCTGAGAGGCTGCCCGCTGCACAGCCTCCGCTCGGGGCGTTCCGAAGCCTGTGTCTCTGAACGGGGAGGGTTTCAACGAGGTCGAAGTACGTGGGCGTGGAGCGGCGTGGAGCAGGAACAGGGCACCGGGTGCTGCATTCAGCTCCCACGACAGGGACAACACGTGGCATCCTTTGTTTGGAGGAGACCGTTGACAGCGGGGCAGCCCCGAGGACGGCGTGCTCTGTGTTTGCTCACGGCTTTCCTCTGGCTTGGCCTGTCTCCGGGGCCAGACGTGTCAGGGCCCCTGGTAGGAGGCCTCCGTCTCTCCCACGAATGGCTCTGGTCTTCACCGCCAGCCTGTGTGTGAAGGATCACCCAGCGGCCCCGCACTCTAGGAGATCCAAGAACGTCCTTTCTTTACATTCGTGGAAACTCAGACGCGGTTTGCGTGTGTACATGTGTAGACAGGGATATTTTCCATGAAAAGTTGACCATATTCTTTTTTTTTTAATTTT
Organism: Ursus maritimus; assembly: GCF_017311325.1. Taxonomy (NCBI): domain Eukaryota; kingdom Metazoa; phylum Chordata; class Mammalia; order Carnivora; family Ursidae; genus Ursus; species Ursus maritimus. The sequence continues at coordinate 55,705,648 of NW_024424564.1, forward strand.
TGATTTTTTTTTTTTGATGTAAAGTTCGATGATTCATTAGTTGCGTATAACACCCAGTGCACCATGCAATACGTGCCCTCCTTACTACCCATCACCGGCCTATCTCATTCCCCCACCCCCCCTCCGAAGCCCTCAGTTTGTTTCTCAGAGTCCATAGTCTCTCATGTTTCATTCCCCCTTCTGATTACCCCCCCTTTCTTTATCCCTTTCTTCCCCTACCGATCTTCCTAGTTCTTATGTTCCATAGATGAGAGAAACCATATGATAGTTGTCTTTCTCTGCTTGACTTATTTCACTTAGCATTATCTCCACCAGTGCCGTCCATGTTGCAGCAAATGTTGAGAACTCGTTCTTTCTGATAGCTGAGTAATATTCCATTGTATATATGGACCACAGCTTCTTAATCCAGTCATCTGTTGAAGGGCATCTCGGCTCCTTCCACGATTTAGCTATTGTGGACATTGCTGCTATGAACATTGGGGTGCATACGGCCCTTCTCTTCACTACGTCTGTATCTTTGGGGTAAATTCCCAATAGTGCAATGGCTGGGTCATAGGGTAGCTCGATTTTTAACTTTAAAGTTGACCATATTCTGAACACAATCTCAGAGACAATTTCCATTCTGGTGGCTGTACCGGGACGGCTTCACCTCTGAAGACCGCCTGCCCTCCCCGGGGTCTCATGGCCGCGTGGTGCTGGACCACAGGGCTCACCGTCACTGCTTGGCCATTGCTGGAGGCTTCGTGGGTTTCCAACTTTTCCTTGAGAAACCGTATACTTGGAAACGTGTCTGATGATGTCCCGGGGCCCCATCCCTGGCTGTGGGTGTCCTTCCTCGGAAGCTCCGTGTTCTGCTTTGCTGAAGGTGCCCCTGGCGAGCGGGGCCGGTCTGCCTCCCAGGCTCTGTGGTCGCTGGCCATCTTACATCCGAGACCAGGACCCAGCTATACGTGGCTCTAGCACGTGGACGTACTCTATGGGTCATTTTCACTCATGCCTCTTTCTTCTTTTGTGAATCACTTGTTCATTTTCTCTAAGGCTGCAGCCCGTCATTCTGTTGCAGAGTGAAGGTAGTCCGTAGGTTATGCTGAATGCTTATCTGGACCATAATAGCAGGTGCACGGGGAAAACTCAATACAGGTTGGCTTAATCTATCCATTATCACATTGAGGACTTTCATTTTAAGATTTAGTTTTCCTCTAAGATGTTAATTGTGTGGTTTAATAATGATTTCTATTAATTAGGCCATTAATTTTCTGGACCTAAGCTCTCGGGTAAGTTGGATACGGCTCCTGTCCGAAAATGAAGCCAACAAGCATTGACCTTGAGATTCAGTGAGACTGAAGGCCAAGCAGGAGTGATTTCCCTCCGGACTGAATCGCTACAGGGCAGAATCAGGCTCAATAACCATTAGGAGGTAACGATTGTGAACTCAATGATTTTAATGGTTTTGGATAAATTACTTCAGAAAAAAGAAAATTTTCAGTACGTTTTATTTGAGAAGGGTGTTTTTCCTCCCCGAAATCATTAATTGGGACATTTGAATAGTAGCAAAATAAAAGAAAAAGAAAGGGAGAAATTGATTTGTCTTATTTAACTTTGTGTTTTATTTAAAGTCTGATGGACTCTATGACTTCACATGCCCACTCTATGCATTAGAGAGGCTGAATGAAATGCCTTTTTAAACACCATTATGAGTTGTATCATTAACACCTTTGAATTCACCAGCAGAGCATTCTCTGCCTCTCTGAGCGCTCAAACCCTACGTGGAGACGGCAGTGCATGTGGGGACAGGCACGGGCTCCTCCTGGTGACCAGGACAACGCAGTTGCAGGCAACGACCAGGCTCTGTGACCCACGAACTAGGACCTCGGAGGCTGGCTGGATGGATGGATGGATTTCTGTGCCCACCTATCCCTCCTCGCCGGGCTCAGAGAGCAGAAGCGAAGCTGCCGTCCCTGCTCTGGGGGGCGTCACCCCCCTGTCTTGGGCACACAGCTCAGGTGGGGAAGAAGTGGGGCCTCGCTGGCAGGCTGCACACTGAGAAATCTGGGTTTCATGGAGCTGGCCAGCAAGAAAAGACAGTTCCAGGCACATCGCAGCAACGCAATTCCACAACACACACAAAAATGAGGGTGGTGGGTCCAGAAGACCCCCTTCGTCCCAGCCCACCTTCAGCCGGTGACCCCTGCTGGGCATGGGAGCAGGAGAAGGCCCAGGCCTCCAGCGTGATGCTGGGTTCAGACTGCACAGCGTCCAGGAGCAGGGCCCGGAGGGGTGACGCGGGGGCAGCTCCTGGAAACCCCGCCTTCCCAGAGACGTGAGCCTCAGGAGTTGGGGCAGCCCTCAGTGCCCTTCTGATGGTCTCGGTCCAACCACGGGACACACAGACACACAGACACAAGTCTTCTTGTGCAGAAGCAGAATTCGCAGAGAGCGACGCAGTAAAGAGATAAACACGGCGTGCGGTGTGGTGCCGGGCACCGGGGGCCCAGCGAGCATCTCCGCGGAATGCTGTGTCTCGTTGAGGAGACCCCGAAGCAAAGCAGCGATTGTAACCGGGTGTGAGCACCGTCTCTGCCCAGGAGAGGCCCCAGCCCAGGCTGGCGGCCCGGACAGATGTGTGCACTGGGAGCCGGCGGACACGGGGTGGTTACGGCGTGCGCGGGGAGCCCGTGAGGGGCGCCCACTGAGCCAGGCGCCAAAGAGCGTGGAGGATCCGTGTGGGGGGTCTTGTCCCTCTCAGTGCTCAGGAGCGCCAGATGGCCCTGCGGGATTTTCCCCGGGCTGTGGGGCTGCGTCTGCCCCGTGGCCACAGCCGGAGAACCACAGGCAGGGTCAGGCACGGACGGGGAGCCGGGACACAGGGCACAGAGTGCGTTGTGCTCTCAGGGCCTGACCGCGGGCGCCCACAGCCGGGGAGGAGGTCAGTGGCAGAGCTGAGATGGAGGAAATGGTAAATCCTTGCCTCTCGTATGGGAAGGAGGCAGCAGAACCATAGCCAAGCCCTGCATTTCTGGTTGTGGGTCTCGGGGTGAAGAGGGTGAGCATGGCGGGCACATGGTGGGGGCCATGGGATAAGGGCCATGTGCTCAGGTGTGTTCCTGAGGCAGGACCTGGGCAAGGTAATGTGGGTAAAACACCAGGGAAAGGGTGGACGTGGGCTATGGTGGAATGTTCCGGCAGGCAGGTTTATGACCCTCACGTGAACATAAAATGGGCATGTAGCTCATTAACTGATGAGGGACCCAGTCAGAGGGTTAAACCCAAACAGGGCTCTGGGGCAGACACAACTGCCCACGGCCACACAGACCACGGAAGGTACTTTCTTCCTCATGGCGTCCACATCAAGGGCATGCCCCCAGGTGTGAGTGGCCACATTTCTCAGGCGAGAGTCCTGGTGTCAAGTCACTATCTGCTTCCATCAGCGCAGCTCCCAACAGTGCACTGAGGGCACCACTGCGAGCCACAGACACCCCCAGGGCCCCCTTCCCAAGCGTGTGCAAACCCACCCCCAGGACGCCAGGTTTTATGTTTGCCCTTTTCAGAATTGTGGACGCCTTTTCCTGACGCCGTCTTGACGTTAAAGCAGATTTGGGGGAGCATCTGAGGAAGAAAGGCGGGGAGAGTGGGAGCCAGGAGAGCGGTCTCTGCCCGGGGGCCACACGAGGAGGAGTGGCCCGGACCCCGGAGGTTTCCTCTTGCTTCCTCCCTGGGGTTCCCACGCAGGGAGTCACCACGTAAGGAGCAGTGGCTGAGGGGGACAATACCACGGCTCAAAGCAAATGACTGCGAAGGCCCCCCATGGCCAGGTTCAGTGCGAAAGCCACAGTCCAGGAGAAGCCACGAGTCCCTCCCGCCTCCAGCCCCCCAGCTCTGCATGCAGGTGGACGGACCAGGGACTCAGGCCAGCAGATCCCACTCAGATTCACCAGTGTCTAACGGACTGACGCCAGCGCAGTGGGTCCTGCCGCCGTGAGCACCAGACTCAGCTCACAAGGGATGAGCAAGTCTTCCAGGAACAGAAGCTTAGAGAGACCGTGGGGACGCCCTCAAACGCCCTCCTAACAGGGGGAATACCTCAGAAGCCCACTCCCAAGGACAGAGCCAGAAATTCTATAGGGGTGTCTAAAGCCGTCCTCCCCCAGCCCCCAGAGTGGACAGTGCCAAGTGCCACAGAGCAGTGAGGCTTCAAGAGACCAGTGCCCAGCTTCCCCACTTACCAGCCGCACTACAAGCTCCTTCACGGGCACCTGCCTCAGTTTCCCCAGAAGGGATCCAGGGATCATAAAGATGCCTTTACCACGATATGATGGTGAGAATATTTAGGTATGCGCATAACCCAGTGACTGTCCCAGAGAAAATGCCAGGTTTTGCAGATTGTGGCTGAATCAAATTCCATTTTGGGGGAGTCAAAGCAGAATGGTGTTATATCAGATGCAATCACATGTGGGGGTGCTGCTGAAGCCTCACCTGGAAGATGCGTGGACAAGAAAGAGGACAGTGAGGGAGAGGATGGTGACTCAGGGGGCAGAGGGCCAATGCTGCCATGCTGGGCAGGAGCTCAGGGCAGGATCCCCCGGGCAGGAGCTCGCTCAGGGCAGGAGCTCAGGGCAGGAGACTCAGGACAGGAGCTCAGGGCAGGAGCCCCAGGGCAGGACCCCCCTGGGCAGGAGCTCAGGGCCGGAGCTGAGAGCAGGATCTCAGGGCAGGTGTCCTGTCCCTGGTGCGATACAGGAAGACCTCACCCCACCAGGCGGGCCCAGGCCAATGTGGATGCCCAGACCAGACCCTGCGCTGGCTCCCTGTGGCCTGACTCCAGGCACTGGGCTCTGGGCTGGCCTCGCCCCCCCAGACCTTGTGGTGAGAAGGCATAATACACGGAATCACACACAGCTACGGTTTTTCCTGCTTGGATACGCCTTTCTCCAGGGACGACGCTCAGGACCTGTCTGGACCCTGTCTGCGCGCAGTGAATCCTCGGTTTCCAGCACAGGTGACGTGTGCACGCCCGGTGAGCTATGCCGGGAGCAGCGTCTGCTCACAGATGCAGGTGCACGTACATGGTATGGGACGCAAGACTAAGGGGCCGTGGTCAGCGGGCTTGTCAACTTGATGCAAATAAAACAAAAGTAGTAATAATAAAAGAGCAGCTTAGTGCCTAAAAAAAATCAGTGCTAGTTATAATTAATAGTAAAGGGATGGGAGTGGGATCTGAGCAGTAAAATACTCAAAATTCCTTAACGTACACGCGGGTGTTACAGTAAACACTATTTTTCTTGTGAGTTTGGGAATGGACCAGAGGCTTAGCCTCAGACAGAAAGCATGAACTCAACGTGGGCAACCAAGATCTTTGCAGGAGATTGAGATAAAGTACTTGCGTGTATAAAACACAGAAAATGAAAGAGAAATGAAATACAAAGACAGGAGCGCAGATGCCACGCGGAACATGACGCATGGTCGTTACGCCCAAAACACAGTCCCTCAACCCCGTCGTGAGAAAGGCAGGTTCAGAGACCGTCGAAGTAGCAGACTCTTTAGAAAGGATAAAGTTGGGCAGAATGACAGAGGTGAAACACAGGAAGGCGGACGTACAGCCAGGCGTCCACGCAAGAGCGGGGCTGGCCACTAAAACTCCCGCCAGGCTGAGGCTGCCGCGCGCTGGCCCTCCGCGCCCCACTCCGCACACCGCCCGCTCCCAACACAGCATCATTATCAAACCTGATGTTGGCTCATGGAGACCGAGAATTAGGGTTTCAAAGACAGCTGGGGTGTTGTGCAGGCTTCTCCACGGTGCCAGCAGCTCGGGCCGTGGGGTGCCCGGCCGTGGAGACGTTTTAAAGCCCCTCTGCCCCCACCCCCATGCCCCCACCTCCTCACCAGCAGCATGTCCCCAGTTGTGACGACAGGAAATGTCCCCGACTTGCCCAAAAGTGCCCCGGGAACCCACCTTCCCCAGCAGGGAAGCACCGCACTGAGGCTGTGGACTTGCTGTCGTAAAGGGAGGTGTTTCCCACAAGCTTGGCGAGGGTTCGCAAATCACAGGTGAATGCGTGCACCTTCTTTCCAGCGTTGAACGGGGCTGCAGAACTGTCGCCAAGAAAACTTCAGCAGGTGAAGAAAACAGAAGTTACTCGAACAACACTCACCTACCCAGACACAATGAGATTTCAATCACAGAGGAGAGCACTGGAAGATAAAAGAAACACTGTAATCGTGAACAATAATAACAGTGCTTCTAGAATAACCAAAGGCATCATGGCCAGCCCCAGCTGAGGGGCCACGCCGCATCTAGAGTTAATTACTTTTTTCATGCGCAGAAAAGGAAGAAAGGAAATGAACTGAACATTCAACACATGAAATTGGACAATGAAAAAGAAACCTTAATTTCTCAGATTAGAAAAAATTAATTCTTTTTGAGAAAAATAAAGGAAAATAGACAATTTTCTTGAAATTCAGGTCTATTCAAGACAAAACCAAAGGACTGGGAAGGGAGAGAGAGCGCAGAGATTTTAAAGCAACATTAGGGAATCATCACCATCATAACAGGGAATATTCCAAGTCCGCGAGGAAAGCCGCGTCTCTCACGGAGTGGCTCATCTCAGAGCTTCTCTCGCTCTGTCCCGGTTCATCTCCTTCCTCTTCTCCCTCTCGGAACACTCACCACCTAGCCCGGGTCAGATGCTCGGCCAGCGAATGAGGGGGGTGGGGCGCGGACGGTGTCCTCACGGCGTCCCCTCCTCAACAGCATTAGGACTTTATAGGGAAAAAAAAAAAAACAACACATTTTTTTTGGTAAACTTCCAAGCAATGAGCTAATCCCACATATTTATTTGGAAGCATAGCAGCTTCGGCTCCAAAATCAGGTGGGAGCAGTAAAATATTAACATGAAGAAACAAAGCATTCACGTTGAGGAACGCAGGTATCAGTATTGCACGTAAGTAGGAGAAAACTGCATTCTGCAGCATACTGTGAATATCCCAGCACTGCCAAATGAAGCTTTGTTTTGAAACGAAAATGCCTCGAGATTTAAAAAAACATGTCCAGGGGATGCTAATGGGGGGTGATGGTCATCTCAGACGCTGAGACACCCCCAGGTCTGCCAAACATGACTACGCCTCTGCTTTTCTGTTGATCGGTTCCGCGTATCACAACAGTCCTCGCCACTTCTCCCCAGGGTCCCAGAAGTCTTAGCGTCCAGACTTCCAGAGCATTTGCGGGTTTGCTTTTCACGCGTGTCCCCCGAATCCACACGAGGCTCGCATCTGCGTCAGCCGCGGGCTGGCGAGCTGAGTCATCACGCCCTCGTCCCAGCACAGCGCGCGCGAGTCCTCCTCCTTCGCTGCAGAGACCCCCGCACCAGGCCACGCGTCCGCACGCTGATATATCTGTGTGCGCTTCTGTCGCTCCTCTAGTATTTAGGGTTTCGCTGCTTGGGGCTCCTGAGTTCGTTCCACAGATCTGCTCTCGAGTCCAGGACCGTGTATTCCCGCAGCCCAGGAACTAGTAACGTCATGATGAGGGCGCTGCTGTGTTTAGTCCGCTTCCCTGCGCGCGTTTCTCCCCCAAAACTTCCTTTCCCGGAAATACTTCCAAATTATCTCTACATTTTTAGTTCACTTAGGTTTTTCTTAAAGCTTTTATGTGGGGGCGCCTGGGTAGCACAGTCGTTAAAGCGTCTGCCTTCGGCTCAGGGCGTGATCCTGGCGTTCCGGGATCGAGTCCCACATTGGGCTCCTCCGCTGGGAGCCTGCTTCTTCCTCTCCCACTCCCCCTGCTTGTGTTCCCTCTCTCGCTGGCTAGTCTCTCTGTCACATAAATAAATAAAATCTTAAAAAAAAAAAAGCTTTTATGTGTTCTCCAATAGATCCACGTAATCTTTATCCAATTGTTAATTTTATGCGTCAGTTTGGCTGGGCCAAGAGGTGCCCAGATATTTGGTTAAACGTCATCCCGGGTGTGTCTGTGGGGGTGTTTCTGGACGGGGTCAGTACCTGGGGAAGGGAGCGGAGCAGGTGCCCTCCTCAGTATCGGGGCCTCATCCCCCTGTTGAAGGCCTGAGTAGAACGGGAGGCTGGGGACCTGCTCTCTGCCTCCCTGTCTTCAGAGGGGACATGTGTCTCCTGCCTGGCCTGGGGGCAGAAGCTACACCACCACCAACCCGGTTCTGGACCCCCAGCCTCCCTAATCCAGGAGCCAGCTCCACACCCCGAGGCTCTGCGGACACACACACACATCCTATTGGTTCTTTTTCTCCGGAAACCATGACTAATACACTTGGTAAACAAGACGATTCAATATAACCTGGTCATAAACAATAGGGAAAGTGTAATCCCAATTTTAGGGGAAACATGGCACGTTGTCACAGGAAGGAGCCTCGGAGGATGCGTGCCAGATGTGAACGAGGTCTGCTCAGCTGCTACGGTTTGTGTGTGTCTGCGTATCGGTCTGCAGGGCAAACGTCTCCGGAATGAGTATGTTTCCTCTCCCGATAGGAAGCAACGTGTTTCTCTAAAGTGAAAGAATAAGCTTCTGTATGAGGACGAGTAGTGAGAGGACGCCGCTGATGAGGTCAAGCCGTGGTCCAGGGGGGCGTGTGGTTCAACCCAGAGGTGTGCACGGATTCGGGTGAGATGCCCGTAACTCACACCACACCCAGACGTAGTCGTCCGCGTGTGTAGCTGCCTTGGCTGGGCGTGAGCGACCTCGGCGGGGAGCCAGCACAGCGGCCGCCNGAATGCGGGGGGCTCCACAGCGCCGGGTCTGGACCGCAGGGACCTGGGCAGGGTCTTCCACCCCCCCACCCCGTGCTTGACCTCTGCTGGTTTTCCAAACTTTCCTTAAAGCGTATCTTACTCTATTAAGGAGGCAGGGGAAGGAGATTCTTGAGCAGATGACGTCCCTGTGTCCAGTTCCGGCCTCTCCACGTGGACCTCATGAGTTTGGCCGCCCTCAGGAGCACTGAGCACAGGTCACCCGACGCACAAGACGCAATCCACGTGCAAACCCTCTAGATCACAGATAACAGGAAAGTGCACTGAACAAATCCGGACATGCTGAGTTTGCATTATTGCTCCTTAAAATCCCTTTATTAAGGTAATGACACATATGTAATGTGAAACCCACGTAAATTTTTATCACTTCTAAGTATACAGTTCAGGGGCATGAAGTGCATTCAGTGTGTCGTGTGACCATCACCTCCATCCATGACTAGAACTTTTCCACCTTCCCAAACCAGAACTCGGTCCCCGTGAAAGAGCAGCCGCCAACCCTCTCCCCCAGCCCCTGGCGCCACACCCACTCTCTGCGTCCATGATTTCCACTGCTCTAAGCTGCTCTTAGAAGAGCAACCACACAGTGCTTGTCCATCCATGACCAGCTTATCTACTCGATGGGTGTCCTCATGTGTTCATGCGTGGTGTAGCCGGTGTCGACCCTTCCCCCTTCGTAAGCCTGGGTGGCATCCCGGCTATGGATGGACCACATTCTGTCTATCCCTTCATCTGTCGATGGACACGTGAGCCGCTTCCTCCTGCTGGTTGGTGTGAATATGCTGTGTGAACACAGCAAACCACCATGTTTTTGAGACCCTGGGCTCAATTCTTTGGGGAATGCACCTCGGACTGGATGTTCCAGGCCATGTGGTAATTCTGTTTCACTTTTTGAGGACCTGCCACACTGTTACCCACGGTGGTTGTGCTGTTCTGCATTCCAGCGATTATAAACGCTCCAATTTCTCCACATCCTCATCAGGACTTGCTATCGTCCATTTTTCTAATGGCGGCCGGGCCAGCAGGTGTGGAGTGGTGTCTCGTGGAAACTGCGATCTGCATTTCCATAAGGGATAACGGCGTTGAGCATCTTATCATGTGCCCATTGGCCATCCGAGTGTCTTCTTTGCAGAAATGTCTGTTCAAGTCCTTTGCCCATTTTTACTCGCCCATTTTACTTGCCCATTTTTACTCGCCCATTTTACTTGCCCATTTTACTACTTATTTGTTTTTTGAGGTTGAGTTATAGGGGTCCTTTATTTCATTGCCTTTGTTTTAAATGTAGTTTATTTAATTCTAAGCTTATGCATTAATGCTTCATAATGGCCGTGTTTGACAATCAGCTCACAGAGTTCCAGAAAATTTAACGGCTGGCTCTCATGTGTTGCTATGCGCGAGCTCCACTGATCCCTGGATTCCTGTCAGGATTAAAGAAGAAAGTGTTTACAGCAGGGTTTTGAAAAATCTGAAGCGTTTTCCTAATATAAAGAAATACCATCATTACTATTTATGGCCATTTTCATGACTCAACACACAAGCCCCCAAAATTCACTTGTATTAACATATCTTCCTGGTGAGCGGGGCTTTGCCGGAATAGAGAGAAGTGATGTGCCAGAATTATCCGCGAGCTGACGTTCCCCGTGCCCCCAGTCCCCGGAAGGCTGATAGATGAGAAAGGCTTTCCTCCCACAGCGTTTGAAGAGTCTCAGAGCATTTTAAACCCTTGAAAAGCACTTAGCTGATAAAAACCTATTCTAATGAATAAAAGAGAGGCTCTTTCGAGGCATGGCCCATTCAGACAGTGTCAAGCCAGAGTTCCTGCTTGCTCAGAGGCCGGGAGGCTGGGTCTGGCCAGAGGGCCCGTAGGAGTGCTGTGCTCAGTACGCCTCCTGCCAGGCTGCCTCCCATGGGGCGGCCTTTCTCTCTCCTTCTTGCCTTTTGTCCTTACTCCGGGGATGTGAGCAGGGTTCCGGAAAGTCTGCTGGAGACTGGCAGAGGAAGCTGCCCACCCCACCTGCCTGCTGTGGAGGGCGACGCTGGTCCTCACACTCTCACTCCGCCCCTTTATGTGCTGTTGTCTCTGTGATTGTCGTCTTTCCTTCCTTCCTTTTCTTTTTAGGGCTGCTTGTGGGCAAAGATCCTTTCTCGGTGATCTAAAAGCAGCTCATGCGTCCACCGCTAAAGTCACTGCTGGGACCTTGACCACAGCCTGTATCCGAGAACACCGTGCAGCTCCCCACCTGTATGCACCTGAGCCTCCCTCCCTCTTCCCCCTCGTGATTATTACTGTTCTGTGTTCTCCTGTATCTGGGTACGTATCCTGCGTGGCTGGGTTTGCGTTGCTTTCGGCTTTTATAAAAGCATACTTCTCACTCAGTGTTACATTGCCGATGTCCCTCGATCACATTGGAGAGCCGATGCATTTGTTCTGACCGCTGAGTTCCAACTGCCTGAGAGCCAAATCCGGCTGCCTCCTGTGACTGCGAATAAAGTTTTATTGGAACACAGCTGTGCCAACTTGCTTCCGCATTGTCTGCAGCCACTTTCGCTCCCCTCCTGCAGCATTGATTACTTGCGGCTTGCAAAGCATGAAATATTTTCTTTTTTAAATTTAAATATTTTCTCTTCTTTTAAGCCACTTTGTTGAGGTGTGATTGACACGTAAAAAGCTGTACATAGGTCATGTGCCCCTAAGGGAGTCTGGGATAAGTTCACACCAGGGGAGCCATCGCCACCCCACGAAGACCATAGACATACGCATCACCTCCCAAAGTCTCCCCCTGCCTCCTTTGCCATTGCCATTGTCACTGTTATTACTATGATTAACCCCTTATTCATTAGTGTGGACAGAACATGTAATGTAAGATCTACCGTCATGGCACATTATTAGCTCACAGCACATGCCGTTCGCTGTTGCCCCTGGGCTGTGGAGCGGATCTGCGGGTTCCTCTACCTTGCACAACCAAAACTTTATCACTTCTCACTGTCACCTCCCCACGTCCCTTCCCCACAGCCCCTGCAACCACCGCCCTCCTCTCTGCTGCTCGGGGCTCGCCTATTCTAGATGCCTCATGTAAGTGAGGTCATACCGTATTTGTCCTTCTGTGTCTGCCTTATTTTGCTCAGCATCACATCTTCCAGGTCCATCTCTGCCGTCCCTAAAGGCAGGATTCCCTTCTTTCTGAAGTCTGAACAATATTCCATTGCATGTACACACATTTTCTTCACCCATTTGTCCATCAACACACGTTCAGCTCGTTCACATACCTTGGCTATTGTGAGTCATGCTGCAGTGAACGTAGGGTGCACCTATCTCTCGGAAATCCCGATTCCATTTCCTCTGGGCATACCAGAAGTGGCACTGCTGGGTCCTAAGCTAGCTCTATTTTTTTAAATCTTGAGGACTCTCCAGACTGTTTTCCAGAGTGGCTGCACCAGCTTGCATCCCCACCAGCCATGCACAAGGCTCCCCTTCCTCCACATCCTCACGAACACCTGTTGTCCCTTGTCCATTTAGATTTTAACCATTCTGACAGAGGTAATTCTAACAGATCTCATTGTGGTTTCGACCTGTTTTCCCTGGTGATCGGGGATGCTGAGCATCTTCTCATATACTTGTTGGTTATTTTATGTCTTCTTTTGAGAAATATCTGTTCAAGTTCTTTGTCAATTTTTTAATTATGTTACCTGGGGTTTTTTGCTATGGGGCTGTATGAGTTCCTTCTATATTTTAGACATGAACCATTTATCAAATTCTTTGCTGTGCAGACGCTTTTTACTTTTATGTGATCCATTTGCCTGTTTTTGCTTGTGTGGACTGTGCCTTTGGCGTCAAGCTCAAAAACTCATTGCAAAAACTGGTAGCAAAAAGGTTTTGGGGGGATGCCTAGGTGGTTCAGTGAGTCAAGCGTCTGACTCTTGATTTTAGGTCAGGGCATGGTCTTGGGTCGTGAGATCAAGCCCTCATCAGGCTCCGTGCTCAGCTGGGAGTCTGCTTGAGATTCTCCCTCTCCCTCTGCCTCTCCCCACTGCTCACTCTCTCTCTCGAATAAATATATAAATCTTTTTTTTTAACTTCATTTTTAATGTTTTCTTCCAGGAGTTTTGTGGTATCAATCTTACTTTCAAGTCTCTAGTCCATTTCGAGTGGAATTATGTGCGTGGTGTAAAATAGAGGTCCAATTTCATTCTTCCGGTGTGGATACCCATTTCCCCATCACTTGTTGAGTAAACTACCGTACCCCCATGTTGTATTCCTGGCTTCCTCATTGGAGATACTTGACTGTTTATGTTACAGTGTATTTCTGGGATCTCCATTCACTTCCGTCGGTTTGTGTGTCATTTTCATGTCAGCACCACACTGTTTTGATCACTGCAACTTCCTTACGTAATTTGAAATTAGGAAGCAGGTTGACTCTCACTTTGTCCTTCTTGCTCATGATTGTTTTGGCCCTTTGGGGTCTTTTGCGTTTCTGTATGAATTTCGGGATTGTTTCTTTTTCTATTTGTGGGGGAAATGCCTTTGGGATTTTGATAAGAACTGTATTGAATCTGTAGATGCTTCAGATACTATGGACATTTAAAAAAATGTGAATTCTTCCAATCCATTAACATGGGATATCTTTTCATTAATTTAAATCTTCTTTAATTTATTTCATTATTATTATTAATTTGTCTGCGGTGTACAGGTTTCTCACTTTCTTGGCTAAATTTGCTTCTATGTATCTTATTCTTTCTCGTTCTGTCATAAATGGGATTGTTTTCTTACTTTCTCTCTGGGATAGTTTGTTGTTACAGTAAACAACTGACTTTTGTGTGTTACTTTTGTATTTTGCAAATTTATTGAACTTGCTTGTTAGTTCTATCAGGGTTTTTTCTTTATTCCCCCAATTTATTTATTTATTTTTAACTTTTTTTTAAGTTTTGCAGTTTCCTTTTTTTTTTAAGTTTTTATTTTAATTCCAGTATAGTTAACATACAGCATAATAATAGGTTCAGGTGTACAATACAGCGATTCAACACTTCTGTACAACACCTGGTGCTCATCACACGTGTCCTCCTTAATTCCCATCATATACTTATCCCATCCCCACCCATCTCCTAAATCAACAACAGAGAAAACAACAGGTGTTGGAGAGATTGCAGAGAAATGGGGAACCCTTGTGAACTGTTGGTGGGAATGCAAGCTGGTGCAGCCACTCTAGAAAAAAATATGGAGGTTCCTCAAAAAGTTAAAAGTGCAACTAACCTATGATCCACCAATTGCACTACTGGGTATTTACCCCAAAATACAAAAATACTGATTCAAAGGGATACATGCACCCCATGTTTATAGCAGCATTATCTACTATAGCCACATTTAATTATTTAATTTGACAAATACCATATGATTTCACTCATATGTGGAATCCAAAAAGCAAAACAAATGAATGAACAAACAAAAAGCAGAATCAGACCTACAAATGTAAAAAATAAACTGATGGCTGTCAGAGGAGAGGGTGGTAGGGGAATGGGCAAAGTGGGGGAAGAGAGAGGGACATACAGGTTTTCTTTTCTTTCTTGGTGATGCTAGGGTTTTTAAAATACAAGATCATGATATCTACAAACAGAAACAATTTACTTCTTTCTTCCCAACTTAGATGCATTTTTTTTCTTTATTCTTATCTAATTGCTGTGGCTAGGACTTCCAGTACCTATGTTGAATAAAAGTGGTAGAAATGGACATCCTTGTCTTGTTCCTGATCTTAGAGGGAAAACCTTCAGCTTATCACCATTGAGTATGATGTTAGCTGTGGTTTGTCATGTATGGTCTTGAGGATGTGTTCTGAAATCCTCTCATTGATTTCCTCAAGAAAGATGCCCTGAAATGTTCAAGGTTGTGAACCTTTTCCCTGCCCAGCAGAGTTGACCCACCTGTTGATATCTGTGTGTTGTGTGTGAAGGGTTTGCATGCTGGGTGCAGGGGAATGCAGGGCACCTGCTATGGGGGAGGGGAGCACATGGGAGCTATTTGTGGGGATTGGAACGTGCAGTGTCTTACAGAGTTAGTGGGCAGACCTCTTGCCCTTTAGTCAAGTCTGCAGCTGATTGCTGAGATCCATGCACTGGCTACTGTGAGCCCCTGCCCCTTTCCCCACCACAATCTGTCCCCAGACTATTCGGCCATGCCAAGTGTTTGAGTGCTCTGGGCTGGGCAAGACAGAAGGGGGCCTGGGCAGCATGTCACAAAACTAGGGTAGCTAAGTGCTCACTTCCCTCCCACTTTCCCCTGTGGGAGAAATTGCGAACAGAGGGGACCTTTTGGCACTGGGAAAAGTGAAACTAGTCTTCTCACCTTCTTTCATGCAGCTGTTTGGGCATGTTTTTTCTCCACTGGTGTACTGGAACCTCCCCCCATACTCCAGCCTCCCATCTGTACCCCCAGTTTTCTGTAAACATATTCTTGTCCATGGATGACTGTTAAAATCAGTGTTTCTGTGGAGGGTTGGGGAGTGGAGCCTCCTATTTCTCTGTCTTGCTGATGTAACTAAGTCTGAAATAGAAGTTTGCAGATACCTGTGTCATCGTTTCTAAGTTTTTGCTGCTATGAAGAATGTGTGGAAGTTTTTATACATCCTGGCCCATGTTCAAGAATCTCCTTTGGATAAATACCTAGAAATGCAGCTGGCATTGCTCTATGTCATATGGTAGGCGATGTTCAACTTTGGGGAATGATATCTAAGAGTTTTTCCAATATTTTGTACACTTTATGTTTCTATCAATAATGCAAGGAGCCCTGGGAATTCTTATCCTCTCCAACAATTGTTATTATTGGTCATTTTATTTTATTATCAATGAATAGGTGTGAACGTATTTTATTGAGGATGCATGTGGATGTTTTAGCAGGAGTCCAATGTCATCAATCTCCTGTACATACAGCCTCTCCCAGGAAGCAGAATCAGAGGCCTGTCAGCTTCTCCTTAATGGGTGCTGTTGGCCCCTGGGATGGAGTTTCTGATGGGGTTGGTGGGGGAGGCATGGTGAGTGCAGGGGAGGAGATTTGTTACCTTGAAGCACGGCAGGCAATGATAACTTCATGCCAATGTTAGGAGCAGTCCCTGGACACACAGGATCATCAGGTAAGCCTCCCATGCTTTGGAGATATTCTTGGGAGTGATCCTAAGGATTTGGAAAGTTTTTGTTTGTGGGTACATCTCCTATGTGTCCCTTTCTGGTCAGGAGGGAGGCACATCAAGTCTTCAGACTCTGCAAGCTGATATGTTTGGGGTCTGCAGGGGACCTATGCCACTGTCCAGCCATAATTTGAGGGCTTTGAGGATCTGCTGTTATCCAGCTTTACAGAAGACTTGAGGGTAGGTTGGCCTCAAGTCCGTCAGTATCGCCCGTGTGATGGGGTCACCACGAGGCAACCTGGTTTTGGATGGGACCATCATGCCTGGAACAGGGAGATCATGCATTCCTGATCCTACCTGGGCCTAACCAACCTGCAGCATGGCCTCCCTTCTGCCCTCCTGGTGTTAACTGAATGGATGAACGAATGAATGGATTAGTGAGTGAGAGTTTGCTCTGAGCATTGACAGGGACAGTGCAGAGGCTGGGGATGCACTCTGGAGGACAGTATCAGATGGGAGACCATCATGCTGTGCAAAGCAGAGGAGCCACTGGGCAGAAGAGGCTTGATTTGTTCCCCATGATCTCAAATGGAAGAAATGTGGCCACCTGGGATGTGCTACAGGGATGGATTCGTTGTGGTATAAGAAGGGCTTGCTGAAGTCCAAGCTCTCCATGGACATGGTAGGCTAGCTCGGTATTATTAGTACTGTCTGACCACTGCCATCATTATCACCATCACTACCATCACCATCACCACCATGATCATCATCACCATCACCACCATCATCATCATCATCACCATCACCATCCTCATCACCATCATCATTGTCATCACCATCATCACTATCACCATCACCACCATCATCATCATCACAATCATCACCATCACCATCATCATCACCATCATCATCACCATCATCACCATCACCACCATCATCATCATCACCATCACCATCCTCATCACCATCATCATTGTCATCACCATCATCACTATCACCATCACCACCATCATCATCATCACAATCATCACCATCACCATCATCATCACCATCATCATCACCATCATCACCATCACCACCATCATCATCATCACCATCACCATCCTCATCACCATCATCATTGTCATCACCATCATCACTATCACCATCACCACCATCATCATCATCACAATCATCACCATCACCATCATCATCACCATCATCATCACCATCATCACCATCACCACCATCATCATCATCACCATCACCATCCTCATCACCATCATCATTGTCATCACCATCATCACTATCACCATCACCACCATCATCATCATCACAATCATCACCATCACCATCATCATCACCATCATCATCACCATCATCACCATCACCACCATCATCATCATCACCATCACCATCCTCATCACCATCATCATTGTCATCACCATCATCACTATCACCATCACCACCATCATCATCATCATCACCATCACCATCACCATCCTCATCACCATCATCACCATCACCACCATCATCATCATCACCATCTCCATCCTCATCACCATCATCATTGTCATCACCATCATCACTATCACCATCCCCATCCTCATCACCACCATTACCACCACCACCATCGTCAGCATCAGCATCATTATCATCACTACCATCACAATCATCACCATCACCATCCTCATCACCATCATCATTGTCATCACCATCATCACCACTATCACCATCATCACCATCACCGTCCTCATCATCACCATCATCACCATCCTCATCATCACCATCACATTAATTTCATGTGTCAACTTGAGCATGCCAAGGGGTACTAGGTATTTGGTTAAACCTTATTTCTGGGTGCATCAGTGAGGGATCTCTGGATGAGATCAGAATATGAACTGGTATACTGAGAAAGGGAGGTTTTCCTCCTAGATGTGGTGGGGGAGCCTCGTTCAACCCATCAAGGGCCTGAATAGGGCAAAGATGTGAAGGAGGGCAGAATTCACCCTCTCTCTGCCTCACTGTTGAGCTGGGACATCGGTCTCCTGCCCCTCAGACTGGGACTTACACCACAGACTCTCCTGGGTCTCCAGCTTGCAGATGGAAATCCTGGGACTCCTCAGCCTCCATAGTCATGTGAGCCAATTTCTCATAATAAATCTTGTTATGTATCTATATCTGTGTATCTATAGGTCTATCTATCTATCTATCTATCTATCTCCTGTTGGTTCTGTTCCTCTGGAGAACCCTGGCTGATACAGTCACTGAGGCCTACACTGGATAAAACAATTGAACAGAAGAAGGATTGTGGGGGAAACAGCAGGCTGGACCAAGAATCTATTTACGGCTGCTGTCCTGCCATAGACCAGTGGGGAGGTTGGGGGCCTGACACTGTGCTGGTTTCTGCTTCCAGCCTTCAAGTTCTTCTCCAGCTCTGAGATAGAGTCTAGTGGGCTTCAGTCATGCTGCATTTTTCTCACAATGGTAGGCTTCCATGTGAGCCATGGGTTCTTGCAAATTCAAGAGGATTCTTGGGGAAAGTTGTCAGGATGAGGCGCCAAAATTTTAAGCCCGCTCAGCAATTCTGAACTCCCTATGGCCTCAATCATAGTGATTTGTCTAGAAAACAATAGCAAAGGATTAATAAAAGATGTAGAGAAAGGGTCTTGTCCATGGTTAATTGCTTGTAACCTTCAGAAGAGAATCTGGCACATTCCCCATTGTATCCCCCAGAAAAGTGTCTCAGAGACACAGGCGTGAACCCCAGAGCTGCAAACTGATGTTTCTGGCAATCTTAGAACACCTCCATCCACCCTTTGAAGTTGGTGGCTTGTCATGGGCGTGAAGAGCCCTGCTCTTGACAGAGAAGATGTATATGTGTCGTGTGTGTGAGGTCACACACGAGACTGTATCATGTCTCATTGTTCCTACTTCTCACACATCAAAGATTATTCAGAAGGCGGTAGACGCAGCAGAAGTCATTCTGCAGGTGAGAACGAGGCCTTGCAGGGGCAGCCGAGGGTTGGGTCCCAGCTGCGGCTGGAGCACATCTTGTGGGCCTCCGTCCACATCAGGACAGGCACTGGTCCCTGAGGACAGATGTGATGGCCACCTTTCCTCATGGCGTTCTCTGTGCTGGGTTTTGTCCATCACAAGCCGCCCTTGCATATGCCTTGTATTCATCTCTTCATGTATCTATTTGTGAAAGCACATTGGACACAATCCAGTCTGTGAAATGGGCGTATGATGCCCGTGAGGGGAAATGGGGGAGGGCACGAGGCGGGAAGGTGAAGGCAGCTGGGACAGGCGTGCGTAACCGTCTGCCACTTACGATGACTGAGAGGAAGAAAAACTCATCCAGAAGTCCAATTATGTTAACTTATCTCTGCTATCGATCCCCCATTCGGGCCTAAAAAACAAAACCCTAATTACTGCACCGCTAATGGCTGACATGACAAATCCAGGCCCGTTGCTGCTGATGGTAAGAATTTAATTTTTCTTAAAGTACAGAAATGGGGAGGACGCGGGGCACACAGTGGTTCACAGGCCTTCTGTCCCAGCTTTTCAGATCCTTGCAGGCACTCGCCCCGCGCCTCCGACCCTGTGAACGCCCGGTTTCTGCCGCTGGATCTTTCCCGTTTGCACCCACCGATGCCTGAGCCTCCTTACTCCCCGTTTCTGAGGGAAGCATCGTGGGGTTTCTTCTCCAAACCCCAAAACACTGCCGTCTGTTAATGGAGAGCCACCATCGAAATCAATTAGGCCCCTCACGCTTCCGGATGCTTCCGAGGTGGTATCTGCCATCTGTGTCCGCGTGCGCTAAGTATCTCCAGAAAGGCAGCTGGAGTGACAGCCAGATCCCCGCCGCAATCTGCAGATATAATTATGTATAGAATGCATTTAATGCTTCACTGGGCAACTTGGTATAACAGTTTAATTTTTCACTGAAATCTAAATTTGCTCCCAGACTGTATATTTTTCTATCACATTAGATAATCAATCTGAGCAGAAATCCAATTTTAACTCAATCAACACTCGTCTGGAGGAGGCTCCACAATGAGCATCCCCCCCCCTCCCCCCAGGTTGTTTGAGGCTGGGAGACCGGTGGCCGCAGCTGGGGTCTGCATGGGCATTTGGGGAGAGGTCCCAGGCTGGCCTGCAGCCTCTCCATGACTAGCCACGCATCCCGGGGAGCTGGGACCAAAGGCAGAGGCTGGACCAGCTGCTGGGGTGGAGGGGGGGGACAGCCGGGTCTACAGGGCACTGAGGGTCCAAGTCCGTCCGTCCCCCTCCTGCACCCTCATGGCCAGTCTGCAGAGCAGGGGCTGGACAGGTGGGGACCACAGGCTCTTCCAAAGACCTTCTTGTCTGTCCGAGTTCTCTCATTTGTTCCGGTGACTTCCATAGAGAATAGAAGATGGTATCAGAGGCTCAGACCCTCTGTACCTGGGAGCTCCAGGAAGCGTCTCGCCCACTCGTAGAGAATATCGTGTCCTCCCTCGGGCACTCAGACCTTCACTTGTTCCCCCACCTTCCTTCCCTTGCAGGGATGGAGTGTCTCTCAGTCTGTAGCCACAGCTGTGCAGTTTAGGGGAGGAGATGGTGCCCGAGACAGATGTGTGCCCCGTGTCCCCGGGCACTGAGTCAGCGTCCTCCCATGGGGGACTCTAGAACCACCTCGCCCAGAAACAAGTGACGGCAGAGAGGCAACGCCAGCCCTGAAAGGCAACTCTTCTTCCATAAACAGGAAAGTCTCCCTAGGACCAAATGAGGGGGAGGCTGCTGGAATTGATGAGAAGATTTGATGTTTGAGTTACCAAAGAGCGGCTCGGCTTTCTCATGCGCAGGTTTCGGCAGGACCCCGTGGAGCATCGGCGGTGCTTGCTAGGGTACCTTGCTCACCAGAGCAGGGGTGTGGAACGTATCAAGGGAATGACGGGGAGGCTTCGTGGGCTCCTGCCTTTTGCCAGGCACCTGATCACTCCTGCTCAGGACCATGTCTGGACATTGGCTCCTCTTGAGACCGAGGTTTGCCACCCGCGGGCCTCAGCACATCAACGGCCTCTTGTTGAAGGGTCCCGAGCAACGTCATCGGGGCTCACGCATCAGCAGGTGTCCGAGCGTGCTTTTCACGTGGACCGCCATCAGCCCTGGCTGGCCTGGCCCTCCCTTAACCTCAGACGCTTTGTTTCTGTCTGTGGCTTTGGTGTCCTCAGGGCACGTGGGCCCCACCAATCCTTGGAATCCCAGGACAGATATGCCCAGCAGTGCCATCAAGGGGCAGGGCAGGCTCAGACCCTGGGGACCAACGGAGCCTCCCCCTGGGTGGTGGTGGGGCATGAGACCCACAGGGGCCACTCCAGGCAGAAAACTGTCAGGGTGGAGGAGCCCAGAGGAAAGCCCACCCCCATCACCGTAATAACCACACAGTCCAGCTTCTGTGTCTGAGGCTTTGACATCAGGGCCTTGCTGACCAGGGGGGGTTAGCTGATTTCTCTGTGGGGGCACCCCTTCCATATGCAAACTAACCACTGCTGAGCCCAGTTACCCCAGGGCAGGTGTCAGACAGCCCTGGCAGCCCCCGTGCCCTGCAGCCTGCCGAGTCATTCAGACAAGCCACGGCCTTAGCTTCTTACTGCTGACCTGCCTGGCTGTCTGGGGGGAACCGGCATTGCTTTCCCGGTGCGGACCCCCACACCCCCCACACCCGAGAACTGAGATAACAAACTGCCTTGTCAGTGGCCCTCACGTCCTCATGTGTCCGCCTTGCAGGCCTGAGCAAGAGTGAGCCCACAGGTGAGAAGAGGCCCCAGGATGGGGGAGGTATTAGGTGGGGGAGGAGGCCCCAGGCCCTCAGCGGGAAGGGAATATTTGATCACCTGGATCCTAGACGCCAGGGGTGGGAGCGGCATTAGAGATGGCTTTAGGAAGCCCCAGAGGGTGGCCTCTATTGGTGGACCACGGAGCTGGGGTGGGGTGGGCAGGGGGAGGGTGGGCTGCTGAGCCCGGGGCTGGGCAGGCAGGGTCAGGGCGGAGACGCAGGCCTGTTGGCTCTGGGCAACGTCCGGACCCACTTGACCCTGAGAGACCCTGAGGGTGCAGCTGTCTGCTGGGACGCCTTGCTGACCCAGTTCCAGCTTCCTGGAGGTTAAACGGGGTTTAGACTCTCATTTCCTATCAGTCAAGTGGGGTGACGCCAAGGTGTCTCTGTAATAGTGTCACGACTCGGGGTCTCCCGGCTGTGGCCGGGTCCCCAGCTGGGACAGGCATCTCCTGCTCTTCACAGCCTGCCCACAGCGCCCCTGCTGGCTTGGTCACCTCTGGGGATGGCGCGTGGCTGAGGGGGTTGTGGAATCTAGGTGAGGTTCCGTGGGGTGGAGTCCGGAGCCGAGGACCAAGAAAGAATTCTTGAGACGTCTTTGGTGCAAACTGGTGGTTTATTAAACACGGGGACAGGACCCGTGGGCGGAAAGAGCTGCTGCCCCCGGTGGTGAGGGGTGGCTGGTTATACACTAAGGGGCTGGGGGAGGTAAGGAAACAGGGAGGTTGAGAAAGAACTTTCACATGCTAGGGAGACTCACGGATACTGAGGCCTCGCCATTGTCAAGTCCTGGTTGTTTTCCCTCCGGCAAGGTATTAGCATGAAGACAGTTGTTCTCCAGCAAGTTCCCGTCACATGACCCACGGGGGGGGGAGGGGCGCAGGGTGGAGGCTGGTGCTTTGTCTTCAGCCCGCCTTCTGTTCCCTCCAATGCCTGGGGGCCCCTCCCTGATCCAAGGCGGCCCCGGAGCTGCGTGGACGACCCGGCTTGGCCTCCAGGCTGGGGCAGGGTCCCCGCAGGCCACGGCTCTGGTCCACCTTGGGCCCGGCCCGCCGCTCTTCCAGGCAGGCTCCAGAAGGAAGCGTCGCTCTGCAACCTTCATAAATACTGATTGACGTCGCCAGGTTAGGAGACAGATGGATCCATTTCCCTGTGCGCCCCCGGAACCCCCCCACCAGCCCCTCGCCTCGGCTGAGCAGCCCGCCGTGCACCTGGGCCCCACTCCCGACGGGCCTCGCTGGCTCAGGTGCCCTGTGACGGGGGGGTAGGAGTCCGGGTGAGAGGCAGATGGGGCGGGGGTGGGGGCACTCTGTCAGAGACACATGGAGGGGCTGCCCCGTGGGGGTCCTGCAGTGCGTGCAGAAGTCCAGAACAGGTTGGGGGGCTGGGGCTCGCAGCATCAGGAGGCCAGGCTCCAGGACGTCCAGCTGAGGGGGGACCAGCTCCCACAGCCCTATTTTCTCATGGAGCAAAGGGCTGTGGGCACCGTGTGACCAAGGGCCCCTTGCTGGTTACTGAGCAGCTACCCAGGGCCAGCAGAGCCCCCCCACCTCCCCGGGAGCCAGGCGGTGGACCTATGGGAGCCCTGTGTGCCTGCGGAGCCGCCGTATGCACACCGAGCCCCACTACACGCTGGACACTTCTCCAGGCACCTGCCGTCCTCCCAGCCGTCGCCCTGAATTTTAGCTCTAGGATCTGCAAACAGGAAGCATGAGCCGTAAAGCCAGGAACCCAGGCCAGAAGCTGGGCTGGGCTCCTGTGCACATTTATGGGGGTGTGGGGGGGTGTTTCCCAGATGCTACGAGCCCATGTGCCCTGGGGGACAGTTGAGCATCCCCTCTGTCCTTCTCCCCATGTGCCCCGAGCACAGCAAACAATCAGGCACCAAGCAGACGTGGAGCCCCTCGGTTCCTTGACTCAGCAAACACCCGCGGTGTGGAGGGAGTCCCACGGCGGCCCCGAGGGGACCAGGTGGCGAATCTGGGGCCAAGAACAGAGGTCAGCAAGTGTCCGAACCGACAGCAGGCCTCAGACCAGATGGTCAACCAGCGAGGTCGGGGCACGGAGGGCAGAGCGCACAGAAGCTTGCACCGTGGGTGGGGGCATGGGGAGGACCCCCCTCTGTAATCATGAGCAGACAAGGTGTTCTAAATCAAAACTTTAAACTGGAAGCACAGAATAATGGGCCACGTAGAGCTGTTCCAACAACGTTGTGACAAAAGCCGCCGTAAACTCAGTGGGAAGACAAGTTACGCGCAAGAGGAAATAGTGCAGCACACGAAACAGACCAGGTCAGCCCTCGGAGTAAAGAAGGAGGTCTTACACATCGGCGGAGGGAAAAGACAAACGAGGGGCCGTGTGCACGGGTGACTGGTACACGGAGAAACGCACACACGCCACGAACGCATGAAAGGTGCACGGCCCCCCAGATTCGGGCCGGTCAAAGCCAACCGGAGTGTCCCCTGCTCTGGTGGACGACAGTCGTCTCCAAGCGCAGGTTACCAAAGTCGGGGGGCTTTCACGGGCGCAGGGCCACACTGGGGTGAGTGGAGATCGACAGAGTCGTTGTGGGACAATCGCGGTGGGTAGAGCAAGCCACGCACGGGTACTGAGTGACTCTGCCCGTGGAAGTCCAGACCCAACGGGGGGACGTACGACCCCAGTCTGCACCCCAGAGCTGCGTGGGCCACGCTCGGCGTACGGCTGCTCGTGCCCCAGAGCCTCGTGCCCACCAACAGGGAGGTGGCAGAAAAAGTTCAAATGACGGTACCTGCGTCCCAAGGATTTCCAGGCTCAGCTTCAACGAGACAGAGAGGGAGAAACACCTGTGTCCTGACACAGAG
Source organism: Ursus maritimus (assembly GCF_017311325.1). Lineage (NCBI taxonomy): Eukaryota > Metazoa > Chordata > Mammalia > Carnivora > Ursidae > Ursus > Ursus maritimus. The sequence continues at coordinate 55,730,178 of NW_024424564.1, forward strand.
ACAGCCCCAGGGACGTTTCTAGGGCACGGAAGCCCCTTGCAGAGCTGAGCTACAGGAGCCCGGGTCTGGCAGTCCAAGCGTGCGGGGCGTGTGCGTGTGCGTGCGTGTGTGCGTGCGTGTTACCGTAAACAGGAGTCGGAAGCGACCCTGTGAGCGCTCTCGGGCCCCAGTGTCGTTCTTCTGCTTCTGGGCTGAGTGTCTCCGGCAAGGACGTTGGGGGCAGAGAGCAGCAAACAGCTGGAACTCGCTACTAGAAGCAGGGGCAGCACCTGGCCGCCCGGTTCTGAGCTGCGGCCCTCGCGTCAGGCCCACGTCCACCAGCCAGCACCGGCCCTGGGCCCCGAGGAGCCGCCTCTCCCGGCCTCCATGCACACATTCTAGTGGCGGTTTTCCTTCTCTGTCCTTTAAAATATGCCCTGAGAAGTGGGTTCTCTGGATGTTTGCAAAAGACCCGAAACTGGAAGAAGGAAGGTGGAGGGTCCCAGACAGGACAGCTTGCCACGGAGGAAACGTGGGGACAGTGGCACTGTCCACTTTCTTCATGGCAGGAAGTCAGCATCCAGGGCCAGGAGCTGGGTACCGGGTGGGGTGGCCCATGACTTCAGAGGACGGCAGTGACCCCCAGGGTCACCTCGAGAGCAGGTCCAGCCAAATGGCACACCTGAAATTCTAAAATCATTACATATGTTCCTTTGATAAAAATGAAATATATAACAAATACAGATAAACACAGTGCTCTGTGACGTGCTGTCTCCGTGATCCAAGGGAGGTGACGCGCGACCTTAAGCCCAGCCCCGTGGGGCTCGGCCTGCTGGGCCCTGCCTCTGTCCTTGCCCTACAGAGCGTCCTTGCTGGGGCCTCCCAAACCCGGTCCACCGTCCACGCTGCCCATCCAGGGTGACCATGGGTGCCCCCCATGGCAGGCCGGACTCAACCATCCCCCTGGTAACGCAGGTGCCCAGGAGCTCTGGGGACGATGGCCCCAGGGACATCTTCTGAATCCACAGAGGGCCCAGGGCAGCCCGTGGGGGAACCTGAGACCAGGATGGGATCCCGTGGGACCAGGTCCTCCTCTCCCTTCTGCCCCGTTTGAGGATTTTCCTAGCTTCAGCTTCGATAATCTGGAGACTCCCTCATCCACAGACACATCTCCCCTGTCACCTGGTTGACCCCGGCCTGTCCAGAGTGGGTCTCTGGGTCTTTCCCTGCTGGTCACGCTTCCATCGCCAGGGCAGGACTCCACAAAAGCAGGAGAGAGCTCTCCCAACTGCTGTGTCGAGGGCAGGCGGACACTGCCCCACCTCCAAATCCATCTCTCTGAGCTGGCCCCTTGGTTCCCCACCTTCCGCCACTGGCCCGACCCCCAGCAACCCCAGGTGACTGGAAGCTTCCCCCTCACTCACCGCTGTGGACAGTCAGCAGCGGTGACAAGTCCAGAGCCAGGGCTCCTACTTGGCATCCCCCCCACCCCCCCAGGGCCCCCAGGGGCCCTGGGGTCCTGTCCCAGCTTTGACTCCTCCCCGCTGTGCAGACCGCCCAGCCCCCACGCGGCATCAGGCGGCCGAGTCCTCCTTAGCGGGGACGCCCCGGGCAGGGGGGCTCCCCTGCGCCCTGCCAGGTGGGACTCTCCTTGTGCACTACACGGGTCGCTGAGAATTTTTACACCAAGCAATTTCTGTTCTTTCATTGATTGATTCATTCCTGATTGATCTCCGGAGCTGCAGGTTTCCTGCCTGCCCTTCCCTTGCCTCTTCTTCAAGGAATATATGAATTTTAAATAAATATTTGCATGCACAGGATAGCTGCCATTTGAAGAAAACCTACGTGCATTCTTTGGCAAATATAGATTTTCTTGCTTCCTTGCAAAATGAATAATGTCCCCTAAATGTATCTGCTTTGTAAATCCAGGTTTTCATACATCATGTTTTCCCGGAGTATAGCTCTAAGATAAGTAGATGTTCCCTATTCCTCTTTGATAACTTTGAAGAAGGAAATGTGTCTTTTGAAGAACAACAATTTGTAACGACTCGGACAAGGACTTTCATTGCTCCTCCTCTTATGACCCAGACGCGGGCTGGGAACAGGATTTTACTACGCGCACGGAGACCCTCGGCTGGCACCAGGTCCCCCGCCACACGAATTACAGCCGCTCGCTCTAGTTTTTAATCCTGGGCCTTATTCGTGACCCATAACGTTTCCTTTGTGCGGCCGTGAGTCTTGCCACGCAATCCTGTCACCTCAGGAAACAGACACACAGGAGCGCTCACACATCCCAGCACCACTGAGCGTGGACACCACGTGGGCCCGTGGCCCTGCCGCCATGGGCTCGGCCTGCCCGGGGAGGAGTCGGGATGTTACTGGGCTGCATGGGTTTCCATCCAGGCGGCAATGGGGCCGTGTGGCCTCGGCAAACCTCAGACGTGGTGAGATTTCCTCCATCTTGGACTCAGTTTCCCCACCTGTAAAACAGGGTTTTAATGAGACTAAGAATTTCGTGGCACTTTGAGCAGCCACGACTCTGTGGACACCTCCATCTGAGCTGCATCACGTCCCCCTGACGCTCTGGGACGCGAAAGCAGGCCACTTTAGGGGAATGTGACCTTGTGTGGTGCCCCTGCCTGGAGGACTGGGAGCGGCTGAGACCCTGCGGGCTCAGTGCAGGAACCACGGGGGCCAGGGCCTGGATCCTGCCTTTCCCGACCATGTCTGTCTGAGCGTCAACCCTGGAAGGCTTCTGGGTGGAGGCCAGGCCCCCAAGCTCGCTGTTCTAGAGGACAACTTTGCAGGCCCCCCGAAACCAGCGGAGGGAGGTCAGCCCACCCAGCAAGCCCTCACCTCCTCGCCTCCTCACCTCCGCTGGACGGCCGCTGGTTCCTCGAACGTGGGCTTGTGCCGACCGTCTCAGAGGCCACGCGTGAGGCCACGCGTGAGCCCACCTGACCCTGCAAGGCTGGCCCTGGAGGAATCTGTCTCTCGGGGAGAAACCCAGAGCAGACCGCCCCACGCCACTTCCCCGTGACAGATGGGACCCTGGAAAGGAAGCCCGCGTGCCCCCACCGCAGGCCCGGCTTGGTAATTAATAGCCAGCTGAAGGAACTCGATTGCTGTTTCTGGGTCTAAAAATGGATAAACAACCATTATTGCCAGAAAGGTCCAAGCCGTATTCATCACCATTACAGAGAGTAATTCAGCGTGTGTTTGTTAATCAATCACGGCTCTCGCTGGGGCTCTGGCTGGCTGGTCCCCGAGAGTGGACGGCCGTCACCGGCTCGCGGGCCGGAGTCCATGCATGATGGATTACAGCTGCTGCGGCTCCAATCTGGATAGGACCGCGGGCGGGGGGGAGCCTGCCCACAGGCGTCCATCCCGGATGCAGGTGAGGAGGGGCTGCAGAGCACTCTGTGCAGGAGACGGAGGGGAAACCGAGGTGGGACTCAGGTCCCCACACGCAGGGCCATACGGAGACGCACCTGCCCGGGGCTCAGGGGCCCTCCTGTCATGGGTGTTGCCCCGATTCTGGGATGCATGCTGGCTTCAGTGCTGTTCATCCCCATGTATGAGTTTTTGCGTGAAACAATTACGTGTCCCACGTATAAACACTGAGTCACCTGTACCACCTTGTGGACGGTGGGGNNNNTGGGGGGGGGGGGGGGTCCCAGGTGGGGACAGTGGGCCCAGAAGGTGAGACGAGTCCTCAGAACCGGGAAGGCAGCTCAGGAGCCTGGAGCAGGGGTGTGCTTGGCCGGGGTCCTCTGGTTCAACATGCAGCCCGTCCTGCCGGCCCAACATGCTGGTCTGATTCCCAATGATGAGGGAGGTGGTCACACAGTCACCTTCCCGGTGCCAGGCTCTGTGTCACAGCTCCAGCAAGACAGACAGCCGACCCTGCCCGAGACTTGCAGGTATCTGCTCGTTCAACCTCATGGAGGCTTTACAAGGCAGGTCCTGGTTTGTCCCCCTCTTTCTGGACAAGAAACAGGTGCAGCGCAGGGTGCTACGAGCCCCAGGCGTTTCCTACTCCCCAGGGGACAGTCTGAGGGACGGTCAGTGTGATGCACTTGGGGTGACATGGGAGCCAGAGCGGCCGTCCAGCTGGGAAATGGGCAGCACCGAGGGACAACCGGGTGGCATGTTCAGGTGCCGAGTGGAGACAAGCATGAGCCCCAGATGCCCCAAGGTCCTGCTGCCTTTCCAGGCTGTGGCTACTTGAACAGAGAAGCAGCAGGTCGTGGTGGAAGCCAGTGGATTTGGGCCTGGGCATGGAGCGTGCGTAGACCGGTGGCTGGCAGAAACCGCGCTTTTGAATGAACCAGCTGTGCCCACGTTCCCGCGAGGCTGGCGTCCGCCCCAGGTCCCTTCCTGACATCTAACTGGAAGAGGATCAACCTGCCAGTTCTTTAGAAGACACCGGACAGTGTCATCTCCGTATACGGAATTACCCGCCTGGCAAGCTTCCTCCTCCATCTCTCTGTCAAACATCCCCGCGTTGGCGCTCCCCGCTGTGCCCGTGTGTCCAGCGTGGGCCACGGAGCAGGACGTCCCACAGGCTCCTCGCTGCTCTCTTCCCAGCGGTACAATTCTCTGTGTGCCCTGAGGGGTACAACGCGCTCTCTGGATGGAAGGGCTGCTGGAAGTCTCCCTCCGAACACTGTATCACGTCTCTAGAATGAATCCAGACGCGAGCGGCTGACGACTTTATTAAGGGCTGCCGAGGCCCCTGACGCCGGCACAGTCCCTCCCAGAGAGCCGCAGCACGGGGACGGGGTCCGAGGGCTGGGCTGCCAGAGCCCGGACACCTGCTGGTCATCAGCCCCCGACCCGTCCTGCCCCCTCGGCCGTCCCCCTCTCCGCGCCCGCGGCCCGTGTCTCCCAGCCTGGCAGAGCCCAGCTCACCAGGGGCGTCCGGTGCTGTGGCAGCTCAGTCAGGGCCCATCGTCACCTGTTCCTTGTTCCACAGCGTCGCTGAGCCCAGACAGCTCCAGAAGCTGCAAGGGACCCCAAACGGAGCACGGTGTCTGCCCCCCGGGGGTGCCCGAACCCCCTGCTGTGCATGTACACGCGTGCACACGCACCAACCACACACACACACGGACACACTCACAGACTCTCTTCCGTCACGTTGCACGAGGTAAAGTTCTCGGCACGGAACTGCCCAGTTTGCAAACTTGCCTTCATATGTTCCCTGATCTGCTGTCGTCTGGATCCCCGACGAGCGTACGCGCCCCACGGAACTGTGACTTCTTTCTTATGTTTGGCCAGAGAAGGATTTTACCAACTCAGACGCCAGGCGCCTACGCAGAGTCTTCAGAGAAGCAGCCCCTTTCTTCTCAACTACCGTGTCCCGCACGCCGCAATTGTCGTATGGGCGCGCGTACGGTAGACACGTGTGTGTCATTTCTCTGAAACCCGTGCTTCCCTGCCCCCCCCCATCATGCTCGCTGAACGCGGCAGCCCCGGGTGAGAGCTCTAAGCAAGGCGTCTTCCGTGCGCACAGTGGGAGCGCGAGGCTCTTGTGCTCGCGGCCCCCTAATCCTGTGCCGCTCGTCATGTGGTCTGAGTCATTCCAGGCCCTTCCAGAGACAAGCCTGAGGCGTGTTTTCAGCATCTTTAACGGGGTTGTTTCGCCTCCATCATTGTAGATGTGCGTGTGTGCAGGTGTGGGAAGCAGCGGGGTCCAGGGCCCCCCGCGGGTTCCCCCAAACACCACCTCCCGGACAAGGACAGGACAGCCTGTCACAACCAGGCCACTGAAGAGCTTCTCTGGATCGTTCGCTGCCCCCAGGCCCCAGGAAAGTCCGCACGTGCAGACGCCCCATCCGTCCGTGGGTCCCACGGGTCCTAGAGCTCCTGGAGTGGACTTATGTGCATCTCATGTGGGCTGTTTATACCGGACTCTGTGCTCAGGTCTGGCCCGCGGGAGCTCAGAGCCTCGAAGGCAGTGAAGGGATTCAGAGGTGTGCCCTGACCCTGGGAAGGGGAGCCTCGCCAAACCCAAATCCCAAACCCGAGAGGAGGCCACGGGCAGAGCCCACGTGGGACCCCTCCCCCAGGCCCTATTTTGGGGAGCCCGGCTGCGCCCAGGCAGTTCTCAACTTCGTTCCCTGTGCCTGGGGTCAGGATGGACCCCTGCAGAAAACAGTCAGCAGACGACTGAGAGAAGATCACAGGAGTGTGGGGACAACAGGACAGAGCCCTGGTGTGACCACCACCAACCTGGAGACCTGTGCGGTCCAGGCTGGACAGGAGGGCCAGGGCTCCGAGGGCGAACTGCTCCGAGGATGGCCAGCAGGGGCGCCATGTCAGGGACAGCGAGGGTCAGATCGGACTGGTGGGTCTCAGTGCTGAGAATTGGGATCACCCTGGGCCCCCAGAGTCCTCATAGAGCTACAGTGGGGAGTGTTCTGTGCAATGAGTCTGGGGGGCAGGGCCAGGCAGGAGGAGGGAGGAGGAGGGAACAGGAGAAGGGGGAGAAGGAGGGAAGGGAAGGGAGGAGGTGGGAGGACGGGAAAGGAGGAGGTGGGAGGAAGGGAAGGGGGAGGAGGGAGGTGAAGGGAGCGGAGGAGGGGGAGGGAGGAGGGGAGGCAGGAAGAGGAGGAGGGAGGAGGAGGAGGGAAAGGAAAGGGGGGGGAGAGAAGGGGTTGGTGGGAGGAGGAAAGAAGCAGGAGGGAGGAGGAAAGGAAAGGAGAGAGGAGGGGAAGGGAGGAGGAGGGAGGAGAAAGGAGGAGGAGGATGAGGAAGAAGAGGGAAGAAAGAGGGGGAGGAGGGAGTAGAAGGAGGGAGGAGGAGGAAGGGGGGAGGAAGAAGGAAGAGGATGAGGAGGAAAGGGGGCAGGACAACAGGACAGGATGGAGGGGAGACGAGGAAGGGGAGGGAAGAGGGACAGGCAGCATGCTGGGCTCCTCACTGGCTCAGGCAGGGACAGGTCAGGGGTCTACCCCAGGCTGTGGAAGTGGCCCTGCTGGTGGCCTCAGCTGGGCTCCTTCTGTCCCTCTGTCCCTCTGTCCCTCTGGGACAGGTGGCCAAGACCACGTGCACGGGAGTCCTGCTCCGGCTCTTGGGACTGAGGCCCAGCCCAGCAGCAGCTCTGGGCCTGAGGCTGTAATTCCTGAATCGGCCTCCCAGCCCCAATCGGCATCCATAAAGCATTTCTGCGTTTGTGTCGGGTGAAAGTGCGCGGAGCTCACCTCAGTCACTTCTGATTAAATGACCACCCGGGCTGCATGGCCACTCCCACAAATGAACGCACTTTCAACCTCTTTCTTCTGTTGAAGGTAATTTCCATGGCTGGCTTAGCTCGTAAGGATGATAGAAAATATTAATAAAACATCTGATGTCTAAGTCTGGGTGGGACTTCCATAAATTAGATGTGGGCACATTTCATTTTTGTTGACATGACAGTAATTGCTTTAAAAGGGATTGTTTGAGAAGGAGGATTTTCATCACGAAGTTTTGGAGCCTTTGGCTGTGGACTAGAAGGGGCGGAGCCACCCTCCTCCCATCCCCCCTCACAGGTGGGTCCCTGCAGGGGCGGCGGTCAGGAAGGTGGTGGGCAGGGAAGCCCAGCTTAGACGAGGGTCCCCAACTGTGTGTCAAGATCCCTGCTTCCCCATCCTGCCCCCTGACTTTCCCAACGTGCCCTCGGGGCACATGTGGGAGATTTGCACAGGTGGTGCTGAGAGTGGCCACCCAGGATGTGCCGACGGCCTCGTCCAGGCCACGTGTCCCTTTCCCCCTGCGGTGGGTGGAGGTGGTGCCCTAATCGGCTGTCCCTTTGCTGTCAGACTCTGAAGAGTGACATCAGTCCCTGTGAGATCCATGGACGATGTCCGTGTGGTGGCTGGGGACTGGGGTGACTCCCCCAGTGTGCTGGGTGGTGCTCCTGGGAAAGCTGTCCTCCAGGACGGACAGGACACAGCATGGAGGGCATGGCCTGGGACCCAGGAGCCTCGAGCACAGTATGGATCCTCGGGCGTACAAGGCTCCCCAGTCCTGGGTCCAGGGCTGCTGGCAGCTGCCCCAAGGCCAGCTTGCAGGGTTGGGCTCAGCTTTCCACTGGGTGGAGGGCACCACAGGGATGCAACCCAGGACTCCCAGCTTCCCCTCCCCCATCCGTGGAGGCCTGAGCCAGGCTGGGAGGGGTGGGGGTTCCAGATGAGAACCGGCGGGGCCACTGGGACGGCGTGCTGGAGGGCACAGCCTGAATACATACACGTGCGTGCACACACATTCACACAGGGACACGTGAACACACGTGTGTGCACACACATGCACACAGAGACACATGCACACACGTGCACACACATTCACACACAGACACATGCACAGACACATGCACACCTTTACAGATTTGTGCAACAAACTGCAGGCCGGCCCGTCAGGCCTGGGTAAAATGAGGGAGTGCGCGGTGCTTTCCGGGTGGGCTCCACAGCTCAGGGATGCCTGCTCAGCTTTGCCGCCCTCACGGGCAGACTGACCATGCGCGGTGTGCAGAGCCCTGGGCTCAGAAGGGCCCCAAGTTGGGGCTGCCGCCCTGCTGCCGCCGTCCTGAACGCTCAGCCATGTTTGCACAAGGGGCCCACGTTGTCCATGTGCACGGAGCCCCAGCCGTGATGCTGTCACAGCTGCTGCAGGGAAGGAAACAGGACATTGTCACCTCCTTCTTCCTGCAGATCGGGGCTTCGGATCCACAGCCTTTCCCAGGTCACCTTGTCCCGGCACGGGGCACACCACACGTCCCTCCTGGCCAGCCGGAGTTTACGCTCGCCTGCGGCTGGGATCAGTTTCCCCAGCGTGTGCTTCTTACGCGTACACGATGACCTTGAAACAGCACGCTTGCTACACGGAGCTCTTACACAGTGAGTTGATTTTATAGAATATTCTCATTCATCTGAGGAACGTCCGGCCGTCTGTTGAACGTGCATCACAGAACAAACGGACTCGACACATAAATAACCAGCTGTTGCTGTGTGCATTGGAACGCCGCAATCACAAAGCACTGTCAATTATTTGAAAAAATCACATGCTGATTAGTACGTTTTTGCAGTTAACAGTGGTACCCACGTGCAAATTTGGCAATGGTGCAGATGTTAGAACTTAAACTGCACGTTGCCACTTCCTGCCTCTGTGCTGTGAGAACGTGGCCCCAGGTTCTGGACACGAAATGCAGCAAGGTGGCAACTTCCGGCTCACGTACTCTCTCCCGAGTCCACTGAGGTCTGACACGCGGATGCGTTCACCCCTTCCCACCGACGGCTGATTCTCTCGTTCCCCGGCAGGCACGTGGCCCCGCTGCTCCATCAGGCAGAAAGTCTTCCTCCAGATGTGGCGTGACCTCCTGCCTGAGATTCCCCCACTGGCCAGCCCGGTGGACAGACCTCCCAGACTCCTGGGCCTCTTGATGCCTCTGCAGAGTAACAGGCTCGTGACCCTTTTGCCATTTGGCTCATGAGCAGCTCCTTGGACAGTGACGATGCTGGACGGCCAGGGTATGGCTGCCCTGTGACGAGGACGGGCCGATGACCATGGGGGCTCAGGGTGGACAGTGATGATGCCGGATGGCCTGGGTGCTCCCTGTGACAGGTGGACACAGGCAGCCTGGTCACACTGGCTCTGAGCCCATGTGACGCTGTCCTCATCTCCTCTGCGGCATCGTATCAGGCTTATTTGCCAGACACCCTGTGGACGTGTGTGTGACACACAGACGGAGGGACAGACAGATGAGAGACGGGTGTGAGTCCCTGCCTAGTCCATAGGGAAGCAGGGGGGACAGACGCAGGAGTCACCAAGCTGGCCGTCAGGGCTGGACAGTGGGACAGGAGCCCCAGCCTCTCCGCTGCACGGTGCCAGACTCCCCGGCCACGCTGTGCCGTCCACAGACAGAACGTCAGAAGTAAGAAGGGGCTCTAGCTCATCGTTCAAATAACCCACCTCGGATTCTAAAATAATAAAATGGGTATTAGTGCTATTTATATGGTAAATAGCTTGAAAATAATGTTCAGGTTATTTGGTGCCCTTGAGTGAGTTTATGACTGAATGAACATATGCAGGACCTACTGTGCGGGTATCGTGATGACTGTGGCCACTCTCAGGAGGCCCCAACTTTATGGTTAGGGAAACTGAGGCTCTGAGGGATCATTGGGGTCTCTCTGGAGTCACTGCCCCCCCCGGCATTTTTTGGGCGGTCACCGGCGTGCAAGGCCCCACTGAGTCATGCCGCCGTGCCAGCGAGCCCGGGACCAGGGCAGGTGGGGCTGCAGCATGAGGCCGGGGGCCAGGGGCCACAGGCGAGGGAGCGGACAGGATTCAGGGTCACCCGTGTCCCATTGGGGCAACAGGAGCGGCCACCAGCTCATCCAGGCACCCTCCTTCCGTCTGCTCCCCTTACAGGGCAGCAGGAGCCCAGGGGCTCAGAGGGCCCCCGCATTTCTGGTTTTAATTGTCCTCCGTGGTCTGAGGCCCCAGCACCTGCATGCCTCCCTCCACCGTGCCGCGCTTACATGGGGACCAGGGAGCGACTTCACCCGCCACAGCTCCCACGCACATGGCAGGAGGGGCGTGAGGCCACACACCCCAGCCCACCTGCCGCGAGCACCAAGGTTCCCGGCAAAGGAACCAGGAGGTAGAGCGTGCCCAGCCCCGGGTCTCACCTAGGACAGGTGGAGCTGAACCCCTCCCCCGGCAGGCAGGACTGCGCCCCACCTCGGGTACAGCTCCATGGCATTCAGACGTGGCCTGTCTCCAAACCAAGGGCTTGCATTTGACTCATTTTGTTTTCTTGATTAGTTTTGGATTTAATTCATGCATTAGTTTGGTTTAATGGTTGCATGAAAGCTATAAACCTACGGGATTTATACTTAATTAAGTAATATTATAATGAGAGTCACTGAGGTCAACACTAGCGTTCTGCAGCAACTAGATCCCCCTCCGACAAAGGTCTGCCTGTGAGAAAGCACGAGGCCGCCAGCGCTCTGCTGAGGTCGGGCGTTCCCCGGCGGCGGGGGATCGTGTGCTCTGGGGCCGTCCCGCTGGGGTACGTGGATGGCGGGGGTGTGCCCTGGGCTCACGCGTGGTCCCCCCTCCAGGGCGGGGCCAGAGGCCTCGGCGGCTTGCACGCTCAGCTCCCCCAGCGCCTCCGGAGACAGAGCTGAGCCCCGGGATCCCCAAGGCTTGGGGGCATTAATTTAAAACAGCTGATTGCCAATGAAGGGTCTCATCAAAGATTAAATAAGCATAATTTAGCTGAGGGAATGATAATAGATTTAGTAGAAAAAAAAGGAAAATTGAATTAGAATGCATATTTGAGGAAAAATCGGAGTTTAATATAATTACACTTAGAGCTGAGACAGATTACAATTACCATGTTTCAGAGGTGGAATTTTTAATTGCATTATTTAAAATCAAGTCTGGGTCTCTGCTTGGCAACAGGTCAGTGCCAGGGCCTTGCAGGCAGGGGAGCACGGCTCTGGCCACGGGCCCAAGAAGGTAGAGGCGGCATCACGTCTCTCTGCCCCTCGGGGCCCAGGTGACAGTGCCAGCACTGTGCCCCCGCCACTCCACGCGCCCCAGGGAGGGGACGCGACGGGGCCCCACAATTACTCGGACCTGGGGGCCCCCACCACCCTGCTGGAAGTCAGAGCAGCCGGCTGACAAATGTCTTGCCCAGATTAGATTATCCTCAGAGCTGATCCAATCACCTGGGCAGAAATGAATTATTACAGCAGCCAAAAACCTCAATTCCACCCAAAATCGGGTTTCCCAGATGGTGCTCTCTGTCCTTAGTCCTGAACTGCTCACCTTCCAGGAGAGAGCTGACGGGGAGAGACACCTGCACACGGGGCCCCCGGGGCTCCCCCAGCACCCCTGGCACACCGACCAACCGCACCGTACCGGCCACATCGGCGTCTGGGGACCACAGACCCCCCACCCAGGACTTCGGGCTCGATCATTGCTGTGGGTACCACTGAGTCCCCCAGATTCATATGTCGAAGCCCTGACTTCCAGCCTCTCAGAAGGAGGTGAACATAAAGCCTTTAGAAAAGTCAGTAAGGTAGGGGCACCTGGGTGGCTCAGTTGCTAAGCGTCTGCCTTCAGCTCATGTCATGATCCCAGGGTCCTGGGTTCGAGCCCCGCATTGCACTTCCTGCTCTGCTGGGAGCCTGCTTCTTCCTCTCCCACTCCCCCTGCCTGTGTTCCCTCTCTGGCTGGCTGTCTCTCTCTGTCAAATAAATAAATAAAATCTTTTAAAAAAAAAGTCACTAAAGTAAAATGAGGTAAGCTGAGGTCATATGGGTGGACCCTACTCTGATCTACTGGTGTCCTTTTAAGAAGAGGAGATTAGGACACAAACACACTCCCACAGGGAAGACCAAGCGAGGACACACGGAGAAGCTGGCCGGCCCACGCCCCGACCCCGGACTGCTGGCCTCGGGGACCGGGAGACAGTGAACGTCTGCGGCCTCGTCACCTGGCCCTGGTGCTTTGTGGATGCAGGAAACTAATAAGGTGGTCTTTCAATGTCAGGAAATATACATCTTTCAAAAATACGCAAGAACGTCACCAAAGAGCATATGCAACTGGCCAGCGAGCCCGTGGGGAGATCCTGACCCTCTCTGGTCGCTGGGGGGTTGCCAGTGAAAACCCCGGGAGGAAAACATCAGGCACCAACTTGAAGGACAGAGACAGAAACATGGAGTAAGGGGCGCTTCCCACCACAGCTGGACGGAGGGGAGACGGTGCAAGCTCTTTGCAAAATGGCCTGGCGGTTTCTCACGAGGTCAAACCCCCGCGGACCGTAGGATCCGGCTGCTCCACGGCCAGGCGCTCACACAGGAGCAGCAGGACCACGTGTCCACACAGAGGGACTTCGTCAGAAAAGCTCACAGTGACTTTATTCGAAATAGGAACAATCTGCAAGGTCCCCGGGGTCCACCGACAGATGGGGGGACAGGTAAAGGGAAGGCGTTGGGAGCAATGGGATCCCTCTCAGCAGCCCAGGGGGAACCTACTGTCCACGGCTGCTGGGCCGCGGGAGCTGCGGTCTGGGAAGGACACAAAGCCGTCTTTCAGGGTGACGGGAACATGGGTCACCCTGGGTCTCTCCAAATCGATCCCCTCAAATGGGTGCCCTTGGTCGTGAGTGTGTGGGCTGCTCTTCCTGCTCTTCCTGCAGCCCCCGGGCAGTTACCTGGCCCCCAGGAGGCCCTCCCCAGCCCCAGGAGCAGCTCTCAGGGGCCAGCGCGGCGGGTACAGCTGTGGGGCTGTGTCCCCGCACAGATGCGCTCCAGGGACGGCTCCTGTCAGCAGCAGTCGCTCAGCCACACCCCACACCTGGTCCTAAACGCATGGGGCAAAGAGCAGGTGGTGCTGAATGCCAAGCCGTTGATCCCACGCGTCTTCCTGAGTGTTTTGGGCAGAAGGCAGGGCCCTTAGCTTCCTGCACGGCATTCACGCTCCCAGAGGCCAGGCGAGCGGGGCTTCACCCCGGCTCGCGGAGGCGACCAGGCACCGGCCTGTGCTTGGCCTCCCTCGCAGAATAAGGTGTCGCGCCTTCCCTGACAGCTCCCGTCATCCATGCTCATTCTGCACGCGTTCCGCGTTCTCTGGAACCTTGGTTTTACGGTTCTCCCTGGGGTAATCACCGCCTGTCCACGGAGGATCATTCATCAGGTCGCGCTTTACAGAAAAGCCTGGCTTCCTGGGACGTCTAGGTGGGAACGTCCATGTCTCCGTCTTGTAGGGACACTTCTCGGGTTTGGATGATTCCGTCTGAGGTCTGTCTCTAATTTCCGGGACGGTTTGGATGCAATGACATGACGTGGTTGGATTTTGTGTGGACAGTGCTGAACAAGCCCACCGTCCTCGGGGCACAGAAGGAGCCTGTCCACAGGAGGGGGACGGGGGGAGCAGCCAGGGAGGGTCTCCTGACCGAGAGACAGCAGACCGTCCTCCCTCTGCCGCCTCCTGGCTGTTCCTTTCCCAGAGCCTCCGCCAGGCGTCATGGAACCATTTCTCAGACGGGACAGGGAAGGTAGGGCACCAACCCAAGTGGGCACAGCCCTCACCGAGTGACCCTGGGAAGGCTGCTCCCCTCGGGGCTGCAGCCCCTCACCGTGGGCTCATGAGGGGTGAGAAAGAAGATGTCCCACGAGACCCACACCCCACGTTTAGTGAACGTGGTGCTTGACTGGTCTGGCCACGTGCTCAGGAGCCTCCCAGAGGGGGGCCTTGGGATGCGGTGGCGGGACTGTCCCCCATGTAGACTCAGGCTTGGGCTCAGGGGTTGTGAAAAGCTCATAATCAAGGCCCAATAGTAGGTGTTTCCTCCACAGCTCGTGACACCAGGAGACACAGTGGCCAACCGCCGGTCCCTGGCCCACTCTGCTCCATGGAAGGTCCTGGAGCCAGGGGACCAGGTGTCCCACCGCGGTTCCCACAAGCCAACCGTGTCCTCCCGTGGGGACTGGAGCACTTCACCCTCTCGTTCCTGCAAAGCCGGCCTCCCACCACCCCAGCTGTCCACTCTGCTCCCGAGTATGACCCCGTGTGGCCCTGTGGGGTGTGTGGCGTCCTCCTCCTTCCCCAGGCCATGGGCACACGGGACTAATAACCCGCCGTCGACCGCATCTACCTGGTGTCAGGGGTCAGCCTCGGGGGCCATGCATTCAGCGATCCCCACAGCCCGGGAGGCAGTCCCTCCCCCTCCAACGGGGCGATCAGCATGGAGTCCTGATTCCATGGGGCTTGGGGCCATGGTGCTCAGCCCCCTGGCCTTACCCTCCAGGGTCAGGGAACAAGGTCACTTCTGGAGGTCGGCGGCGGGGGTCAGGCTTCTTCGGTTCGCTGTCCTTGTGCCGAGGCCCAGAGGGTACCACCCAGCAGAACTGAATTTTCCGAGTGTGTGAAGGTGCTTTGCCCAAATGCAGCATCCGTACCAGCTGTCCACTTCATTCCTCCTCTCCCCGGTGAGCATAACCTGTTTAGGGATTGTGCGCCCGCACCGGTGAGTTCAGCCCGGGCGTGGGTTTCCTTCAGCTAGTCGGCGCAGGACTGCCAAGCGCGGAGTCGAAGCGCCAGCCTCCCGAGAGCTCCGGGACCGCACATCTGCAGGGGATTCCCAGATGTAATCTTGTCCCCGTGATTCCATTGCTGCCACTTGCTGGGCTTGTTCATCAGAGGCTCCAAAGGAATGGTCATGATGCCACAGGACAGCGCCAGCCCCAATGGAAGGGAACATTCCGCGTCCCAGACGTGGGATGGAACGAGAAAGAGGCTCTCATGCAGAGCCTGGGAACCACACGGAAATGTTACCGAAACCCTCGCCCAGCTGCTCCCTAATCAAGCGCCAATGCTCGAGGGCCGAGTTTGGGTTGGAAAGAGAAGGTTGCTTATTCGGGAAGCCGGCAACCTGGGAAGATGGCGGGCTGAGGTCCAGAGACCGTCTCCAACGTCGCGGCTGGAGCGGGGGCTTCAAGGGGAGGCACAGGGACGTGGTGGGGACGGGAGCCGGGGACGCGGTCTCCGTAGGAGCTCAGGCAGACTCGCTGGCACCAGGGTCAGCTACGCTGTCACGCGCTCCAGCTTGATCTCCTGGGCGCACCTGGTCCTTGCTTCCCCGGGCCGAGTTCTGTCGAAATCCCCAAGAAGCCATAATCCGTCAAGCTATGAGCTGGAAAGCAAGGAGGTGCATCGGGGGGACAAACCCCGCCTGGGACGCGGGCGAGGCGAGTGCTGTTCAGGGCACCTGTGGGTCAGGGCAGGGCTATGCTGTGTTCAGGGGTCAGCCCACGCGGGGACCAACCCCCTCTGAGCCCAGTCCAGAGACTGCTCAGTGGCTCAGCCACACAGCCTGGGTGCCGCCCGGCTCCCTCCTTGTCCGTCCGCCCCCGCGCAGGAGCCGGGGCAGAGAGCGTCCCACGCCTCCTCCACCCTCTGTCCAATGCGGCTGCACTCGGGTCCAAGATGGCACCGCCTTCCCTGCACCCGCTCCAACCTCCAACCTCTGACCCCTCACCCCTGCCCTCCGAGCTCTCCTTCTCTCTCCCCCAGATGAGCCCAGTGTCAACAGATGTGCAGTCGTGCGGTCTCAGGACCGTGATGGCTGGTGGGGGGGATCCAGAGTGGATCCAGAGCACATGAGCCCAGCCACCTCCTTTTCTGACTCACACACAACCCAATATTCTCTTGCCCTAAGCCCCCGGAGCCGGCACGGGACCCCAGAGCCCACCAGCATCATTCCAACAATCCGATTCTAAACCGATCAAAACTGCCAGCCATGCCCGGCCCAGTCCTTCCTGCAGAGAACACAGCACAGCACGGGCCGCTCTCTCCTTGCCTGTCTGCCCGTGACCGGCCCTGCTGCCTGGCCCCGTGTGGCCCCTCGTGGACCTGTGTGGACCCACGTACCCCTTGTGGACCTGCATGGACCCGCGTGGACCTGCGTGGCTGGGCTGCCCTCCTCTTGGGACGGTGAGACCTGAAGTCTCCCATCAAGGCTGTTGCCCACATCCACAGCCTCATGGCACCTGGTCAAGCCAAGTCCTGGAACGCAGCCTGAGCATGCTGAGGGCCTGACGGCATGAGGCAGCCGTGTCCCTCCCCTGGCTTCCCAGTTAGGACTTACAGTCTCAAGGACCCAGCAGGCCCTCTCCCCGCCCGCCCCCGGGGCCTCATCTCCACCGTCTCCCCGACTCCGAGTTCCCGCTTTCCCGACTGTGCTCAGCCCTCTCCCACCTCAGGGCCTGGGCACCTGTCCTTGCACAGCAGACTCCTCCCCTGCACGCTGGCGTCCTCGCCCCCGGCCTCAGAGGGGTCCCCTGCGCCTTATCAGTGAAGCCGTTCCCCAGAGTGGGAACGCACCACCGGCTTCTGGAAGCGCCTCCTGTGTTTTTCCTTCAGGGCTGAGATATATTGCTGTTCACCTGTCATTAAGATGCTCGTAATGGGTGCCCGGCCTATGGGCTGCCTGGCGAGGCCCCGGGCTGGCAGCCTCCTCCTGCGGGCCTGGGGGCCCCGTCCGCATGCTCAGCTGTGAGCACCTCGACCCGAGTGTCTGCTGGGTGGGCCCTCACTTGCAGCTCCTCGGGCCATCCGGCTCCCTCTGGGTCATTATTCTGAAGGTCAGCGCGGTGTCTGCCCTTCGACACAGAGCCGTTGCCATGTGCTCAGGGACGACACCAGCACCCCTGTCTGGTGCCATTAGTCGAGTCAAAACCCGCTTTCCTAACAACAAGGTTGTGACTGCGTTTATTTTGCTGTTGGCTCTGAGGTCTGGGCTCACGGGGGTCCCCTGAGTGCTGGCTCGCGCCCGGTCTAGAGGCAGGTGCTGGGCATGGCTGCACCCCAGCTTGGCCTCCTCGTCCAGGGGCCCTGGGTCCTTAGTCAGTCTACGGCATCCCAGAGAGATGGTACCGCCTTTCGTCACCTGGGCTCAGAAATCACCGGCCTCGTGTCTGCTGCCATCTGTTCATCGAGACAGTCACAAAACCCCATCTCTGTCCCAGGGCGCAAGCAGGAGGGTAAGGAACACGTCTTCCTGACGTAATGCAGGGTTCTGGAACACTGTGTGGAAGTATCGACATTGCCACAGAGATTCTAGGAACATACAACTTGGTGCAGTACGGTTCCCCAGAATTTTCTCTCTCTCTCTTTTTTTTTAAGATTTTATTTATTTATTAGAGAAAAAGAGGGAGGGAGAGAGAAAGAGAGAGTACGGGGGGGAGGAGCAGAGGGAGAAGCAAAGAAGCAAACTCTGTGTTGAGTGGGATTCGATCTCAAGACCCTGAGATCATGACGTGAGCTGAAACCAAGAGTCAGATGCTGAACTGACTGAGCCCCCCAGGCGCCCCTCCCCAGAACTTTCTATTATCCATTATCTGCAAACATGGTGAATCCAACACTTTCTTTTCAAGGCTTATAACCTGTATATTTATTTTCTTGTCTTAGTTTTTGAAAGGCTGAACACGGCCTTCATTTCTTGTGAGCAACTGGGCCAGCTAGCTTGCTCATACTGTCTCCTCCTGAATGGAAGCCCCGCTGTGGGGAGTTGACCAGGAGCCCCATTGGCACAAAAAGAAGCACTGAGGTCTGAGTGGCCGAGTACAGAGATGGCATCATGCAGATTGGGGCCGTGATGGAAGCAAGCAGCTCCCAGAGCCAACAGGTCGGGAAAACAGGTGCCATGAAAGTGAAACACAGCAGGACACGTGAGGTGGGGGTGTGGGCTGGGCTCTGCACAGAGGTTGGCGAGTATGGATGGAGAGGTCATCAGCCCCAGAGGACCAAGGTCTCTCCCTAAAAACATCATTAAATAATGCAACAGTTCCAAGACCCAGGAAGGGCATTTCTTTACTTGCATAAAAATTGAACAGATTTAAATTTTGCCATTTTTGCCTCAAATCTCTCTTTTTAAAGAAAGACAGCATGACAGACTGAGGACAGCCTGCTCTTGCCCATCTCCCCACCTTCAGTCCCCACACATGTTGTCTCAACTACTGATCCTTTATGGTGGGATGCGGCTGGTAGGGGAATTCCTGTCTCACCTTCCTTAAAAGGGTCCTGTCTACTCTTACTTCCTAGTTTTATCACATGGACTTCAGAATAAGATCACCAAGTCCCATAGGAAGCAGCGGTGGAATTATGTTTCAAGTTTACAGCTTTATAATATTGAGATCTTCTAATCTCCAAACAACGTTTCTCTCTCCATTTCTTCAGGTCTTCTTTTATGTCTGCCATAAATTGTGTTATATTTCCATAGAAATCATGTACGTGTTTTGTTAGGTTTTTTTCCTGGGCCTGGGTTCTTTATGAATATTGTAAATATTGTAAGTGATATCAGTTTCATACACCAGGTGAGAGAGACAAAGAGGCAGCATTTTGTATGACCCCTCTTGGGCTTCTGTTGCAAAGCACTATCACATTTAGCTTTTATTTTGCCCTAAAGGCCTTATTCTGTGTTGTATCTTTGTATTTAAGAGGAGTTTAAGTGCAAGATAACTAACTATGATCCTGAGAAGGTTGGAAAACGGCGAAGGAAAGTGTTCAGAACCAAGGAGGCAGGTTCTGAAGAATGCATCCTCTTCAGCATCCCTCTGCTGGGTATCACCCGCCATCAGCTCTTCTTACTTCCGTGAAGATGTTGTAAATATGTTTCTTTTTTCCCATTATAGTTTCTAATTGGTTACTGGTGGTATAGAGGAAGGGCTTTAATTTTGTGCACTGATTTTGTATCCAGCACCTTCTCTGGATTCATTTTTTTAGTCCCAATAATTTTTCTGTCAATTCCCCAGAATTTTCTTTTATTCATGGTCTACAAACATGGTGAATTCAATGTTTTCTTTTCAAGTCTTATAACTTGTATATAACTTTTCTTGTCTTATTGCTTTAGCTAGGACCTCACTCTCTCAGGGCAACGTCAAATTCAAGAAGCTGCAGCAACAGTCTTATGGTATTCTTAACACGAATGGAGACACTTCCATAGTCTCATCTTTAAATACCATATTTATAATATTTTTTGAGCTCCCAAGTTTGCCAAGAGTTACCACGTGTGAGTGCTGAATTTTGACACACACTTGACCTGCATATACTGGGAGAAGCTAGTGATTTTTCTGTTCTGATTTTAACTGATTTTCAGATTCTGAGCCTAACATATTCATTTATTGGTCTAAAGTCACTTGCAGTCTTCTCTGAGTTTTCAATATCTCTATTTTTAAGTTATACTCACTTTTTCCTACTGATGTAGGTTATTTTTTCTTTTCTTATCAGTCATATTAACAAGTTTTTTTTTCTTTTTCCTTAAATTAAAAACATTGCATTTGTTGAAGCTGATTATTTTTTCTTTGTCAGGTGTTACAAGGTATCGATTTATGCTCATGTCTAAGATTTTCTTTTATCTTCTTTAGATTTACTTTAATTTTACTATATCCCAGAGTTGAGCATTTATTTATTTTCATTAACAAAGCCATGTAAGGCTGTAAATCCCCCTCTAAGTATTGTTTTGGCTACGTGCTGCACACTTTTCATACGACAAACCCTTGCCATGTCTCGGGCAGTCCTGCTGCTTTCCGGAGCATTTGCATTGGTGTAGACACATTTTTAAGTTTCCAAAATTATGTTTCCCTATACTTACATTTTACTTATTGCCCACAGAAAAAATTATGTCTATGAAAACATAAGAATTTCACTAGTGTCTCTTAGTGTTAATTTTATAAATGCATGAACGTACTAGAAGAATGTTGAATATATATGTATAACACATATATAAATATATTGCTTTGGATACGGGGTCTCCCATGCCTCTGGTTTCTCCAGGATGTGGATTATGTTATCCAAATCTGTAGAAGCACAATTATCTTTTTATTTGTTTAACCTAAAAAATTAGTGTGTGTTAAGCTCACCTTTCATGATAGTGGGTATATCCATTCCTTAAACTTTTTTTAGGCTTTTGGGTGTATTTTGAAGATTTTATTAAACAAATATGAGTTTAATACCTTCTTCTCCTTGTATTACAAACCATTTACCATTACTGAGTACACCTCCTCTTCCTTGCTACGATATACCTTAAATTTGGATCTAATACAAACATCGCTACTTTGCAAGCATATCCTTTCAATCCCTTTATTTGTAAATTTTGGGGGTTTCGTTTTGCTTATGCCTCTTGGCAAGTTTTCAAAACACGCAACCATATAGCATCTATATCTTCACAGTTGAGTTTAATCTGATTATACACACGATGATTTCTTTGTATTTTCTGACACTAGCCTTCATATTTCCTTGGTTTCTTCTATTGTACTTTTAAGTGGAAAGTGCTCTTTTGTGTTATCTCTCTCCTCTGCCCCTTCTTTGTTTCTGCTCCACGACCCGACCCCTCTGAACCCTTATTCAGACCCAGGTCTCATGCTGGGAGAGCAGAACTATTCCTGGGGGGAGGGGGGCGTGGACAGAGCCTGCAGAGCAGAGACTGAGACAGAGATGCGGGGGCGGGGCGGGCGTCACACCTGAGCCAGGAATCTGTGTTTGCATCAGATATCACGCTTCCCAGGGGCAGGGCAAGCCCTGCCAGGAGGTGAACAGAGCACTAAAATCTCATCTCCGCAGAAGAGAAAGAAGCCTGGAGAATCCCGTCCCAGAGGGCTGCTACGAGCTGATGTTCTAAAGCAGGGTCAGCAAGCTTCCTCTATGACGGCCGGGGAGTCAATATTTTCTGCTTTTGGGTCCAAGAGGGTCTCTGTGGCCACCGCCCCCCCCCACGCCCCTGTGGCTCAGAGCACCTGCAGTAGCTGTGTGAACAAACGCAAGGGGAGGGCCGCACGGGCAAGAAGCTCTCCGGGCAGGAAGCTCTCCCGGCAAAGCAGACAGGTCCACCTTTGGCCTGAGAGCCCTGCCTGCGGGACCCGAGCTCACGCGTACGAACAGGAGTACCAACCCGGACCAGAGCAGAGATTCCGGCTGCTTTTGCATCTAGGACGTGTGTGTAGAGGACAGAAGAGTTTCACAGGCACTTCCAGCAGCAGCTGGAGTGTCTCAAAAACAGAGATGTTTGCTTGGTGACTTTTGTAAAAAAGTCGAGTGGAAGTAAGGGAGTGAAAACCACAACGCAAATCTATTTATATTTTGTTCATGTGTGTTTACGTATTTGCACTCCGATGGGCCCACTGAAATTACTTCCAGGAGGATTTTGAGGGAAATCTGTAATGCAGAGGGTTCATCGGGATCCCAGTTAGGGTTATGGGAACGAGTATTTTGTAACTGTTTTATGTTGAGATAATCATAGATCGATATACAATTAAAGCAATAATCCAGAAATCCCATGTGACGGCGCCCCAGGTTCCTGTAATGGTAACGTCTTGTAAAACCGTGATATAATACCACGACCGGGTAGCCATACGGGTGCAGTCCAGCTCCTCACTCCAACTCCCCCAGCTTTACCTGCACTCTGTGCTCAGTTCTCGGCCACTGCTCTGTTTTCCAGCCGAGGGGAAGGTGGGGTGAGGTCCAGTGACCCAGGAGGACAGGCTCCCGAGAAAGTCTGTCTGCAACAGAAGGGCTCCCAGCCAACATTACATCGCTGTTATCTGCATGGCTATTGCAGGGACGCAATTATAAAAAACAAACTCACTTAACCTGGGCAAACGACAGCACGAGGATTGTCCGACCCTGGATTAATGGAAGTCAAACGGTGGCGAGCTCCGTGGTAATTATGCTGAGGTTAAAAGCCTTCCACACAAGCCTTTCAATAACGGACTTTTTCAAAGACCTCAGGGGCCTGAACAGCTCCCAGTCTTTATTCCGGCTGAAACTCGGACACTCGGTCAGACCGCTAAATTAATGAGCCCGGAGACCTCTCTCTTCCCCGACTATGCCTTTCATGTCCCTGCAGAGACACATCAGCACCACCTAACACCCCGTCCATTATGTGGGGTATTAATTCATCAGTTACTCAGTCGAAAAATCTGATGAGTCGATAGGGCTTCTGGTTGGGACAGGGTAAGACCCCAGTGAGAATCCCGCACATCACTTAGGGGATAATATTCAGGGACCACTGACTAACAAAAGACCTTTTTATTAAAAAACCAAGGATCAGCTTCTCCTCACGAGGCTCAGAGGTGCCAACTGAACGTCCCCACGGGGCGGGGGTCCCGGTAGCAGAACCGTCACACAGAGCCGAGGCCTCGGCCTCCTGGGTGGGGGTCTCCGTGGGCATCTGGGAGGGGCTGCATGGGTCTGCATGGGTGGGGGTGCACCGGCCAGTCTTTGCTGACTGCTGGGCCCCCCACCGTGTCCCCTGGCGCGGGAGGGGTTGAAGATTGACAGCACAGTGGACCCTCGGCCCCAGGACCTCCCCTAGAGTCCCGCTGGTTTAGAGAGAGCTCGATGAAAATTAACAAATGAGTAAGAAAGCAAAGGAATATTAATACGAACAGTAGCAAGACGGCTAGTGACACACTGGTCCCCTTACGGGGGCAGCCTCTCTTGACCCTGTGATGAGCCGGGCATCTGCAGAGAGACACTTAATTAACGCTGGTTAAACGGTACTGAACAGTGTTGCTCGTATGACACAGCCCCGCCAGCACTGCTGGGCTCCTGCGCACACGGTCTTGGGGTACACAGCCCGCGGGGGGCCTCAGCCGCAGCGGGATCACTCCCCCCCCCCCCCCCCCCCCCCCCCCCCCCCCCCCCCCCCCCCCCCC
>NW_024424564.1:55753370-55761448 GCF_017311325.1 Ursus maritimus
CCCCCCCCCCCCCCCCCCCCCCCCCCCCGGCGCTGCGCTCTCCTGCTCCCCGCGGCCTGCGTGCCCCCGCCCGGCCGGCAGCTCCTCCCTGAGGATTTCCAGGAGAAGTAGCCTGTGTTTCAAGGCCTACGAGCAGAGCAGGGACCTTGGGCGGGAAGGGAATGATGTGCTGTCTGGACCCTGACCTTCGGGGGAGCCTGACAAGGGAGCAGTCGGCGGGGCTGGCTCATTAATCCCCTGCCGCCCTGCCCTGCCCTTTAGGGCTTCCCTGGAGCTGGATTCGCTGGACCTCGGGAGGAAGCCCAGGCGTCCATGTCCTGGCTTAGCAGAGGCCCAAGGGACCAAGGGCCTGGTGCTAAGACAGGAGCCACAGCTCACAGATGGGGGCTGAAGGAAAACCTTCCATTCTCCTGTGAGCTCCCCCCTCCCACAGGAGCACCACGCACGGGACACTTCGGACACCAGCCGCGTGTGTTGGGGGGGGTTTCCCTCCACCAACCAATTCTGCGACACCAGCTGGGGGTCCTCCCGTTCAACTCAGCTCTGACACTATCCACCAGGACACCGCATCAGACCCCAGAGGTCAGAGGCCCAGTCCCTCAAGACTGCCCCCACCTCAGATCCAGCCGCAAGGGCAGCCGGTCACGGGGCCTCTGGCCGCTGTCAATCGGGGTTCCCACGACCTCTCCAGGGGTTCAGGGACTTCCCAGGGCAGCTCACAGACCTCAGGAAAGTCCACAGACGGGATGACTGGGTTTTCACAAAGAATGCATCTTGGGAAGAGCCAGATGGACGGGACTTGCCGGCAGACACCCTGAGTTTCAGCCCCTTCCTAACCAAGCCTGCCAAGGCCTTGAGCTCAAGGAGAGCGAAACTCCTCCCCTCCTGGTCACAGGCCCCACGTTTGCCTGGGACCCTTGCCTGCTGCCCTTTGACCTCCGTCTTGCTCTGCAGGGAAAGCCTGTCAGACCCTGCTCTGCATCCCCAGAGGCCGCCCGACCATCTTCTCTTGCTCCCCTTCTCCCTGCTTTACTTTTGTCCCCACGGCAGTTTCCACCACCAGACACAGGTTACATGGATTCCCCCCCTGTTTGCCGTCCTGCTGCAACCCAGGCCAGGCCTGGAGTCAGAGCAGAGCAGGTGCTCAGGACACGTGCCATGCTTGTGCTGCACGCGTGAAGCTGTCCTCAGAGCACACGTGACCTTCTCGGCCTCGTGGGCCCACCCCACTGCTCCCTTGCCACGTGGTCTCCCCTCTGACATGGGGGGCTCCTGCCGGTGGCCTCCCTTCTCCTCCAGGTGCCCGAGCCTCCTGCCTGGGCCCCTTTCTGGCCCTATCTGCTGCTTCTCCCTGCCCTCTGCTCCCTCCTGTGTCCGAGGACTCTGTCCCTCCTGAAGATGGGCCTCCCCTAGCCCCAGCAGCCAGGACCCTGGCCAGGACCCCGGCTTCGCTACCACAGCGTGGAAAGTGAGGGAGGCAGACATGCGACATCCCAAACAAGGTGGGGTCCAGGCCAGAAGGCCCCGGGGGGGTGGTCTCAAGACAGCCGGACGGGGCCGGGACTGTCATACCCTCAAGTCAGTGTGAGAAGCAGGCGAGGAGCCAGACAGGTGAGCACGTGGGGCCAAAACCAGCATTTCGGGCTTGCTGCCCCTCCCCCTGCCCCGGGGTCTGGCAGCCGGGCCGCAGGATCCTCCAAAGTGGGGGAAGGAAGCAGAGCGTGTTTATGCCAGCGCACCCCTGCCACTTGGAAACAACTCGGCACAAACACGCTGCCTTCATACGCACTCAGAAACCGCGCATTTCCCGCCTCTAAAGATATGGGAGCCCTTGTTGCAAGTATGTCCACGATGAAACTAAGGACTTCTGTTTAGTGGAGGCCCCTGTGGACAAGTTTGAAAGGCAGGTGACAGACGGGACAGCTACCTAAAAATCTAGAATGAATGAGCGAGGAACAGTGACAGGAACAGAAGGGCTGTGTGCAGAAGCAGCAGGCCGTGGGGGAGGGGCCAGCAATGGCAACTGAGGAGTGCACCTCAAGTCCCCCAGCTCATGGGCAGCAGAGGGAGCGGGGCAGCTGCCGGGTCCCTGGGAGCCTGGCAGGCGTCACATGTGGGGTGAGGGAACAGTGGCCGAGGCGCCGTGGGGGCTCAGAGTCCCTGCCCTTCCCTGTCCTGGAGGGAAGCAGGGTGCCAGGTAGGGTGGGGTGCACTCCCCGTCCCTGCAGAGCCGCCTCCGAGGGGCCCGACGACACAGAGGGTCCTGGCAGGTCTCCAGGACGGTGCTGCCAGCAAAGGCAGACAGGAGGGGCTTTAAACAAAGACAGTTACTCTAAACTTAATATACACCCATGGAAAACACCACTGCATATTCTAACAAGAGCCCTGAAGAACTGGAACGGGGGGTGTCACAATAGGAGCGTGGTTGCCCAGGCTGGGTGAGGATGCGGTTTCCCTCGGAGCAGAAGCCGGTCAGGAGAGGGCCCTGAGCACAGCCCTGACAAGCGTGCCCCCCGCACCTGTTCCCCAACAGCACACATGCACCTGCACTGAGAATTATAAATGGGTTGGTTCCCTTTGGGCAGGGCTGATAAAATTTAATTAACCAATAAAAACAGTAACAATAAAAAGCATGATATACAGAAAACGTTTCAAGAACGTCCGGTTGCGGTAAAGTGACCCCACGGTCAATAAATCTCGTTCCACTCATCCAGTGCAGAGTGCCAGGCGCCTCTTCTCCCTAATCCTGAAGCTGTGCACTGGCCGGGACTCGTTTCCAGGCTGCTGGGAGACGAGCAAGGGCTGCAGTCCCCCCCGAGGGGCTTGGGTCGGGTGTTTGGCCCCCAAACACATCGGTGCGGAGGGATGAGATCAGCTGGCTGGGGCCCCAGGGCGCTCTGACACGGCCTGGCGGGGGCAGTCGGGAGGGCCCAGCGTTAGGCCGTCCACGGGTCCACCTCCCCAGGGGACTCGAGCCCGGGTCTAAGCGCCTCCACTTAGCCGTGCTCAAGCTTTGCTCACGGCGTTGGGAGCTGCTCCCAGCTGGTCTCCGAGCCCTGGGCGGGCAGGCTTGCGCCTCATTTCTCTTCCTCTGCGTCGCTGCGCGGACGGAGCACGGGCTCCACACGCACCCGACGCAGCAAGTGCCCAGCAGCCAGTGTTGCTGACTCAGGAGGAGGGCATGGTAGGCTAGCGCCCAGACGGCATTTCAGACGTGCCGAACGTGCAGAGAGGGTCCGCGGACAGCTGGACTCTCGTATCCTATGGAAGGATAGAGAGGGGACATAACTGAAAAGACCACTGGCACTCGGGGCATTTTTGGCACCTGTTACTACGGAGCGCGGATAGAGACCACGGACACCCGTGTCCTCTGCAACCCCCCGGGGACAGGGTCAGTGGTTTGCAACCCAGTGCTGACAGCCGACCCTGGAAAGACCCGCACCGGCTCCTGCTCCCTTGACGTCTGTTTGACAAGGAGCCACAGTGAATTTTAAAGCGAACCGGCCAATGTCACAAAATTACCTCCGTGTTTTCCACACAACCGATGTCCACGAATTCCACTCCTGCTTAGAGGTGTCGGCTGCTGGGGGGTGAACCGCGTCAGAGCGGTTGGCGAGGACGGTCGCCTGTTTCCCATTCTGTCTCGCTGGCCGCGTGCGTAAAATCCCCGGGGGGGGGGGGGGAGGTGAAGGCCCAGCTCCTCCGGGAGCCGATCCGTGATTCCGCCAGGGCGGTCTGCCTCGCCGGGTCCCAGGCAGCTCTTGCAGAAGCTGAACACATCGTAAGGCGGAAGGTGCTGTCGGCACCGACATCTCCAAAGAGAAGAAAAGGCTCCTGGGGGCTGGAAGGGAGTTACTTGGGTCAAGGCAGAGTGACGGTCAAGGGACTCAACCCAGCCGAGGCTTGTTTCCTTGCACGCGCCCAGCCAGCCTCTCCCAGCTGTGGGAATGAGCTAGCGAGGACCCGCGCATCCCTGTCCCCGAGGACCTTAGATTCCAGGGGAAAGACACAGGAAACAAATCAAACGAACGCTTGATAAAAGCTGTGCCGAGTATCTGACAGCAGAAAGTGCTCTCAGGAGAACAAAGCACAAGTGAAGTTTACAATCTTCAGTAGGATGATTGAAAGGGCACATTTGCCCGGGGACTGGAGAGGGAGAGGGGGTGCCCCACGGAGGAGGTGCACGGGGAGCCAGGATGCTGAGAAGGCTGGGCGGGGAGGGGGAGCAGAAGGGAGGAGGGAAGGAGGGGGGAGGAGGGAGAAGAGAGCAGGAGGGAGCAGAGGACCTGGAAAAGGGAGGAGGGAGGAGGGGAGGAGGGCAAGGAGGGAAGGGGAGGAGGGAAGGGCAGCAGGGGGTCTGCTGGGCAACCTGAGTAGAGACTCCCAGAAGGCTGGGTTTCCGTGTGCGTGATGTCGGGGGCGCAGCGGAGCTCAGGGAAGGGATGTGGGAGAAGATGGAAATCTCTGGCGGCCATCCAGGAGAGAACCGGGGCTGCAGGGGAGGGGACAGTGATTGGGTCCCCGCTTTACAGGCCACCCTGCAGCCACTGCTGAGACTGGGGCAGCGCCGGAAGCGAGGTCTCGGCCCCCGAGAGTAAGGAGCACGGGTGTGTTTGCAGGAGGAAGAAGCGGCAGGTGGAGATGGTGCAGGACGCTCCAGGGCTGAGCCTCCCAGGGAACATCCAACTGGAGGACGTAGTCCCAAGCTGGGCCATTCTGGCAGTTTCTGAGTCTGGAGAACGTGCAGAATGTTCCGGAAGAAGTGCAGGGACCGGTGCTGAGCGGTGCGGGTCCAGTGGGGGTATTCCCTGGGCGCTGTGGACGAGGTGCTGAGGGAGGGGCCATGTGAGGCGGGCATGCCACGTAGAGAGGACCCGCACATGGCCGCTGAGGGTGGGACAGAAGGACAAGAAGGCGGGAAGGGAGGATCCTTGTCGAAGTCTTGGCGTCGCTGTCATGAAGGATGAATCACTGGAGCTTCCGCAAGTGCAGCTCGGCCCACCTGAGAGGCTGTGATGACTGGTCGGCTGGCAGTCCAGCTGGAGGCTGGGAAGGGGCCTCCGATGGCCCAGGTGAGGGAGTCAGGTGCAGCGGCGCGATGGCAAGGGTCGTCTCTGGGGCAGGCTTTGCAGATGGGGACACAGGAGGTGCTCCTGGGGGGTGAGCAGGGGTGAGGCCAAGCTTCGCGCCCTCTGTCCTCATTCTCAAGGATGAGCAGACAGCACGGGTCTTTCTGGGGGGTCCATGGGACAGTTCCCGGACTCCGGCAGGAGCAGCCCTGCTGGGATGGCCGGGCCCCCTCCGTCTGAGGCGTCCCAGCTCCCAGGTCAGGACATGGGCGCTGCAGCCTGTGAGCGGCCCCATACAGGGCCTGGAAGCTGTGAGCGGGAGCGGGAAGCGGGGCGTGGGGTCATCAGCCTGACCTGGTCCACGGCTGCACTCCGTCCGTGCTGGCGGTGTCGCCCTCCCGAGCTCCCCCTCCTCACCTGCGGATGTCAGGGGCCCTGCACACTCTTCAGAGTGAGCTTCTCGGGGCCTCTGCGGGGTCTGTGCAGGGGTGGTCCATCCACAGGCAGGACGGGGATGCCCCAGCCACTGGACTTGGAGTCAGTCAAATGCTTCCTGAAATCTGGGGGCTTCGGCAGAGCTGGCTGAGCTGTGGGGGTGGGGCAGGGGCCGAGGAGGAAGGTGGGAGCACGTCCCTGTGAGGTCAGGTGACACAGGGCAGTCCTTAGGATGATCGCTCTGCCTCTTCCAAGAGGGAACAGATGGGGGCAGCGGGTGGCAGTGGAGCCTGGACACAGTGAGGGGCAGTGGGTGAATTATCCCCGCAGCTGTGTCCACGCACTTTTGAACTACCGAGGGAACTGATGATGACAAGGCAGGGGGCCATCTCCTTGTCCTGGGGGGTGTGGGTGCCCACAGCAGCCCACAGCGCCAGGTAACGGCGGTAAGACCCCTTCTCCAAAGGGACAGCGAGGCGCTTCTGGGGGCCAGTCTGCCTGCCGCCGCAGGGTTGTGCTGTCTGTGGACAACCGGCTTCCGTGTGTCTGGAGAGAGCCCACGTGACCCACCTCTTGGGGTCACAGAGGGGAGGGTCAGAAGAGTCACCTTCATAGGGTCCCTGGCACAGAGCGAGCCCTCAGCCGTGGGGGTGCACCCGCCTCCCTGCCACTCGCCCACCCTGCGCTGCATTGGCTGGGGCTCCCCGAGTGTTCTCTGCCCCAGCCTCCTGCTGGCGGGGCCTGCCAGTGCAGACCTCACCCACAACCGTGGACCACCCAGGGCACGGCCGATGGCGGGCCCCCGTCTCCTCCTTCCCTGCCAGGTGCCAACGGCCTGGCGCTCAGAGCCGCAGGGAAGCTCCATGCTGCTCGTTAGTCCTTCCACGGGTGCTCTTTGTGAAGCATCTGTCCTGCGCTCCAAGCACAGGCAAGCTCCGGGGACTGAGGGGGCAGGCCCCCTGTTGTGGTGTGCAATTGCCCCTCCACGTCTCCTTCCTCACCTTCCCAGATGGCCCATGCTTCGGACACACTTGGGGGATCTGTTCTTGGCCCCTTCACCCTGCCCCTGCCCAAATGGACCGTGGTCCTGGTGGCTGGAGGCCGGTCCCTCTGGCCTCGACTGTGGGTCTCCAGGGCTGGGCTGGTCACATCCCCGTCTATGACCCCTGCCCTCTTCTCCGAAGCTCAGTGCACAGCAAAGGACCCTCCCTAACTGCTCACTCTACTTCCCACGTGGCTCCCCCTGTTCCTGGGGCTGCTTCCCACGTGGGAACGCGTAGGGACCTGTTCTGTGTAATCGACAAAGGCTCCACAGTGCTGTGATTGGTTTCCCGGTGCCTCGGGCCAGGGACACGGCCTGTGGCAGTGTAGCCGGAACTCCTGGGAGGTGATGCAGGACCCACAGGGGGACATTCAGGGAAAGGCCAGGTGGAAGCCTGTGGTGCCACACTCTTCCAGGGATCTGTCATCATTCCTAGCGGTCGGCACCTGGCCCTGAGCACGTTTGCTCGGTGTCCACCTGGGTATTTCACGTCTTTGCAGCAACTGTAAGCGGTGCTTGTCCTCGGTCTGTCTGCACGTGCCGTCTTCAGCAGACATCCGGTGGAGTCTCTGGACTCGATCTTCTGACCCAGCTCAACCCACCCCTACTTCCAGGGGGGATTTCTGGGTTTGCTGGTTCGTTGCTTTCGTAGACCCATTTTCTACCAGACTATCCCACCATCCGAAAATGGGGAGCTTTATTGGTTCCTCCTTACTTGCGTGCCTTCTATTTAGTTTTCTTACCCTCGTGCTTGCCAGCACTCTGGACAGTGTTGCACACTGCTCTGGCCAGAAGACGACTCTGCCCCTTTTCCAAGCCTGGGGAGCATTCGTTCTCCACCGTCAGCGATGGGGTTTGCTGAGGGTTTTTATAGATGCTCTTGTGAAGCTAACAGCCCCCCTGTTTCCTGCTGAAAGCTTCTATCAAGAGCAGGTGTCACAGGTCATGAAGTGCACCTGCTGCGTCAATTCCTGAGCCGTGTGATTTTTCTTTGTTGGTCCGTGAGGTGATGGATGACAGTGGTGGGTACTGGATATTGAGCCAGGCTTACTTCCCTGGGGTGCATCCTGTGCCACCACGGAGCGCAGCCACGGAGCTCAGCCATGGAGCGTAGCCACGAATTGCAGCCATGGAGCGCAGTTCCTTTTGAACACCGCTGTACTCGGTCTGCTCGTGTTTCCCTGAGGATTTTTGCATCTAAACTCGTGAAAGATACTGGCCTGCAGTGTCCTTTCTCTTTCTCTCTTTCTATACCGTCGCCATCTGGTTTTCTGTCAGGTCATTCTGACTTGCTTTTTATCAAAAAACTAGGTGAGCGTCAAGCCACCACCTAATGTACCTGATTTCGTCGAGACAGGCCAGGCCAGCTTTAAAAATGTCTTCGTGGGCATCACACGATGACCACACGAACATATCTTCAACCAGTGAAGTCCAGGAGTACAAGTGATGTCATGCATCATCACCATGCCCCAGCATCACCATCATCGTCACCATGACCCCCAGCATCACTATCACCATCACTGTGACCCCCA
>NW_024424564.1:55761458-55884267 GCF_017311325.1 Ursus maritimus
TGCTCTTTGTGAAGCATCTGTCCTGCGCTCCAAGCACAGGCAAGCTCCGGGGACTGAGGGGGCAGGCCCCCTGTTGTGGTGTGCAATTGCCCCTCCACGTCTCCTTCCTCACCTTCCCAGATGGCCCATGCTTCGGACACACTTGGGGGATCTGTTCTTGGCCCCTTCACCCTGCCCCTGCCCAAATGGACCGTGGTCCTGGTGGCTGGAGGCCGGTCCCTCTGGCCTCGACTGTGGGTCTCCAGGGCTGGGCTGGTCACATCCCCGTCTATGACCCCTGCCCTCTTCTCCGAAGCTCAGTGCACAGCAAAGGACCCTCCCTAACTGCTCACTCTACTTCCCACGTGGCTCCCCCTGTTCCTGGGGCTGCTTCCCACGTGGGAACGCGTAGGGACCTGTTCTGTGTAATCGACAAAGGCTCCACAGTGCTGTGATTGGTTTCCCGGTGCCTCGGGCCAGGGACACGGCCTGTGGCAGTGTAGCCGGAACTCCTGGGAGGTGATGCAGGACCCACAGGGGGACATTCAGGGAAAGGCCAGGTGGAAGCCTGTGGTGCCACACTCTTCCAGGGATCTGTCATCATTCCTAGCGGTCGGCACCTGGCCCTGAGCACGTTTGCTCGGTGTCCACCTGGGTATTTCACGTCTTTGCAGCAACTGTAAGCGGTGCTTGTCCTCGGTCTGTCTGCACGTGCCGTCTTCAGCAGACATCCGGTGGAGTCTCTGGACTCGATCTTCTGACCCAGCTCAACCCACCCCTACTTCCAGGGGGGATTTCTGGGTTTGCTGGTTCGTTGCTTTCGTAGACCCATTTTCTACCAGACTATCCCACCATCCGAAAATGGGGAGCTTTATTGGTTCCTCCTTACTTGCGTGCCTTCTATTTAGTTTTCTTACCCTCGTGCTTGCCAGCACTCTGGACAGTGTTGCACACTGCTCTGGCCAGAAGACGACTCTGCCCCTTTTCCAAGCCTGGGGAGCATTCGTTCTCCACCGTCAGCGATGGGGTTTGCTGAGGGTTTTTATAGATGCTCTTGTGAAGCTAACAGCCCTGTTTCCTGCTGAAAGCTTCTATCAAGAGCAGGTGTCACAGGTCATGAAGTGCACCTGCTGCGTCAATTCCTGAGCCGTGTGATTTTTCTTTGTTGGTCCGTGAGGTGATGGATGACAGTGGTGGGTACTGGATATTGAGCCAGGCTTACTTCCCTGGGGTGCATCCTGTGCCACCACGGAGCGCAGCCACGGAGCTCAGCCATGGAGCGTAGCCACGAATTGCAGCCATGGAGCGCAGTTCCTTTTGAACACCGCTGTACTCGGTCTGCTCGTGTTTCCCTGAGGATTTTTGCATCTAAACTCGTGAAAGATACTGGCCTGCAGTGTCCTTTCTCTTTCTCTCTTTCTATACCGTCGCCATCTGGTTTTCTGTCAGGTCATTCTGACTTGCTTTTTATCAAAAAACTAGGTGAGCGTCAAGCCACCACCTAATGTACCTGATTTCGTCGAGACAGGCCAGGCCAGCTTTAAAAATGTCTTCGTGGGCATCACACGATGACCACACGAACATATCTTCAACCAGTGAAGTCCAGGAGTACAAGTGATGTCATGCATCATCACCATGCCCCAGCATCACCATCATCGTCACCATGACCCCCAGCATCACTATCACCATCACTGTGACCCCCAGCATCACCATCGTCGTCACCGTGACCCCCAGCATCACCATCATCATCACCACGACCCCCAGCATCACTATCACCATCCAGAATAGCTACTGATCCTTGCAAAACACTTTGCAAACCATGAATAAGTGGAATCAGAGGTCGATCATGACCCCCAGCATCACCATCGTCGTCACTGTGACCCCCAACATCACCATCATCGTCACCATGACCCCCAGCATCACTATCACCATCACTGTGACCCCCAACATCACCATCATCGTCACCATGACCCCCAGCATCACTATCACCATCACTGTGACCCCCAACATCACCATCATCGTCACCATGACCCCCAGCATCACCATCACCATCACTGTGACCCCCAGCATCACCATTGTCATCGCTGTGACCCCCAACGTGACCATCGTCGTCATCGTGACCCCCAGCATCACCATCGTTGTCACCGTGACCCCCAGCAACACCATCATCATCACCATGACCCCCAGCATCACTATCACCATCACTGTGACCCCCAGCGTCACCATCGTCATCCCCATCCCCTCCAGCATCATCATCACTATGACCCCCAGCATCACCATCGTTGTCACCGTGACCCCCAGCATCACCATCGTCATCCCCATCCCCTCCAGCATCATCATCACTATGACCCCCAGCATCACCATCGTTGTCACCGTGACCCCCAGCATCACCATCGTCATCCCCATCCCCTCCAGCATCATCATCACTATGACCCCCAGCATCACCATCGTTGTCACCGTGACCCCCAGCATCACCATCGTCATCCCCATCCCCTCCAGCATCATCATCACTATGACCCCCAGCATCACCATCGTTGTCACCGTGACCCCCAGCATCACCATCGTCATCCCCATCCCCTCCAGCATCATCATCACTATGACCCCCAGCATCACCATCGTTGTCACCGTGACCCCCAGCATCACCATCGTCATCCCCATCCCCTCCAGCATCATCATCACTATGACCCCCAGCATCACCATCGTTGTCACCGTGACCCCCAGCATCACCATCGTCATCCCCATCCCCTCCAGCATCATCATCACTATGACCCCCAGCATCACCATCGTTGTCACCGTGACCCCCAGCATCACCATCGTCATCCCCATCCCCTCCAGCATCATCATCACTATGACCCCCAGCATCACCATCGTTGTCACCGTGACCCCCAGCATCACCATCGTCATCCCCATCCCCTCCAGCATCATCATCACTATGACCCCCAGCATCACCATCGTTGTCACCGTGACCCCCAGCATCACCATCGTCATCCCCATCCCCTCCAGCATCATCATCACTATGACCCCCAGCATCACCATCGTTGTCACCGTGACCCCCAGCATCACCATCGTCATCCCCATCCCCTCCAGCATCATCATCACTATGACCCCCAGCATCACCATCGTTGTCACCGTGACCCCCAGCATCACCATCGTCATCCCCATCCCCTCCAGCATCATCATCACTATGACCCCCAGCATCACCATCGTTGTCACCGTGACCCCCAGCATCACCATCGTCATCCCCATCCCCTCCAGCATCATCATCACTATGACCCCCAGCATCACCATCGTTGTCACCGTGACCCCCAGCATCACCATCGTCATCCCCATCCCCTCCAGCATCATCATCACTATGACCCCCAGCATCACCATCGTTGTCACCGTGACCCCCAGCATCACCATCGTCATCCCCATCCCCTCCAGCATCATCATCACTATGACCCCCAGCATCACCATCGTTGTCACCGTGACCCCCAGCATCACCATCGTCATCCCCATCCCCTCCAGCATCATCATCACTATGACCCCCAGCATCACCATCGTTGTCACCGTGACCCCCAGCATCACCATCGTCATCCCCATCCCCTCCAGCATCATCATCACTATGACCCCCAGCATCACCATCGTTGTCACCGTGACCCCCAGCATCACCATCGTCATCCCCATCCCCTCCAGCATCATCATCACTATGACCCCCAGCATCACCATCGTTGTCACCGTGACCCCCAGCATCACCATCGTCATCCCCATCCCCTCCAGCATCATCATCACTATGACCCCCAGCATCACCATCGTTGTCACCGTGACCCCCAGCATCACCATCGTCATCCCCATCCCCTCCAGCATCATCATCACTATGACCCCCAGCATCACCATCGTTGTCACCGTGACCCCCAGCATCACCATCGTCATCCCCATCCCCTCCAGCATCATCATCACTATGACCCCCAGCATCACCATCGTTGTCACCGTGACCCCCAGCATCACCATCGTCATCCCCATCCCCTCCAGCATCATCATCACTATGACCCCCAGCATCACCATCGTTGTCACCGTGACCCCCAGCATCACCATCGTCATCCCCATCCCCTCCAGCATCATCATCACTATGACCCCCAGCATCACCATCGTTGTCACCGTGACCCCCAGCATCACCATCGTCATCCCCATCCCCTCCAGCATCATCATCACTATGACCCCCAGCATCACCATCGTTGTCACCGTGACCCCCAGCATCACCATCGTCATCCCCATCCCCTCCAGCATCATCATCACTATGACCCCCAGCATCACCATCGTTGTCACCGTGACCCCCAGCATCACCATCGTCATCCCCATCCCCTCCAGCATCATCATCACTATGACCCCCAGCATCACCATCGTTGTCACCGTGACCCCCAGCATCACCATCGTCATCCCCATCCCCTCCAGCATCATCATCACTATGACCCCCAGCATCACCATCGTTGTCACCGTGACCCCCAGCATCACTATCACCATCACCGTGACCCCCAGTGTCACCATTGTCATCACTGTGACCCCCAATGTGACCATCGTCATCACCATGACAGCATCACCATCGTTGTCACCGTGACCCCCAGCATCACCATCGTCATCCCCATCCCCTCCAGCATCACCATCACTATGACCCCCAGCATCACCATCATCGTCACCATGACCCCCAGCATCACTATCACCATCACCGTGACCCCCAGTGTCACCATTGTCATCACTGTGACCCCCAATGTGACCATCGTCATCACCATGACCCCCAGCATCACTATCACCATCACTGTGACCCCCAGCGTCACCATCGTCATTGCTGTGACCCCCAACGTGACCATCGTCGTCATCGTGACCCCCAGCATCACCATCGTCGTCACCGTGGCCCCCAGCAACACCATCATCATCACCATGACCCCCAGCATCACCATCACCATCACTGTGACCCCCAGCATCACCATTGTCATCGCTGTGACCCCCAACGTGACCATCGTCGTCATCGTGACCCCCAGCATCACCATCGTCGTCACCGTGACCCCCAGCAACACCATCACCATCACTGTGACCCCCAGCGTCACCATCGTCATTGCTGTGACCCCCAACGTGACCATCGTCGTCATCGTGACCCCCAGCATCACCATCGTCGTCACCGTGGCCCCCAGCAACACCATCATCATCACCGTGACCCCCAGCATCACTATCACCATCACCGTGACCCCCAGTGTCACCATCGTCATCACTGTGACCCCCAGCATCACCATCGTCATCACCATGACCTCCAGCATCATCATCACTATGACCCCCAGCATCACCATCACCATCACTGTGACCCCCAGCATCACCATCATCATCACCATGACCCCCAGCATCACTATAACCATCACTGTGACCCCCAGCGTCACCATTGTCAACATCGTGACCCTCAGCATCACCATCATCCATCATCATAGTCACAGTGACTTTCAGTATCACCATCATCATCACCATGACTGTCAGCATTACTACCATCGTCACCGTGACCCCCAGCATCACTAACATCATTGTCACCGTCGGCAGAATCCACAGTCGTCCCGTGTTTATCCCAACTTGCTCTGTGGCAGTACGTGGCCTAGAATTTCACGGATGTGAATGACTGTTTTCCCATCTGTCCTGACTGTCGAGTTAATCACTGCCATCCTAGGATTAAATGTGGTCTGTCCCGGGTGTTAACTACCTGTCTTTTGCAGCGACAAGTCTGCCGGTTAAGGCTAAGAAGTTAGCCACCCTGTAAGCCCCTGAGACAAGCCATTCTGCATAACCAACTCTCTGTTCCAGCCAGGCGGCTCTGCTTTAATTTCATGAATGCAGAGTAAATGCAGCACCGTCGTTTCCAAGTCATAAACTCCCTGGAAAAGCCAGGCGGAGATCTGTTAATATGCCAGGCAAGGGATGGAGCATTCTCCATCGATTGAAGACTTCGGGACTGAGCCAGCCTCACAGAGCTCAAATGCCTCATTAGTGGCAGAGCCGTTTTGTGCAATTACACCCCAAGCAGTGAGCAGCGGCTTCTCTCTGGTTCGAACCGTGCTTCAACGGCAGGGTGATCCTGTTCCTCGAAATAGTAAACTTCCCTGGAGGGACTGAAGTCCCACACGTGGCCGTGTCTGACTGACCGAGGAAGGCAGCCGGGCAGGCGCCCGTGTAGATGGCCACGTGCTGGTTCAGCGGGGGGCGTCAATGTCTTGCATGTCTCCTAGTGCAGAGCTGGCGAGGCGCTCACCTACGTGGACCCGGGTGACATTCCATCGCCCGTGCATGCCTGGCTGGAGACAGCCGTGGGGTCCCCCACACTGGGCTGAGGTGGCCGTGCCTACACTGTGTTTTCCAAACTATCATCTCTGGTGAGGCGGGGCTGACGTCCGTGTCCAGCGACTCTGGGCCTCATGCACATCCAGAACACGGGAAGATTGAGCAAATCCCATTTCCTGCAACACAGCTCTTCATGCACGTCTGCCACATGCCACGTAGGACATGCATCCCAAGTTTGTAAAGAGCACTTTATAATCATGGGAACATAAACATTAAGACAGGGATGTTCTGTGCCAGGTGCACTGACCTCACGAGCCCGCCAGCCAGCACACACGGGCCCTGGGCCGAGGGTCACCTGTTCACAGCCATAGACAGGCGTTGACCCCACCTGTTGTGCGGACTCCTCACAAGGACCTCAGCCGAGGCAGGCATAGCAGACGGAGCCGTGCAGCAGCCAGCGTTGGGACAAGGGGACTCAGAGCCTCCCTGTCCACCCCTGGAAACAGGCCCTGGTGTCCCGGATCCCTTGGACCTGTGCTCAGGGCAGCAAGTGGAGATGATGATTCCAGGTTGTCCCGCCAGGGTGAAGGAGGGAGCCTAAAAGATACTTTCCGAGAAGGTCCTCGCTGTCTGACCCTGTGCTGGGGCAGGGGATGGGGCAGGGGGCATGCACGGGCTCTGCCACCCAACACCCACGGCAGGAAGACCACCTCCTCTTTTATCTTACAAGTCCGCGAGAAGTTTATGCTCTCCTCCCAACACCTTACCTGGCTTACCTGCATAAGAAAACCTGGCTTCAGGTGTGAGTATGGTCTTGCTGCGGACCCTCTGCCCCTGGCCACACTCCCCTGCCCACTGCGCCCCCAGGGCCTCTCACTGCCATCTGGACATACCAGTGTCACCTCTGGGGCTGCCTGGCCCCAGGGCCCACCCAAGACCCACGGACTTGGAGTGTCGGGGGCGACCCGAGCATTGCTGAGCTCCCCTCGCCAGCTTTGGGTGTGAATCTGGGGGTGATGCAGCCTGAGCCACCTCCCACCATCCCACAATCAATGCCCAGTGTGCCAACCCCTTTCCCAGCATCCACGGGGATGTGCCCCCCAGGGTGGTGACCTCGAGCGACAGGAGCACCCCCATGACGACGAGGACAGCTAATTATGCATCCTCACGGGCACTTTGATCTCCTAATCAATTCTTCTGGGCTTCCCAGACGGCTCTCTGCTTTTCATAATACAATTTAATTTTTATGTACAGATTTTCCTGAAGGGCATAAATGCATTTTCACTTTATGCCCCAGTAATTCAGTTTTAAACCAAGCATAAAAACTCAATAAACAGCAAAGAGCTAACTGCGTGTGCCAGGCCCGTGACCTTTCTCTGCTATTTTTGAATAAATAAGAAAGTGGGTAAAAGTCATATATGAAGTCGACTGAAGATTTTCCATTGTCTGTTAGAAAATCAGCCGGAATTGACAATAATTTGATAGTTCATGCTTGAGAGAGCTCCCAATTGGGAATGTGAGGCCCGGAGATTGGCTCTCGGGGCAATCACCAGGAGACGGACGGGGCGGCGTGCAGGCACTCCTGACCTTGAAACACCCCCACCCCCAGCCCGAGACGCCATGATTGATGCAGACTCTGAGCCCAGACTCCCAGCTCGGACAAGCAGAGGCGAAGACGAAGATTCACAGAGATAGCACACAAGTGGATTTTTCAGTTGGCTTCTCGATGCCGCGTGGGTGGAGGGGAGCACGGCAGCAGTGGCTCTGTGAGGCCGGGCATAGTGCACGAGGAGACTCTGTAGGCACAAAGGCCAATGGCCGTGGGATCTGAGCAGACCCGCCTTTCTCACGGCCCTGTTGGAAGACTTGGGCTGGAATTTCCCAAATCTCCCACACAGACGACTAGCACCTTCGATCTGGACCAGACTCAGAAATGGCGGCCCCAGCTCCACCCGGCATCCCCACCTGGGCCTTCCGGCCGGGCTGGGACGCAGCCGGTGGCAGGACACTCACCCATTTTCCGAAGATCATGTGGAGCAAAGGGACCCTCCCGGCCACTTCCCAGGGCTCCCGCCATGGGGAAACACAGCTGTTCATCGTCTCCATCTCCTGTCATTCCAGGCGCTAGAAGGTTCCTTGACTCTGGTCATTCTATCCTTTAGAGGTTCGTGAGTGAAGCCCCCTGAGTGTCCGGGGCGTGTCCCGGGACTGGCCCATGGGGATCTGGCCACTCTTTCTCTCTCCCGAGGGTGTCCCCCTTCTGATGAATGGAAGCCGCGTGCCCGTGGGTGTTGGCGCTCTGGGTCTGCCCACTCTCGCTGACCGAGGCTGCATCAGCCCCACATCTTGGGGGATGCCAGGCATCCTTAGTCGCCACACAGACTAGCAGAGGGCAGAGCACGAGAGATGCAAACAGGCAGACAGACCGACACTGAGCTCTGTCGCGGGGAAGCTACGGGGCCAGGGGAGCCACGTGTGCGGACCTGGACAGAGAAACTGGCTGGTGTCAAGGCCATCATGGTGCCAGCCGTGAGGAGAAAGGGGGGGGGCAGGCCTAGCCGAACTTCATCCCCCCGCCGGGCTACGGGGCCAGGGTGGGCGAGGCAAACATGGGGCTCAGTCTCAGGGCCCTGCAACCACGGGACGGCCCTACTCACGTTTGCATGAGGGCGTCTCTCCTGCCCCATGAGCCCCACCCTGCTGGTCCCCCTGCAGCCCCACGGTCCCCACGGCCACAGCTGGTGCCACGAGTCCACTGAGCCGGCTTGGGAACTCGCTCTCCACCTGCCAAGGCGTGAATGCGCTCGTGTGTGTGCGTGCACACGCCTGTGCAGGGAAGGACTGTCTCAGGCTGGGCTGCACTTGCCCGGGCCACTTTAGGGGACTGTCCCCCCCCCAACGCTTCACCCCGGCCCCCAACAGGACGCATCGTCATCAGAAACAGGGGGTGTGGCTGGCTCGGTGCTTTGGACCCTCACAGCAGCTGCAGGTGGGACACAGGTGACGGGCTGCTCCTGTTAGGTCTCAGCTGAATGGTCTCTTCCAATCCAGCCCGAGTCCTCACGGTGCCCTGCGGCTCACAGGCCGGGGCGACGCCCAAGGGGAGCAGGCATGGGCAGGGCGGGAGGAAGAGGCCAGCAGAGACGCAGCAGGTGCGCTGGTGCCAGCTGTCCCAGCTGCAGGGATGCCAGGTAAGCCGCGGGGAGCACTGGGCCAGGGAGCCAGGCTCTGCTCACACAGGTCCCGGAGGATGGCGGAGCTGGCCTCAGCTGCGGCTTCGGGGTAGGTAGGAGAAGCTGTCGTTTCTGGTGGCGGCTCCATGGGAGTCTCTGCTCTGACAGCACAGAGAAAGACCCTTTCGGGAAGGGACACAGGCCAGCTGCATGATGGAGCAGTGGTCAGCCGCCCCCTGAACTAGGTCCAAAGGGCCTCACTCTGCCCCCTGAGGAGTCAGCCCTGTTCACGGGGGGCTGGGGGAGTCAGACGGCATGTCCCCCCCCCACCGCTGGAGTCTGTCTGCCCCCGGCCCACCCAGTCTGCACTCCGACAGCTGCAGGGATGTGACATCTACCCCTCACTCCCCTCCCCTGCTCCTCTTCTCTCTGCACACATGCTGGCGCCCACTCCTGAGTGCTCTCCGTCTGCACGCAGCGGCCTCACCAGCTGTGGGTGGGACACGTGAGCAAGGAGCTCTCTGCCTCTCCAAGCTGCCACCTGTAGCCATCTCCAGGCATCCTGCATGGCTCCATAAATCCAGACCAAAACCCAGCAGAAACATAGAAGGTCAAGAACGCCAACACTGCCCGCATGGGAAGTGGCCAGTCCACCCAGAACGGTTGACTCGGGGGTCCACCGGTTCTGAACAGACGGAAGTGGGGCAGCATCTTGCGTGGACAGGTGGGGATTCTGGATGCTGATGGGGGCGTTGTAACTGCAGTGCCACAGGCCGAGTCTGGGGACCCGGGAGGTCCCACAGGACCAGTCAAGAGGGCCCCTGGCTGCACACAGGACAGAAATCAAACTCGAGCCAGCAGAGTTAACTGAAGGTGTAGAGAGAGCAGACACGGACGGAGCATCCGGGAAACTCAGAGAGGAAAGGAGAGAGAGTCCCATCTTTGTTTGGGTCGGGGGCTTTATTGAGGATGGTGGTACGGTGTACATGTCCTCTCGGGCATCTGGGAACAGCTTAGAACAAAGACGAGGACCCAGGAGTGATTCTTTGCCGGTGGGGGGCTTGGCGTCGTTCTCGGTGGTCTGGGATACACATGAGGGCCTCCTCAGCTCACTCACTGGTCCTTCCTTAGATGGGATCTGCTCGTGAGAAATCATTAACTCCTTGTCCTTTACAAGGAGGACACACACGGTTTGCATTCTGAGGTCTGTAAAGTGGGGTGCAGGTCCTGGCAAAACAGAAGCAGGAAAGGGAGCCAAGAGCTGATTTGCACAGAGTCCTTCCGTTTCCCTACCTCACCTGTCCCAGGTGACAGGGAACCAGAGTGGTTAGGTGACTTCGGGGCTGGATCCCCTTGCTAAGAAACTAGAAGATGTGAGGTTCACGGGAGTGGGGACCCCCGAGCCAGAGAGGAAGGGAGCCCTGGGGTGAGGCAGGGCAGGTGCTCGCTGGGCCTCAGTCTCCCCGTTTGTGAAATGGGCCACTGGGGCAAGGCCTTCACAAGGCCATTGTCATTCAGGAGGCTTCTTTCCACCTGCCACCCCCTCCCCCGCCATGCTCACTCGCAGAGCTGATCTTGCTCACCTGCCATCCCACAGCCAGGCTGGGCCCGTGGGGTGCATGACTAATGTCACAGAACATATTCTGAATTCTCACCCAAGCCCCAAGCAGGCTCTGGGCCCTGAGGCTTGCCAGAGGGGACCTGGTGGGAGGCGAGGTGAGTGGGGGGGGCGGGTTCGAGCCTCTGCAGTCCTGTCCAGAGGATACTGTCCACCCACCCCCTTCCACTGTGTTCTCTCTGCAGGGACACCATCTGCCTCTTGAGGGTGGTGCCCTGGACAGGAAGTGGTGGTGAGCTGCCCTGCATCTCTGCATCCCCACATCCCAGCATCCCTGCATCCCTGCATCCCTGCATCCCAGCATCCCAGCATCACTGCATCCCCGTATCCCAGCATCCCTGAATCCCTGCATCCCAGCATCCCTGCATCCCCGCATCCCAGCATCCCTGCATCCCTGCATCCCAGCATCCCTGCATCCCCACATCCCAGCATCCCTGCATCCCTGCATCCCAGCATCCCTGCATCCCTGCATCCCCACATCCTGGCATCTCTGCATTCCTGCATCCTGGCATCCTGGCATCCCAGCATCCCCACAACCCTGCATCACAGCATCCCTGCATCCCTACATCTCCACATCCCGGCATCTCTGCATCCCTGCATCCCTGCATCCCAGCATCCCTGCAACCCCACATCTCAGCCTCCTTGCAACCCAGCATCCCTGCATCCCTGCATCTCCACATACCCGCATTTCTGCATTCCTGCATCCCAGCATCCCAGCATCCCCACAGCCCCGCATCACAGCATCCCTGCAACCCAGCATCTCCACATCCTGGCATCTCTGCATCCCTGCATCCCTGCAATCCAGCATCCCTACATCCCCACATCCCAGCATCTCCCCATCCCTGCATCCCAGCATCCCTGCATCCCCACATCCCAGCATCTCCCCATCCCTGCATCCCAGCATCCCCGCATCCCTACATCCTGGCATCCCTAT
Source organism: Ursus maritimus (assembly GCF_017311325.1). Lineage (NCBI taxonomy): Eukaryota > Metazoa > Chordata > Mammalia > Carnivora > Ursidae > Ursus > Ursus maritimus. The sequence goes on from NW_024424564.1 coordinate 55,773,454, forward strand.
AGCCTGGGCATCCCGGCATCCCTGCATCCCGGCAATCCTGCACCCTGACATCCTGGTACACCCTGTGTGCTCACTGCCCTATGGGCCATGCACAGCACTCCCTTGTGTGAGGTGTGGAGGGAAGTTCAGTGGGAACCACATTCTGATGAAGCTGTGGCACATGGAGAATCCCAAACCACTGTCTTTCCTGGGGACTGTTCCCTGGGGGACCCAGAGCAGGGAGAGTTGCCCACGTCCACTGCCTCTGTGCTCGGCTGCCCTGTGGAGCTCTGTCCTCCACTTGGAGTGCCCCAGCTGCTGTCCCAGGTCCCTCTGCCCTGCACTGCCCACCAGGACCTGGTGCAGCCATGAAGCCAATGCCCTTGGCAGGCTGCCACCCTGGCCACCCAGCCCTGTAACTGCTCTCAGCTCCTCCTTCCCACAGCCTCCTCAGCTGAAACCCTCCTGATCCTGAGAAGCCCAATGTTCCCAGGCAGAGTCCGGGGCTGGAGGGTGGGGACCCGGGCTTGTACAGGTAGTTTCTAGACAACTGTGTGGTGGCTGGGACCCTGGGAGCAGAGGGGGTGACGGTCCTGGGGACCCCACTGGCAGAGACGGAGGACATGTGCCTGTGACCAATCACCCAGACCCTGTGAGCTTTATTCATTCAGCAGGTGTGCCGAGCACTCAGGTTGGAAGGATGCAGAGGGGAATCCGGTCAAGGCACCCATCTGAGCCCACAAAATAAATCCTCCGTGGCTGCGAGTCACAGAGCACAGGGTGGGTGCCACTGATTCTCAGGGGCTTACACACAATGAAGGAGCCCCGGACACTCGTGGGAGGCCCACGGGGTGGGGCTTTGCAGGGCGAGGTGCTGTCAGTCACCACAGTGACGGAGGTTGGGGAACCTGAGAGCCGCCGTGGCCGTCCGGCTGCTGTGGCTCTCTGCAGCTCCGCACAAATCTTAGAACGAGCTCACTCAACTTCCACCCCAAGATATTGCCAGAATTTTGGCAGAGCTTGAGATCAGACCACGCATTAATTCAGGTGAGAATTTGCATTTACACACTAAGTCCTCCAATCCATGGGCACGACGAACCCCTCCATCTACTCACGTCTTGGTTTCCCTCAACAGCTACTTTTGTAATATTGGTATTTTTCAGTGTAAAGTGTTACATGTTTTTGTTCGATGTGTTCCTTTGCAAAACACATTAAAAGTGTGTTGATGTTATTACAAATGATATTGTTTTCTTAATTTTATTTCCTATTTGTCTGTGGCCAACATAATAAAAAATAGAATCGATTTTTGTATACTGAGCAAAGTTCGAGTGACATTGGTAAATTCACTGAGTGGTTCTTGTAGTTTGAAGACTTTTTAAGATTCTTCAGCCATGAAATCATGTGAAAAACGGCACTGGTCCCTCATCGTTTCCAATCTCTATACTTAATATTTGTTTTCCCTGTTTATGTATTTATCACACTTGGGTCTCGGCACCGTGTTGAGGGGACCGCTGGTCACCCATGCAAACGCCTTCCTCCAGCGATCGCCACTCCCACCCTCTGGTGACACACCAGCCCCGTCTCCCCAGACCAAACAAAGCGGGACTTTCATCCACCACCAGTTTAAATCCTACTGTGACGTGTGCCATCAAGTGCTTTGCAGGAAATGCAAGGTGTCAGCCCCGTCGCGAACTCACCAAAGACAGCGTGTCCGAGTGCTGCTCCCTCTTCCTCCTGTGTCAGTCTCTCTCTGTCTCTGTATCAAACTACATATCTTAGAACCAGGATACAGAAGTGTGTCCTGACAAGTTATTAAAGTCAGACTTTTCTGAGATAAGTGTCGATGGATGGGCCTGATAGGTTTGGGAATGATGACAGGCCTTGCCAACCATGATATTTTCCATAAATCCAATGAATGATGAAAGTGGGAAAACATATATACAAACAGAAAGTCACAGTTTACATTCTCTGCAGCTATGAAACCTTTACAAACTTGAATTTCAATCCAAAATCTTGGGAGACACATCAGGGATTTTCAAAGTAATTTTGGGGGAACAGAGAAGCACGTTGAAAGATGGCCGACCCGAAGGCACTCTCGCGATGAAGCGTGCAGGGGCGCTCACGGCACAAAGACAGTGACCGGGGCACGCGGGCGGGGACAGCCTGCAGAGGAGGGGCGCGGATCCGCGAGACACGGCACGTGATTAAATCAACCACGTGATGTTGAGTGAAAGAACAAAGTCCCAAAGGCTCTGATTTCTTTTACAAAGTAAGGCACTAAAATACGATACATTTTTTTTTTAAATAGAGACACACAGGAAAGTATAAAACTCCGTGGGAGGATGGGAGCCAACTCTATGGTCGTTGTCTGCGCCTAGAAACTCGCTTCTTACTAAGAACCAGAAGCACATGCGACCAGCTGTGCGCGTGTCGCGGGTGGTGGACGTGAAGTGTCTGTTAGTCGTTCTGGGTTCTTTGGCGTCCGGCTGAAATACGACACGTTTCTCCCCAAGCCGCCGTCGGTGCTGCCAAAGGACCATGGGCTCAGGGTCTGCTTCCTGCTCCTCCCGCCCTCCCATCGAGCCAAGTATCAGGCCTGTCATTTTTCCCTGATCTACTTTGAAATTGCTTTTCTTGAATTACGAGTACCACACACTGAGGGAATATCGCCGGCAAACTTGCATATTCACGTTACAAAGGGAGATAAACGTGCTGTATTTGGGGGGACTTTCTCAAGAGTTCATTCCACAATCGTCACTAATGCAAACACTGGTCAGGCCCGGGCTTGGCCCAGGGACACAGGAGGGCGGGGGCCCCATCCGCCAGCCTCTGCCCTGTAGACCAGCTGTCCACCTGCTGTCCTTGATGCTTTCAGTGTCCTCTTCCTCCCAGTGACCGCAGCTCAGAACCCACCGGGTGTCCGAGAGCTGAGTGGGCTGTCGTCCCTTTGCGCACACACGCATCCACACTGTTGGGGAAATATTAAGAAACAGAACCAACTCTTTTCAAACACAGAAAACTTCCAAACAGGAGTGGAGACAGAAAACAAGTCTATTAGTGAATAAGCATTAAGGCGGACGGGATGAGGGTCGTGACCGGTCTGCTAAGAAACCACAAAGATGGGAAGGGATCTCGGCCGCATGTGGCCAGGCAGATATGCCCCATCCACCCATGTTCTCAAGAGGAACATAACTAGCCTGCTAGTACGCGGGGGCCGGCTGGGTCCCCTCTGTCATGTGGTCAGGCCTACCGCGATCATGGTCACTGGAGAGACCCCTGGCTGGGTGCCCATATCTTTAGGACGGGAGGTAGTTTTGCAGAGTGCCCCCCAGAGTTAGGCTCCCACCTCCCCACATAGGGAGCACAGAGACAGGGCACCGGGTCCCTCGAGGTCTGCATGTCAAGAAGGGGGTCCCAGGTCCTTGAGGACACGTTCCTCGGCTGGAGCTCACAGCAAGGAGAATGAGCCTCTTATCTTCCCTTCACATCTGTCCTTACGACACACACGTGCTCACGCACATCCATGCGGTACACACACGTGCACACCCCTGCGCTTCCGACTCCTCATCGGGACGTGCACACACCCCTTCTGTGGCCCCTTCAACAAGTCCCAGGAACCGGGATGCGTGCTGACTTTCAGAAGCCGTGACACAGAGGAGGCCAGCCGTGGGCGGCAGACACGCCGTCGTCCACCTGGACGCTCCAGCCTCCGGTGCCTCCCCTGACGAGCCGCAGCCCACAGGCAGACCCAGGGCCCCTAACTCTTCCTTGCTTCCAAACCCCCATTTCTCCGCAGCCGGGCCCAGCTCAGCAACCCTGGGACTCGCCTCCCTCCGAAAGCCTCGCCTCCAGCTTCCGAGCTCCGTGGAGCAGCAGGAGAGCAGCCCGCAGGCTCCTGGCCGCGTCGGAGCAGCTCCGCGCACGGCTGTCTCCAGCTGCACACGCGAGGCGATGCGATCTGTGGAAAGTGTTTCTAAGGAGACGCAGCGGGGGCGGCTGTGTGACCGTGGAGATCAGACCGCAGACGCCGTGACGGCGGCAAGAAGAGCGCGCTCACCCGATGCCTGTGACGCGCTCAAGGAGGTGCCATCCTCCCCTACGTCACTCCTTTCGGGAAGATGGGCGGAAGGGGGCCCGGGGTGTCCCGCGAGGCGGCCGCCAAGATCCGGACCAACCAGAACGGCGGGAGTGTAACTCCGCCATTCTGCTTCTCTTTGAACTCCTGAACTGCCACGGTTCTAGCCCCACGGAATGTGGGTCTTGGTACACCTGTGTCCGGCCACCAGCACGGGCAGTATTACCATCTGTGGGGCAGGAGGCATCACGTCTTGAGCTGGGATCCTGGACCAGCCTTCCCTCCCGCTCAGCACGTGGCCGCGAGCCGGCTGCTCTCCCGCTCCGCCTGTGGGACTTTGGTCTCTCTTCTAGAACACAGCCGACCACAGGGGTGGGGGTAATTCCAGCACGCGCATTTCAAGAACTGATAATGAGGATGAAGGACTAGCGCTCGCCCACCACCTGGCCCAGGAAGTTGAGCACTCCCTCCTACTGCCCCCGAGAGTCATAAGGTGCTTCTCCTTTGCAAGGACGAAATCTACCCTGAATTTTGCACTAACCTTCCCTTGCGTTTCAAATAAGATTGCTTTCCCCATGTAACTCATATCCATACGCAACATGTTATTTACGTTTGTCTTGTTCTGAACATTATAACAAATGGGGTGATGCAGGGTATATTCCAGGGCTTGTTTCTTTTTCCTTCAAACACCATGTTTTTGAGAAGAATCGGCGCCAGACACATGCAGCTCCGCTTCACCAAGTTCACACCCACCGTTTCCACGTGCTGGGTGCGCCTCGCCCCTTCCGCTGGCGGGCATCGAGACGGTCTCAAGCCGTGCTTCCTCGAACGCCGCCGCTGTGCACACTGCTGCCCATGCCTCTGGCTGCACCAGGGGATGTGTGTACGCCCTAGATTCTCCAGAGCACACACCGGGAAGTGGGCCGCCAGCCTGCTCAAGAGGCACAGGTCCAGGCGTCTGGGGACCCCAACCACCGCGTGTGGGAGCCCCACTCCAACAAGCTGCTGACTCAGTGATCCTGGCCACCAAGGTGCGTGTGCATGTGTGTGCACGTGCGTGTGTGTGCATGTGTGTACACGTGTGCATGCATGTGTGTGGGTGTGTGTATGCACACGTGTGGCTGTGTGCTCATGTACACATAGGTGCGCGTGCATGTGTATGCGTTTGTGTGCTCGATCACGTATGTGTGGGTGTGTGTGCGGGTGTGTGCACATGTATGTGTGGGTGTGTGTGCGGGTGTGTGCACATGTGTGTATGGGTGTGGACGTGTATGTATGTGTGGGTGTGCATGTGGTTGTGTGTGCACGTGTGTGGGTGTGCATGTGGGGGCGTGTTCACCCGTGCACGCGTGTGCATGTGACGGTATCTCATTTCACTTCCCAGGTCCCAGCTTATGAAGAACGGTCAGCGTCACTCCGCGTACTTACGCTCATTCGGCTGTTCTCCTGCAGGCGTTGGGACATCTGTGTGCGGCCTCTCCTGCTATCACTGACCCGCGGAAGGGCTTGTACGCCTGAGCACTGACCCACCGTCCAGCACGTGGTTTGTGACTATGTTCTCCACCTTTGCAACTTGCTTCTTCACTGTCCTCATAGATGGTCGCCGAGCAGTGTGATCTTAATACCATTTACATCGTCAGACTCTTGGTCGCCAGTCTGTACCTTCCCCGAGGGTGTGAGATTAGCCCCCTGTGTTGACTTCTAAACTCCATTGTTTCATCTTCACAATTTGGTCTTTGATCGAAATAGACGTAATTTTTGTACACGGTGCAACGGGGATCAAATCACATCTTCCTTATCATGAGAACAACGAGCCCCGTGTACGGAAGCGTGTGAGTGCAGCCGCGACCACACTCCGCTCAAGCACCTGCAGGGAGCTCTGCTTCCCGGCTCGACGCAGCTCCGTGTGAAAAGCGGTTGCTCAGGACCTTCCTCCTAAAAAAAAAGAAGACGATGAAAACAAAGAAGGAGGAAGAGGAAAAGGATGTCGGGGTTTTAATTTTTAGTTAGAAATGAATTGGCTTTATAATCTAGGGAAATCAACATCTTTACAACCGCGTCCATAATGCATGCATATGGCGCACTTCCCTTAATTTTTAGCTCCTACTGCTTTTTCAGGGATTTTGTAATCTTCCCCCAGAATGTTTCATGCATATTTTCTTAGATTGTGACTGGCACTATCAATTTTTTTATATTATTGTAGATTTTTCAAATGTTTGATTTTATGAGATAATTTAACTGAATCATTTGAGAAGAGTGTATCATTTTGCTCCTTCGTTTTATTAATGTAGAGAAATTCAGAATTGATTCTACTGTTGAACTACCCATTTCTTTCTGGGATAAACCCAAATCGGAATGACCTGTTTTCCTTTTTTACACACTCTTGCCTTCTTTTTGCTATATTCTTAAGAACTTTGTATCTATGCTCATGGACACTCATTGTCCTGTTCATACTTTTCTCATAATGCGATCGTCTCCTTCAGGACCAGTCTTTTCTGCGGTCTGAACTGAAGCAGCCTCTACAATGTTTGAGAAATTCCCACGTGCGTGCCGTGGAAAATCCGTATTTTGTTCCGTAAATATTTGGTAGGATTTGCCTCTAAAAAGCTGGGTATTGTGATTTCTTTGTGGGAAAAACTTTACTCCGATTCAAATTCATAAATAGTAAGATGAGCTTTAAATATTTTTTCTTTTCCTCTGCTTCAATTAGATATGTTGTCTTTCTTGTAATTTGTCTAGTCCACCTGATTTTTTTTATAATTTGTTGGTGCCAAGTTATTCCAAGCGCCCTTTTTTCCATCTTGGCCGCTTCTAAGGCATGACCCTTTTTTAGTCCCCAAAACGCACGCTGCGGTGAGTCCGTCTCCCACTGGTCCTGGCGGGAACGGGCAGCTGCAAGGGTCCTTCTCAAGCACCGTCTTCCGTGCGGGCGACTTTCATTCCCAGCTCATTGATTCCTGTGCCTTGTTTCCTCCATAGGACTGTAGTTATTATTCTATTTTTAAATTTCTTACTTTATATGCTACTTTTTGGTTTATTGACACTGTAATTAAATATGAATTCACGTGATGACAGAATATTAATTTGCGGGTAGAGGAGCGTGCTTTGTCTCTCTGTTCATATGGACTAATTTTTTACAGTTTGCAGGCAGATGGTTTGTTTTATTTAAGTTGACGTACAGTAAAATGGACTTTAAATATGTGGGCGCGGTTATGGGCTCTAACTCCTGCTCAGATTCATAGGGCCACGGAGACGAGCGGGATGAGGGAGTCCCGTCACCAGGACCCTCTCTCCGTGGCTGTCCGCGCCCCCGCCCCGCACCCCAGCACTGGTCTGTTTTCCATCTCTGTGTTATGCTTTCCCAGGACGTCATAAAGAAAGCATTGTACGGAAGGTTTCTCTTGCTCAGCACGCCTCCCTTGAACACTCAGGCCCTCGTGTGCACGCTGGGTTCATTCGCGTGGCCCAGCGGCATCCCGCTGCGACCCGGGGCACGGATTTCACGCTGCTGCAGCCTGCCCTTCCGTCGCAAGGACGAGCTCCTGTTTGCTCATCATTCATCTGCTGAGGAACACGTGGATTGTTCTCCTGTTTGGCTGTGAATAGAGCTGCTGTCAGCGTCCGTGTACATGTTTCGTGTGGACACGAGTCCCATCTCAGTGAAATGCCTACAAGTAGTGTGGACGGCATGTGTCTGTGTGACTCCAGAAGAAACCGCCCGCCGTGTCCCAGAGCAGCCGTGCCACCTGCCTCCCCTCCGTCACTGGGTGAGGAGCCCAGCGCTTTCCTGTCCTTGTGAGCGTGTGTGTGGTGGTTCCGTGTTCAGCCGCTGTAACAGGTGGCTGAGGCGCAGGGATGAGAACGACCACCTTTGTTCCTCTCACTGACTGCCCAGACCCTTCACAAGTGTGACGACCCGCTCACATCCAGAGTCCAGACATTTAGATAGGGACCTGGGATCGGGATTCCTGCCATAAATTCCCTCTTTGCTTCTCCCCACGGCATTCTTTCTCCTCGTCCTCGTCCTCGTCCTCGTCCTCGTCCTCGTTCTTGTCCTCGTCCTCGTCCTTCTCCTTCACTTCGTGTCCGGTTAGTTGACATACTGCGTCATATTAGTTTCAGGTGTAGAATACAGTGATTCAGCACAGAGATACCACACCCAGTGCCCATCAGGACAAGTGCCCTCCTTCATCCCCATCACCTATTCCCCCGTCCCCCCACCTCCCTCCCCTCTGGTGACCATCGGTTTGCTCTCTATAGTTAAGCGTCTGTTTCTTGGTTTTCCTCTCTCTCTCCTTTTCCTTTGCTCTTAAATTCCACATGTGAGTGAGAGCATATGGTTTTGTCTTTCTCTGACTTATTCCACTTAATATGACACCCACTAGCTCCACCTGCCCAGGACACCTTCTAAAATAACCACTCAGAAATGAGCCCCGAAGTTAGTGACCTCCACCCCAACCACCTTGTAAGTACTCAGTGCTTGCTGCCCTGCTCTCTGTCTCCAGCTCGCTTGTGACCTGGGGCAGAGGGCTGCCCTTTCTTGGACATATCGCCACCCCCTTGTCTGCAAGGATCAGGGATTGCGGAACCTGGGAGCTGTGATGTCGACTGCGCTGCCTGCCAGCCCCATGTGGGCGGCCGTACCCCCACTGCAGTGGGTCACGCTCTGCAATGCCCCCACCAGGGCCCCCAACACGGGCACCTCCCACGGCTGTAAGGTGCATTCCCGCTAACCCTGGTGCCTTCCTGCCCCCTGCATCTGCTTTGATGACGTTTCCATTCGAGTCCTTTGCCCATTTTTAAATAGTGCTGTTTGTTTCCTTACTGTGGACTTTCAAGAGTTTTCTTTTCATAATCCAGGTGAAAGTGTTTGTCAAATATGTCATTTGCAAATAGCCGCCCCCAGTTCACGACCTTCCATCTTTTTGGGAGAGCAGTAGTCATTAATTTGGTAATTTCTCATCTTTCGAGTGTGTTCCTCTGGGCACTGTGCTGTCGGCGCCGCATCCAAGAGCTCTTGTACCTGGGTCACGGGACCCTCTCCGGCGCTTGCTTCTGAACGTCCTCGCGCTCATCCTTCACACCGAATCCACAGTTCGTTGGGGTTAACTTCTGCATCAGGAGCAAGAGCTAAGCCAGGGTTCCTCTTTTTTGTAAATGGATATCCAATTTCTCCCACACCTTTGTTGAAAGACTATTCTTTTCCATTGAATGGTCTCCGTGCCATTGTTAAAAGTGAATTGGCCACATCTGTCTCTCTCTGAGTGCTTCTCTCTGTTCCATTGATCTTTGTGTTTATCTCCTCATGAATATGACGGGCTCTTGATGATGGTGGCTTGAAGCAAGTCTCATGATAAGGGAGTATAAATCCTCCAAATTTAGTTTTTTGTTCCGAGTTGTTTAGACTATTGTAGTTTCTTTGTCTTTCTATGTAAATTTGAGAATCAGCTCGTCTCATCCATGCCCACAAAAAACGGTGCTGAAATTTTAACTGGACTTAATATAAACCTGTAAACACGAGTTTGGGGGGAAACTTGTCATTGGTCCTGTGCCACATCTTACTCACGGACAGGGCGTGTCTGCGCGCACGGGATCGTCTGCGATTGTGCCCGTCGGCACCCTGCACGACCCCGCACACGTCCTGTGCGCTCGTCACTGAGGCCCGTCTTCAGTCTGGGGTAGATGACACTGCTTCGCTCAGCTCAGAGGTGACTCGCCTCCTCCTTATCACCCCTTCCCTTTACTCGCTTTAGGTTCCTTTGCCTTTTTTTCTTAAATTGGAAACTTAATATTATTGATTTTAGATGCTTTTTCTTCTTAATACAAGTGATTAATTCCATGAATTTCCCTCTTAGAACTCCTTTAGCTATGCTTCCACACATTTTAATATGAAATATTTTCTTCTTTGTTCAATTCAAACTATTTTCTAATTTCCACTGAGACAGTCTTTTGACCCTTGAATTATTTAGAAGTGGGTTATTTAATTTCCAAGTGCTCAGGTATCTTCCTGTTATTTTTCTCTGCCTGAGAATTTAATTCCATTATGGTCCGAGAACACACTTCCCCTGATTTCGGTTCTTTGAATTGTGTTAAGGCCTGTTCTGTAAGCCAGGCCCGAGTTGGCCCTAGTGACGGCTCTGCGTGCGGAAAGGGCTGAGTGTTCTGCTCTCGGCGGCTGGCAGGTGCCTCGAGCACCTGAGTCTCCGTGATGCTCGGTCAGTCTGTCAGTTACCAGGAGGGAGCGCTGATGTTTTCAATTATAATTGTGAGTTTGTGAATTCTCCTTCAGTCTATCTGTTCAGACGCGTAGGCATTTAGCAGCCTTGTTTGTCTTCGGTGTGAGCCGACCCTTCGACGGTGACGAGTGTGCCCTTTGTCCTCCCATTGGCTTCTGGATGTCTGCCCGGTTGGACGCTAACGGAGCCGCTCCTTCCTGCTTCTTCGGAGTCGTGTTTCCGCGGCTGGTCCTACGCCATCCTTCCATCATGAAACGAGGTTTATCATGAGCGTTGAAGGGAGTTTCGTGCAGATAGTGTGGGTTTGCACCGATTTCCTCTCCGTTCTGATAACGCCCCTCAGTCTGTCTGAATCATTTGCCTGCAATAGAATTCTTGATATGTTTGCATCTACCTCTTTGTTGATTGTGTTCTGCTCATTCCAGCCCTTTCGGTCCCGTTTCTCCCTCCTCTCTTGGGTTCCTTGAACAGTTGTTAATGTTCCATTTTTATTTTTAATCGCATCCAAGTCTCCAGGTCTTCCCAGCTCCTGGAGGCTCCCCGTTGTCACCCCAGCCCAGGAGGGGCCTCGGTCTCCCTGTGCCGCTCATGCCCCACAGGTGCCCCCACATTCAGAGAAGGTGGGAGATGAGAGAAGAAAACAACCACGGGGCTCACCCAGCTCCTTTGGACTGGAGCGTCTCTGTCTGCTAGGAAGCCCACCACCACTCAGGGTGGGGGTGCTGTGGGTGCCCCCTGCCCCTCTGCCAGTCTAGTGGCTGCTGTTGACCCCCATCCCTGACATTGTCTGGGTAGGGGGTTTAAGGGAATGCAGGCGAGGTAAAGAACAGTGGGGAGGACGGGGGCTCTGAGCGCCAGGAGACACCCCCCCCACCTGGGGAGCAGAGCCGGCTGATTCTCTAGGACCCCTCTGCCAGCACCCGGGACACGTCTGTGTTTGGGGACATGGAAAGATACGGGGAGCATGGATGCTCACTGCCAACTCCGCCGTCTTTGAACTCCGGTCCTTCCCGCCATCTGCCAGCTACGATGGACTCCACACGGCTACACCGTGCGTGGTATCCGGGTGTTCTAGTTGCCGCTGGGGCCGGACGGCGTGCAGCATATGCCTGCTCCATCTGACCCAGAGCCAGAAGTTTCCTGCACTGGCCATGATGAATACGGAAGAACATTGTTTAGCAAAACGCCCCTTTCTGCTTGCTTGAACCACTTGTAAAAGTCCGGTCTCTGAAGGAACCCGCCAAGACCTTCCTCCCACTCGGACGTGGCATGGCCAGCAGGACTCGGAAATGGCTCCTGGGTTTTACTGAAATGCTTTGATGTTTTCCTGTTAAAATCATATTTGCTGTTGCCTTGGGTAAACAGTCTTAATTGCATTAAGAGAAATTTCTTTGTTTTCCTAAAGTGTGCAGCACTTACTAGGCGCCTTGCAGATTGGATCATTGTTTTCAAGATCTATTGATATTTTACCTATTTTTCATCTGATTTATCTATGGAATAAGTTATGTATATGTTTCTGGAATAAATCCTATTCTTGTTACGTTATTCTGTTGATGCATTTCCGCAGACCGTCTGCTGACCCGTCACTCGGGACTGTTAACATTTGAACGATAATCAGTGCACTATTTTAAAGGGATTACAGTTGCACTCGTGTCCAAAAGTGGAATTACTTTCTTACTTTTTCCACCACATGGTGTTTAGTAACATTGTGATTACCTGGTCATCTGGTAGACCCCAGCTGTGAAACTGTTTGATCCGGGCGCCTAATGAAATCAATACTTTTAAAGCAAACTTCCAGGCTCTCAGCTGCCTTTTGGGCTGAGGTTGGTTAAAATCTGGCCGAACAGTTGTTTCCTCTGTGGTCCAAACCACATCCCTGGGCCACCCCTTCCTGGGGCCTGCTCTGGCCGGGACTCTCAGGCCACTGGGAATGACGCCTCCTTCCCTCCCAGCCTGTTCGCCAGGGGCCCGGGGGTCCCCACGGTCCGCTCCGCAAATGCCCCCCTTCCAGGCCGCGGTGGTCTTTGACGGGCTCCCTCCTCCAGGTTGAGGAAGATGCATGTAACTCTGGGCTGCTGCAGGGGTCAGAGGCCTGCCCTTGGCAGGTTGTAGAGACCTGGCCTTACCCGCTGGAGTTTCCATGGTGATGGGGTAGGACCTGGGAGCAGGATGGGGTGCTGAGGGGCGGGGGCCGCCCTGCTGGCTGCCTGGGCCCCGTGTGTGGCACAGTGTTGGGAGGTCTGAAGCCACAGCTCTGCGCCTGGTCGACTGGTCAGAAGTGGACTCCGTCAGGGTGGACGGGGACATACACGTCACTGTCTGCGAGCGTGATGTCCATCTGGAAGTGTCTAACCATATGATGCATGATTCTTCATTTATGTCCTGTGTTCTGAGCCAGAGCTTACACTGGTTCTGGGGGGCAGCAGGCCGGAGACACTGCGGGGTCTGCGGTTCCGGGGCTCAGCAGGTGAGCAGCGCACAGCGCGATGGGGCACCGAGGTCTCCGTGCAGGCCAGCCCTTCGCCCCCACAAGGACAGGCGTCTGGGAAGCCCCCCTGCGCCCCGCAGCCCTGACACACACCGTGTGTCAGGGCTCGCCCTTCCATGACCCGTTTTTAATTTCGCTGACTTCGACCTGGAGAAAAAGTGCTATGAAATCAGAGCCAATTTTTATATTTACTGTTTGTTGTGAAAGACGGGGTGAGCTTGGAGGCTCAGCCACAGTCACGAGAAAGGCATCACCTGCTCTCAGAGTTGATCCCGTCTCCGACCCGGTGTGGACGCGGCACTTTTCAGTTCTCCTCTTTGCTGTTTCGTCCAACACATTCACCTGATTCTGAAACCGACGGATTTCTCACGACTGTGCTCTTTTCTTCCAGGTTTCTTACTTGTAATCCTTTGCCTTATTTATGTATTTAGCTGCTATGTTTGTGCACACAACTTTGAGACTGGTAAGATTTATTCAGAAATTGTACTTCTGATAACTGAATAATAAACGAGTTTCTCCTGCTTTCTCTGACTTTTCAGCTCCAAGTAAAATCCCACCGGGCGCAGGGTATAACGGGAGTGTCTACTTTCTTTCTCTTATTTTACATTTGTCCACGATTTCTGCTCATTTCAACATTTATTTTTCTTAATTATATCTCACGCAAACTGCAGGTATCCGGTTTTTGTTTTCATTAAAATCTCCACCAGTCTTGTCACTTAAGCGGGATCAGGTCGCTGACACTCAGCGTAAAACCGATGGCAGACCTGAGTTTTCTCTTTTCATCGTGTTTATCAATAATCCTGATTTCTTCCACGTGCTTGTCCTTAGAGTTATTATTACAATTAAATAATCATATTTAAATAATATAACATGACATAAAAACAGCAATTAGAATTTGTTGTAATGATTATGAGCACAGTTGCTTGTTCAAACCATCACGTGGCACGGGTTTTTTCCAGTTAAACAAGGGAGTGTGGTGCCCCTCCCTGAGCTGGCCTCACCCCCATGGCCCCTCCCCCCATAGCCCTTTCTCCAGAGGCCCCTCCCCCACGGCCCCTCCCCCACGGCCCCAACACCCATAGCCCTTTCCCCCAGGGCCAGTACCCCCACCTCCCATCCACCATGCTGCCTCTCACCCCCCCTCAGCTCCACCCACAGCCCCTCCTTCCATTGTGTCTCCCCCCTCAGGCTCCCACCTTTCTGCGACCCCTCCTCTGAGGCCCCCCTGTCCCTCTTCCCACCCCGTGGCCCCCCACCGCGCCCACTTCCCTGCAGACCCTCCCCCCACTACCCCTCCCCCGGGCCCCACACGCCCTGACCCCTCACCCCCAGCAGCCCCCGCAGCCCCTCCCCTGTAGCCCCTTTGCTGGGCACAGGTCTCCTGGCCTGTCCAGCCGCGGCCCCGCTGACCCTTGGGTCTCAGTGACTGTCTCCCACGTGTGTTCCCGGTTCTGACCTCGGGGACCCCATCTCCATCCAGCTTCAAACGTGCTTCCGTGTTCTGAGGTGCTTCTTGCACAGCGCCCCCCCGCCCCCCAGGACATCACCTGGGACCTCAGCAGGGACCCTCTTCCAGGCCTATGGCCTTAAGTCAGAGAGCCTGCTCCATGTCTCCAGGGAGCCCAGTCTGGCGCATCTGGCCCCACAAGTGCTTTCACTGTGTCTTGCCCAAGTTCTCTCTTCCCAGCGCCCCCCCAAGTGTGAGCCCCATCTGGGGGGGGCGGTGGGCTGGCAGTGTGCATGTGCGTGGGCCTGGGCGAGGGGGCAGGCTCGGCCCTGGGGGCTCAGGGTTGTGGAAGGGACCGTCCTGGTGGCCAGCAGGGAAGCTGCTGGCTGGTGTGGGGTGGGCAGGGGCCAGCAGGATCCAAGCGGAGTGAAGGTCATCACAGCGTTCTGGACCCCCTGCCCCCAAACCTGTCTGGAGCGGTTTCCAGGAGGGCTCCCGGCCCACAGTCCCCTCGTCTTGGTAAACTTCTCGAGTAAAGGCCACCTTGGGTAAATGGACCTCGGTCTTGCCTGTCCCCTCCCCAAAGCACTGCAGTGACAACAGCCCCTGCCCGTCTACTTTTCCCATAATTCCTGTCTTCCCTTCAGTGGCCACCCGCCTATCCGCTTGCCTGCTGCACCCCGAGACCCCCTCCCTGTTCAGCTGCACCTGCAGTCTCCCTGCGGGCACAGGGTGCTGGAGAGGAGGTCCATCCCGGGGGCAGGGTGGGTGGCTGAGGGCCTGAAGGAGCCGAGCAGGCCAGGAGCTCTCCCACAGGCCCCCACTCCCACCACAAAGACCCCAACGATGATCAGCCGTGGGGCTCAGGAGCCCCTGACGTCCCCCAGACTCAGTATGAGCATCTGGAAGTGAGTGGATGGCAGGCGAGCCTCTCTTCCCATCCTGACGGGCTCCAAACTCTGACTGATGCCTCAGGCAGCGGGATCTGCTATGATGGTCATTACACTGCATCCCTGGTTGATATCCGTGTGCTTCAGCTGTCACTGCTCAACCCCCGGCAGAGGGCCTGGTCATGCCACAGATGAGGCCCCGAGTCAGCGCGGGGGAACGAGCGAGCTGACCGGACCCCGCGGGGCCCAGGCTGCTCCGGGGTGAGGGCGTCCACAGAACACACGCTCACCGGGATGAATGAGTGAGTGCACCGGCCTTGGCCTTGGGGCACTCCACTCTAGCTCCCAGACAGGCCTGCAGAGAGGACATCCCCTCCCCAAGTCTTCAGAGGCAAGCATTGGGTGACGGGATCTGGGGCGGAGGACGCAGAGCCCCCCTCTGGCCTGGCCACAAAGCAGCAGCTCCTCCGGGGGGCGAGGGGGGGTTTCCAGGGCTCTGGGGCTGTGGTTGCAGCCTGGGTGGAGGGTTGCCTCCCCGGCAGGTGATGTCTCCGCCCTGACGCACACCTGGTCAGCTGTTCTGGTTCCCACAGGGACTCCCCAGCAATGGTTGCCCCCGCCTGCACTCCCATCAGGTAAAGGGGCAAAACCCAAAGGAAGACAGTCGGGAAAACAAGGAGCCCCTTTGTTCCTGAGACACTGGAAGAGGAGACACAGGGTCTGTCTGCCAAGGGGTCTGAGGGATACCCGAGGGAGGCTCGCCCTGGGACAGATGCCCGCATCTGCAGCCCACAGAGTAAAGCGGAACCAGGCCAGGGAAGAGGTGCTGGGTCAGCCCCGCCGCGGCTACGCCCCCAGAGGGAGATAGGAAGGAGCAGGCTAGACCCCAGGTTATGTGCTCAGCTCTCCTGTTGGTCCAGGTTTTCCTTCCCCTTCTAGGGGGCCCCGGGCATCACCCCAGGGGAGGGGCGTCCGCCATGGAAATCCGGGCCTTCCTTCACCCCAGGCCCCCCACCGCGGGACTGACGGCCAAACATCTGTCCCTCAAGAGTCACAGTGCCGCGTCAGGGAGGATGCGGGAAGCATGAGAGGGAGGGGACAACCTCGGACACTGAAAACAAGTCCCTTGTCCTTGGCCCCCCCAGATTCCCAGGCGCCGTCCCTGGTCTGAGAGTTGAGACGGTGGAAGCAATTAATCCCAAGGGCCGTTTCTAGCTCTGAGAGCCTCTGATTCTAAGTTTTATTCATGGAAAACAAATATGCTTCCAGTGAAATCATTTTAGTAAATTGTTTCCTAGAGCAAATGTGATTTTAAAGGCAACCGCAGCCCACTTAATTGTGTTCTTCCTCATGTCCCCGTCGCCCGAGTGGGAAGGTCTCTGCGGGGAGCTTCTCCGACTCCCCAGAGACGGAGCGCCGGGGACACTCCTCCAGACGCGGGATCAGGGTCCAGAGGGTGCTGGCCCCAGGCCGCTCTGACCCTCGACCCCAGGATCTCACCGTCTTGGTCCTCACCGGAACACATTGAAGAGAGGGGGGCAACCGTGCTTTCTGCGTTTCCTGCGTTCGTCTGTCTGTCCATCCAGACCAGACCCACCAAGCTTCTCCTTCCTGGTTGGCACAGCCTCAGCGAGGCGAGCCGAGGCGCCTCCGGGAGTTCAGCGGTGAGGAAGCGAACCCACCGCGGGTCCTAGGTCCTGCGGCCACAAAGAAAGGAGACATGTCCCAGGTAAGGGGATAAAAATGGACGCGAGGCAGCCAAGGTCAAGTTCACGCATCTGCTTCCTTCGTAGCAGGCAAACCCCACACCGATGGTCAGACAGACGGTGACGGACAGATGGGGATGATGGAGAGGAAGACGCTGGGTGGACGGAAGGCAGGAGGGGGAGGGAACAGCACGTGGGGTGGAGTAGCGAGACTGGCCCCCACACACGTAACCTTCACAGTCAGTTCAGACCCGCTCACTGATGTGCGTGCGCGTGCGTGCGCGGGCACACGGCGGATGCTCGCTCTGTAAGCACCTGCTGGCGGACGGCCACCGCGCGGCCCCTGCTCTGCCCGGGACCCCTCCAGGAGTCCAAGAGGGCAGGACGTCCTCGGATAAGCTTCTCCAGCTCTGGGGAAGACTGCGGACTCCGAGCCCACATGGACGGAGGGGGCTGGTTCTTCTGGGAGCAGAGCCCCGGAACCAGCATTCTGTCTCCTTGCCCAGAGGGACTCTGTCCTCAAGTGTGCAGGACCCGGTCTGCAGGGTGCTGAGGGGCCAAAGTGTGACACCTTGTCCTGGGGCTTCTCGAGGGTCTGACGGGGGCTGCTGGAAGAGGGGCTGGGTACTGCAGCAGCAGCTTGACCCAAGGGCCCCGGCCCACGGCTCGAGGCCTGCCTCACCCTGAAGCCTCACCCCTGCGCGCCTTCCTTCCCTGCAGTGACTGCAGAAGGACATCCGTCCTGCTCTCAACAATGATGTGAAGCCATGGGCAGGGGTGGGGGCCACTTGTGTGTTGTGGGGTGTCCTCTGGCCATGCCTACCCCCAGGCACCTCAGGTGCTCCTCTGCCTCCAAGCAGGCTCTGGGGACACCTCCTCCAGGAAGTCTTCCTCGAGTCCCTGGCCCATGCTGGCAATCTCTGTCTGTTTGGGCCCCTGAGGACAGACGGCTGGCATCTCACTTAAGCTCACAGGGACGTGAGATCCCCAAAGACAGACAGTGATGGGACCCGTCCCGGCGTCTGGCAGCAAGCACACTGCACGGAGTGCTGACTGAATACATTTTTGTGTTTAATTTGCCCAATCTGGTCAATAAAAGAGAACTATTATCCTGTACCAGGAGTCCCAGCTGAATTAGCTGCCGGAGATCCACTCTGGAAAGAGAAATAGACTCCAGCGTCTCCGTCCCCGCAGACGGCACGGCTCTGACAGTGTAATTAACTTCTCAGGCTCTCAGGTGAGTTGATTTTAGTCCACTTTTATTATATTTCAGAGTTTCCTCTTCGGTTTTTCTTTAGTTCCTCAGTGTCACGCAGAAGTAGTCCAGAGACGCCAGTCTTGGCAGAAAAAGCTGTGTGACCCGTAGCCCGTCAGGCCTGGAATCACGCGCACCGTATCAGGAGAGAGCGCCCCGGGGGCTCAGGTGGACGTGGGGCCGCCCGCTCCTGCCCTCCTAGGGACCTCGTTGGCAGAAATACCCGTGGGACCAGCACTCTGGCCTCGCCATAGAGGGAGGGGCAGGGAGCCTCCCCGGGGGCAGGGCGGCTGCGGGGGGTCTTGTGACATTTACCCTGGAGTCACAGCCCGCGCACGGAGGGCGGACGGAGTGTCTGCAGGGCCTGCCCCTTCTGTTCCGACCAGGCACGTCCCTCAAGCCTCAGCAGGTGTCCTGAGAGCCCCCGGCGGCCCCTGGGGCCAGGGCCGGTGGGGCAGCAGCCGCGGTGACGCCAGATGCTGCTCGCAGACTGGGGTCTTGCTGCGAATCCTGGGCCCAGCGCCACAGACATGAGAGAAGGTGTGGGACGGCCAAGGCAGAGCTCTGGGGCCGGCAGCCTTGTCCTCTCTGGGCGTTGCTGTCCTCTGGTGCCCCTGTCCCCTCTCCCTCCACTGCACACCCAGCACACCCGTAAGCCTCAGCGGCTTCCCCCCGACATCTCTCTCAGAAGTGCTTTCTGTCCACCCCTGCCACTGGCCCTGGCCTCTCTGCTCGGCCAGATGCAGGAGCGCTGCCCCCCAGACCCTGGCAGCTGAGGCCGGGGGCTGGCACCACCACCTTGACGCTCAGCCCAGGAGCCTGGGGTCGTGCCCAATGCCCGTCCCCCCAGCCCCACAGACTGTACCCCGCTTCTCAGATCTGTTCCCTGCGTCCTCCCCAGTGGGGGATGCCTGCCCACACCCAGCTTCCGTCTCGACTCCCGACCTCCATCCTTGCCCTGCTGACCCTACACGCACACGGGCACTTCATCGTCACCGGGAGACATCCACACTCTGTCCCCGCAGGTCTGGGCTCCACCACACACCGCGATCCTGGCCTCTGGGCCTTGGCTGACTCCGTTCCCTGGGTTCCTCCTTCCCCTCCCGTGTGTCCCCCATGCCGGCCTTCCTGGCTCAGCGCCAGCACCCCCTCCTGCAGGAGGACTCCGGCCCGGGCACTTTCGTCGGAGCTCCGGGTGTAACAGTACTTCTCACGTCACATCAGAACGATCTGGTTTTGTTTCCTCCACTGCGGCGAGTAGGGGTTGACGCCATAGGGAGGAGACGGTCAGAACACAGGCGTATCAAGGTCCGTCTATGCGTGAAATGGACATAACCAGTATGAAAACACCAAAAATAAGCTAAAGACACGTCCCTGGGGAGTGTCACAGGGTTGATACTCACACACGGATCCAGAAAACGTGCACGCCGTGAAGGAGGGCTCCACACGGCGGGGCGGGCAGGGCAGTAAACCCGCCCACGGTGCAGGTCACTTTGCCGGCAGGAAGGGCATCAGAGCGAGGAGCTGGTTTGCTGTTTGCCCGTGAGTGCGGGAGGCCCCCCCCCAAATACAGCCGGTCCCGAGCAGGTGACGGGGACACTCTGATGCCACTCCTGGTGGCAAGGGGGTGAAAGGGACCTTCTGGAACACCCATGTGTTTCCCCTCATAAAGTCACTCCGTTAACGAACAGCAAGGTTCTAATTTCACGTCCAGTAGAGCCTTTGTTCAAAGCTCTGTTTGAAGGACAAAAATAGAGATAATCTAGACATCTGAGGAATAGATAAAGTTTTTACAGTGCGGACGTCTGAGTGTCCGTTTCTCAGGCACAACACACTTACTTTTCCCTGGACTGTGCCTTCCAGACTCTGCGCCTCAGGGGGCTCCCTCCTGTAGCTCTTGGCGGGAAGCAGAGACCCCGCATTGCTGGCACAGAAGCAAGAGCCCAGTGTCCTCCTTGGGGGGGGAGGGGCGACCTGTGTCCAGGCTGGGGTTCTGGGGGGGCCTAAACAACCGAAATCAGAGGTACAGAAGATAGATCATATATTAAGTTAAACTTACCCTAGGATTGAAAACTTGGTGTAATGTGTTTAAAAATCTACAATATCATTCACCGTTTGGCAGAATGAAAAACAGGGATGTGACCCACTATCTCATAAAAATTGTTCCATAACCTGCCAAGTCTACACGTCCCAAAACTCAGAGCAAAGCAGGACAAGGAAGCAGTGCCTTCACATCACCGATGGTGGCCACGGAAATAAATTTGTGGAGATCGTACTTATTGGTCAAGTCCCAAAGATCTCCCGTCCGACACGGCGCTCGCTGGCGGTCCCAGACCCTCAGCAGCGCGGCTGCGCCCGCACACGGGAGCTGGAGTGATAAGACTTCGCACGCAGGCAGTGTGATTACGGGTAAGGAAAATCCGAAGGAATCTCTAAACAAATCATTAGGATTAATTAGCAAACTCCATGTGCTAGGAAGAAACAAGGAATTCTTAAAATATCATTCGCAATAACATCAGAAGATCAGACGCTCTTGACGGTCGTGCCGGATGCGTTCCCTGAAAAACAGCAAACGCTGCTGAGGGAAGAAGGACGGTCTGGCTGAACGTGGAGGCGACGGCATCAGGGCAGGGATGCCAGCCTCATCCGTTCCTGCACACCCATCTCTAGATTCACCGTGATTCCATTTAAAACTCCGCTATAACTCTTACCGTCAAGATGGACAAGCTGATCTTCAAAATCGACCAGGAAAATCGAAGGATATCGGGGCGTCAAGACCGCCTGTGACCAGCACCCCGCCACGAGCCGGGGCTCCCTGTGAAGCCACCGTGTGTGGGCGCCGTGCCGTGGCGTGAAGTCCACGTGAGGACCACGGAGGAGGGTGAGGGGCCAGAGCAGACAGACCACACAAGGGTGGTCGTGGGACGGCTGAAAGGGGCTGAGGGTGACCCTGGAGAGGAAGGGGCGTCACAGGGAGGTGCTTCTGACTCAACCCCCCGGGGAAGAACGCCTCGGATCCCCGTTTCTGCGTCCCTCTGTCATTTCGGAGGATCAAATGCTTCGATGTAAAAGCAAACACCGTAAGGCTTTAGAAGAAACCGTAATAGGATATGTTCGTGGTCTTGGACTAGGCAACCTCCCGAAACGGGACCCGGAAACTCTAACCGCCCGATCGTTTACACAATGGATAAACCGAGCTTCACTGAAACACGGAACAAAGACACCCTCCTCCTCACACTGAAACAGCAGAAAGCCCCGCACAGCCTTGCGGGAGATTTCCTCACTGTGTCTCGTGCCGGCCCCGTGAAGGGCGCACAGGGACAGCCGCGTGTCCGTAAGGAAAAGGCAGCCGGTCCCAGAGCGCAGGCGGAGGGCTCTGCGCGCTCCTTGCGATGGAAGACACTCCGGATGGAGGAGCACGTCACGAGGTGCTCAGAATGCGCGCTCGTTAGAAAAACGAAAATTAAAATCACATGTGCGGGCACCTGGGGGCTCAGTCGGTGAAGCGTCTGCCTTCGGCTCAGGTCATGGTCTCCGGGTTCGGGGATCGAGTCCCGCATGGGGCCCCCTGCTCAGCGGGGAGTTTGCTTCTCCCTCTCCCTCTGCTGCTCCCCCTGCTTGTGCTCTTTCTCTATGTCAAATAAATAAAATCTTTTAAAAATATAAAATAAAATAAAATAATTAAATAAAATAAATAAATAAAATAAAAATAAATAAAATAAATTAATTAAATTAAATTAGATTAAATAAAAAATTAAATTAAATAAATTAAAATAAAATTAATTTATAAGTAAAAGCATACATGCTTAGCACTGGTCCCCCAGGCGAGCGGCTACCACGGAGGGAACCCGGCCAGGTCAGTCGGCGGAGCGTGTGACCGTTGATGTCAGGGTGGTGAGTTCGAGCCCCACAGTGAGGGGCAAGGAGGAGCATCCGGGAGAGAAAGAAGGCGGGCGCGAAGACCGGGGGGGCCGGGGGGGGCAGGCGTGTCATCAAAGTGTCTGCTTCTCCGCTGTGTCTTTTACTAGATCCAAATCGTGCTCCGACGTTAGAAGGAACAGACTGCAGACGTGACCAAGTAGTATCACTGTCTTCGTGTGGAAGGTAAGCACCAAACATCACTTGAATGTTAACATCTAATGTTAATGAAATTAGGGAAATGCATTCTTCTTTTTATTTTTCTGTGTCCTCTGACATTCCATGAGTGATCATGGATTTCCCTTAAGTGAAAAAATCCCCAGACTTTTAAAATTAAGAGAAAGAGCGCGTATAGACATGACTATGTATCCGTGCGTGTGCTCCTGAGAGCGGATACTTTGTTAACGAGTGTTATTTAACATTCAGGTGCTAGATCAGATTCAATATCATCAGTGCAATTCGGACATCCGAGCGTGCGCTCACCGTTCAGAGCTCGCGGACACTACTGGCTCCGATGCTGTGTGACAGGTCCCCGCAAACACGGTGACCCAAACAGCCCCTTTACTCTCCCACAGTGTCTAGGTCAGAAATCCGCTGGGTTCTCTGCTGGGGTCTCCCAAGGCCAGAATTAAGGGATCAGTGAGCTGTGGTCCATCTGGAGCCTGGGATCATTTTCCAGGCGCGTTTGGGGATCGGCAGGATTCAGTTTCTTGTTGAATGTGGGTCCCTGGTTTCTCACTGTGGGCAGGGGTGTGCTCTGAGCAAGTGAGGCCCCTCAGGTCCTGCCTACATCCCTGCGCCACTGTTAGGCAGCCCACAGCATGGCTGCCGGCTTCTTGAGGCCCCAGGAGCAGGCTCTGACTCCTCACCTGATTAGGCCAGGCCCACCAGGTCAGCTCCCTTTTGATGAACTCGCAGTCAACTCGTTAGTGGCTCTTCACCGCAGTGACAGAACACCGTACCAGCCCCTCCCTCGGCACACACATGCACAGCACGGGGGATCATTCAGGCTGTATATGGGGGTGGGGGGCAAGACTCTCCGCTAACTTCCTCCATGTGTATTTCCAGAGTGTGAAACCTATAAAACAGGCACCTCGAGTAATTACAGCTGACAGTGGCCTGCGTATGTCTTGCATGAATGGAGCTCAGATTTCAGGGGCTCCTGTTGATCTGTGGTTTGGGGGTGTCTGACTGGAAGCAACGAGGGCCTTTGGGGCAGAAAGGGAAGGGGTGAAGGCTGCCCACTGGGCAGGGACAGCAGGAGGGAGGTGGGGCCAGGAGGGATGGGCAGCAGGTTGAGAGGCCAGTGCAAGGTAACGTGGGCAGAGGGGCCGGGCGTGGGCAGAGCAGCTGGACGCCAGGTACCGGCAGAGAGGAGCTGGGATGGGTCCCGGAGCTGGGGCAGGACATGGGGCTTCGGGCCTGGACCTCAGGCTCAGGCACCGTGGCGGACTCCGCCCCCTCCCTTGCTGCCCCTGGCAGCTGAGCCCTGGGCAGAGGGGAAGACTGAGGGCACAATGGTGGCAGGGGCCATGCTGAACGTGTGCAGACCCCCATGTCCCACGTGGGCTGCTGGTCAGAAGCAAACCCTCGTGGGCGGGAGCTCAGGGCCAGGCGGGCACTTGGTTTAGAAGCTGAAAACAAATCTCAATAAACAGGAGAAAACCACCAATTTCTGCTACCATGGTAACAAAGATTGTCAGGGGTCGGGGTGGGGTGGGGTGGGAGCTGGGGAAAGAGTCTAGAAGGCCACAGTGATTATCTCCCATCTCATCCTCCAAGATCCAGGACGTTGGCTGTAGTGTCCTTTGCCCCAGTACCCAGTCCGGCCAGGAGCAAGGACAGCTCGGAGCCCCACTGCACACTGCGTCCTGGGCCCCTCGGCCTCTGTGCCCTCCTGTGGCATCCGGGTTTCCGTCTCCACCCCTCCACGCTGTGTCCTTGCACGACCGAGCTGACGGGGCTGGACTCCTTGTCCCTCAGCTGACCGCAGGGACACATCCGAGCTGGACCCCATCCCAGGTGCCCCCACCTCATCTCGAGGACCATGCTGAGCATCTCTCTCGAGAACAGGCTTGTCCGAGCCGGACACCGGGCTCTCTGTGTTGGGAGGGGCTCAGTGGGCCCCGGACACACGGATGCGTTTGGCAGGGAGGGGACGGGGCTCCACCAGCCCCTGGGGGGATGGGGTAGGAGAACACATCCTTAGAGGGAGATCCACATTCTCTGAGCAGGCTCCCCAAACTCCAGCCAGTGGTCGGCCAGAGGACGGGGGCCAGGGACCCCAGGCCGTGAGGAGGGTAGGCACTCTCAAGGCAGCGACGCATTCAGTTCAAATGAGGAACTGTGGGCCCAGAACCCCAGGGCACATGGCCTGGGAGGTTCAGGACGACGTCTGAAAGCTGGGAGGGACTCCGCAGGGCTGCAGAACGGGGACTCTTCCCAAAGCGCAGACGTGGGCACCCCCCAGCAAGGCCAGAGCCAGGACCAAACGGAGCAGAGGGGCTCCGGCGTGCACACGGGGGAGGCAGGAGCCCGGCGCTGGAGAGCGTCAGGGCGTCAGAACTCTGGGCCCTCTGGGTGGGGCCTGAATTGGTGCCCATGCCCCGGAGTTCTCCGCATCACCTGCTCCCTCTAAACACTCGCGCACCTTCCAGCCCCAGAGTCCCACATGTAGGGATGCACCCAGGAAAACGCTCCGAGAATGTGCTCACCACCTATCAACAGCCGAAAAGCGGAACCACCTCAAATATGCATTCAAAACACAGAGGTATTTTATTAAAAACAAAAGAAATGTCAATCACATAAGAGCCGGTAGCTTCAGGGCTCAAAGAGGACTAGTTTTAGGGTGTCGCCAGCTCTTGGTATGTGGGAGGAGCGTCACCTGGCTGCCTGGTCTCTGCAGGGATCTCACGCCTGAGGGCAGGAGCCCTGCGGGTCAGGGGCGGGGGCGGGGCAGCAGTGGGCGGGGCAGGGGTGCAGGGCGCAGGGATGGGCTGACCAAACAGCCAGCAAAGGCAGCAGGAGGTGCAGTGTCCCCTCTGGGCCCCGGGAAGGCCCAGGTCAGAGTCCTGCTCCCAGGCTGGCTCAGTCTTATCCTCCCTCCGCTCCCCATCCTGCCGTGAGAGGCGTGAGAGCCACGGCACAGCGGCTCGGGGTTCCCGAGGCTCCGAGCCCTGTGCGCCCAGGGCCTGGGCCGGCTGCACACTCCCCCAGGACAGAGCCCAGGCCCCGATGCAGCTTCTCAGGGAATGCAAGGGAGACTGTCCTTCCTGGGCCCCCTGCTCCACTGCCAGGGGAAGGAAGGGGTCCCCTACTTCCCACCCAGGTGGAATGCTTGCCGGCAGAAGTTTTTCCTGAACCGCCCCCAGCCGGAGATTGCTCTTGGGGGAGAGCCTCGGAGGGCTGGCCCCTGGGGCAGCGGGCCCTCTGCTAAATGTCGGAAAGCCCAGACCCTTGGGCAGTTTTCTAAACACACTGTGCAGGATCTGGCGGCCAACATGAGTCTAGGGCAGTCTTGGCCTGGGGCCCGAGACGTGAGTGGCCGGGTTCCTTCCTTCCTGTGGAGAAAGCCACGGTCCCCACAGTGTGGCTCTGCTGTCCCAGGGCTGTCCTCGTCTCAGCCAGGCTCGTCCTTGTCAGAACCTCCCCAGGGGCCCGCACGTGGGTCGCACCCACCAGGGCTCGTGCTCTACGGCCCGGCCTGTCCTTCCGCAGCGAGGCCCTCCTGGTGCCGGGACCCGGAGCACGCGGCCGGGGATGTAGCAGCAGCAAATGCAGGTGTCACGCAGCACGCTGCTAATTACCGGCAACGTGCAGGAACAAATTGAGAAATGATGGATTTAATAAATTCCTACATTTTTTGTTTACACCAACAGCGATCTGGGTGCGGGAGGGTGGGGGGACGTGCTTAGCATGTCGAGCCACACCTGCCTCCCTGCCGCCTGTGCAGCCTTCGGGGCTGAGCAGACAGGAGAGCAAATGGATAATTGCATTTTTCTCCCCATGTGCGGCCGTGGGGACCGTTTTAAGGAGGAGGCTGTATTGAATCCTGTTTAACCTCAGAGAGCCGCCTGGCACCGGGAAGGGCCGCTCCGTGCACATAAATCACAGCCTGTCCCAGCCTCGCCAGGCCCCAGGCGGGCTCTGCGGGCTCCGCTCTGCCTGGGTGGGAACCGGAAACTGAGCCGCCACGGAGGGCAGGGGGTGGGGAGGCCCCACTGCTGATCAAGCTTGGCTCGGAAGACGCTGCTCCCGGCGGGTCCCGCCTCCCCTGGCGGCATGACACTGGCAGGCGTGAACGACCAGCGGAGAGAGCTCCCGGGGTCCCAGCGTGTGGCTCACCGCCCCGTCCCCGTGCTGGGACCGACCTGAAACGCAGACTCCCGGTGTTTGCTGAGAGAGGGCGCGCAGAAGCGCTCAGGGACAGAGGAAGGCATTGGAGGGCGCGCGTGAGGGTTCGTCGGGCGCCATGAGTGGCACCACGTGTGCCTGTGTAAACAGGTGCCTCCGCCCTCACCCCATCCACTTCCTGATCCCACCTCTGAGCCCCCCGGTTGTGCAAGGACCCCGCTCACAGGGGTGCAGCGGAGGACACCGAGGATCTGGGGAATTTGCAGAGGCTCCGTGCTGGATGGTGAGAAGCAGACTGGGGACCACAGACTCGATGCTGCATTTGAAGACTAAGAACTGTGTCTGCTCTTCAGGTCAAGGCTGGCTGAGTGCACGGTTTGCAAATGTTTACCAAGCACCATGGCAGGGGCACCTGCCAAGCCCAGGTGGAGACGGGATCGCAGGCTGGTGGTGGGTCTGGGTGGAGACGGGTGTCTGTTCTCCAGCGTGCAGTAGCGGTTGGGCTGTGCCTGGGTGAACGCGGTGACCTGCACAGGTGCCCTCCGTAACTCAGAGATAAGCAGACGAAGGAGTGTGTGATCACGCTAAAACCCCCAAGGTCACCGAGGAGGGGACACTCACCCCCAGCCAACAATTACGTAGCCAACACCACCACCACCACCTCCAGGTTGGGGCCACCATGGCCCCCACTTTTCAGCTAAGAAACTGGGGCTTCATGACCTGTGGGGGTCACCTGGTGGGTAGCAGAGGTGGGCTCCAAGCCGGCCAGGTGAGAGCAAACCCACAGAAAGCAGGGTGGGGAGAAGAGGGAAGGCAGAGCACTCCTGAGTCTTGGACATGGAGAGAATCTCAGAGAGCAGCCAGGGAGGATGTGGGCTGAGAGGGTCAGTCCTGGAAGTCCCAGGAGGGGTGGCACCCGAGCCATGGGGACCTCTGTCACTCCTCCCGGGGCCTCGTGCCAGGACCGGCTTCGATGTCAGCCATTTGCCTCTGGCTTCTCCACCCTTAGCTCCCACGCAGACTCGGTGCTGGGTCTGGAGGACTAGGGCTGTTGGTGCCACTTCTCAGGCTCGTGAACCTCTGCATGGGTGCCCCTCCACCTCCAGGCCACTGGCCCAGCACGTTCCCTGGTCCCTGCATTGCCATGACAGGAGATCCGTCTCAACGCCCCCACAGGGCACGCAGAACCGCGTGCCGGCCGCTTGGGCGGGTGGGCACTGCAGGACCGCCAGGGCCATCCCCATGTGCCGCCCACGTGACCAGCAGAAGCATCTTTCGTGAGATCCAACTGCACTCTGGTCGGGGGCCCTGCCGAGCCCACCTGCAGGGGCAGAGCCGCACCCCTGCCCCGGGAGGGAGGGAGCCCTTGGCTGTGGCATGGCATCGGATATGGTGATATGGTGGTGGCACTCGGGCCAAGTCGCTGGCAAAGCGTCCAGCGGCTTTCTCCTGAGCATGGGGAGAGCCAGCAGGGTGTGCAGCTAGCCTCCCAGGCGTCGGGCCCACTGCTGTCAGCGGCAGCCACAGCACGATTTACAGCTTTATATCCTGTTACAAACTTGTGCTCAGCGATGATGGATTGGGGCCGCAGAGCCCACGCCAGCGACATCACGCCGTGGGAAGGACTGAGCCCGGCTGGCTCAGACCCCGCATCCCGCGCTGCCTGCAGCCACCTGCCCGCACTGCGGCCCTGGGCACGTCAGCCAGGCCTTCCGTCCCAGGCAGTGCCCTGGTTCCCCACCACCAGCTGGGGGACCCAGCTTAGCACTAGGGGAGTTTCTAGAAGAGCTGTGCATGGGCCACGGTTCCCCCTCGGTGCCTCATGGCAGCTGGCCAGGTCTGGGGGTTTTGCCCAAGTGACTGCTTGGTCCTTCTTAGACCCTGTGAGGTGGGGACGTCTGCTGCCCCATCTGGAGGTGGGGATCTCCCCAGGACTGGACAGCTGGACGCAGAGGCCTGGGGTGACGGCAGGTCGAGGGGCCCGCCCTCTGTGACTCCCAACCAGCCCAGGGCTGACACGCAGCAGGTCGTCAGCAACAGCACCAGTGACAGTCTGGGTTGTTCCTAGCGATGGAAGTTCATGAATCAATGAACGGACATGAAGTCAGTTTGTCCCCCTTCTTCTCTTCACCAAGCCCTACATGTTCAGGGGGAGCCGAGGGTCTTCTGGGAGTGGCCAGCAGCGCCAGGGGCATGCCGTGCATGCATCACCGGCGGATCCCGGTGCAGAGAGGGGACGTGGCTACACGGCCCCTGCGCTCATGCTTAGGGACCAGAGCCATGGTCTGAATCTGCAGGGTCAGGCTGGATACACTGGGGGCACTTGGGGAGGTTTTGGGGACCAGACGGCCATTGAAAGTTGGCTGGAGGAGGGGGCTATGGTGTGGAGCCCACAGACCAGAGGGACCAGGTGGGGGGAGCAGCCAAGTGTGTGTGGGGACAGTCAGGTGTGTGGTGGACGTGGCCAGGTGTGGGGGAGGAGCCCCAAGGAAGGCAGGCAGGGCGGAGCTGGGAGGCAGAGGCCTAAAGGTTGTGGCTCTTCCGTGGCTGCCTGCAGGGCTGGCAGGTGACGTGGACGGGATGCTGCCCGCAGCGGGGTCAGCATCCTGACAAGCACGGCCCAACGGGCTGGGACGCAGGTGTGCGGCCAGAGCTGGAAGGGGCCGCACAGCTGTGGGGACAGACAGGAGCCGTGCGTCCAGTGGCCCTTGAGGTGTGAGGGCTCAGACCCTGACACGTGGCTGAGAGCAGCCAAGAGGGCATGGTGTGGCTGGACGCCCCTGGCTTGCTTTTCCGCCCTGATCGAGGCAGGCATCGGGGTGGGCAGGCAGCCAGGAGACGCCAACCTCCTGCTCTGTCTGCACGCCTGCCGTGCCTGCGTCTGATGCGGCTCCTTACCCGGGAGACACCACGCCGACTGCAGAAAGTGTCGGACTGTCCTTGCCGTCACGTTCGGCTGCTGTCCTCCCGGAGCGCTCTGCTCCGGGTCACCTGACCTCCCGTTGCCCAGGGACCGCTGGCCAAGTCCCCTCCCCCTCCTCTCGGGAGGGTCAAGGTCCTGGGGGAGGCTGCTGGTGTTCAGGGGGACTCACAACCGGGCAGCCGGGATGAAGATGCCTCCTTGGGCCCCTGACCTCTGACCTCTGACCCCAGGAAGACCAGTTTCTGACTGTGGAAGTCATCACTGGTCTGGGGCCCAGAGGAGAGACCAGTCTGAGGACAGAGCCGGTGGGCCAGTGGCGCATGGGTGGTGACCTCCGTGCTGCTTCCCGCAGTGTCCGATCTCACACCGCCGGGGACTGTGGCTGGAGTCGGGAGGACGGGTCTCGGAACCGCAGGGGCGAGTGCCGGCTGGGCCCATGGCGGCTCACAAGGCGCGGGGGGCAGCACACACCCCACCCCCAGCCCCGCCATCCGCAGCAGGGCCTGGCCATCCATCTGAGCTGTAATTTGGAAATTAGACAGCGTTCACATCCCATTATGTGGCAGAATTAGTTGCCAAAGCCGGGGGAGCCGGTCGGAGCGGAGAGTTATCTATGGCTTCATTAATCAGGGGAGACAGCGGCTGCAAGCTGGGAGGCCAGCAAGGTCATAGGGGGAGGCAGCAGCCGGCAGCCCCAGGGCTGGCCGTGCCGGACACCTGGGCCCCACCTGGGCTGTGGGCTCTGCCCCGAGAGACCCCGTCTGACCTGCTCCCCGGGCACCGCTGCCCACAGGCCTGGACCTAATTCCTGGACCTTCCCTGATCCCAGGCAGGGCAGCTGGGGCGGCTGGGAGGTGCTGGGTGGGTCCCGGCTGCCCAGGGCGGTGGGGGGAGGAGAAGGGGCCTGAAGGTGTGGGGTCTGCTGGGCACGCGGGGTCAGCTCGCTCCAACGATGGAGCTGCTCCGATGAGCTATGGGTGTCGAGATGGGCTGGCTTTGGGACAGAGGGACAGGGACAGCGGGAGGAGTCATGTGAAGGCTGAAGCTCAGGCTCGGGGGCACCTGAGCCCCCAGGAGCTGGCAGAGGTGGGAAAGTGCCTGCCCTGGCGTTCGCAGAGGGGACGCAGCCCTGCAGACACCGTGTGGATGCTGCAGAGACACGGATCTCCGTGGTTTTGCTGTGCACGCTTTGTTACGCGGCCCGTCCGCCGTCCACGTCGCTGACCGTTGACCTCGCTGCAGCAAAGGGCCCCACGCCCGGCAGCAGGGTCTCGGCAGCAAACCCCAGGGTGGCTGTGTTCTGCCCCAAGCCGGTCTCTGCAGGGAGCGGGGCACGGTAGGCAGGGGATGATGGGCTGGGGCTTGGGAGTAGAGGAGACGCAGTAGAGGGACCCTCCCGCTGAAGCCGAGGCCTGTCCGCGTACCCTGCCTGGGTCACGTGACCACATGTGGCCCGTCCCTGCGGCCGAAGGCCAGGTGTGGTCACCTCACTACACCACGTGCTGAGCAGAGGAGGGTGGCCCAGGCACCAGTCACTGTGGGACGGCGGCGGAGGGGCCCAGCAGGGCGTCTGTCTGCGGGGGCCGCATGTCTGCCTGTGGGGGAAGCGCGTCTGTCTGCAGGACCCGCGCGTCTGCCTGCGGGGGCCACGCGTCTGCCTGCGGGGACCGCGCGTCTGTCTGCGGGGACCGCGTGTCTGTCTGCGGGCACGGAGTCCCTCATCGGCTCCTCAGAGCTCCACGTCCTGGCTTCAGAGGCAGGACCTGCTCTCTCCCTTCATAGCAGCTCAGCTTCTAAAACGTAAGGTTTCTGTTCGACATGATGGGAAGGTTCCAGAGACCGGAAGGTAGTGACCCCTGCACGACATTATGAATGCCCTTGATGCACCTGAACCGTTCCCTGAAATGTGGTCAAAGTGTCGCTGTCGTGTTACACATATTTCACCACAATAAGAAAGTGCACTGACGTCATATAGGCTTGTAGGCAGATAATAAAAAAAAGAAAAAAAATGAAGAGGGGGTGTCGTGCACCCCGCTCACCGTGGCTGTTTTCTGTCCTCGCTCGGGCCCCTAGCCTCTCTCAGGGGTCAGAACACTGGCTCACCCGGCCCCTCCTGCCTTTGTTAATAAAGCTTTATTGGCACTCAGCCACATTGTCGGCTGTCTGTCGACTGTCTGTCTGTCGGCTGAGGGGCTGGGACAGAGGCCCTGGGGCCTGGACAGGCTCAAGGCCGGGCTGGCCCGTGGGAGCAGGACAGGCCCCGTCTGTGTCCAACTCCCGGGATTACGTTCTGCCACGTGTTTGCGATCGTTTGGTCTTCCGGACGATGACGTGACCCGTATGTTCAAACTCCCCTTCTCGCCACTTGGCCCACGCAGTTGCGCAGACCCAGCCTCCTCGTCCTCCCTCTGTGCTTCCATGTCTGCGGCTCAGGGCCAAGGAGACCCACGCGCTGCTGGCAGCCGGAGTAACTCACTAACAGCCTCCATTGTGTCCGTGGGGACCGTCCGGGGAAGTGGCGAGCCGTGTGGACACTGCTGTGGCCGAGCACTCTCCCCTGGGGGCAGGCCCTGGACCTGGAGCTGAGCTGCGGGCTGCAGCAGGGAGCTCCCTGGGGCTGGGGGCCGGGAGGGACTCGACTCCCACGCTGGCCACCACTGGCACACACCCGGGAGAAGGAAGAAGGACGTCGGCGCTCTGCTCCCACCCCCATTCTCATCACTCGGCATGGATGCGGGGGGAGCTGCTGATGGTGGGGTCAGGCCCCAGGGCTGAACTCGGGTTCAGGATGACTCTGTGCTGCGGGGAGTGTTCAGGGCCACGAAACAGGCCTGGAGCAGGACGTGGCTTTACCTCCGTGGCTGGGGTCCCAGAAGCCCTGTCCCCGCCGGCTGGGTGGTGGGTCCCTGACCTCTCTCTATAAGGAAGGGGACAATGGGGTCCCACCCCGGCCTGGGAGTAGGTGTGATGGTGTGACCTCCCTGTATATGTGACCAGGAGCAGCCCGGCCAGGTGTGGATTCTGGGGTTGTGTCCACAAGCCCATTCCCCATGTCCTCCCAGAGCTGCTGGAGAGGGAGGCAGCCCAGGTGCAGGAAGCCCTGCAGGCCCCCTGCCCAGCCCTGCCCCCCAGCGCCTCACTGTCTGTGCCTCTCCACACCTGTACGCACCTGCACGCACCTGCAGCTCCGTGCTGCTCAGCTGGAGCTCCCAGTTTTGCCCTGAGCCCTTCTTGCTCTTCACCCCTGAGGGAGATCCTCATGGCCAGGAGGACCCCAGGAACAGGCAGGACCCCTGATATAGCACAAAT
This sequence comes from Ursus maritimus, assembly GCF_017311325.1. Taxonomy (NCBI): domain Eukaryota; kingdom Metazoa; phylum Chordata; class Mammalia; order Carnivora; family Ursidae; genus Ursus; species Ursus maritimus. The sequence goes on from NW_024424564.1 coordinate 55,806,033, forward strand.
GGGCAACAGTACGCTCTCCCCCACCAGCCTGCCTCTCCCTTCCTCTCCTCTTTCCCTTTGCAGAGCTGTGTACGGGCAGCAGGACCAGGAAGGCTCCTGGGAGGTGGTCTAGCTTCTCAGGAGACCCCTTTCCCGGGAAGGGCTGGACCCTCAAACCACGGGGAGCATCAGCTCAGGACCTAGCGGGGTTCCTGTTGCCCTCTCCTTCAGCAGGGCAAGAAGGACGCGCCCGGGGAAGCTGGCCGCAATGGGCAGGTGGGAACACAGGCCTGCTGGGGTGTGTCTCGGCTGCAGTGAGAGACTTGGGCTTTAGATGCTTTCCTTGCTCTTTTGGGGACAGATACGAGGGTCACAAATGTGGGAGGGGGAGGACCGTGAGCAGGGGGTGCAGGGTAAGGCACCCCACTTCTCCAAGGCACAAGCCAGGCCCCAGACCCCTCCTGCACTCAGGAACCGCACGGACCAATATAGAACGTGTCATGTTCAATTATTCTGTGAAAAAAAGCCAGAGGTTTCTCCCGATTCAACACCCCATTAGCCGATAATTCAGCACAGATTCTCATCTGATGTGACGATGTTTTATACAAATTATTTCGGACAAGAATTCAGTCCCTAATAACATTGATCTTCATAAAATTGCCTCCAGGCATCTTGTCTCGGGCCCCTGTGCTTCTGCTCGCTGCTGCGAATCAAAGTGGACGACGGGCCACAGATGACCTTGTGGCCCAGAGTCCGTGGGGGTGCAGTGGGGTCGAGGCTCCCGGGGGCATCATCTACAGCACCCCGGGAGTGCGTCTGGGATCCACGCCCAGTGAGGACGGTCTGAAGCCCCCATCCTCCTCCTCCCCGCGAATGCCCTTCAGGTCTGCTCCACTCCTGGCCCTTTGTTGCACAGTTTGGGGGAAACTTCTGGTTCCCAGGACATGTGAGGGATGATCTGACGGCCTTCTCTGAAGGCCAGTGACCTGTGCGTGCCTGTCGACGGGCACCTGCGGGCACTTGACCGAAGATTTATCGTGTGACTCTGCGACACGGCACGGCCATTGCCCTAAGACGTTATCAGGCTTGTTGAAATATCAATTTTGCACATGGCTTCACACAGCTGCCTGCGGCCCTGCTCGGGCCTATTACTTAATTCTTCTGTCATTAAGAAATCCAATCTCTGATTCCAGTGGCATTAGAGGGGGCGGGGGGAGGCACCCGCTAACAGACCTCGAACCATCTGCTAATTGCAGTTCCTCAAACCCGAGTGAACACGAAAGCGAATGAAGGAGGTGTGGGAACTAGGACTTGGCTTGCAGGAGCAGAGCCCAGGCATTTCCAGGGGTCCGGGTGCCGTCTGCCCTCTGGCCCCGACGGGACTGAGCACGGCAGGCGGGATTTCTGCAGCCCGCTGGCTCTGCCTGCCTGCGTCCTGGCACCCAGGCCACAGTGCCTGCAGGGGTCTTGGGAGGATGCCCAAGCCCTCTCTGCTCTGGCAGCTGTGCCCCTGGGCCCTCCGCAGCCTCGGCTTCATGGGGTGGAATCACTCCAGGGCCCCTTCCCCAGTGCTGAGACCCCTCTCCCCTCCCTCCGCTCAGAACGCCCTTGGAGTGATGGATGGCATCGTGAAGTTCCAGCCTTCTCCTCCTCCAGAGGGAGGTTTGTTGACAACAGTTTTCTCTACCCCAAGCCCCTTCGTAATTGAGGACATTAATTTATTTCTCCATCCTGTTCGCTCCATGCTAAGCAGGTCCCAGCCCTCTCCCGACGAAGTTTGTGTTTGCCGACCATTAATCACCCCCATCCCCTTCGGAGCCCTTCCCGATGCGGGGACCGCTCGGCGCACCTGCAGAAGGCTGCCCACCGTCTCATCACTGTCTATTCACAGCCCGACGAAACAGGGGCAGGTTCTTAAAGAATAATCTCCGGCCTAAATGACCGTACACGACGGACTCTCTCTGGCATCCGGCACGCAGCTGCCCCGCTCCCTCTGCAGGGCCTGCGCGGCCGCACCTCGAGCCGGGCCTTTGTTCACAGCTGCTAGTCATCAGCAGGCTGGCCCACGGCCAAGCCCGAGAACCTGTTTTGGCTTCAACTTCGAGTTCCCGTTTGTATTGTTGGAAGTTTTCAAATAAATGTGCCTTAGACGATGAGAAGGAGGCTAGTGTAAGTCTGGCCCCATCCCCTCCATGGAGCCGACCTTTCCCCATCGGGGTCTCAGTAAAGCCCAGGGAGCCTGAGGCTCCAGCTGGCCCCGCACGGCGCCAGCTTCTAGACAAGCAAGACGTGTGTTCAGATCTTCACATCACCCGATGCACCGGAGAGGGGCTCTCCGAAGTGCTGGCAGCCCGTGGAGACAGCAGGGAGCACTTGGGTCCTAGCCCTCGGGCTGCAGGGAGCCCAGGGAGCCGTGGGTCCAAGACATCGGCCTAGTCACGGAATCAAGAGATCCAGGAAAACTCTGCAAAGACTCCACTTAATGAGAGATTTTATCATTTATCAACTCTAATTTGCTTACAAGGGAAGTGGACTGAAACTCAGTTAACTTTGGTTATAGGAAAGTAGAGCAGGATATGAAAAGTCAGTATGGGAAAGGTGGGCCTGTCACTGGCCTTCATTCATCTTTCCGCCTTTCATGGTTAGTTCATCCACCCACCCACCCATCCACCCATTCATTCATCTACCCATCCATCCATGTATCTTCCTTCCGTCCACCCATCCATCCATCACCCTTCTATCCACCCATGCACCTATCCATCCATCCATCCTCTTATCCACTCATCCACCCATTTACCCAACTGTCCCTCATGGATCCATCACCCTTCTATCCACCCAACCATCCTTCCATCCTTCCATCCATCCACCCAACCATCCTTCCATCCTTCCATCCATCCATCCATCCATCCATCCATCCATCCATCCATCTATCCACCCAACCACCCCCCCCAACCACACGTCCATCCTACTGCCTTCTCAGTGTCAGGCTTCCGTTTGGGGGCTGTGCGCAGAATCCAAGGGGCTTGTGGCAGAATATGCTCTGGATCTCCCAGGCTTTCTGTGGGCCCCACAGTTCCAGTGGCTCCCACCTTAGGGTTTGGGAACCAAGAGAGGTCATTCTGCTGCCTCCACCACAGGCCTCCTTCTTGTGCACCCCATCCGTGCCCACTGCTGTGGGGCTCTCCTCGGTGCTGGAGAGAGATCGCTGAGACCAGTTAGGAGGCCACGGCCCAAGTCCATGCGAGAGGACTTGGTGACTTGAATGCATGTGATGAACACAGTTTTTGTGTCAGGCAGCATCATTCAGAACCCGGGTGGAGGACGCACGAGCCACTGCGAGAGAGCATAATCTGGGTTATGCTCAGGTGCTGGGCTTGCATGAATGGTGGAAGTTGGTGCCTTTGGCTGGGATGGGTCTAAAAAGAAGGGTTGATTTCACGTGGAGGTGGCTATTTTCACTGGACTCTAAGTTTGCGAGGTCAGGGACTATGTCTATCTTGTTTCTGATGCTGGCACAAATTCCAAAAGATAATGTTTGTGATTGTGCTTTCACTGCGAGTCTCCCAACAGGTGCAGCTCTGTGTGGCCAATGACAAGCCCCATCAGGCGTGCTCCCTCTTAAAGCTTGAGGTCAGTCACCTGCAAATTCTTAAGAGGTATGTCCCCTTTCTTTGGAATACCCAAGGTCAAATCCCCTCCACCTGTGGGGGGTTATATCAAACCACAGGGATGACGCAGGCTCTGGGGTAATAGTACTCCTGTCCTGCTCCCGTCCTAGAATCCTGGTTCTGGCAGCCAGGCCTCCAAGCCCCAGCTCTTGCACCTGCAGTTTGAAAACAGTCCTAACTGGCTCACGTGGTAGCTGGAGGACGAGATGGAATGATGTATATGACATGCCCGGCACCACGTCGTGCTGAGCGGGAGCTCAAAGAGCCTATGTTGTCACAGTCATTGGGAGTGAATAAGTGGACCTCCCTGTGTCCCCCTCCACCCCTAAAAATGGCCTGTCTAATGCATGGGGTGCCCAGCAAGAACTTCCCCAAAAAACTGTCCACAAGGACAGCACCCACCTCGTAGCTTGGTGACGGTAGGTCTCCACACATTTCTGTCCCCTAACAGACAGGGAACATCATAGTGTGGGCCCCGTGGCTCTCCCCTCTACCACGGAGCCTTCAGTGTTAATGGTGGGAAATACAGAAGGTCAGACTGTGGGAGTTCTGTGTTCTCAGGTAAGCAGAGGTCAGGACATGCAGCTGTCTCAAGCAGGTGACTTCCACAGTGTCCCGGGGAGGGGAGTGTCCCAGAAGATCCAGCAGGAAATCCCAACCCCTGTGGCCACCCCCAGCGGTTGGCTGGCAGTTCTGTTCAGGGGTGAGAGCAGCAGGTGCACAGGCCCCTCCTCCAAATAGGGGACCACCTTCCAGGTTGGCCATCAAAGGACGCTGGTCCCTGATCGGTGGAGCGATGAGATTTGGACTTTGCTGAATTTCAAACATGATCTGAGCCAGGGCAGGACTGCTGTGTCATAGTTCAGAAGAGATGAAGGGGTTTCTGCATAGCGGAAATAGCCTCGCATTCTGTGTTTCATGTCCCTCATGTGGGGGCAGGGCTCAGATGGCACTGGGGTCCCTGGCACAGCGGCGGACCCACCAGTGCTCTGATGATCTCTCTGCACTAGTGAGGACCACAGTCTAATTTAATTAGCTCGTCTCACCCATATCGTTTGACCCTTTTACTCAAAAAAAAAAAAGAAAAGAAAAGAAGAAGATGTGCTGTTTCTCTCCCCACCGGTTTTCTTTTAACCAGGATGGAATGTTCCCCCAGCCTCATGGGGCAGAGGCTCCAGGTGTGAGCTGACACCCGCCCCCGCCACCAGACGGAAGGAAGGGGGGCCCATAGCCCGCTCTGCCCAGCAGCCAGTGTGATGGGGGCTGACCCTTGGCTCTCTGCCCACGTGGCTTGGGAAGCCCCAAGGCTTCGCGTAGGGACAGGTGCCTCCCCGAGGCTTCGCGTAGGGACAGGTGCCTCCCCGAGGCTTCGCGTAGGGACAGGTGCCTCCCCGAGGCTTCGCGTAGGGACAGGCGCCTTGATGGTTCTGGCCCCAGGCATTCCAGGGACTGAGCAGCCGCTGGACAGCGATGGCTGCTGTCCCTCTGACACATTCCCAGATTGGCCGGTGAGCCTGGGGCTTCCGTTCTCTGGGACCCTGACCGTCCAGGAAGGTGCAGACCACCCCTCTGGGAGCTAAAGACATAATAAGGACCCTCTCTCCTCCCGGCAAGCCCCCAGAATGGAGAAATGGTTGCTGCTCCCATGGCCCCTAGAATAAAATCCAGGCTTCCAGAGTCCTGAGCGACCCTGCCTGTGTCAGCCCAGGACACGGCCCCCCTGCTGCCCACCCACCTCCCCTCTGCCTCCCAAGCTTGCGCCCACCCACGTGGGGCCCTGGATTTCGGGGATTCTGCACAGAGAGACCCTTCTCAGAGGTGTCCTCCTGCTCCGGCCCCCCAGTCACTCACTGACTCAGCTGCTTTGTCTCCGTCACCACTATCTGCAATCTTTCAGGACTTTAAACGCTTTCATTAGTTTTGTGCTGTTCACTGTTCATCTCTAACCTGCAAGCCTCACTGAGACAGACCCGCTTCTGCTTGTTCCTGCGGTTTTCCCAAGGCCTGGAGACGCACCGAGCGGGGGGTCGGTGATCGTCGCCTACCCGTCGAGCAGAACCAGCTGTGACATGACTGAAGGATGAATGCGACGGGGGCACTCTGGGTTCCCGGAGCCCAGAAACGCACCCTTCACCCGGCCACGGTGCTCCTGCGGTACTTTCTCAGGCAGTGTGAGAAAATGAGGACACGCACAATTCCAAATTATAGATGTCCACCCTCAGGGAGGGGGCAGATGCCCCACTCCTCGCGTGTGGGATGCGCGCCGTGACCGCCTCCGCAAAGCCCAGATGGAAACAGGAAAGAGGAAAGTCATAGTGGAGATCCTGACAGACACTTCGCCAGGGACCAGAGGGTCAGGACGGGCGCCAGGCTTGGTGACTGTGTGTCCCTGACAGGATCACGTAAGAAGGGCCCCTCCCCTCTGGGGTCTTCCCCCCAAACCCCACAACCCCAGTCTACTCATAAGAAAAACATCAGACAAACCACAGTCAAGGGACATTCTATACATGTGCCCAGCTCACCTCAGAATGGTCAAGGTCATCAAAATCGAGGGGTGTCTGGAACACTGTGCCCCCCAGAGCAGCCTAAGGAAATGCGACGCCTAAATTTTACTTGGATCCTGGCAGGAAAAGGAAGTCAGAGAAACGCTAAAGAATTCTTTTTTTTTTTTTTTAAGATTTTATTTATTTATTTGACAGAGAGAGGCAGCGAGAGAGGGGACACCAGCAGGGGGAGTGGGAGAGGAAGAAGCAGGCTCCTGCTGAGCAGGGAGCCCGATGCGGGGCTCCATCCCAGAACGCTGGGATCATGACCTGAGCCGAAGGCAGACACTTAACGGCTGAGCCACCCAGGCGCCCCGGAATTCTAAATAACATGCGGACTTAGTCAGCGACAGTGTATAAATGTTCATTATTTACAACAAGGGCACAACAACATTCCAGGATGTCAGTAACAGGGCGGGGTGGGGATTCTCGAGAACTCCGTGTTATCACAGTGCTTTCTGTAAATCTAAAGTGTTTTAAAATGAAATGTTAATTTAAAAATGTCTGTGCGCAGATATGTTTACTGAAATGCCACTTAGAACAAGGGGACGGCTCTGTGCGGTAGGAGACATCATGCGATGAGGTATTACGTGACCAGGGCAGCCAGGAGCTCAGCTACAGCCCAGCCGCTCAGATTTTAACTGTAGCTGGAACAGCAGAACTCAGACACCCCGCGAGGCGACCATCTCCAGCCTGCGCTACGCTCTGTCTAGAAAACTGGAGGGGAGAGGCACCAACATGGGCACTGTGCCCTCTCCTGGAGGCGGGGGCCCCAGCGGTCCAGGGCCCATTCACTGTTTGGCTGAAAAATGAGTGCGCACGTGAGCAGGTGGACAGCGTGGGGGGCTAGCGGGCGAGGTCACGCACCCCGGCTTCCTCGGCCACGTGCCGTCTCAGGAGCAGGAGGCAGACATGATGTGTAGAACTGAGCTGGGAGAGACTCTATTATCACTCTCGCCATCAAATGCGCTAAATCCTCCGGCCTCATTTTGCTGAACACACCGCCTTGCAAACCGCGAGCCCTAGAGCCGAGCGTCAACGTCCAGGCCCGGAGAATGAGCTCGGGATCTGGCACGGTTCCAGCTGCTGCCTGCTGTCGGTGGCTCTGCCAGGGGAAGCCGCGGAGCCACCCCGGCCCACAGTAGGCTAGCGCGTGCCCAACCTATTAGGAGTCTGCCTTCTCCGCTCTGAAGATTAAAAATTTCGGGAGTAAATCCAGGTCTTGTCTGACACGACATTTTGGAAGCGAGAGCTCAGAAACTTTTGTAGTCCGTGGTAATAGGATAACATGCTACGGCGTTACAGTAATTGCCCGGCCCTTCCCGCTCCCTCGCCTCCCAGAGACGCGCGCGCTCAGGGCGGCAGCCTCGGTGGGAAACCAGCTCCGAGGACGGAGGGCCAGGCAGAGGCAGGCAGCCGCTCGGAGCGGACGTTGTTCAGTGTGAACGTCACTCAGGACGACAAGAGCCAGCTCGCCGTCATCCCTTCACAAGGCCGGGACAGGGTCTGACCTCCCGCCGGCTCCCACCCTCAAGCCAAGTGACAGACCGAGTGGAATCCCGGACGAGCACGTCATCACGTGCCCATCGCTGGCTCAGCACACGGCTTTGCACCAGGGGCTCCTCAGTCCTGAGCTTCGGGCTCTGTCCCGGGAGCTCTCACAGCAGGTGGGCTTAGCGTCCAGGGGGCCATGACAGGGGCAGCGGTGCTGGGCCTCCCCGCTCAGTCCACTCTCTGCTCTGAATGCACAGAAAGGGCCTCTTCCGAAGCTGCGTGTTTGCGGTGGTCAACAGGGTGACAACATGGATTTTGAACACAGATATTACAAGAGGGTGACCGAGTCCAGGCTTTCCTGATGCGAAGAAAGCCCAGGAGCCAGGAGCTGGGGGCAGCCCATGAACATGGCTGGGTGTGTTTTCAGATGAGAAGGTTGGCAGGCAGGTGTGTGTCCAGGGCTGTGGACGAGCCCTATACACCCGTCCTGGCCTCCAGGCCACAGCGGCTTGGTCTGACCCAGTGGCAGACTCTGCTCTGACCAGGAACTCCCACCACTCCCCACCCCCAGGGCTTTGCTGACTCCAGGTTCTCTTCATCTGGGCCCCTCTGCCCTCACAGCTGGGGCTCCTGAGCCCCCCCAGGGCCAGGTGGGCCCGTCGGCCGGAGGCTTCCAGAGCCCGCACAGGTGCTGTGTGCCCACCGCTGGGCTTGCGGTGGCCCCGGTGCTGTCAGTCCGCCCCTAAGGTCAGATGTTGGGAAGGACGGAGCACCGCCTCCCCACCTCTCTCCATAGATACGTATTTATGTAAATATAAGTAAAATGTGTCTTTAAATATTTGAGGACTACGAATAAATATTGGGATTTCTGTTTTCTAAGTCTTCCAAAAATTTGCTTTGGATTAAAAAAGAAGAAACGTGCATTTAGACGCAAATGACCAGACGGGACCCAGCGAGCGTTTCCTACAGCCTCACGCTGACGGTGAGTTGGACGCGCACAGCGCGCTCCAGACGGGCAAACGCCACATCACAGACCCGGGCCTTCGCTTCAGGGTGAAGATCCCGGCAACGTCCGCTCTGATGGAGCCGAGGACGCGGTCCTCGTCTGTGGCCGGCCCCGCGTGTCCTGCGAAGCTGCTTCCGGCCTGTTTCCGTCCTCACAGGTGCGCGGGCAGCCGGTCCAGAGTTTCATCTGCACCTTGTCAGCCTTTGTGCGTCTGGCAGCGGGCACACAGGTGTCCTGGGGCGCATGCCAGTGACGGCATTAGGTTTTGTCTTCTTGGAACATTTCGGGAATGTGCGACATGAGTCGGTGTGGAGGTGACCTGTCCAGCTCTTCCATTCTCCCTCCCTCCCCCCTCCCTCCTCCCTCTCGAACTGCTAAGGAACCGCCAGCTTCGTGTCCAGCACTGCCCCGGGCCCTGGGCAGACGTCAGTAAACGCAGCAGGTGAGCCCCCTGCCCACACAGGTGTATACCTGCTGTGCTCACGGCCACGGCTCATCGAGGCTTCCCATCAGCTCTCGGCTGGTTTTGAGTCAGCACAGAAAGCTCCAGAGAGCAGAGGCCCGTCAGCCTGAGTCCTCAGGGAGACCCACGTGGGGCAAAGCCCCAGGCTGGCTCTGGATGGACCCAGACACACAGTGAGAGAGAGAAATACACGTGACATTGTTACTGACCCTGAGAATCAGTGGAGCCACTCGTCTCTGCATCATAACCCAGGCTACGCTAGCCGACGCATTAGCCACGCAGGCCCCAATGTCCCCAAGAAGACAGTTTGGCTCCAGAGCAGACAAGCAGGTGGTGTGGCCTCAGAAAGCAAAGGGATCAGAGGTGACATCCAGAGAGAGCCCCCAACATGGGACGAGCTCACTGTGCCCCACACAGAACAGAAACCTGGACCCTTTCTTTCTGGGCCGAGAGCAGGAGCTGAAGGTCAGCCTCCAGGTCCAGATGAGAAGTCAGAACCCCAGAGGGAGGTCTGGACCTGTGGCCCTGCCTTGAATGACTCCCCTGGGCCTGGTGCGCCTGAGACCAGACCTCCCATCCAGGGATGAGGATGGAGCAGAGCTTTGGAAGGAAGAACCCACCTTCGTGGGCTCTGTGTTCCTACGGAATGTCCCTGCTCCGTACTGAGCTGGAGGTGGGGGTGATCCTGGATGGGGAAGCCTGGCTCAGGTCAGCAGGCACTAACTGTGGCAGGCTTTTCACAAATAGCCCCCTAAAAGCTCCGGGTGGACCCTGTGACATTCCTACAGGGCTCCCCGTTCTCACCCATGGTCCCCATTCATCAGGCTTGGCCCCCTCTGTGGACGGTCGTTCAGACGGGAGCATGGCCGTCTGGGTCCTGGGTCACGGGCTCATCCGTGCTTGGGGAAACGCCCCTATGTGCATGGCCGGAGGACAGCGGGCAGTGCCCAGGCCCTGTCGAGGTGTGGAGTGGGCATTTGCTGGAGGAGACAGATGCCTGCGGTCTGGGCAATCAGGGTGGCTTCCTGGAGGAGGAGGGGTTTAGTTGGACACTATGGACAGAAAGAGGAAGCTGGAGAGGTGCCCTGTTCAGCCATTTCTCTCCTCCAAAGAGAGCTCTCTTGAGAGGATGTGTAAGCAAGGCTCTGAAAAGCAGCTTTGAGAGGACTCTGCAGGGACAGAGGGAGGCATCGGGTAGAGTCACGTGTCGAGATGGTCTGCCCCCCAGCAGCACGGAGCCGTCCGAGGGCCTTCACCGAGGGCGCGGCCGGGAGATGGCGCACCCGGAAATCTCCACTTGAACCGTCGGATTCGGGAGATAGTGCCACTGAGCGCACTGGCCTCATTCCCCCCGTTCTGTAATGAGCTCCTGTCCAAAGCCGCGAGCATGCCCCTCGCGGGGGAGGCGGGCAGGTTTCTTCGCTATCCGTGTGAACGCTCTTCATCCCGGCACCACGTGCGTAGGAGTAGCGGTGAGGATCCCGTGTGACCGGTTATCTGCCGTCGTCAGGACGGGCTGTGCAGCCCACACGGGTTTTCTTGATAACGGGGCTTTGCTCCGTTAGGCCCCGGGACGCCATACCACCCCCACTTTCATTCCCCGTTAAACCCTTGGACGGAAACGGGACGGCATCCTGCCATGAGCCAGCTGCAGAGCTGGGGCCGCCGCGCGTCCCTGCGCCGCTCACGGGACCACACCCACACCATGAGCTCAGAACTGCCTCCTGCAGCCACAGCACCTGCGGGACCCGCGGGCCGGACCGGGTGGGAGCGCTTCCGCAGCCTGCGGTGTCCGTGATGCCTGGGATGGGCCTGGATGAGCCGCCCTGGGAGGGTCTCAGAGCTCGAGGAGCTCAGGCTCTGGGAAGTTCTCTGTGACACACGCTCCTGAGACCCCGTTGTGCAGCCTCGAGATGAAGCTTCATGGTGAGCGACATTTCCTCCCTGGCTCCGTCTTGCCGTCTCAGGCTCTCACGCAGACCTACACACGGTCCGTGTCTCCGCGGGCGTGTGTCTGTCCGGGTGCAGGACTTGGGGGTGCTCAGAACTGAAACGTGTCAGCTGCTGACGGCTCTGCCCCAGGCAGGGGTCTCTGCACCTCCTTCGGCCCCCGGTGCACCAGGCAGCTGCAAGGTGTCCGCAGAGATGGGGGAGCAGGGCGTTTGGGGCCCCCAGGGGCCAGCCCCTCCAGCCCCAAGCAGATCCAGCCCTGGGGCGGAGGGACAAGGATGCCGTGGTGACAGGATTCCTCTGAAGATACAGGATCTCAGCCTCGGAAGAGGCTCCAAAGACAGATTTTCCAGTTAGGGCGTTGCCGTGCTCACACCTTACGCGGCCCCGCCGCTCCTTGTGTTTCCCTCAAGGAAAAAAAAATTCCTTTCCTGGAAAATCCCCTGGTGAGCAGAGAGCAACCTCTGAAGCCTGGAACGTCTTGCTGCCGAACAGTGGTGTTTCGTGCCCTTAACAACGTCAGGATGGTCAATTCTGTGCTACGCATATTTTGCCTCAATACAAAGACTGAAAAACCGCAATGGGGTGGCCCTTCCTGACCAGGCGCTTGGCTTGGGTTGGCCCCGTGGTCGTGCAAGTCTGTCACCGACCCCGTCTGCTTCCTCCGGCCCTCGCCCCGCCATTCTGTGTCGCTTCGTTCTGTGACTTTGCAATCCTCTTGCTCTCGGAGATTATTTCATGCGCGTAAGTGCTGACTGGGCTCTTCCGTCTGCGGCGGAAGGAGCTTCATCCGCCCGTTCGTGATCACTGTCCCAGCAGGTGCCTGGCTCGGGGGCTGCCTGACTGCTGTTTGTTGAAGGAATAAAGAAGGGCGTGAAGGAGGGGACTTGGCGCAGCTGGAGCGGGTGGAGCTTGGACGCGCACAGCAGAAGCTCGGTGCCTTGACTTACCCGCGGGGCAGGTGTGGTCACAAGGGAAGGCGTCGCTGAAGGAGGTCTGTGAGCGTCTGTGGTTCAAGGGCGGTGACAGCGCTCTTTAGGGCAAGAACACAGGAGCAAACCAAAGTGCAAGCAAACAAACAGGAAAGGAGTCCTCATGTGTGCACCGGGTCCTTCCGTGTCCCACGATCGAAGCCCACGTGTGCAGGTGGTGGAGCCCCCGGTCCTGCTCGGGGCAACAGGGGGGCACTCGGGGCGTCTGCACGGTCCCCACGAGCACAGCCGCTGCTCAGGGCTGTCCTGTCACCGCTGTTAGGGATGAGGTTGGCACCAGTAACAGGGGAATGAGGCAAAGCTGTGCTTTCTTTACCCCAAACTGCTTTGAATGCCTTCCTCCGTGACGTTGTCCGTGCTGGAGACACAGCTGGGCCCCGGCTGGTGGCCCCGACCCTGGGGGTTCGTGAGTGAATCCGTCCCGTGAAGGCGGAGTGCTGTGCCAGGTATGCCAAGGGTGCACGACTCCGTGAAGACTCACCCTAGCGCACAAACAACTTGGGACCCTTAACAACCAGGTTAAAGGGCCACCGTGCCGTTGACCCGGCCTCAGGGCCCCTGTCCTCGGAAGCGGACCCGTCCTGGGACCCCGCTGTGGGAGCAGGACCCCTGAGGGTGGAGAGGGAGCCCACCGACCAGGCTCTGCGGCTTCCCGCACGCACTCTAGCAATGGGGGAGGCGCAAGCAGCAGGGACGTCTGCCCCATGAATGCGGGAGTCGTGCTGGAGTTCTGTGCTGCCTATGCTGCCCCCTGAGCTCAGGTGCCCAGGGTGGGGCCTCCCAGACTGCCCCCTGGATGATGACCCCTCCGTCCATCTGCGAATCACCCTGCACCTGCAGCATGTGGTGTGCGGCCGTCCACGCAGTTCCCCTAGACTAAGCCAGTCATCCCTCGGTGCCCCGTGGGCGTGCCCCAGGCTCAGCGGGGGGCTGGCACCCTCAGCATCGAGGGAGGGAGCCACGCGTGAGCTGCTTTCAGGGGCCTCTGCCTCTTCCTCTGTGAGCGGAGTCAGCACACAGGGTCCGACCATCGGGGGCACAGAGCTGATGGTCAGGCCAGAACGCCACCCCCACGGTGGGAGGGACGGCCCATAAGATGCACACGTGGACAGCCTGGAGGAGAGGGCGCTAGTGGCAGTTCCCTTTAGTATCTAGTGGGCTGGGCCACGGCCCCCACGGCCCCCATGGCCCCCGGCAGAGGGGCGCCCAGAGCTGGCGAGGGCCTGCCCCCGCTGGGCAGGGGTGTTGGCAGACCCGAGAGGCAGCGCGCTCCAGGAAGTTCCCCTCTGCACACTGTGGGGTCTCCGGTGAGGGGATGGGAGGGGCGGCCCCTGCTGTGACAGTGAGACTGCGGGATGGGGTCGGGGCCATGGGGGGCCCCAGACTCGGCTGAATTAATGGATCGAAACACTGAGACAGCAGGCATTCAACAAACTCATAAAATGCCCAAACCACAAACTTGCTGAGCTTCCAGAGTGACTCAAATAGCAAATAAAAGTCTGAAATTATTGAAAACCTTTTAAGGAGATTACTCTAGAGACCCGGTCAGACCACTTGAGCTCTCTCTAAAGATATTACCACTTTTTTTTTCTTTCTTTATTTTTTTTTTTGCATCATGGTTTTTAATAAGAAAACATTTGGCAGCATTTCCCCCCACTGAGCTTATCATTTTAGATCACTTTTGAAATGGAAGGCTGATTTTTTAATAATTTACCAAACAACCGAAAAACAGACATGCCTTTTCACAATGCAGTGACCCCAGCTCCCACAGGGGAGACACCTCGGCGGCGGCAGAGCCCCTGGGGTCCCATCCCCGTCTCCACACTGACTGCAGTAATGGCCACTCCACCCCCACGCTGCCCCAGGTCTTCACAGAGGATCCCACACGTTCTGGGCCCAAGCTGCACTTTGCAGCAAGAAGGGGCTGCCTCACCCCTGTTCTGACACAGGAGAGGTGAGGGGGGAGCTGCTTGTGGACCCTGGGACCAGCCGTGCCAGGCCTGCGATGGGAGCTGAGCCCACCTGCAGCAGGGCCTGACCCCAGGGGATCTGAGTATCGGGGCTCAGTCCAGCCCATCAGATGGGACTTCCGTGGCCCCCCAGGCAGACTCTCACCCTGCAGAGCCCAGGGGGACGGGGAGGCAGGATGAAGGTGCTTCTGTCCCCACAGGTGAGTGGACTTGGCTGCCTCCGGAGGAAGCAGCTCTGCTCAGAAGTGGGAGTAAGGGGCCCAGAGGAGCTTGCTGGGCCTCGGGGGTGCTGGTGGGATGGGGCAGGGCCCCCACCCCCACCCCCACCCATGTGAGTGCATGCAGTTCTGGCTCCCACGGTGGTGGTCCCAGCCTGCACTGCTGGTGTGACAGGAGGGGGCGGGGGGGAGAGGCAGGCCAGGCTGGGTGATAGGCTTCTGTCATCGACCTGGCAGGCTGGGTCTCCGCCCGCAGAGCGTGGAAAGCCAAGGGAGCTCCCAGTCGGATGCGGACATGGCTCTGGGGCGTGCTGACGCTCCTTCACCTACACGGACCAGCCGTGGTCCTGGGGACGCCGTCCCACCCGCATCCCTTCACTTGGTTTCCTTCCTGATCACTGCAGCCTCATGTTGGGGGGGCTGCCTGGCCAGGGATTCGGGGTGCCCTGAGCACTAGGGCACAGCCCCAGGGCCCCAGGAAAGGGCCCAGGCAGGTGCAGGCAGATTCTGAGCCCCTTACTTGTGCGTGCAGACGGTGTGCGTGTTGAGAAGCGTGCATTGTCCACGCCATCCCAGCATGGCACCAACGCCACACGTGGGTGGGGACCAGGCCACCTGCTGGCCACGTGGTTTCACCAGCAATGTGCAGACGTCCTTCCTGGTCAAGGCCCTCGGCCACGGAGTTCCATATTATCTACAAAGTCGGCTCATGAGTCCAGCGCTCTCGGCTTTGCCTTCCCAGCGAGGGAGCACAGGGCAAGCAGGAGGCCACAGACCAGAGAGAAGGCCCATGGAGCTGCGGCCCCGGGGATCTCGCTGAGAAAGAATTGCTCGGGCTGGTGCTCGCTCCTGGCACCAGGCAGCAAACCCAGAGACTCCAGCCGCTCCCGGGTCCGCTCCAAGGAAGGAGACGAGACTGCCCGCACAAGTGTCCACGGAGCCCAGGGCAGAAGCAGGGCGGTGTCAGCAGGAGGGCATCGTGTACCCACGGCTCCAGCTCCTTTCCTGGGAGGACGTGTCCCAGGCGGTGTGTTTGCATCCGTGGTTTTATTTCCCTGCTGGTTAGCGCACGGGGCCACCAGCCGCAGTCTTAGTTAGGAACACCCAGGGGGCCCCGCGGCCTCCCGCGGGTGTGGGCCTCCGGACAAGCACAGGGGAAGAAGGAGCAGAAATGCACCTGCCTCCACCAGCTCCAGCTGCTGTGACGAAACCCAGAGCCCGCAGTCAGAGGGACATTTATATTCAGGGGGCTGGGTTCTAGGTCCCGATGCTGGCGCACTGGGCCCCCATAGGAGTGAGCACACGGCCCCCTTCGCAGCACCCTCGCCTGAGGGACAGAGGGCGCTGGCATCGCCTCTGCTTCTCCTGAGGGCATGACCCCAACGTGGGGCCACCTCATGACCCCTCCTGACCCTAGTCACCTCGCAGAGGCCCCATCTCCAAACACCACCACGTGGGGGGTGAGGCCTCAACATATTAATTTGGGGGACACGAGCCTCCTGTCCTGGGAGGCCCCCGCATGCACGGAGCAGCGCAAGGGGCAAACTGCCCGCAGAGCCACTTCCCGGCGTGGGGCAGGCAGGCGGGAGGGCCAGAGCAAGGGGCCCAGTGCTCTCGGGGTCGGCCGCAGCCTAAGGGTCCGGGGAAGCAGCAGAGGTGCATACGTGCCCCCCAGGACCCGACAACCCCCTGGGTCTGACTGCACGCCCTTGGGCCCCACATCCCTTCTAAGGGCAAAGTGCTGGGCCCACCGCCGCCTGATGGACCCACACGACGTCCTACTCATGATTTTCGGGCACCCCTTAATCTCACGTCCCGCGCAGTGTCCTGTCTAGAAAACAAACCACGAGTGAGAAAACACTCTTTTAAATGATTACCGTCCACTGGCTTCAGAGACAGCTGCCCACGTGGGGACCCTGGTACTGCTGCCGTGCAAGGGGTACATGGGGACCCCCCACCCCAGCACAGGCGTCAGACGCAGCCTCATCCCCACTAAGCCCTGAGGTATTACCTCCCATTCTGAAAGCGCCGGGAGGCTGAGTCACTTCCGTTCCTCTCCAGCGCCCCCACCACGCTCCCCACCCCCGTCCATGCTCCCCATGTGCTGCGTTCCCCTTTATAAGAAGAATGTCTAAGTTCGAGGTGATTTCTGCTCAGGATCTTGTCTCCTCCCAGGCACCTCTAAGAACCAGGGGGAGGGCGGCCGGGGGTGGGGAGCGCAGGGGACATGGGGGAGGGTGGGGAGCAGGCTTAGGTCTCAGGAGAGGTGCAGGGGGCAGGCGGGTGCAGGGGGTGAGAGGGCATGGGGTGGTTGGGCTCAGGGAGTCAGGGGTGCAAAGCTTAGTCGGGTGCAGGGGGAGGGTTGGGTGCAGGGCTCGGGGGGGCACAGGGGTGAGGGCTGCAGAGGGCATGGCGAATGCAGGGCTTAGGTGGGCGCACGGGGTGAGGGGGTGCAAGGCTCAGTCGGGTGCAGGAGGAGCGTTGGGCGCAGGGCTCAGGAGGGTACAGGGGGCGCAGGGGTGCAGGTGAAACACAGACAGGCTTCTTGGGTTCTCTCACACCCATGCTGACCCGTAACCCAAATCACGAGGTGCACTTTCTTACTGTTTACACCCCTGTCACTTCCAGGAACAGGTCCCATGTGGCTTAAAGAACAGAGATTCTTGAAACAATCAAAAGAAGGAGAAAAGGACCCAGATGGCCTAGTGGGGTGTGGTGTGATGGGTGTGGGCCACGGAATCAGGCTCTGGAGAGGGGGGACGGAGCAGTCGTGCGTCCGTGGCACCAGTCTGGCCACACATCAGTGGGCCACATGCTCGACCCTGGGACCGCACCGCGGAATCAGACTCTGGGTGGCGAGCCGCCGTGGGGAAGGTGGGCGCCTGCCCAGGGGGTTTCTGAGCCGCCGTCCTAGCCGTGGCCCCTCCATGTCACAGGAAGCTACATGGAGGCCGGGTGCTGATGGTGCTGATGGCATGACTCTGGACGGGACACATGTAAGAAGTGGGGTAGCTACATGTTTTTGATGGAAATGTGAATTTCAAGCTGTCGAAATTTATCAGAAATCAAAGATGGATTGATTTCACACCATCTGGACGGGCTGCAGTCAGAGAACTGAAAACAGAAAAAGGCATCGGGCCCTCCAGCCCCAGAGCACGGGAGCACAAAGCACGAGCGAGGGTTGGCAGAGCCGCCTGGATCCAGTGTCAGCCGGGCTCAGAGCCCTGCGAGCACCGGGCTTCCTGGGAGGGCGCCAAATGCCACGGGAGCGCGACGTGACCACAGTCATCCGCCCAGATTGGGGTCAGACGGAAGTGGTCACAGCCCGGCAGCTGCTGAAAGTTCTCAGGATTTCAAGCCCTCGTGCGGCAGTTCCCGAGCTCGGATCCGGGAAACACAGCTGCAGGGAGAGTGTGGGCCCTGCAGTCTGGCCCCTGCAAGCCCACCTGGGCTTGCACACGTGCACACGTGCACATACGGGCCTCCCGTGCCATGATGATTCTGTGCACGTTCCTCGTTCCATGAGGAATGGGGTCTGCACCTGAACGCCTGGGCTGGGAAAGAGGGAGGACACTGGCTCCAGGCCCTGGACAAGGGGTCTCCCATCCGGCTTCCAGGAAAGCTGAGTCCCAAGAAGTCAAAGGTCCCCCTAAACATACCTGGGGACAAGCTGGTGAGACCGACACCCAGAGAGGTCTCAGATTTACAGGAGATGACCCCGAGATGACAGGAGGACCCCGAGTCCAGCATGGAGCTTTGGATGTGCTGGGAGAGAAGGACCAAGCTAGGCACCTGCACGGGATCTGAACGTGGCAGGTGCACCAGCCAGCCGAGCAGTGTCGCTGCGATGAGCTGGCAGCCTGATGGGGCTGATGTTGAACAGGGACGTCTGCTTCCCCCGAAGGGGCAGATGCCCTCGGGCCGGGCCACGCCCACTTCGCCGCGGTGAGAGACAAATCACAGCAGCTATTGGACTGGGGACATCCCAACACTCCGTAAGCCACCTGTGAGGGAGGCTGTGTCCACCAGCCCAGGGAGGCCAGCATCGGCACAGTCCCCTGGAGGGGACAGCTCTGCGTGCACACGCACCCTGACCCCAGATCTCAGTCTGAGCATCTCCCCCAGAAGATGCATCGCCCACCACAGGGACAGGCTGCTTGTCATCTTTATCTCCACGGGGCAGAAGCCTAACGTCCAATCCGGGGAGGAGGGCTGGTGGTGTGGGATTAGACCAGCCCTCCCTGTACACGTGACCACAACCACACACGGGACCACACACACGACCACAGCACCAGAGCCTCGGTGACGGGGCAGCCCTGTTCCTGTAGAGCTCAGGGTCGGAGCAAGGGGAGCCCCGCGGTCGGGGCGCACGGCCCAGGAGCCCACCTGCAGGGGGAGCTCGCGGGCCAACTGGGTGCAGCAGGAACAAAAAAGGGTGCCAGTCATGGGTCATCACATTTCCAATAAAAATGTCCCTGGGGGTGTGGCGATGATAGAAGAAAGAAGAATTTTCTTAAAGGAAGAACTCAGACGAAGAAACGAGAAGGAAAAAGGGACGAGGCAGGAAGAGCAGCGGCCGCTGAGCAAGCACGAAGCCATAGCCACGCGGCCGAGGTGGGTGGGCAGGACGAGGGCCATCCTGGGTGCCGCCGTCTCTGGGGAGCCGGACGGGGGTCTCTCCTGGACCCTGCACCCCCTCCAGACCTGTTACTCATCATGGTGCCCCCCGCGCTGCCTGCCGGCCATGGCCCCTCACTCATCCTTGTCGCCTGCGTGTGACCGCGGGTTTGTCCTACGCGACACGCTTGGGAAGAGCCTGTGAGCCATGAGCCGCCGCACACGGGGCATGGACCTGGTTGGATCCAGACGTTGAGAGAGTCCCAGCCATCCAGAACATTCCTGGGGCAACTTGGGGACGGGCCCTCGTTAGAAGTATCCTGTGCATCGTGTCCCATCTCACTCCAGGAGCCTGGTGGTGATGGTGTGCAGAGGAGGAGGCCCCCCTAGCTGCACTGATCAGGGCCAGGAGGCACAAAGGTCCCCAAACTCCAGCCCATGGCATTACCAGCTGACTGAGCAATCCACAGAACCCCACGCCAGTACTTCAACAACACTTCGTTTTATCTCAGAAGGCGGAAAACACACTGAGCCCGTTACGTGAAATAAGCCTCCCTCCCGTGAGCTGGGAGAAGAAGCCCTAACGGGCAGCGGGCGGGTATCCAGGAAGAGGTGAGTGAGGCTGGAGGGTCTGTACCGTGTCTCAGCAAAACACCCACCTGGAGAGAAGGGGATCACCTTGCCGTGACCCCAAAAGAGGCCACAAGGCCAGCTGTGTCCCCATCTTCTTAGCCCTGTGGCTCCATCGCTGAGATTCTGAAGGGCGTGTGGCTGCCACAGGCAGACCTGGAGGGAAACAAAAGACCCAGGTCCCCAGGGCAGGCCAGGTCACAGCTGATGTGTCCCTGCACCTGTTTCCTCCACAAGCATTCCCGGGGAGCGTTCGACGAGCCCCGGGCTCCATGCCGGTCAGACATGAGGCACTGACCGCATCTTTCCCATCAGGCACCCTGTGGACGTGCCCACGTGGTGTCCGATCCTCCCACATTCAGCTGATGTGCTCGCCGGCCGCAGAGTGTGGCTCTCCGTGGAGTGGAGAAGACACAGCCCCCACTCTGACCGTCCGCGCCTGCCTCTGGGCAGGAACACAGGTATGCGCGGGTCTCTGGGGGCTCCTGTCCCCGAGGGCCCTCGAGCTGGCAAAGAAGAGGAACAGACCTGGGGTCCGAGGCTGTGGTCGGTGCTGATAGGGACGCCTGGGGCCGGTGGGCATCCAGGACAACCGTGTGGTAAAGGAGGCTCCCGCTTTCCCCTCACCAGCTGGGCTGTCCTACGAGGAGCCTGACCCTTGGAATCGTCTTTCTTGGTGTCCATCAGAGAAGCGCCCGCCGGGACACGGCTGAGCACGCCAAGAGGGGCGCAGGGCCGGCCCCGCCTCACACAGCCGGGCACACGGTGACGGTGCTCAGCGGGACACCACAACCCGCCCTCCCGGGGAGACGTGGGGGTTCGAAGGGCGGCATACACGCAGGTGCACCGGCCGAACGCCGGGAAGCGTGTGGGGCGCGATAACGCCGTCCGTGGGTCCAGACAATAGACACGGCTTATCTGGAACGTAGGTCTACCTTCCCTTTCCTTGGTCTACGAAGGAATAAAGCAAAACCAAGCGTCGGGGCTGGCAGGCTGGCCTGTGCAGACCACCAACACGCCCCGCTCTGTCCTGCTGATAGAACGAAGGGCCACTCGGTAACGGGCGCACACACACACATAGACGCGGAGGGGAGGGGTGGGCAGGCTGCCATGCGGCTCTCCCCGGCCGCGTCCCCGCTCATCTGCTTGCTTTTGGTCCGCACATCCCTGGCGCCCTGCTCGGCGATCGTCGGCATTATAAATAGCAGCACTGCCTCGTTAGCCAGAGGTCAGGGTGTCCTGCAGCTGCAGACACACGGGGTGACGTGGCAGAGTCCCACAGAGAAGCCATCTGGCTTGTCGCAGGGGCCCAGCACCTGTGCCGATGGCCCTTCCGAGCCGGGAGGCTGTGGCCACTTCACCTTGTTAACACGTCCATCCCCGGAACCCCGTGGCCTGCATCCAACATGGCACCCGGGAGGCCGTCGGAGCCTCACCGCCATTTCCCGCCCCGCACAGTCTCGAGCCGCATGCCCTTGCTGGTGGTGCTGGCCCCACACTCGCCCTCAGAGAGAAGCCAGGGTGCACACCATTGTTTCAACTGTTCCGTGCACTAGACTCTGCAAAGTAAGAAGCTGGAAGGGGGAGGCCCTCCTTGTGCCCGAGGGTGACCCCACATGCGAGGGGCCTCTCACCGGGGCGGGGGCTGGGCAGACGGCAGCCCTCGCCCTGCCCCAGAGTCGCTGGAGGGGAGAGGAGGGGAGGACAGTCAGGGCGGCTGACCCGATGGCAGGCAGGGCGCCCAGCCTTCTCCGAGTCTGGGGACCAGCCCTCGGTGTCGGCCTCTTTCCAGAGCCCGCCACTCCTCCCTGCCCTTGACCCCGGTTCTGCGCCCTCACGGCCCCTGCGGAGGTCAGAGTCGCCCTGACACACTGGAAATAAGGACGTGAAGGAAGAGGATGAGTCACCCAAATTTCAGGGGCAGCGCTGTGGAGACGCGAGGCCGGCAGCTCGGACAAACGCCCACTGCTGGTGGAGACGGATGGCGCCATCATGTCCCTAACACAGGAGTTCGCGCCTGCTGAGCGGCCGAGCGCCCACCTGAGAGCACACAGAGGCAAGGCGCACGCGGGGACCCCGACGGTGAGTGGGGGACGTGTCCTGGCCGGAGCCGGCGGAGGAGGGCAGGGGACACAGAGGAGGGTCAGGTGCTTCCCGGCTGGCGGGCGGCGTCTGGGAATACCGCCTCTGAGCCGCGCCGGTCCCTCGCACCCTTGGCTCTAAGAGGTATTGACTCCGGTTCCCAGCAGACGTTTGACTCTGCAGAGGGAGCGAGGCCGAAGTCACAGTCCTGGGCCCGAGCCGGGAAGGGGCACATGGGGACAAAACTCCCCGCCTCGTGACACCGCTGCTCTGTTCCAGACGTCAGGGTGAAGAGACGGCCCTCCGTCGATGTGGCCGGTCACGGACACACTCAGCACGTACCCTCCGTCCACCAAACTGGCCCTTGACTTGGGCTTGATGTCTGTTTGTTCTGTGTTTTTGAAACTTGTTCTAAGCACATCCTCACCATCCCTCCCCCAATTCTTTGTCCGTGCCGTTGGCCGCGCCCAGCCAACAAGTGTCACAGGGGAAGATCCTTTGCTACACGTGGCTCAGACGTGGTCAGGGACGGCGTGGCTGTGGGGCTTCAGGGCGCGTGGGAACCCACCTCCTGGAGAGACAGAGTGACGGGCGGGCGTGAGGACAGGCAGCGCAGGGAGAGGACACCCCACAGGATGGGGGCGCTGCGGGCGGAGCCCAGGAGGGTTCTGGGGACCATGAGCCGCCCTGCCTGCTGGGGAAGAGGCTCCGCGAGCTGGGCGGGGGTCTGGGCAGGCAGGGCGGTGAGGAGAGCCATGCTGGGAAACCCTCCAGTTCAGTGAAGGGTCCAGGGGAGCCGAGAGAGGTGAGGGCGATGACAAGCGGATGTGCATTGCTGCGGTTCCAGCTACACGGGAGCCACGAGAGATGCCACCCACCTGTTCCTCCTGGCATGTTACCCACACCGTTTTGGAGGTGATAAAACTGCAGCCTAGAGAAAGTAGAGCTTTGTCCCAAAAAGTGGGACAGAGCGACGAGTCAAATGTGGGTGCATCTGGGGGGCAGGCACAGCCTTTGCTGTGAGGTCTCAGGGGAGCCCCCAAGAGGAAGGGCGGACAGTGTGGGGCCGGAGCTCAGCGGGGACGCAGACTGCTGGCGGACTGGGCGTCAAGCAGGTGGACAAGGATTCCCCTCATCATCCGCGAGCTCTGCCCACATCCTTCACCATCTTCCAGAAGCTTCTGCAGGCAGCCTGGCCAGGACTCTGGGTGGGTAGTGATGCTAGGTGCCGGCCACAGGCCGTGGCGAGAGTGTTGGGGACGATCGGGAGGGCCGTGGAGCGCTTCCAGCATCGCCTGTGTTCCCGCGGAAGGAACGCTTTCTACCTCAGCCGCTGAGCCGGGAGGAGCCGTGTGCGGACGGGGACTTGCATGCCCGCCTGCCGCTCTCTGTTCGGTCCTGGGTTAGACCAGTTTCCTTGGTCATTAACTAGAACACAACACAGAGATGAAGGAGGGAAGGTGGATCCTCATTTATCGCCCAGACGCAGCCTCCTTGTGCAGCCCCCACCTGGCGAGCGCTCCCCACGGAGCTGGAGCACAGACAGCAAATTGGGGAATTACACCTCCAGATGCCCGCTCGCAGAACGGTGCCCCTCCAGCCCCCAGGCATGGCAGCCCTGGGGGCGCATCCCTGGGCAGGACCGGGCTGGGCGTCCGTGCTCCCGCAGGAAGCAGCATTCCCAGCCAGGGCCGAGCAGACACGCAGCCTCCGCGGCTCTGCTTCATGGCTACGGAATTTTAGGGGGGCATCTTCTGTGTGATCAGAATGGGGGAGATGGGGAGGAAGTCTCAGGCCCCTAGCCCTGGAGGCATAGAGCAAACGTATCACAGAATCAGCCGGAAGACGTCGGCCTCCCCGGAGCAGCAGGAGAATTTGGAGACGCTGGGCAGTCCACCGCCCACTTTGGGCAACACCACCTGCCTCCGGAGTGGGCCCCGCGCACACGGCCGGCAACCAGGCATTCGTCACAAGCTGGGTGGGCTTCTCCGAGATAGCTCTACTGTCAATAGTAATTTGCTCAATATCGATGAGGTAACAGCTTTTTCAGCGGTGTCTGAGCCTCCCGAGTGTGACTTTCTGGACACTCAGATGTACTTCCTGGCAGAGCTGGATGGAGAGGCACACGTGGGGCATTCACTCTGGACATCTCCAAACCCCTCCTGGGGAGTGGGGGCTTGGACCCCATGGCGCTGGGGTCGGAGGCTATCGTGACCTGATAGTGGGGGCGTCGTCGGGGCTGACCGTGGGCCAGGGCCCGGCAGAAGGAGAGGAAGGCGTCAGTTCACCCAGCCATGCACAGACGCTCGCTTACACGGGGACACCCTGGGGATGAGGCCCTGAAAATCCTGAATCATTTGCCTTCGTGGACCTGATTTTTGGGGGTGGGGGTAATGATCAACTAGCAATTACCAAAAAGAGCAGGGGGTGTCCAAGGGCAAATGTAGCATCGTGAACAATGCACACTCAGTGGGGACCCAAAGAGACAGGAGCCCCTTAAGAGACTGGACGTTGGGGATGGAAAGATCCAGAAAGGAGTCCCCTCTGCAGGGAGGACCTCAGCCTGGGAAACCTGGGCAGGTGCAATGGGGGGCAAAGTCAGGGCCACGGGCTCTTCCCCAATAAAACCAGAAGCAGGGAGGTTGAAGAGGGCAGACAAGTTGCCTCTGGGGAGTGGGACTGGGAGGGGACCCCGCACCCCAGCCCTCAAAGTATCACGCTGGTCACGTATCATGTCTTGTGTGTCGTGGGGGTTGACGATCGGAAGTGCCAGACTATCTGTATAAAGACCCGGCAGCAGGTGGGCGCCTGGGTGCTCAGTCAGTGAAGCGTCTGCCTTTGGCTCAGGTCGTGATCCCAGGGTCCTGGGATCGAGTCCCGCATTGGGCTCCCTGCTCAGCGGGGAGGCTGCTTCTCCCTCTGCCTCTGCCTCTCCCCCCACGAGTTCTCACTCTCTCTCTAAATAAATAAATAAATAAAATCTTAAGAAAAAACAACCACAAACGCAGCCAGGTATCTGAGCATCCTGAGGCCAGAGATCCGCGTGTGTGTCGGGCGGTTGTCGCGGGACCCGGGTTTATGTTACTGTTTGTCGGTGCGACGGCTGATGTGCGTCTGGTAGCGTCTGTGATCCCTGAGGCCTGGGGTAACGTCCGTGGGGGACACACGGCCTCCTCCGACGATGCGACAGGAGACCGCGTGTGCACTCACACGTGCTGCAAGCTTCCCGTCTGAGACGCCACCTACCACTCACCCCGCTGCAGGGGCTGCACTGGACGCTGCAGACTTTCACTACAGTGTCACCAACACTTGGGTTTCCAAGTTGTTCCCACGCATGTGCGTGTGTTCTATGTCTTAGGGCGTGCTGAGTAAACGCAGATCCTGTCCCACTGGTGTGGAATAATCATTGCTTCTTTCCACGGCTTTGCTGGAGTCCGCCTTGCCTTACGCTGACGGGACACGGGCTCTATCACAAACACCCTGCAAATGTAAACAGCACAACGGCTGCGTTGCACTTTCCCCACCGCGGGGCCCTGAGCCTGTCACCCACGGGTGACTCAGCCCCCTCCAGGGGCTCCTCCAGGTTACCCGGCGGCTCCGCCTTCCACGGTTTGGGGGTCTCCTGGAGCCACACGTTTCCCTAACCTGCAGGGCAGCCACACCGGCCACAACTGCAAGCCGTGCCCTGCATCCATGTTAGTGACCCCGAGTTCTTTTGCTGAATTCCTAGTCCCCGACCTGGTGGCATCCGACAGTGGGGCCCTCCGGGACAGAACGTCTGCTCCCTTTCCACCCTGTGCGGATGCAGCAAGGAGACGCCGTCGGTAGCCAGAACTGGACCCGGCTGGCACCCCGATCTGACGCCCAGCCTCCAGAGTCGTGGGAAGTAATCGTTTGCTGTTTGTAAGCCCCCATCCGTGGCCCCCGTCTGTGGCTCTGTGCACAGCTCCTTCTCCGCCGCATGCCCAGTCCATGTGTGGGTGTGTTTCTCTGGGTCCAAGAGCCTGAAATCCACCCAACGTGGCTGGATTTCACCCCGTAGTCCTCCCGGCTTCACCAACTCCAGAAATTTCCTTCCTTTTTGTTTCCAAAGTGCATTCAGACATGTGTTTACGTGAGAAGAGTCGAGTACTGTCTGGAACCCCTCCAACACGTGTGCAGGAAGACCGCTAGCACCCACCCCCCGAAACACTGGTGGGCTTTCGGGGACACCGGAGCCCAGTGCACCTCCTGACTCAGGCACCCGAGACGCCTGTTTCCCACGTGCCCTGGGGCCTGCTCCCCATTTCCTCACGTGGGACCCCGTGCGAAGACCACGTGCCCGGAGCGCCCATAGACCCTAAGCCTGTAGCGGCTCTGTGGCTCCGGGCATCCGACGCTGTGCCGAGAACCCGGGACCCCTCCAAATTCTGTGCCGTCTCAAGGTTTGCCTCTGCGGTTCACACAGGCTCAGACTGGCCTGCTTCCCCGGCTCGGCGCGGTCGAGGCACACAGAGGTCCCCGGCTCCCTGCGTGCATGTCCTGCCCGGCCCTTGGTGCCTCTGCCCTCACACAGGGCTGTGCAAAGGCCCCTCCACTGCCCCGAGGCTCGTGTCTCTGCAGGGCAGTATGTGTGCGAGTGCCTGGCCTCAGACTCAGATGGAAATGTGAGCCCGGGTCTGTTCCCCTGAGAACTGCAGGCTCCCCCTGCCCCTCTCCTGACCACAGACACCAGGCACACCATCCCCTCACTGCCTTCCTTGTCCTGTTGCTGTTTTCCTATTTCCCTCCATCATCTCTTCTTCATGTGATCTGCATAATCTCCACCAGAATTTTCTGGAGAGCATTAAAAATCACCAATATTCACAAGCTCCAGCGGAAGGCAGTTGTGACCGTGCTGTGTGGGGCCCCAGCCCCTGGGGCACCTGCAGGCACCTTGGCTGGGCCCCCGGGGCCACGTCCCTGCTGACTGCTCTGGTTCTTTCCAGAACCCCAGATGCCATCGCCGCCGCAGGGAGGCCGGAGAGCCCGGCCACAGGTCTCCACGCAATGATGCTTCTCAAAATGCAGAGGAAGGAAGGGTGGTTTTAATCTAAGATAATAAATCATCGTGTGCTGCAGGGTTTTACAAGCCTCTGCTGGTTGTCACTGCCATAAAATGTGATCAAACAGTGTCATCCAGTGGGGAAAGGAGCCGGCAGTCCCGGGGGGTGGAGCTGGCCGAACGCACGCGTTTCAGCCCAGAAAATCAGCTCAGTTTAGACTCCAAAAGGAGGCCTCCTCCGTGAGCCCTTTGTTTACACCGGGTGAGCCAGGGGCGGGAGAGGCCCACCTCCGCTCCCGCCTGCCCTGTCCCTCTGCCTGCTTTATTTTCCCGACCACTTTTATTTCACAAGAGCACAATTTGAATCATTATCAGCTCCTGACAGTTGCTTCGGCCACTGCTATCTCCCCGAACAAAAGCAACAATATTCACTCCAACCCGCTGCCGTGTCAAAGGGAGATGCGGCTGGTGGCGCCCGGGGCCCCGCTTACTATGGATTAAATGCGTTATGTCTCATTTAGACACACCCACTCTGTTCAAAGCCAGTTGGCCTCAGAAAGCCGATGTGATGAGCCTGAAATCTCTGTGGCACCAAAATGATCCACACACTGTGGCTGCCCGGGGCACGCGGCGAGGAGGCCCGGAGCGTTTGCAAGTAAGAAAGACCCCCACTTGCTCACGCGCATGCTTCCCCCAGCGGCACGGGGTCCCTCCTTCGAACCAGCGTTGGGGCTCCCGGTGCCCCGTCGCGTGGAGAAGGCGGCCCTTCCACACAGGTCTGTCCGGGGCTGCAAATCGGGTGCCGCGGGCACGGTGTGAACCATGAATCTCTCAACGAGAAGGTGCAGTGACAACAGGGCCTCAAGGACTCCCGGGCGGACAGGAGCCGACACGACCGCAGACAACCGCAGATCCCGCACACGGCCAGGAAGGGGGTGCACTTGGAGCGTGCAGGCTGCCGGGTGACCTTGGCCGGGCCACTGCCCCTCGGTGGGACTCAATTTCCTCGCCCGCTCAATGAAGGGGTGGGCGGGGTGACCTCAGAGGCTCCCGCCAGCCCTCGCATGTTATTATCTTAATTGTGTGCTATTGACTCGAGAGCCGGCTTTGTGTATTGATCTCAGCATTACTTCACCGCTGTCAACACAAACTTCCCAAAGTGACTTTTGTTTGGCGTAAAACAAGCCACGCGGGATTTTTTTGACGTTCTGAAACTCTGTGCTTGCCTCTGCAAGGATGGGATACACGACAAGGCCTGGAGGGGCTCCTCGAAACCCCCGCCCGGCACCCCGGCCACGGCTGGGCCTCCTTCCCTCCCGAGTTCCCGTCACACCCCGTGAAGGTCAGCGCCGTGCAAGCAGACAGGCATGCACTCCGCCGTCCCCCGTAACAAGACACGTGTGCTTCGCTGGGCATTTTTCTCAGAAGTGTCCATGAACACAAGCCTCCCAAAGGCCCACCGCCAAATACAATCACCTTGGGGGGCAGAGCCTCAACACGTGAACTTGGGAAACACAGTTCAGTCCGTGGCACAGAGAGCGCGAGGAAGCAGGGTGGTGGGTTGGGGGTCCCCTTGCAGGTGGAGGACGCCAAGTCAGCAGGATTGGGAATTGAGGTTTGGAAACGATGCCGTTCCTGCATCGAGCAGGTTCTGACATATTCCTGGGGTCCAGGAGCTGAGGCCAAGTGGACAGTCGTCGAGTAAGAGAGCAAGAGAGGTCAGGAGCGGAGCCACCAGGTGAGGACAGCTCACCCATGCGGCCGACGGACCCACCCCCAGGAATGATAGGGCAGAGAGGGGTGTCTGTGGCTCAGGCAAGGGGCTGAGGCTATCCTCCACTCCGTTTGTACAAGTCCTCACCTCCAGGACCTCAGAATACAGTGACTGTGTTTAGACACAGGCCTTCAAAAAGGTGATCGAGGTAAAATGAGGTCCTTCAGGGTGGGCCTGACCCAGCCTGGCCAGGGGCCTTCTAGGAAGAGGAGATCAGGACACAGACACACGGAAGGATGACCTTGTGAGGACACAGGGAGGGAGAGCGTCTACCCAGCAAGGAGAGAGGCCTCGGGAGATGCTAGCCCCGCCTGTACCTGGATCCCGGACCCCCAGCCTCTGAGACCGAGGAAAGAAATCCCTGCTCTTTCGCCAACAGCTGTGGTGTTACACGGCCAGAGCTGACTGAGGCCAGGGAGGACCAGCTTCCAATTTCCCTTGAGCCCCTCCCATCACCTATCATGGCAACTGCTCACAGTAGGTGCTCACTAAATGCTGCTGAACTGAGTCCATTATTTCCCCTTGTGATGTCAAATGTCCCCCCCTTTGCCACGACGACATCCCCCGTATCCCAGATCTCATGCTGCGGGCTTCTGGTTGCCTGGGGAGATTAGGGGCTGCATCCTGCACGAGCACCCTGAGCCACCCCACCCCCTCCCCCACGAAGGGTCTGCTGGGTCCCTGCAGGCGTGACACGGTCCGCAGCACTGCGGGCTCCCCGAGCCACCCCACCGGCCATGGACGCACACTCCTCTGCCTGCAAATGTCCACCATTGCTGGACCAGCAGGTCAGAGCCGGAGCTTCTAAGGGAGCAACACAGAGGGGCTGGTTAAAGACAGACGACACCTCCAAAGTTTCTTAATATGGATAATGCCTCGCGTGTTTACGGTCACCGGGTACTTTTCACTTCCCTCCACGGCTTTATCTTCTCTCCGGGAGGAATTTACCACAAGCGATGGTGGAATTCCCTGGGCGGACAGTGTAAGTGTGTTCACAGAGGCTATAAATAGCCAGAGGGTTCCCAGCGTTGTCTAAGCCGTTTGGAAACAACTAGAACTCACTCCGTGATTTAGGTGGGAAAGGACCCGGCACAGACTGAGAATGGCCATTATTCTCAGACAGAAGCCACAGGCCCCAGCGGCAGCCCCAGTCCCCTCCTGGGGAAGATTCTGGGAGGAAGTGCGGATGCCCGAGGGCCGTGTGCGGAGGTGAGGGCTGTGGACACTGCGTTCGCGATGCTGCCCACAGCGGGCCTCTTGCTCCCAGGTGAGCTCTGGCTCAGACGATCTGATTTTGTTCAAAGGCACCATGGGCCAACTCCCAAACCCCTGAGGAGGAGCTGTCAGTGTGGTCGCTGGGTCCGGGGGGGGAATGGTTCATTCCCGCAAATAACTGCAGTCACATCCCTGCAAACTGTGGCGTCCCCTCACCGTGAAGAGACTATATAACCCTGCAGTTGGGCAATCCTTCCCCCTCCCGAGAGAGCCAGAGAAGGGGAGGGGAGGGGAGGTTAAACGCATGGACACCACATACAAAAGCACAACCACGGTCGGAGGCTGAACCCGTCTGTTACGACACCTGGCTCTCTCGACCTGTCTGTCCACAGATGCCCAACTGAACGGCAGCCCCGCCCATGGACACTCAGCCGTGGGACCCAGCTGGCGGCAGCTGGACGCTGGCATGAGCGTCGCCACCCCTCCCTGGCCTCCTGGCCTCTTGAGTTGTGTCCCTTGGGTCTTGCTTAACGCTAGGTCCCACGTCCTTTGCAAAGCAGCTCTTTGGGGCTTCATCAGCATGTGGTGATGTGGGAAAGCTGCATTATTATCTGATAAATTTATCATGTGTGGTATTGTACTTGTTGGTTATGAAAAATCAGCGGTTGCCTGGAAACCAAAATTGTCTGTCAGCTCCCAAACGTCCAAGGCTGCAGAGCCTGACTTGCTGGCTTCTTGGGGCTGTAACCGAGGCTTCTGGATGACGTTGAGCAAATCTGGGAGTACCAGGAATTTAGGGGCAGAAGCATACCTGCCCTTGTTCAGAGCTGTCCCACTAGAGAAAGCGTCAGATAATCCGTGCCTGTGGCTTGCAGTGTGCAGCTTGGGGAGGAAGAGGAGAGGAAGCTATTTCAGGCTTATCATTGCATGAGCAGCCCCGCAAGGGAGGGACCCGACACCCATGAATGATAGGCACTACCCATCCCAGCCCCGGGGGAAAACCTGTGTCCACCCTCGCCCACCCCACAGGGCCTGTCCCTTTGGACATGCCCCAATTCTGAAACTGTATTTGAAAGAATGAGTCTGTGCTCTGTCCCTGTGATCAATCCTGCTGCCCCATTTCCATCCCCCAGGATTGGGGCTCTCCCTCGGATTCCTTTTTTCCACCCCACATGCAGACAGCACATTCCAGCTCGCTGACGGGGACATGGCCTGGGCAGGGGGGCCTCCACGTGTGTGCCCCTTAGAGGCCCCAGGGTTACGTCAACCTCATCCAAGACAGCGAGAAGTTTTGGATACAGATTTTGTTTTCAACTCTGTTTTAACTTTTCCAAAATTGTTATAAAAAACAACATGTATGCCCAAAACTTTTGTCTATTAAATCTTTCCTGATTATGATCTCCTTTGTTGGCTTTATAGGAAATGGCTCGAATAGAGATTAATAAAATAAAGTTATGTTAGTAAAATTACATGCATAATTATATGTCTATTGGGGGTGCCATTTGCCTCCCAGGGTTGCTGTCAGAATTGAGTGAATGAAGGGTCATGGGAGAGACTGTTGTGAAGACGAGCAACATGAAGTCTTAGGTTTCCTTCATTAACAGTCAATGAACCAGCATCCAGAGCCCTTGCAGGGCCAGGAACTGTCCCCGGTGCTGAAGGTACGATGGTGTATGGTGCGAGGTGCATGGAATTCCAGACCCAGAGTGCAGATGCTTGGGCAGGGGCATTCTCATTCACCCATTTGGTAGGCTTGCATTGATTCACACTTCATCCATCCATCTATCCATCCATCCACCATCCATCCATCCATCCATCCACCATCCATCCATCCACCCATCCATCCACCATCCACCCATCCATCCATCTATCCATCCATCCATCCAACCATCCATCCATCTATCCATCCATCCATCCACCATCCACCCATCCATCCATCCATCCATCCATCCAACCATCCATCCATCTATCCATCCATCCATCCATCCACCATCCACCCATCCATCTATCCATCCATCCATCCATCCATCTATCCATCCATCCAGCCATCCATCCAACCATCCATTCATCCTTCCTTACTTTCTTCCAGGTGCCTCTGCCTTAGCCATCAGGTCCACTCTCTCCATCCTTCCAAGCCTTGCTATGACCTCACCCCCTGGGTGGCTAAAAGAGCAGGCACACCCATCCCCGCTGGGCTAACCATACAGCACCAACAGGAACTGTTCACAGGTCTTGATTTTTCTGAGTTTTTCCTGCACAGAATAGGAACTCTGGAGCCTTACATTTGGGTTACACCCTAGGCTCCTCTACTTCCAGTGGTGAGATCTTGAGGCCATCACATGGACAGTCTGTGACTAAGTTTCCTCTTCAGTGACTTGTGGTCCCATAAGATGATGAAAGGATTAAATAAATAATAGGCACAAACCATTGGAAAACCATGCTGGCCACACGTTCAGTGTGACGGATACTCATTGTCCCTTATTCCTGTCATATCCCCAGTGACCGGTGAGAGGTCCCCACTCTCATTCACCTGCTAATCCTCCACGTCTACCTCCACTGTGCATGGCCTGTGTGAGGTCCTCTGTGGTTTCTTCTCTGCTGCCCCACTCTCTCATCCGCGGTACTTGACTCCATTATGATCCCAAGATGACTTATTCACTCCCCAGCTAAAATGCAGACCCCACCAGCCTGGGGCCTTGACTGTTTCACCATGGACTCCTAGCCCCCAGCACAGCCTCCCACGCAGAGTGGGCACTCAGTGCACGCTGTGGGATGAATCATCGACTCTGCCCCTCACGTCTCCCACACTTCCTGCCCCAAGGTTGACCTTTCTGGAGAGAAGCCCCCCCTTCTCTTACACTACACATATATTTCTAGAAAATTCACTTGTTTGGGAAACCAGGTTTGCTTCTTCTTAGGAATAATTAACTCTCCTATTTTTACTTTAAGCTTATAAACTTTGGAAGGAAACAAGCTCCACTCCTGTACAAGAAAAAAAAAAGGCACCCCAACAGAAATGCTGCCAACACCTGCTATGCGATATCATTAATAAATTACTAGAATATTGCAGCATCTTAAATGCTCATCTGCTCCAAGCCATTTGAAAGGAGCTGAGCTTTTCTGGGCTGGTTGCCAGTGACCGTCTGGCAGCCCCTGGAGCATGTGTGTGGGGGACAGGGGTGGCTGCAGACGGGGGTCCTTGCTCTCTCGCTGGGAAAGTAATATGCTGCCTTCTGCTTTGTTACTTTCATCCCAGATCTTATGTGTTTCCCCCTCACACTTTCGAGAATGAACAAAGAATCGAGAATATTCAAGACATTTCCCTGTAGGACAATTAAATCTTGACAAATGCAAGACATATGCAAAGTGTATGCACACAGTATAATATATATTTATATATTAATAGGGTATTGTCTGCCTTTTTTTTTTTTTTAACACTCAATCTATCTTCCCAGGAGACTCACCAGAAGGTCCATGGGCATCCGTGGCACTGTTTCTCACACCGAACGCTTGCCCCAGGAATGAGAGACTGTGCTTCCCTGAGGGATCTGTGACCTCGAGATGGGCGCTGGCTCTTAGCCAGCATGATCCTAAGCCCCTGCACGGTGCCCGCAACGCTGTAGGCCCAATGCTTGGGTCGGTTTAATAAAGAACAAGAGTGAGGCCAGTGCAGAATATTTGACGTGGCCTTTAATTTATGTCGGTCAATATCCTTGTTTAATTTTTAGTTTAACATGGATCTTGGGAGGAAATCATAATACATCTCAACAGACCAATGGAAAGCATATTTTCCTTCCCTAGAAACTATCAAGTGAAGTGAAACAAGGCAAATGTGTGCTTCTCAAACATGAGATAAGGCTGCTCCCTTTTGAACACAAGCCCGCCTGGCTAGCACCATGGCAGCTGTGCTTCCCGTCGGGATGTGACGAATGTCTCAAGGTGACTTTTTCACAGCTGGGGATCGCTCCCTGTAATTCCCTTGACATGTCCAAAGCCTTTCCCATTCTGGATGACTCCCTTCAACTCTCTGCATGCCCTCGGGCTCCTGGAGGCCCTTCTCTGGAATACCCTCCTGCCGTTATAGGAGCCCCAAGACAACCCCAGGCAATTCCCTTTGGGGGTAGCCCCATCCAGTCCACCGAAAGCACACAGTACTGGGGGTACGTCAACCAGACATTCACCTTTATCTTCAGGGATGACTCAGACACAATCCCCTCGCCCCCAGATTACAGGGCACATGTTAGCCACTATGAGCAAGGTGCCTACGGCGAGCTCACAGATCTCCCGAGCATGTGCTAGGAATGGTGTCTGTCCTCCCTCTGTGGTCTTCCCACCTACAAGTTAGGCCATTTTTGGTTTGTGGCACATGGGGTCCAATAAGACAGAACCTTTTCCTTCAAGAGGCTAACAGTCTGTTAAGGCAGATTAGGGAGAAATGCATCTGGCTACCAGCGATGGAACCAGAGCCACCTTTCACTTTCTATACTGTTTATAAAATAGCCATCCGGCAGAGGAGACAGCCCTGGGGACCACGTCCCTGCTGCTGCTGGTGCCACCACGAGGCCCTCCGGAGCCCATCGCAAGCAGAGGGTGCCGAGACCTTGCGTGTCTGTGTTCCTCCCCCCGCCTCCGTCTTTTTCCTTTTCTCCCTTCCTTTTTCTCTTTCGTGATTCTGTGTTTCTGACACTGGAGCCTGGCTTTATAACCCTGCAGAGAACAGAGCAGCTTATCTGGCTCTCGATGAAGTCTTGTCTGGCTTTTATTGATGTGAGGATGGCCCCCATCCAGGCATGGAAAGCTTCACAGTATTTTTACTTGTAATTCTCAAGGACAGGAGTTAGAATACCTTGGCCACCTCTCCATCAGGCCTCAATAATATATTCCTGTTTTAGGTCCTAAAACCCTGAGGCTCTGCATCCCAGCTAACCTCCCTGGCAGCTCAGTGCTATAAGGGGTCTTGTCATGACAAGCAGAGCGTCTGGCCTTCCAGCACCTTCCCCCAAACACTCAGTGTCCTCGGGGCTCCTCTCATGCTCTGGGACTTTTTGGCGACCTCACTTTTGCTCTCTGCCCCACTTCATCAGGGATATTTGGACTTACTTATTAATGATGGAAAGACTTATTAATGATAGGAAGACAAATAAAAGACTATTAACAGACTTTCAAAATGGCGGCATGAGGAAGGAGCTCTGAAGCTCTGGGCCCATAAAACAATCAAAACTGGTGAAAATGGTTAAAAGCAAATTTAAAGCCTCTGGAAATTTCCCTCAGGGAATTCAGCAAGCAAAGGTACATTTATTCACAATATCTGCCAAATCTCAGTAAGAGCAGTGAGTGCTCGCGGCACCTGATCTGCCCCCTCCTTCCTTCCTCTGCTCAGCTGTGCGGAATCTCCATTCCAGGGGCACTGGGCGAGGAAGGGCAGCTAGGGATCTCCTCGACCCTACCAGCTCCCCATGAGTGAGGACGAGCTCTCAGGGCTCCCCCCACACCCACCCCCTTCACACTGCAAAGAGCAGAAAACTAAATCCAAAGCAGGAAGAAAGAAACAATAGAGTGGAGAGCAAGGAAGTAGAGAATAGAAAACTGGGGGGAAATCAACAAAACCGACAAATGTTCCGCTCTTACCGATCAAGAGAAAACAAGAGGAGACTGATTTACAAAATTCAGAAATGAAAGAGGGGATGTTACCACCAACCTTAAGAAATGAATAGGATTTTCAAAGGAGTATTATGAATCACTGTAAGCAAAGCAGTTTAGGAATCAGAGATAAAATGGACAAGTTCTGGAAGACGGAAACACTTATTTAAGAAGAAATGTGCAAACTGAAACAAAAAAAGGATTGGATTAATAACCAAAGATTACCACGCAAAGAAACCTACAGATTCAGCACAATCCCAAGCAAAAGTCTATGGTGTGTTCTGCAGAAATTTAAAAAAAAAATTGATCCTAAAATTCATATGGTATCTCAGGGAACCCCAAATATTTTTTTTTAAATCTTAAAATTTAAAAAAATCCTAAAAATCTTAAAATCTGAGAAGTGGAGGGCTCACACTTTTTGACCCCAGAACTTGTTACAAAGCTGCTCGAAACAAAACTGACAGAAAGTGTGGTCTTATCATAAAGACAGATATGAAGACAGATGGAACCAATCTGAGAACCCGGAAATGAAGCCCTGGGTGCCTCGAATGAGTTTGGACCAAGGTGCCAAGATCCCGCAACGAAGAAAAACAATCTTTGCAACAAATGCTGTTGAGAAAACTGAACGAAGTTGTGCCTTCTCCTTATACTTTAGATACAAAAACTAACTAAAATGGATCAAAGATCTAAACATAAGACCTAAAACTTCCACTCTCTCAGAAGAAACCTTGGGGAAATCTTCAAATGATTTGGTGATCATTTCTGGACTGTGACACCGGAAGAAAAGGCAAAAAAGTAAAGACAGGTATGTTGAACTACCTTAAAATTTTAGACTTCCATGCATCAAAGGACACAAAAAACAGAGTGAAAGGGGAACCTACAGAAGGAGAAAAAAAAATTGCTAAGCATACACCAGATAAGGGGTTACTACCTAGAATGTGTAAAGCGCCCCACACGTGAACAACACAAAGTAATCAACTCAGTTGAAAAGTAGACAAAGGACTTGAACAGACATTTCTCCAAAGAAGATACACAAATGACCAACAAGCACATGGAAGATCACTATTAGGGAAAAATAATAGAAACCACGATGAAATACCACCTTACGCTAACTAGGATGGCAGCTATAAAGAAAACCACACACACACAGAGAAAACAAGTGTTGGTCAGAATGTACAGAAATCAGAACCCCTGTGCCCCATGGATACGAATGGAAAATGATGCATCCACCACAGAAAACAGCACAGCATTTCCTCAAAAATAGGATCTCAAAAATATATTTGCACACCCATATTCACGGCAGCATTATTCACAATATCCCAAAGGTGGAAAGAACCTAACCGACCATCAACGGAGAAGCTGGTAAATAAAATGTGGTCCATATGGAGACTGGAACGTGATTCAGCCTAAAAAGGGAGGAAGTTACGACACCTGCTAGCACATGGATGACTCTTGAACACGCGGCACTAGGTCATGGACAGACAACATTGTGCGCTGTCACTGGTATGAGGGACCTAGAGCAGCCAAGCTCACTGAGGCAGAAGGTGGAGCGGTTGCTTCCAGGGCTGCCCGGAGGGGGCACGGGGAGCTAGTGCTCAGCCAGTACAGTCTCCAGTTTTGCGAGGTGAAAAGCAGCTCTGGGAGTTTGGTGCACAACAATGGGAATACATATAACACTGCTGAACTGTGCACTTAAAAATAACGGAAATGGTAATTTTCGTTATTTTTATTTCACCACAATTAAAGGGTTATTTAGGGGGGGAAAACTGCCAAGAATAAAAACAAACATCCAGGACCAGATGGCTTCACTGGTAAGTTCCACCAAGGACTTAACAAAGAATTAATACAGATTCTTCACAGACTCCCTGACAAAGTAGAAGAGGGGACAGCTCCCAAGGCATCCCAGGAGGCCTGATTTACGTTAGCACCAAAACCATAAAGACATCACAAGGAAAAGTACAGACCGACATCGTTTTGAGCATACTTGCAAAAACTCCAGCAAAATACCAGCAAACTGAATCCAGCAACATAAACATTTTCCCCAAGAATGCACACTTTAACAAATATCCATCACTGTAATGCACCCTGCCTATAAAACAGATAACAAAACCACGTGATCATTCCAACATATGCGGGAAAACATATAAAAATTTAATTCCACTTCGTGACAAAAGAAAATCCCATCAAAGCAGGAACACAAGAAAACTTCATCAAGCTGATCCAGGTTGTCTCCCAGAAACCCCTGGGCTGACGTCACACCTGATGGTAAAAAATTAGACGTCCCCATCCCCCCACTCAGGAGCAGACATAAGACAAGGATGTCCACTCTCAACCTGTTATCTATTTATGTGCCAGGGGGCTCCACTCAGGGCAGCCTGGATAGAAAAATAAATGCAAGGCCTCCAGATTGGAGAGGAAGAATAAACCATTTCCATTTGCAGATGACACGATGCTGTATGTAAAAAATAAAGAAAGAAAATTTTTTAAAAATCTGAAAGAGCCCACCAAATAACTATTTAAACTAATAGACAAATTCAACAAGGTTTTAGGATGCAAGATCAACATAAAAAATAAATTGAATTTCCAAGTACTTGCAATGAACAATCCAAAATTGAAATTAAAAAATAACTCTTTATGATAGACCAAAAAGAACAAAATGTACAGGGATAAATGTAACAAAAGAAGCTCAAAACTTATACTCTGGAAACTACAAAATATTGTTGAAAAAAATAAAGAAGACACAAATAAGTAGAAAGATTTCCCATGATTGTGGATCAGAAGACTTTACATTGTTCAGATAGCAATATCCCCCAAAGGGAATCACAGATTCAACACGATACCTAAAAAAAAAAAAAAAAAAAAAAAAAAAAAAAAATCCCAGCTGATTTACTTGCAGGAATTTATAAGCTGATCCTAAAATTCATACAGAAATTGAGAGGATCTGGAATAGGCAACATAATTTTGAAAAAGAAGAAGAAAGTTGGAGGACTTCTCGATTTCAAACTTACTACAAAGCTCCAGGAAACTGGTCAGTGTGACATTGACCTAAGGATAGACGGATAGACTCATGGGGTAGACTGGAATAGAATGGAATCCATAAATAAACCCACATTTTTGTGGTCAGTTGGCTTTGACATACAATGGGGGAAATAATCTTTCCAACATTGATGAGAAAGACTTAATTTGGACCCCTACCTCATACCACATAAAAAATGAATTCAAATACTCACCATTTATATCAATGTGGATGGAACTGGAGGGTGTAATGCTAAGTGAAATAAATTGGAGAAAGACAATTATCATAGGATTTCTCTTACATCTGGAATATAGGAAACAGTACAGAGGACCATAGGGGAAGGGAGGGCAAACTGAAAGGGAAGTCATGAGAAAGGGAAACAAAACATGAGAAACTCTTAACTCTAGGAAACAAACAGTGTTGCTGGAGGGGAGGTGGACAGGGGGATGGGGTAATTGGGTGATGGGCATTAAGGAGGGCATGTGATGTGGTGAGCACCGGGTGTTACACACAACTGATAAATTACTGAACACTACATCTGAAACTAACGATGTTCTATATGTTGGCTAATTGAGTTTAAGTAAAAAATGTAAAAAATATTAACTCAAAATGGAATGAATAATCAAGCACAGAGCCAAAACTATAAAGTTCTTAGAAGAAAACATAAGCATAAATTTCATGATGTTAGTTTAGGCACAATTCCGTAGACACGACATCCAAAGCACAAGTAACAACCCCCCTCCCCCAAAAAATATCAAAGGTAAAAGTTTTTATGTTTTAAATGACACCATCAAGAAATAATCCACAGAATGGGAGAAAAGCTCTGAATTATGTACCTAATAAGAGATGTTGTTTACAATAGAAAAGGACCCTCCTGACTCAAGAAAAAAAAGACAATATAAATTAAAAATGAGCAAGAATTTGAACAGACATTTCTCCGTAAAGGATGCACGAAGGGCCGATGAGCGCAGCAGAAGGTGCTCAAGACCACGTCGGCATCAACGCACAGTGAGGGGCTGCTTCCCACCCGCCATCATGGCTGGAACCAACCACGGATATGCAGAACTGCAACCCTTACATGCTGTTGGAGGAGGGCCAGGGGAGCAGGGTTTCTTTAAGATTCAGATTCCCAGGCTCCGTCTGCAAAGTTCTGGTCCAGTTGGCTCAGGCATCTGAACATCAGTAAAGAGCCCCAGGGCGTCTGGAGCAGGTGGTCAGGGGAGCAGTGCCACAGCCAAACGAACCGTGAAGCCAGACATTGTCAGGGCTGGGAGTCAGAAAACCTCACCACAGTCTGGGACCA
This sequence comes from Ursus maritimus, assembly GCF_017311325.1. Taxonomy (NCBI): domain Eukaryota; kingdom Metazoa; phylum Chordata; class Mammalia; order Carnivora; family Ursidae; genus Ursus; species Ursus maritimus. Next base: position 55,845,616 of record NW_024424564.1, read on the forward strand.
TCGTAGGTCTGCTGGTGGTGTGGCCCACGGCCAGCGTCCATACTGCCCAGCCCAGCCACTGCCTCAGGACCTGACCCTGTCACAGCCTCAGACACCAGCTCTGTACTGATGACCCCAGGGTGCGTGTCCAGCTCTGGCCACTCTTGTCTCTAAATGATGTCTGAGCCTCTGCTGGGTTTTCTCCTTCACGTTATCATGTTGGAACCTAGATCCAGCGTCTCCAGGCCCACCCACCCTCTCCCCCATCGAGCTGCCCATCCAGAGGCTAACTCAGCACCCTCTGGGCAACCCCAACCTTCCAGGGTCTCCTGTGATGCCCGTCTTTCTTTCACCCTGAACATCTGCTCCCCCAACCTGCTCTGCTCTGCCTCAGACACACATCTGGAACGAAGCCCAACTCAATCACCCCTCTCGTCAGACCATCGTCTTTTCCTGGAACAATGGACGCCCCCCCATTATGGGTTCCGACCTTCACTCCCAGTACCTGCAGCCTGTCCTCAACACAGCACCCTACATGATCCATGTAAGTCCAGTCCAGGGCCCCCCAGGACCCTCTTAGGACCTCTCAGGACACTCTAGGGTACCCCCAGGACACCCCAGAACCCCCAGGACCCTCCAGGACCCCCAGGACACGGCCCCTCCCCTCACTCAGCCGTCTGATCTTCACCGTCCACTCTGCACCACGCTCACTGTCCTCCACCAGCCTGGCTCACATCGCTACCGTTCCCATAGGTCCAGGCAAGCTCCGCCCTTACTCTTCCCTCTGCCTGGACGGCCCGCCCCACCTTCCCTGTGTCCACTAGGCCTCTGTTCAGTGCCCACTTCCCTGCAAGCCCGTCCATGACCACCAGTTCTGAAAAAGAGCACCCTGTCCTTATCACCTTCTGATGACCTTGTGGTTGATTCATAAGGGAGCCCGGAGCAGTAGCAGGCATGGAGAAGGTGCTCGGACACCGTTCCCGAGCAAGCAGGACCGAATGCAGGCATGAGACTCCACAGCACCAAAACAAGGGTCATGGGGCCCTCTTGCCTGTAGGATGAGGTGAGGTCCCCACTGTGAGGCCCCTCAGAAAGCTGGACAGTTTCCTCAACGCCCCCCGCTGACTGTCAGCTCCTCCAACACCAGTGCTGAGAAGGGGCAGGGGTGCCAGCCAGCCAGATGCCGAAGGGGGGACCACGGACAGACACTTGGCCACCTCTCCCAGAACCAGTGTATCCGACTGCCCACTCAGGTCTGAGCATTGGCAGCCCCAGCGGGGACCCTTCCAGCCACACTGGCTGAGGTGGTGGAGCCAGGGCGTCCGTGGGAGTGCAGGCAGCTGGAACAGAGAGGCGACATCCCTGCTCCAGCAGAAGGCACACCTGCCCAACAGGCCATCATTTCAGCAGCCCCGGAACTGAGCAGCTCCTGGGACCCCCTGGAAAGAACCCCCTGTCGCTCCCTCGCCCAGGAGGGGAGGAGGCCTGGCTGGGAAGGGTCTGCTGGCGAGAGCTGCTCCCACCAAACGTGGGCTGAGTCCTGCCCTCCGAGTCCCTAAAAAATACTGTGTGCTTCCCCTGCCAGGGGCTGCCGGGTTTCATCCGAAGCGTAGTAAGTGGCAGTCAACCCAGCTCACCCGCATTTGTTTCTCCCCAGCAAGAAGCAATCAATGACCTGAGAGGTGTCTGTGGCTGTGGGTAAACGGTGACCTGGCAAGGTGCAACTGGCGAAGTGTCACTTTTATTCATGGCCTCAAATCCCAGAATGGGCTTCTTCGCATTTTAATTATCAGAAAGCACTTACCACCCTCACTTTAATGAATTTTATAAAATTAAAGCACATGCAATTATATTTATAAATAAAAAGCAACGGGCATGGTCTGGGGACACTGTGGTCTCCAGAGGAGCCATATTAATTTTTGTCAGCCCTCCCTGGAGCCTCACCATCATCCCCGGCCCATGCGCGCCCCTTGCACCACGCCCTCTCTCCTCCCACCCGCCTTCCTCTCTCCCCTTTGCACTGTGAGCACCTGACTGTGAGGTGGAGACACGGCCTCCCCAGCCCCACGTCCACGCACTGCAGGGTGTCCTGGTTCAGCAGCTGCCCAGGCGCACGGTCACGTGGGAGCTGACTTCATTCCACACCTGCTGGTCGATGTGTCCAGCTCAGGGCTCAGACCACCCAGGGGGCAGGTCAGGCCCAGAGCCCCCTGGGCTCACTCCCGTTCGCTGCACACAGAAAGGGGCTCTGTCCTTGGGGACAGCCAGGCTGTTCTGCCACCAGGAGCATCAGGGGGGCACGAAGAGCTCTGTCTGCCCTCTTGTCTCCTGGAGCACGGGCCACAGGGAGACCCACTCGGTCCTCGCACGGTTCCAAATTTCACCCCCAAATTTTACATGAAGAAATTTGATTATGTGAGTGATGACTTATTTTGTGAAGAACCAAGACAAAATGGGCTTTATTCTTATCCTAACACACAGTCTGGTCGTCATTTTGTCCCACTGAACACCTGCAAATCCATCACCAAAGCATGAGCGTTCCACTGAACTAGATGGCCCCGCTGGGGTTCGGTGGGTGGGGTGGGGTGCCTCCATCTGGAGAGGACACGGTCACCAGAGCCAGACTCTGCTCCTTGGACCCCAGGGGCCCTGGGCCAAGATGGCACAGGCGCTCCCAGTCCCACTGCCACAGTCTCTGAGACCACGTGGTGCACGCAGCGGTGGAAGGGCTGGGAGGGCCCAGGCCCCCGGAAAACCGTGTATGTCCCCTCCCGGACCGCACTGGGCACAGGCAGGCGGCTGGGATGGAGCTGTCCCGCGTCATGAGGGCCGGCCCCTTGTTTCTGTACTCGGAAAACTTGGAGGTGAGTCAGTTCCCACCCGACAGGCCTTCCCAAAGTCACATTTGATGGCATCTGAACTGTGCCCTAATTCACCAGCTGGTTTCCCCGGCCGTGGACGCAGAGCCAGTCTCCCCTGCCTCATTATCCCATCTCGCTGCTGAGCAGTGGCCCAGGAGGGTCTCCCTGCCCCAGAACAACCCGGGATCACCACCCGGCTGTGCCTCTGTTTTGCTTATTCAGGAAAAACCTCAGCACCTAATACCTTCTCGTCTCGGCACATGGTCTGCTAATGTGAGCACAAGCCATCCCTTCAAAACCACGTTAAATTCAAGGTGAAACAAGGTTTGAGTCAGAGGGCTGTTAATTGCCTCTTTCTAACGAGCAGCTGACCTACAGGGCTCGGCTGCCCAGACACCTGCTACCAGCCACCGTTTAGCACCAGGGCATGGGATGGGGAGGGGGGTCTCCCACTCTGTGAGCCCAGCCGGGGGGTCCTGCCCCTCCTCCTCTGGTGTGGCCACGCCCAATTCCCACTGCACAGAGGCCGTGTTTCTGGCACAGGCTGGGCGGGGGTGGAGAGACTGGAGGGCATGTGAATTGGGATAGAAAATCCCCAGGGGCTTTGGCCAGCTGACCCAGTTGGGGAAAAACATTCTTATGGCTGCAAATTTGTGCCAAAAAAATTGCCTGATATTCTCACCCCGTCCTGACAGCCAGAGTCGACAGAGCTCGGGACGCTGTGCTGACATGTGGACATCCATGTCCTGCCCACTGGTGGGCTCGGAGGCAGCTGGCCCTGCTCACACAGCCAGCCTGGGTGAGGGCCGGAAGCCAGGGCTCCTCCCTCAAGGACGGACCCCGCGTAGGCATGCTTCAGGACGTCACCCCTTGTGACACGCAGAAGCGAGAATGTGGCTCTGAAGGGGCGTGTGGGCCAGGTGGCAACTGTCCAGGCTCCAGGCAGGCCCCGGTCAGCTGGAGCTCACACAGGTGGACCTTCTGAGTGCCCAGCAGGGACATATCCCCAGGAGAGAGAGAGAAAAGGACACAGGGAGAGACAGACCGGGCACCCTGATGGCGGTTTGGGTCCCACTGTCCCCCCGGTGTCCTGCGCTGTTCCAGGGCCCTGGACACTCAGCAAGGGGCAGGAGCCGTCGGCGTGGAGGAAGGGTGCAGGGCGGGGCTTCCTAAAGGCTGTTGCAGGAGGGGACCCACCAAACAGCATGAGGACAGGGCCCAGGGAGATGGAGGCAGGAGGCGCTCTCGGGAGGAGGCGGGGCGGGGTCCAAGCCCCCCCACGGATGGTGTCAGCATGTGGGAGGTTGGTTTCCCTCATCCGCTGCAAGCACTTGGGGGTGTGGAGACTATGCTCTCCCCAGGTCGCCGTGGGCTGGCCCCGGTGCCCCCAGATCTCAGGCTGTGTTTGGGGAGGGCAGCATGGAGAGCACGAATGCTCTTGGAAGCAGCAAGCCCAGCGCACACTTGCTGGAGACGGAGACGCCCAATTTGGGGGTCTCCCTGTCCAGGGAGCTGGAGCAGGGAGTGGAGGTGGCATCACGTCCTGCAGGCACCGTGCCCGGGGTGTCCTGAGATCTCCGGGTGGGGGGTCAGCGTCACACTCCTTCTTAATCGTTTACACAAATAAAAGCAGGGAGGGAGGAAGGGTCCCCTTCGGCGCTTCCCCATCATCCAGTTTAGGAAACGCGGAGTCCGCACGGGCTGCGCTCCACCGGTGCGCGGACAGCGTGTGCGGCGGCACCTCCCCCAAGGCCATTAGATCTACATTTTCCCCGCACACTGTTACCGCTCATCATTTATTCATAGGAACCCACGTGGAGTAAAACAGTATGATCGCAAGGCCGCCATTGTTTTCCACACCCCAGCCAGGTGGTCTGTCGGCGGAAAGCCTGTCTCTCATTAAGCATCACTGCGTTTAGGCGTGTGTATCCGTGAGGCTGGCGTGGCGGCTCCCCTGGTACCGTGATTCCCGGTTCTGTGTTGACCAGTGGCCTCGGGAACCCCTGAGACCCAGAGCGGTGGGGCTGTGAAGCCGTTAGCAGAAGCTTAGCTCCAGCAAATTCTTTGGGCTTCCCGGTGGGAGGAAGGCGACGTTCCCGGGTCCCCGGGGCAGAGGGAGGGGGGCAAGCACCGAGGCAAGTGGTCAGGATGAGTCCAGGCGCTGGGGCTTCTTTGCATGTGGCTCGGGGCTGGGGGGACTGTGCGGGGGTGCAGGGAAGGTGGGCTTGGCCAAGTGTTTGACATTGGAAGTCATCACTGGGACAGGGATGATCTACCCCAGCTCGGCGTGTCCATCACGACTCCAAACAGAACCCGGCCTTGTCCTGCGACCCTCGTCAACCCTGCTCCTTCCCAGCCTGCTTCTTTCAAGCTTCCCAAGGCCCCACGGGGCAGGGACGAACCCCCGTGATGCCCCCAGGAGAAGGAGGGAGGTGGATATCCTGCCGTGGCCGCCGTACCCTGGTCCTGCCTTCCTCCCCGCTAGGGAGAGGCTGGTCTGGGGCAGCACCGCCGGGGGCTGATGGCGCTGGAAGCTCTAACGCGGGGCCTCGCCCACACTTGGAAGAACAAGATTAGCGAATGCTTAAGACAAAACCATGGGTATCGACAGACAGGAGAGTGAGAATTCATGACAATAAAATGCAATCAATACGAAGCAGGGGACGTGGGAGGGATGGGCAACGGATGCCTGTTTTAGGACCAAGAGACAAAGAGGGAATGGAAGTGAGTGCTTTCATCCGCTCAGAAGATTCCAGAGCTCTAATCATCGGGGGACAGGAATTGATTCGGGAACAAAGCCTGGGCCGCCACCAACCCCAGCGGCACATTGATCGTCAGCTACTCCGGTCAGAGAAGACAAGAGCCCAAAGTCCGTCGTGATGAGAAAGCCCAGGGGTCGCATCACGTGGTATAAGGCAGCTTCAGTAAGTACGCAGACCTCCCTGGCGTGGGGGGGCCCGAGGGGGCCCTGGGGATGCGGACAAGAATCCGCATCGCGCTTCCCCAGGGGAGGTGCCCGCACACAAGGAAGGTTCGGGGCCGCACCCAGCTGCACACACCAGACGTCCCCGACGCGCAGCCCAGGGACCCGTGTTTCCGACTCACTCCCCAGGGGAGTCTGAAGCACTTGAAATACTGAGAATCTCATAGTCAGCCTCTATTTCCAGGTGCAGAGACCTGGCCAGTCTGGAACCCAGATTTCTCCCGTTAGAAGAACAAGCCTGAGGGTGCCCGGGGGGAGGTGCCCTGGGAGAGACAGGAGGGAGCTTGTCCCTTCCTCGGAGAATGCCGCTGACTCCAGGAGGCCGCGGCTGGGGGGAATGTGTGGGCAGACGGCAGGCTGGGCACACATCTGGAGCGCCCAACGTCCAGATCAGCGTTAGTAAGACCTTCCTCCCTTACTCAGCATGCAACCGCTGAGCACTCACTGCGGCCCGGGCTTCTGTCAGTAGCGAGGACACAGGCAACGGCGCGGCGATGCTGGGTGGGAGGTGAGCTGTAGCCATCCGGCTGGGACTCTAGGGGAGTGGCATGGAGAAGGACTGGAGGCGCCCCTTCCCAGAGCCCCAAACCCCACTGTTGAGGGTGAGCTCACTGGCTACGCCACTGCAAAGGAGCCAAGATTTGGCAAATGCTTCTGCTGAGGGGCAGGTGGGCAGGTGGGTGGGTGGGCAGGAGGGGCAAGTAGGCAGGAAGGGGCAGGAAGGGGCAGGTGGGCAGGAGGGCAGGTGGGCAGGTGGCTGCATCCATGCTGGGAATTATCAGTCAGATGGTGGATTAAAGGTGTTTGTCTTTTTTTTTTTTACATAGTATTGTTTTCTAAGACTGTATTCACTTATTTTAGAGAGAGCCGTGAGCTCATGACATGGGGACGAGCAGAGGGAGAGGGAGAGTTTCCAGCAGACTCCCCACTGCACGTGGAGTTGGACGTGCGGCTCATTCCCACAACAGTGAGATCATGAGCTGAACCCTGAACCAAACTCAGGAATCAGACACTTAAACAACTGAGCCACCGAGGTGCCCCCAGGTGTGTGTCTTCTGCTGGAAAAGTCACGTGTGCTCAGTTTCCTTCTTACACACCAAGATCGTACAAGAGACCAGAAAGCCAGTGAGTACAAGCGGAACGTGGGGACGGGTAGAGATCTGTTCCATCAGGACAAGCAGAGGGACCTGCAGGCAGGGGCGTGCAGGCTAGAGGATACTCACAGCCGGGACGGGGGCTGATGCATCCACACCAACCGACACCTGCATCTGTCCACACCTGCAAACTGCGTCTGTATCCACATTGACTGACATCTGCATCTGTCTACACCTACAATCTGTGTCTGTATCCACATCGACTGACACCTGCATCCGTCCAAACTGCATCTGTATCCACATCGACTGACACCTGCATCCGTCCACAGCTACAAACTGCATCTGTATCCACATTGACATCTGCATCTGTCTACACCCACATCCCATGGGTCCTGCTTCTCTGGGGACCCCTGCCTGATGCAGGTGGTGTCCCAGAACCCCAGAGGTCCCTCCCTGTACGGCTCACCTCCAGGAACAAGTGTCTCCCACAGGCCAGCTGACAAAGGGGAGCTCTTGGCCGTGGGCACTGTGGTGGGAGTCACAGGCCTGGCAAGCCCAGAACTTTCCATAACAGCCCTTCCGGACTCTTCCACGTCCAGCTGATTAGCATGCAAAGTGACTGGGAATTCAGATTACTTGTATGAATTCTAAAACCCGTGTAAGGTTGGGCTGTTACCGTTCTTGTGACTGTAAGTACGGCAAAGCCGTGTCTACTGTTTTCTGATCAAATGTCCAGTTTGCGTCTAAGAGAAGAGCACAGCACGTCGCTCACGAACCGTCTGACGAAGGTCCTCTTCCTACTGGGTATCTGCAGACGTGACTCCCCGTTGATTTTAAGGAGCGGTGAGGCGTGAATGAGGCCGCGAGGCAGTCCTCTCGCCGTCGGTGTGGACACGCAGGAGCGCAGACGAAGGGAAACCTCACACCCAGGGGTGGACGGTGTCCAGTCACCATGAAGCCTCACGACGGCGCACCGCACCCCCACCTCCCTGCGTGCACTGCCTGCCGGGACCGCTTCAATGGGACTCAGCGGTGAATAAATGCACGTGCTTCTGCTCGCCTGCCCGTTTGCTCGCTGTTTTTGCTTGGTTCAGCTTTGTATTTTCCCCCACGCCCTCTGCCCTCTGCCCTCTCCCGGGCCTCGGGGAGTGATGCCTCGCGGTCACGGCAGAAGCCTGCTCTACGTCCGTCTTACCACGGAGCTGGGCTCCCTGGGCTCCCCACCGAGCATGGGTCATGCCAGTTCCCTCGGAAGGAAGGCAGCTGGCAGCCAGGCTATCAGTCCTCCTGCTCCTGCCGAGAGACACTGGCTGGACTCGGGGGGGACTCGGATTCCAAGGGGGGACCGCCTGCACGGACGGCTGGGAACGCAAGCCTGCCTCTTCCTCCTCCTCCTGCCTCTTCCCTGTGAAGCCAGTAACGGGCAGGCAGCCTCTCCAAGCCTGCCGGGAGCTGCCGGACATCCCTCGCTGCCCCCTCCCCTCCTCCTGCACCTCGCTCACTGCTCCACACGTTGTCCTAACCGTCCAGACGAGGGGACCTTGTCCTCTCAGCCTGGACGGACCAGAGGACACGAGCGCAGAGCAGCATCCTGTGATGTCACTGTTCTGTGTCTGTGGGTGACAGTGCCTGTGCGTCCCCTGGGGGGGGGGGGCAGCAGGATCTGTTCAGCACTGGGATCTTCAAATCACGGGCTCCAGGACAGAAGAAAGCAGACCCCAGCCCCTTACAGGGCAGGCAGGTGCATGGGGAGAGCGGCGCAACTGTCTGGAAATGTCCTTCTTATCAACTGAGATAAAATCCACTGAGACCTTGATTTGGTACAATCAGTTGTACTGTTTTTAAACAACAGATATTTGCTGTCTCCCGGTCCTGGAGGCGGGAGTCCAAGATCCAGGTGTGGGCGGGGCTGGTTCCTCCCGACGCCACCCTCCTGGGTGTGTAGACGCCATCCATCCCCATGTCCTCACACGGTCATCCCCTCGTGTGTCTGTGTCCTGACCCCCTTTTCTTATAGGGACACCTGTCACATTGGATCAGGGCCACCCTAACGACCTCATTTCACCTAAATCACCTCTGAAAGGCCCATCTCCAAACAGTCACATTCTGAGGTGTCTGGGGTGAGGACCCCAACATGTGAGTTTTAGGGGACACACGTCAGCCCCTGACAGAACTCACAGCATCGGGGCAGATCTGGCCACCCTGGGTCCTCAGCACAGTTGGTAGGAAATCTCTATCTCAGGGACCCCATCCTCAGCAGGTCCCTGTCTGAAATAAGGCGTCTTTCCTGGAATGGACAGGGACCCCACAAAGCGGCAGGGCCTGGCACGTTGGCCCATTTGCTGGAGTCGTGGGGAGGGCGGTGTCCCACTATAAATCACAGAAACAAGGGCTGTCAGGAGCCGGCACCTCCGTGACCCACACCCAACCCCGGGCCATCCCCTCGGGCCATCCCACTAACCGCTAGGCTCCGAGTGATGGAGCTGAGTGATGGATCACCCGCTCTCTGAGCCACACGCCGCGCCTCGAGTGGCTGACGGGAAGCACCACGGGTTACTACACACTGACCGCGGGCACAGGACAGGGGGCGCTGGGAAGACATCCCCCTTTCCCAGGTGGATGCTGGGGCTCCCAGAGGGGCTGGGGCGCCCCTGACACCGGGAATGAGGACGGTGAGGTGCAGGGGCTCTGGGCACTGCCAGGAGGTCCTCCCAAACCCACCCGGCTGCCCTTCACCGCCCTCCTGTCCCCCACACAGACGCCGGCTGGGCCCTCCCCAGCTGATGGACAAGGTCCAGGCCCCAAAACTGACACACCAGCTGAGGCCCAGGGGCGTGTCAGTCACCGTGCTGCTGGGAGGCTCTCAGGAATGTGTGACGTCTGGTCCTAGGTCAACGCCCTGGCCCCTCATCGGGTGGGAACCACCTGCACTCCAGGCCCCCGCGCGGCTCCTCTGAGCCTTGCCCAGGCTGTCCCCGCCCCTGACACCCCCTGCATCCCAGACCTGCCAAGCCCACCCGGTCTGCACACGGCAGACACGCAGGGAGGGACGAGTCCCAGCTCGTGGTGGGCTCCGCACCGCGGGTCTCTGCGGCCGGCTGGCAGGCCTCCCGGTCATGGTGGCTGCAGGTGCGGGCAGCAAGCCTCAGTTTCACCTTCATTTTACCTGGGGGGGGGGCACGGGGGAAGAATGCAGGCCCACATCACCTCCACCTAGCATGACGCTCTTCTGCGACTCCCCACGGCAGTCCTGGAGGCGGCGCAAAATGAGGGGCAGCGTGCCCCAACGTCCCGCGGGGAAAAGGGAAGAAGGAACCGACAAGTGCGCTGGCAGCCATGGACCCGTGTGTCCACCCCCAGCCACACCCAGACGGGAACTCCAGCAACGGCTTCAGGAAGCTTCCAGAGCCTTCCTGCTTGGCCGACCGCCACCCAGGGGTCCTCTCCAGGAGGACAGGTTTCTGCCGCCGCGGAATAAACGCCAGAAACCTGGCACCTAAAGCCACGCTCACCTGTCCCGCTGTCTGCAAGCCGGAGTCCAGGGGGCGAGGAGGGCTCTCCACTTGGGGCCTCAGGAAGCGGACAGGCTGAGCGCTCGTCCGGACGCTCCGGCGGGAAACCAGCTCCGCGCTCGCTGGGGCTACTGGGCGCGTCCCGTTCCGCGCTGCGGGCCTGGGGCGGTCCGTGTGTTCCCGCCAGAGCTCCCGGGCACAGGGGACACCCTGCACACCCCCCAGGCCCTTCCCCAGCTCCAGTTACAGCTCTGCGTCCAGATTTGTGAGGACCAGGCAGACGGACTGATAATGCTTTTCTCAAAGAGGAATTTTCTGAAATGTCTGCGTTTCTTTCATGTTACTTGATTTCATAAAACCTCCTTCCCAATGCGCATCCTTCAGTGTTGCACAAATCGAGAATTATGGTGATTTTACCTCCAAGGGTGTGCTACCTCATCCAGGAGAAATCTCAGGGAGAACTGTGGTAAAAATCCAGGTAGTTGTTGCCTAAACCCCACACATGTACATGCATGTACATATTGTGCACATGTGTGCACACACATGCACATGCGTGGACACACGTACATACATGTACACATGCACGTGTACGCGTGCACACACACACAACATGCACACACGCACATGCATGCGCACACGCGTGGACACGCGTACATACGTGTACACACATGCACGTGTACACATGCATGCATGCACACACGAGTGCACACGCACATAACATGCACACATGGACACACGTACATACATGTACACATGCATGCGCACACGTGTGGACACGCGTACATACATGTACAGACATGCACGTGTACACATGCATGCGTGCACACGCACACAACATGCACACACATGGACACACGTACATACATGTGCACGCATGCATGTGTACACATGCATGCGTGCACACACGAGTGCACACGCACACAACATGTACACACATGCACACACATATGCACATGCACATACATATTTTTTGTTTCTGCAAAAACTACCCATTAATTAAAGGGAACATGTTCTGACTGCTCGAGAACTTTCCAGTAACCGCTGCAATCTTCACGTTTCCGGGAGGCGATACACACCCAGAATGACTTGACTCTGGGAAATGCAGGCTTTCCCTGGATTCTGCCCTCCTGATGCCCAGTGTCCTGTCTGCCCACTCCAGGTGCTCCCTCAGCCCGTGACCTCACGGGTGTCCCCGCTCAGGGAACGGGCCCTTCCCAGCCCCCGCGGGTCCCAGGCATGGGGACTGCGGCCTGTCCCACCCCGAGCAGGAGGTGGAGGAGGATAAAAATAGGGCAGCCTAGTCTGGACAGAGGCGCTGACAGTCACATTTATGTCCAGATTGGAATGGTCCTGGACTCCGTCCCCAAATTAGCCCATTTTTTACCAAGATGCTAATGGGTATGGAGGTCCTGCGCGTGAAATGGCATCCTCTGTTCCAGTCCACATCTGCGAGGGTCCTGAAATAGCAGCCCGCTGGCCATCACTTCTGCACCAGCGCTCTGTCTGGATTCAATTACATCGCCGCGATTGCTGGGCCGCTGGTTTATCATGTGAGAGCATAATTTAAAAGTGAGCTGCACCTCACATTCCATGCTTCGGAAAAAATTAAGTAAGAAGTAATGAACGCCACCCATCTCCCCGCAAGCACACGTACAGACGTGGCCCTTCATTCTTCATCAGAGACAGGAGATGAGGCCCCCGGGACGGGGCCGCAGTGGAGCTCCATTAACAGGCCTGCGTGCAAATTATTCACGGAAACCCGCCGTCCAGAAGCCCTGTCTGCTTGTTAAGTGCAGTGGGGTTATTTTGCCCAGATCTGCGATAATGCATCAATATTTTAAATGCCCTTTCAATTTGGGACGTATCTCAAAGCAACTCCCAATGTGTAGACGACTAAATCAGCATTAAACGAATCACGTAATGAATATGGTGAAGCCGTTTTTTGGTAACGCCGTTGGGTTTATTTTCCTTTATTTTTATGTGGTCGGTGGACCCTGCCCTTTTGAAATAAATAAAAAGCCCCAGGTTAGACGCCGGTGGCCTGTCCACTCGCAGTCCACCTCCGCGGCATCTTCCCACCAGCGCAGGGTGGTACCGACTCCGGCCTCCGTTAGGTACCTGTTCAGACCTTTGTTCTGGGTTTAGGTCTCCATCAAGGGTGGGGCAGCAGACGCAGCCCCATGAGGGCACGAGTCCTCGGAGCAAGGCCTTCGACAGGCAAAGGGCGAGGGCAGCGGGTGTGGAGGGTCCACGTGGGGAGACAGTGAGAGCCGCTGAGGTGCAGTGTGGACCTTCGGACAAGGGGCTGGGCCCGATGGCCCCGGGTGTCTGGAATTTCCAAGATGAGGGGTCCTAAGGACCATGGGCTCCCAGCGAAGAGCTCCCGGAAAACCCAACTCACAGCTTCAGAGGAGAGCAAGTCACCTTCAGTGGAAAAAGACCAATTCTAATAAAACCAGCCCCAGATGTCGTGTTTCCCACTGTGAAAGTCTGCATTCTCCACAAACGTCTTCTTCCCGTAAACCTGGTTGTGTCTTCCCGGCGCCCCAGCTGCTGGAAACTGCGGTGTTTGTTATGTTTCCACCGTAAAAGGTCTTCCTCATGGACCTGAGCAGGAGCTCCTCCCAGCACAGGCTGAGCGGGCGCACGCGGCCTCGCCTGCTTCCTGCCCCCATGCGGGCACGCAGGACTGCTGGCCTGTGGCCCACGAGTCTCGGGGACACCACAGGAGCACAGCCCGGGGCATCAGCAGCAGGGCCAGCCCCCCCAGGGGGGTCCTTTCCTGGCTCCAGGCCCGTGTCCACTTCTCTGCATGTCCGGGACTGTGGGGCTGCTCGGGCTGAGGTGAGGCAGGGCTCCCCGTCCATTTGCCCCCACCATGGGAGCCACAGGGAGTCCCCAAAGCCCCCAGAGTGCTCCCATGGACCCCAGGCTCAGACCACCTCAGGGAGGGTGGGACTGGGACCCGGAGAGGCCGGAAGAGGTCCCCACGGCCGCAGCAGCAGCTTCAGGGGACACTCAGGATGCTCGTCTCCCCGCCTCCTAAGAGAAGGCTCTGGCTGTGTGACATCAGCCTGCACGTCCCAGCACAGGGGCAGGAGCTGGGTCCTCGGGCTGCCAGGGAAGGACTCAGCCCGTCCCCAACAAAAGGTGCAGAGCCTCCCAGCAGCCGCGGCAGGTAGGGACAGGTGGTCTCCGGGACCCCAGCCTGCCCTCCCCCAGCCTGCACCTGCTCCTTGTGTGTACCTCCCTCTGGGCCAGGGCCGTCCTTCCAAGTACAGACCTGATCACCTGCCTCTTGTCTTGTGTTCGGAGATCTTGGTTGCTGCGTGGGTCATGGGATGGACCCTGGAACGTTGACGGATGATGAGGCCCTGCGGGGCCTGGGAAGCCTGCCATAGCCACCTTTGCCCACTCCCCAACCCCAACCCCAGCCACACTGGTCTCCCTCCAGTGCTGGAGTCTGCAGATCATCCTCCTTTTCCTCTGAAGGCCCCGCCTGTCCTGCCTCTCCTTCTCAGTGGTCACCTCCTGTCTGCTGGATGACGCCTTCCAGGGCTATCTTCCTCACAGGCATCTTCCTCAGCCCGCCAGCCCATGTCAAGGTGCATCGTGTGAAGGTCTGTTCTATATAAGGCTGTGTCTCCACTGCAATGTGTTCATTATGGTCCATCTCCCCTAAGCTCTGGGCCTCCAGAAGTAGAGATTCTCTCTGTCCTCACTGTCCACCATCATCCTAACACCCAGTTCTTACCCTGGCATGCAGCAGGGCCTGGAAGCATTGAGGGAAGGAAGGAAGGAAGGAAGGAAGGAAGGAAGGAAGGAAGGAAGGAAGGGAGGGAGGGAAGCAGGAGGGAGGGAGGGACTGAGAAAAGGGAGGGAGGGAGGAAAGCAGAAGGGAGGGACTGAGGGAAGGAGGAAGGGAGGAATGGATGTGTGGATGGACAGATGGATGGATGGGTGCATGGATGGATGGGTGGATGATGAACAAGTGGATGATGGACAGATGGATGGATGGATGGCTAGGTAGACGGATGGATGCATGGATGGATGGATGGATGCATGGATGGATAGACAGGTGGATGGATGGATGGACAGATGGATGATGGACAGATGGGTGGATGGACAGACGGATGACTGGATGGATAGACAGATGGATGGATGGATGGATGGATGGATGGATGGATGGATGGATGGATAGATGGCTAGATGGACAGGTGGATAGATGGGTAGGCAGATGGATGGATGGATGAATGAACACACAGTGCCTCTGCAGACCCACACTCTCCATGGCACTGTGAGTTCTACATTAATGAGTCAACAGTATATATTCAATAAGTTGTCTTTAAACAGAAACACACGTGCAAAAGGTAACACACAGATTGATTGATGAAAATGTGATGAGCAAGAGGCTGGCAGGAACTGAGCCCTGCTCACTTCACTAACTCGGTGTCCACAGCGACTTCACAGATCGATCGTAACCATCACGGGTGAAGAGAGCCGGCTGTGCTTGAAGGCAGCTCTCCCCTCACCAGACCCCTCTCGTTCTTTGTGTCCGTGTCCAGACCAGAGGTGGATGCAGGGCTGCCGGTAGCTCTGACCTCTGTCCTAGCACACACCCGGGAGTCCCGACTGAGCCCGGAGCTGTGCAGAAGCACCCAGCGGGCACAGGAGGACAGCAGGGCTGGAGGGACAAGGGCCCAGATCCTGGCTACCTAGACTCCACCTCTTGACAGGTTCCCATGGTCAGAGGACAAACTGTGGGCTCAACCGTGAAAACCCAACCATCCTGTCCATAGAGACAACTTGCTCTGGGCAGGGGCAAGGCAGGGACACATCCCACTTGCAGAGCTAACCTGAGCCTGGAGGTGCTCCGAGCAGGACTCTGCAGATAGCTCCTGTCAGGGGTCTGGGGCCTGCCTCACACCAGAGGCCAGAGCCTTCAGAGCCCACCACGGTGCACCTGCTGGGCGTTGGCTGCAAAGGGAAGCCACATGAGGACCCTCCCCACAAGGGAGCCCAGCCTCAAGGAAGAACAGAGTGAAGGAAGTGTCCTTCCTTATATGTTTTTGCTTAATGGATAGTCATTATTTTTACTCTTCTCCTCACCCGCAGCTATGCAGATTAATGCAGTGACGCCCGTCCTACGGCAAAATGAACTATGAACTCCCCAAGCAACAAATGCGGCATCCTGAGATGACCACCAAGGGAGCGCTCCCTGGGTCGGGGCTGGGCCGGCCTGACGGAGCCTCTGAGCCACGCCCTTCTCCGTCAGGGCCCCGGGGAGCTAGAAGCTCCCCCCGTGCCTATCGCTGCAGGCCCAGAAGGTGCCATAGGCCAGGGCATCCGTCAGCACCACATCCCCTGGGGCCCCACTGGGGTCGACCTCCCCTCCTCAGAGAGGGAGCCCTCTGCAGGTGCGCAGCACAGGTGAGAAGTCCGTGGCTTCATGAGGCACCAGCCGCACGTGATCCCTCAGCCCCTCACCTCCACAACTGCCTGCAAATCCCTTTATCTTTGCCCTCCGATGGATTCGTACCAATTCGCTGGCCATGCCCTGCTCTAGCTGCACCGTTTTCCACGCCCAGAAGCTACTCTGCGTCACGTGCAGATCTGCGTCCAACACAGGACTGCACACAACCTACGTGCCCAGGAGAGCCCAGCTCCGGACTCCACATCGAATTCAGTAATGTGCGACACTTAGCCCAGGGTGGCTGGGTCACGTTCTGTCCTATGGAGAGAGACCCCCAAGGTCCCCTCAACCCCACACCAGAGAGCCGGCCCAGAGACAGTGGCCCATTCTGGAGGAAGGGATTGGCAGCAAGGCTCTGAGCAGATTCAAAAGTCGGCGTGTGTGCCTCCAAGGTGCACGGGCAGCGGTTGACCAGACATGGGGCACCAGACAGATCTCAGGGGTCAGGGCCGTCGTGGGGGTGTGCCCTGAAACTCTGCATGTGGCCACTGGGAACACAGGCAGAGTGGGCTCTAACTTGCCTGCCACCTGCTGCCGGGCCACCTCCTCTTGGCCTCGTCTCATCTGCAAGAAGAGGACAATGACCGAACTTACCCCACAGCAGCGCTAGGAAGATTAATAAAATATTCCACCGAAACCCTTAACAAAAAATATGTGAATCACCAGCGCTGAGCCCGGCACAGAGCTCCTAATCAGGAGGGACATTGGCCAGCTCCTCTCTGCGCAAGTTGGCTGGGGCCATAACAAAACACCACAGACAGCGCAGCTGAAACAATAGGGATTTCCTTTCTGGTAGTGCCAGAGGCTGGAATCTCCAATCAAGGCCACAGCAGGGTCTGTTTCTGATGAGAACCCTTCCCTTGGGTTGGAGACGGCGCCTCTGTGTGTTCCCACAGCCTCTCCACGGTGCATGAGTGGGAAGCAGCGAGCTCTCTGGACAGTCTTCTTAGAAGGACACCAGTCCTAGCCGATTGGGACCCACCCTCATGACTTCACTGAACCTTAATTACTTCCTTAGACATCACATCTCCAAATAGAGTCGCACTGGGGTCAGGGCCTTGGGGGACATGAGTAATCAGTCTGCAGCACTCACTAAGGGTCATCAAACATTCTAAATCTTTGTGATCAAGGCCCATGGACTAGAAAGGCAGGGAGGCACTGTGTGAGTTCTGAGAGGATGGTGGACAGTTAGGAGGATGGTGAACAGCAGCACTGAGGGGCCACGCTGAGCACAAACCTGGAGAAGGCACCATGCCTGGTGACCGTGTCTGCAGACAGAGCAGCCTCCTGGGCCTGAGAGCTCATCCTCCCCAAGCCATGTCAATAGGATTAGCTGGGTGGGAACAGCCTGCAAGGAAAAACACAGTTCCATCCCCTCTGAGCCACTCGGTGCAAAGCCTTCAGGTGGCAGCAATCTTTGTTGGCACAAAGCTATGCCCCTGAGCCATCGGGAGTTGAGTCTCATACTGAACCAAGTGACAAAGGTCTCCCTCGTGTTGCTGAAAAGTCACCAATGCTTGGGGTTTGTTCTAATTTTATGGATAATAGATCATATCACACATGAGAAGAATTCATAATACGGAGATGAAGAAAAACAATTTATTAATGTTAATAAATCCTCCAATAAAACTTCCAGGAGGACCTATGGTGATAAATTGAATAATTATGAGCATAATTATGACTAACTAGAAGTATAATTTCATGCTAATGCAATAATAATGACACCAAAGTGCAGGTCATGAATTTTAACTGCTTCGTTATTTCACATTTCCACAAGTATGGACCAAAAAAAACCCTCTCTGAAATCTGATCAAGTTATGGTCGACTGAGAAAGGGAAAGTGTTCTTGGTTTGAATAGACATCGTTCTGATTATCTTTACTGGACTGCAAAAAACTCTCATGCTAATTAGGGACTGGAAGAGACGAACTCAGGAAATGGATGCTTGGTAAGCGCAACATTTTTCTGAGTCAAAAAAATTCTGATTAATCCGTCATTTCATCATCCATGAGGAGCATAGAACACCATGTGAAGAAGAGGGGATGAGGGGGAGTCTGCACTTTATGGTGACAGGTGTTTCAGGAGGGAATATCCTGGTGCACACGGAAGGGCGTGGCTCAGCTCAAGGAAGCACTAGGGCTTTGAAGACAAGCCCCGGGGGCCCGTGGGTCTGAAAAGAAGGGTGCCAAGGGAACAGAGCATGGGCTGGTCTGGACTCAGGACCAGGCCAGGAGGCTCAATGACCCAGAGGGTTTCTCTAGATCTTCTGATTCACATGATCACGGAGGCTATAAGAATCATCCCTGCGTCCCAAGGGCCCCACCAGGACGAGCAGTAAGGTCAGGACCTGGGCGATGTCATTCGGTCCCAGTTGCGCCCAAGCAGGTGGAGCATGGGGGTTGACCAGAAGGCCCCAGGAGGCCAGGCTGGGGGACACAGGCCCCTCCTGTGCTCCCTGCGGTTGCTTTTGCAAATATCTTCTCAGGGGTGCCCAAGAAAGAGATTGTACTTTGTTGATGGCCTTTGCTCCTCGTGGAGACCCAGGGAAGAGAGATCTCCTCCCATTACAAAAAGACCAAAGTGGGCATTTTAGGATTAAAGACAGTCTTATTCTATTCTAAGAAATGGTGGTTTTCCGCCAGTAGTCTGCAAGGCTCCCAGGTTGTCCGCTTCCTCGCAAAGTAGCATTAGGCGTTAATTCCAGCCATAGATGCGTGCTGGTGCCTCATGCGATTTACTCTGCGGGTCCCTGATGGCCAGTGGCGCCAAGCATTCCGTCCTGCACTCATTAGCTCACCGCGTATCTTCTTTGGCAAACAACCTCAATATTTCATCCGTGCTTTACTGGGTTGTTGATTTTCTTATCAAGTTCTCAGAATTCTTTGTGAATTCTGGACACAAGTCCTTTACAAATTTATGCTTTATAAATATTTCCCCCAGACTGTAACTTGTCTTTTTGGTCTATTAATCATCTTCTGAAGACCAGAAGTTTTTAATTTTGATGAAAGTGTCATCTATCAATGTTTTTCCTTCATGGATTTTCCTGTCGGAAGCATACCTATGAATGACTTGCCCAAATGAAGGTCACAAAGATTTTTTTCTGTGTAAACTTCCAGAAGTTTCAGAGTTTAAATTTTATAGGTAGGGTTATGACCCATTTTGTGTTCATTTTCGCATTTGGCGAGAGGTCCGGATTAAAGCTTGTTTTTTGCATACATACATGCAGCTCTTTCAGCCCACATGGAGAAAACAGTACCCTTCCTTCATTGAATCACAGTTGCAACTTCATCGGAATCAGCTGTTGATGACAGGTGGATTATTTCTGGACCTGCCGTCCTGTCCCACTCGTCTCTCTTCCCGCTTCAACACCAACCCGCTCTGTTTCGATGGCTGTAGCTTCCTAAGTCATACACTCAGTGTGAGTCCTCTGACTTGCTCATTTGTTCAAAGTTGCTTGGGTTTCCCATTCTCATGGGAATTTTAAAGTCTGTTAGTCTGTACAAAATGATGGATGAGGTTTTGATTGGGTTGTGCTGAATCTGTAGATAGATTTGGGGAGAAGAGGCTCATGGCGTTACTGAGTGTCCTGACCTGGGAACTCTTCACCTCTGTTCATTTAGCTCTTCCTCAGTTTCCCCAAGCAGTGTCTTCCACGTGTCAGAGTACAGGTCTCGTGTGTCCGCGGTCACAGTTCTCCCTGAGCGTTCCATGCTCCCATACTATCGCCAAGAGTATCAGGTCTTTGTATTTTGTTTTCCAGTTGTTTGTTACACACATGTCAACATACAATGGGCTTTTGCATGTGAATCTCATACCCTACAATCATGCTAAACTCACTCCCAATTTCCAGTAGCTTTTGGGTAGATCACTGGATATTTAAGTAGACAGTCATGCCAACTCTGACCAAGGATAGCTTCTCCCTTTCAGATCTGGAGAGCACATACTTATGGATGCACTGTTGCCTCGTTGTGGGTTAGAGCCTCTGGCACAGCGCTAGATAGAAGTGGTGAGTGTAGACATCTCGCCTTGTCCTTGGGGGACTATTCAACCTGTCACCACTAAGTACAACGCTAATTTACAGTTTGCCATGGATGCCCTTTTATCAGGCGAGGATATTCCCTTGTCTTCCCAGTTTTTTGAGAATTTTTATCATGGAACTGTATTTGACTTTATCAAGGATGCTTTTTTTGGCATCTATTGAGAAAATTGTATGTTTTTATCTTTTTTAGATTGCTAACATGGTCAATTACATCAATGGAGTCTCAGATGTTAAAAGACCCTGTGTTTCTGAGATAAATCCTACTTGGTAATGATAAATTTTCTTTTTTATGTTTTGTTGAATTCTGTGTCCTAAAATTTTGCTAACAATTTTTGCATTTATATTGGCCGGTTTGCTTTTATATTGGTGGTTTCCTGTCCTTGGGATGTCTGTGTGTTTGTTTTTGGTTTTGTATCACAGTGATGCTGGCCCCAAAAAGCAAGGTGAGAAGTACCCCAGGGTCTCCTCCGAGGAGGGAAGAGCGAGTGTAGACTGCCTCCTTCCATGTCTGGTAGAGCTCACCTGTGAGGTCCTCTGGACCTGGAGTTTCTTGTGGAAGATTTACCAACTTTTAAAGTCTTTCCAGAAAAGCAGATTTAGGTTTTTTTGATGCTCCCTATTGTCTGTTTCATCTTTCATCAGCTTCTGCTCTTAGCTTATGATTTATCTTCCCCTAATTAATTTAACTTTAATATGACCTTATTTTGGTTTCCTAGAGACCAGTGGCGAGGATTGCTCCAGTTTTACTAAGATAGGCACTCACTGTTGTAAGAACTACCTTAGCAAATTTCAATCTGTTGTATTTTAATTTTCTTTCTGTCAAAATATTTCCTAAATTTCCCTTTTGATTTTTTCTTTGAAGACATAATGTGTTGTTTAGTCTCCAATACTGGGGGGTGGTGTTCAAAAATCTTTATTTCACTGATCAATAATTTAATTGATTGTATTCAGAAACAACCTTTGTATGACATAAATGCTTTGAAGCATGTTGTGACACATTTATGACCCATAATATGGTCTGTCTTTCTAAATGCTCCACGTGCACTTGCAAAGAAAGTAGATTTTGTTGTTGTTGGCTAGAGTGCTTTATAAAAGCCAATTATGTCAGGTTTCTCAATAGAGCTTTAGTCATATATGATTACTGAGTTTCTGTCTACTTACTCTATCCATTACCGAGAGGGCTGTTTTGAAACCTCAGACTGTAAGTGTAGTTTCTTTTAACTCATGTCTACCATATGGGACTGAGCCTCACGATTGGGTGCGTGAGTGTCGAGGACTGCTGTGCGATCCCAGTGAGCTCCCCCCTTCATCTTTATGCAGGGACACGTTTGCCCCTGGGGTGCACGTTGTTCTTAAACGAATGGAAGCAGAGCTGATTATCTGCACCAGCGTCAGTGAGAGCAGGTTTGGGCAGGTCCTCTGAACAAGAAACTCTAAAGCTGGCCCACAACCCAGCTCCACCAAAAACTAATGTGACAACTGCATTTTCTTGGATAAAATTGTCCATTATGATAGAATTTTAAAATAAATTTAAAAATAAAGTAAGATGTACTTTGATATGAATACAGTCATTAATGTATCAGCGTGAGCATGGGAGGTCTTTGTCTACTACTTTCATTTGAACCTTTGTGTCTGTTTATTTTTTTTAAAGATTTTATTTATTTATTTAACACAGAGAGAGAGAGAGAGAGAGAGAGAGCACAAGCAGGGGGAGCGTCAAGCAGAGGGAGAGGGGGAAGCAGACTCCCCGCTGAGCAGGGAGCCCAATGTGGGGCTCGATCCCGGGACTCTGAGATCATGACCTGAGCTGAAGGCAGACCCTTCATTGACGGAGCCTCCCAGGTGCCCCTGTGTCTGTTTATTTAAAGTGAAGTTCTTAGGGATGGTGTATAGTAGAGCCTAGCTTTTTAAACCAACCTGATTATCCTGCATTTCAGCTGAAGCATTTAAACCTTTCGGATCTAGTGTGAATGTGAATTTTGCTGATGCCTGTAACTATCATCTTGCAAATCGTCGTCTGTGTGTCCTGTGTACATCTTTTTTCCCATTCTTAGTTCTTTTCTGACTTCTTTTCGATTGACTGATTGTCTCTATGATCCTGCGTTATCTCCTTTGCTGGTTTATTGTGGGTCTTTGCTATTGTCACTGTCCACAGCGGCTCTCGCTTGGACCCGCCGTGTGCCTTCCAGGGACGCCACACCACTGTGCAAGCGGCACGACAGACATGCTGTCGCCCCCGCATATTCCTCGTGCCACAGTCATAACATTTACCTTCTTGTATGTTATAAACAGACAAAAGGTAATACCGTTTACTTTATGCCAACACATTAAAGTCACAACTTAATTGAAATGGACAAATTGCTTGAAAATCCAACTTACCAAAATTGGCTTAAGAAGAAACAGAAAGTCTGAAGAGTCCTGTAGCTAACGAGTTTTGTGCCAGCCCTGGCGAGCGTGTCTCCCAGGGCACCTCTCAGGGGTTGACGAACATTCACTCTGGACACCTGACACGTGCCTGGCCTCGGGGTCGGCCCTCATTCCCAGATTGTTCAGGGCAGGGTTGTGGGTGCGGTTCTGCTGCACCAGATGTAGGCGTGAGGAGAGACAGCTGCTGTGGGTCCATCTGGAGACCACCTGGTTTCTCTGCCATCCGGCCCCGGGACCATGGTTGTATCGCTTGGGGATAGAGGAAGGAGCACAGAAACACCCACGAGAACCAGAGCAGGACGCGACACTGCCGTGTCAGGAGCGTGGGAGCTGCTTTGCAGATCCTGGACACCTGCCCCCCTGCTCCAGCCCCTCCAGGTCAGGCGCTGGCCAGCAGGTGAGCTGAGGTTGTGAGCTGGGGGAGGGGGCATACAATCGAGAGGCGGAATATTCTGGTCACACCTTTCCTTTTCTCTGTAGACTTCCAGCCCAAAGCAGGTGAGCTGAGGGCAGGAGGGAACGTGGCATAAACCAAATCCCAGGGCGCGGTGATCTCCTTTCTTTGACTGAAGACTGCGCACTGGCTGACGGTGGTCACGCACCTGCTGTCACCGGATGGCGGGCGGAACGTCTGAGTACAGCGGGGTTTTATCTGTGTCTCGGCGAAGGTGAACCTCCTGCAGATGTGTGAGTGTGCTCTGGGGAAAATAAATATAAACAGTAAGCACCGCCGTGCCCAATCACATCGCGGTTCATCCTCCCGCTGCCGTAAATACGCGTAGAGGGGAGTTCGCAGAAACAAGGAGCCATTAATTTGACGTTAATATGTCGGCATATTTCAAGCTATGTCTCTACTTGTCCTGTTTTTAAATGCTTCCCTCTCCTCTACTCCATACCGTGTTTGCAGCTTTCAGACCCCCCACGTCTCCCGCAGCTCACCAAAACACGGACGTGGTGGAGGGGTGGCTGCCCCATCGCGTCCCAACAGACGCTGCTGGCAAAGGCAGAATTTCTACCAAACGAGCCCATGAACCAGGGAATAAGAATGACGCTGCCTGGACGGGCCGACACCTGTCTGAGGCGGGCGGCCTCCATGCCACTCGCCGTGGATGAAGTGTCATTAGTGACGTGGTGATGCCAGAGCGTCCGTGAGCTCGGGGGCTGGGGGTGGGCACACGGAGTCCAGGGGATGCCCCCTCCACGTGGGTTCACGTTTGCAATATTCTGTAATAAAGAGGGAGGGAGGGGCAAAGAGCGTGTGTTCAGGAAAGCCCTGCGGCCCCCCAGGCCTCTGCCCTCGGCTGCGCCCCCACAGGGCACCCCCACCCCCAGTTAGACGTGCACAGAGGACGGGATACACAAGGACTTGAGCGTCTGATGACCAGAACAGACTGGCTCTGTCTGAGTGGATTGAGATCCCCTTTCTCCTCGCTCCCCAGAGCCGAGCACCCTGTCTTGAACGCTATCAACCCCACCATCAGGAACAGTAGCGGTAGGACATGTCCGACCAGGAAGAGTCCCCGGGGCCTCAGGGCTCGGGCTCTGGGGCGGACGTCGCTGCCTACGAGGCCCATGGTCTCTGAGGACAGAGGTGCGTCCTGGAAAGGGCCGGGGATCCGCGCTCTGCAGCCATCACAGGGACAAAACGACTGCGCGTCCCACGAGGGTCGAAGCTGAGGCAGGAGACCGTTCTTAGTCAGCTCGCCATTCTGGGCGCTGAGCACACGCCGAGGGACGGAGCTGCTTTCCGGAGGTCACAGCCCTCGGAGCTAACACACAGGGTTAGGGCTAGGGAGCCATCTGGCCACTCCTGGGCAGGGAGGGGTCCCCTTGGCGCTCCTCCCTGTCTCAGAAAGCCCTGGCATCACCCCCGCCCCCCGCAACAGCTCCCTTCTTGACAGTCTTACCAGAAACGTCTTTGCGCGCACGCTCTGGGCAGATCCACAGACAACTCCCACTAATAAAACCCGCTAATGGAATTCCCGACATTAGCAGGGAAGAGCCACAGGGCATCTCAGTTCATGCTGAAAAGCAGTTGACAAGAGTCGACACCATCCCTGTGTTTACGGCACATCGGGAACAGAGGAGTGTGTTCTCAGACTGCTCAGGGAGGACCCCCACCGGTGAGCGCTCCCAGCGGCTCTCGGGGACCTGGCGCCACCGCCCTGTCGCCGTGCTCCGGCCGCGTGTGCCACTGGGGACCCTCATCAGACAGACAACGAGGGAGGCCCAAGACCACAGACCTTGCCCATCACATGCCCACGTGCCTCCCGTGGTTTGATGGTCAGACGAGCCTTTGACAGGGTGCTGGTCGGCGATGCCCCACTTTGCAGCCGGGATCAGACTGGGGGGGGCTCGTTGTCGGCCCAGGAACATGGAGATGGGAAGAGACTCAGAGCCCGGAGCTGGACACTGACTAAGCCGCACCGTCAGCAGCAAGCAGGGGACAAGTAAACAGTACAAGGAAAATGTCATTGTTTGGAAATACTGCGTACAGCCCCCCAGGACTTCAGCGGAAAGATGGAGAAATGACCAGCAGTAAGAAGGGAGCTCCGCACTTTGCATCCACAGGCGTGATCGATAGCTCCCTGCCGGTGAGCGAAACCACATTAGCAAGGCCGTGGCATCCCTCGGCTGATCGTGCCCCCGGAAGCGTGGACTACGTACCAGTGAACAGATGTAGAATGGGCAAGAATTCTCTGAAGGGTACAAACACTGCAGAGGGGATGCCAAGGAAAAGGCGTGGGGTGGGCTGTAGACTGAAGTCATACCGTAAGCCCCCAGAAGTCCCCACCGGATTTTAACAAAAATGGCAGGGCCTCGTTTCACCGTGCTTTGTTTCATTTTCTCAGAGGCATTGGTTCTGATGTTTGAAGAAACACACAGGCATCTGGTCAGCGGCGCACTCCCGCTGGCATCCGCAAGGCCCGTCAGGCGCTCTTCCAGCCCACTCCCTGGGAGCCTCCCACCTGCCGCTTCCCTCCCCCAGGTCCAGCCCCCGAGGGTCTCCTGTCCAGGCGGGCAGCAGTTCGCCGTGGACTGGTTTTCAGTTTCTTGTTCAGGGTCCTCCCGGTGTGCTCATGAGAACGTGGCACGGCTGCCAGAGGAGCCGTTGGCCGGACACCGCTTAAGTGGAAAGTCGTGCTTCACTCTCGCTCTGTCCCCACGTTCTGCTCCCTCCAAGGGGGCGCCAGGTGCCACTCTTCCCGCGCGCCCCGAGCCCATCCCCAAGCCTGGCGGCTGGAGCGGGAAGACCCGCCGTCGTGGTGTGGTCTGGATTCACACGTTTTCAAGGATTTCCGACAAGTTTTGAGGGAAAAGCTGCTGTTTCTGCAGAGCCGCTTCTCTTTCCAGACCCGCTAAGGGTCTCACCCTTCTGGTAGGTTGGCCCTGGGCTCCAGAACAGGTGGGATTCAGGCAACCGAGACGACAGGGCAATCCTAAACTTCGCATGAGGCTTTATGGTCAGCATGCGCGTGGCCATGGCTCAGCCCCAGGCCCATCTCCCCGAGGTCCCATGTGACCCACCACTATCTTCTGACGCCCTGGAAAAGACTTCATCTGATTCATTTTAATTATTTTCCGGAAATGATCCACTCCCCACGAAAATGTGCGTAGGGTTTATTTCATGCAGGGAAGTCATTACTTTCTCATGAAAAATTCCAAGTGTCCTGGCGCACAGGGGGATAAAATCAGCCCTGACTCGGATCACAGTGCGAAGGGTAAATCTACGTCCGTTCTTGGGTGTGATGGTGTGAGCGATCGGCCCACGGAGAGCCAGGGTCTTCCCCTCAGGATGAGGCCCCAGAGCCAGCGTCTGCCTGGAGGGATTTGGGGCGCAGCCAGCTGCCCTCCGAGAGCTGGGGAGATCGCAGAGCGCTCGGGGCTGGAGGGTTGCCGCGACACAGTCCTCACAGCTCCGGATTCCTTCCCAGCCGGCGGAGCGTGTGCGATACCCAGACGCACACAGTAACTCCGGGAGCTCTAGGTCCTGATTTCCTGTCCTGACTCGGCAACACGCGGCCCCGTTGCTCGATTCCTCTTATTTCGCTCACTCGGGGAATATTAGTGGAGTGTTTGCCAGACACGAGGCTCCGCGGTCCATGCCGTGGACACACAGAGACAGGACGGGCTTGGTTTCTGCTCTCTCGCTCAGAGCCGGTGGCTGATGACTATTTCACGTGTGACTGAAAAATCTCTGACGTCCGTAAGCAGATTGTACCAGTTACTCAGGCATAATTCCACGTCCCTCCATTACGCATGTTAGGTTCCTGCCACTGCCCCGCCAGCCCTACGGGCCTTCTCCTGTGCATTAGGCTGCCGAGGCCGTGAGCTCATCGCAGCAAGGACACAGCTTCCCAGCCACCCCACGGGCGCAGAGCGGAATCGCCGTGAAAACAGTTTTCACCTCTATTAACAACTCACTCTGTGAAGACCGTGTCTGGCTTCATCAGGAGTGAGGACGTGGGGTGTTACATCAGATGCATAGGAAACCTCTCTGAATTCCCAGACGCGGCTCAGGGAAAACAGCGGTGGGTCCAGGAAAAGCACAGAGCAAAGTGACACGAGAATTGATGACAGACCCCAGAAGTACCCACGCTCCATCACCGGCCACGGTTACACAGCCTGGCCCCGGGGGCTCCGTGGCCTGGCCTCCCCACCTCACCTGCCCAGGCCATCAGCCTGGCTGTGACTTCCCAGGGAGCAGACGCAAACTGCTCAGGCATCACCAGTGTTGCCGGTACCCCCTGGACGCCACAGGAATGCTGGAGCCAATCATTCATTCATTCACTCATTCACTCAGCACGCACCGGGCTCCTACATGTCCAGATGCTCTTCTGTGGGCAGAGCCCTCAGCAAACACACCAAACAGAGCCAATGTCCTGCCTTCACCGAGCCTGCAGTCTTGCCGGGGAGAAGCAGACACAGGGCAAATTTTAGAACATGGAATGTGCCAGAAGGATGAGGACACTGAAGGAGAGCAGTGTGTGGTGACCACAGGGAGGAGCTAGCTTCCCACCGGGCAGGCCAGGAGGGCCTCCCAGAGGGACCAGAGGGGCAGGCTGGGGTGATGGCTGGGGAGGGACCCCAGAGGAGGGACCCCTAGAGGGATCCCCTCAGAGGGCGGCATGAAGGTGTGACCTGGTTTATGCATGAAGGGCCCCCGGCCGTTATGTCGAGAACAGGCGCAGAGGACAGGAGCATGGTGGGGGGCAGCTGGAGGCCAGCCAGGTGCAGCTGGGGCACTTGAAGCCCAGCGGAAGGTGGATGTCTTGCGAAGGCTTGGGGTCCAGGAGTGTTTGTGGTGGGACCTCCTGCATTCCTGACCAGCTGAACATGAGCTCTGGAAAAGGAGGGACAAGAAGACCCCCTGGGCTTGTGACTTGCAGGGAACAATCGCTCTTTAGATGTTGACAGTCCTGCCTGAGGCACTTCAGACTCGGAAGATAACAGAACAATAGAAATGTCATTTATGAAGGGAAAGAAAGGAGGAAGCTCAGCTTCAACCAGAAGAGTGAAGAGCCCAGAGTGGACCCGCGAACCCGACCGTGGCTGTGGGCACCCCGAGGGCTGGCGAGGGGGTCCGCGGCCGGGGATGGCAGCAGGCTGGAGACAGAGCTCCCATCTCCCCGTCTGGGAAACGGGGATGACAAGGCCCCTGCAGAGTCCCCGGCTCTCCTGGCACCACGAGGGAAAGGTCAGAGAGCTGGCCATCACAGAGGTCGCCGCAAAGCCTCTGAGGCCCTCGGGGTTTTGTTCAAGAACCGCTCTGTGGCTTTCCCCTGAAATGCGAGACGCCCCATGGGCTTCAGCCCGTTGACCAGATGGGATTAAGGGGAACAGTCTACACTCGGTTCAGCCTTGGCTTATTTGCGGAATTAGCTCATAATGCAATTATAAACACATTTGGGTTAAATAGCAAGAAAATGAGGTTATTTTTATTGTTTCGATTTAAAGGTTGACTTCTACACTTTTTGTTGCCAGCGCTGACAGGACGTGGGTATCTGAACCATGTGGCTGGTGATAACGCTCCTTCCGGCCATCCGTTTTCCTTGTGTCCTGCGCTCAGGCTGGAAGACAGGCTACATGCGTTTAACCAAAATTGGCATCCGGTGCTTTGTCTCTTTCCCGTCTCCCAGAGGAACCTCGACCCTGAAGACACAGAAAAGGGTGAAAGGGACAGTGAAGACCTGGCAGCCTTCCTTCAACTCGTCCTTCCTCTGGAGCCTCAGGCGGCCATGGGCCCAGGTGGGAGCTGCCCGCAAGGTGACCCCAAACTCCCACGCTTGTCTCTTGTGAGCCCCACATGGAATTAGTCCTCTGCACCATGAGCCATCTCGGGGGACACTTCTCCCCATCTCCTCGGTCACCTTCAGGGTGACAAGGACTAGAGTCTGTCCAAGATGCCCCCTGCCTGATGGACGCTCCTGTCCTCCCCTTGTCTGGCCTTTGTCAATCATCCCACGGAGTCCCCTCTACGTGACAGGTGAGAAAACTGCAATCCCAGCCCGTGTTGCCCTGACTTAAAGGAAGAAAGCAATGTGGGGCAAGAACAGGAATAAAACCAGACCATTCTGGAACATTCTGGAACATTTTGGACTATTCCAGAACATTCCAGAATATTCCAGACCATTGCCACAGCCTCTCCCATTGCAGAGCTCTTCCAGGTCCCCGAAGCAGGTGTTCTACTGGCATCCCCTCACCCACGTGGCCCACAGAGCACTGTGGTGAGAAACCCAAGGACAGAACTTCTTGGTCACCAGGGCTGCTCATTCTCCTTTTAAACTGTATTATTTGGGAGATAACTGTAGATTCCCCTACAGTCACAGGAAACAGACGGAGAAGCCCCGTGTTCCCTTTACCCGGTTCCCCCAGGAGTGACACTTGTAACACTGCAGTGCGAGACCACGCCCAGGGTGGGGGGCAGCACAGCAGCAAGAGCATCCCGCCACAGGGCCCCTCCTGCTGTCCTTTCACGTCCACACCCACCGCCGACCTACCTGAACCCTGGGGCCATGTCACACCCGCTCCTGGTGTGGGGGCCGGGGCACAGCGACCCCCAGCGCACGACCGTCCAGGACTGTTTCGTGGGGCCTGGGACAGGGAGACACCCACCGCTTGTTTCAAACACTACCCAGCGGGAGGCTGCCCAAGGTGGAAGGATTTCATGCAGCGGCTCCCGTGACTGCTGGGGACGGAGGAGGTTGACTCTCGGTATTTACAGCTAATTGCCTCATCGATCTGATATATTTTTCATTGTCTTGTTTTTTCTTTTTCTTTTTGTCCCCTCTGTCTACAGTATCTACAAAGGTCTTTGTCGATAGGTGGTGAACTGTGACCTTGGCCGCCCGCCCGGTCTAGCTGCAGGACGCTCTCTTCTGCCCCTGAGAGCCCCTCAACATTCTTGGCACGAAGACCCCACTTCCCATTCCAAGTCTTGTTCTTTTTTTTTTTTTTTTTTAAGATTTTTATTTATTTGACAGAGAGAGACAGCCAGCGAGAGAGGGAACACAAGCAGGGGGAGTGGGAGAGGAAGAAGCAGGCTCCCAGCGGAGGAGCCCGATGTGGGGCTCGATCCCAGAACGCCGGGATCACGCCCTGAGCCGAAGGCAGACGCTTAACGACTGAGCCACCCAGACGCCCCCAAGTCTTGTTCTTGAAGTAGCTGCGTTTCACCAAAAAATGAGGCGGAAGGCAGGGCGATGTCGGCCCCTTCCCAAAGCCCAGGACAGCGTGGGAAGGTGTGCGGTCCGTCCATCTCCTGCTGACGTCCATCTCCTGTTGGCACTTGAGGCGTTTGGGGCACAGCTCTTAGGAGACATTGTCTCACGCTCGGGGTTGTCAGATTTATCATGGAAAGAAGATCCCGTTCATCCTTTTCTGGGTCAGCCCAACCGGCTCCTCCCACCCAGGACTTAGCATCTGAAGGTCTGCCAACGTGGGCACTGGCTGATGGAGGTCAGGACACCCTGTGTCGCAGACCCCAGAATAGTCCTGTTGTTGTCTGGAGAGTGGCTGATCTGTCTGGGGCTTAGGGAAGTTCTTAATTACAGCTGTCAAACGGGTCAGGATCCTTCCGAGAAACACAGCCAGCAGGTAGGGGATTAGATAGACAGATGAACAGAGAGACAGACAGACAGATAGATGGACAGATAAAGGTATTTGTTGATTATGAAGGATTGACCCGCTCCATCTTGGAGGCTGAGTGCTCCCACGACCTGCCGTCTGTAAGCAGGAGGCTCGGGAGGGCGGTGGTGCCCCTTGGTCCGAATCAAGGGCTGAGAACAGGAACTCTGTGCTGGACGTCCCGGTCCGGGGCAGGTCTGCAGGGAGGCAGAGGAAAGGGGACGTCCCTCTTCCCCTGCCCTTTGTTCTTCTGTCCCCCCCTCACAGGCGGGATGAGCCCACCTGCACTGGGGACCCCTCTGCTCCACTCAGCACCTGACTCAAATGCTTGTCCCCCCCAGAAACACCCTAATCTGCACCCGTGACCGGTCAGGCTGACCCTTAACTTGACCATTACAGCTCTCACCTCAGCTCGGGTTCAGGGTTTGAGTTCCAGAGGCGCCCGCACACCTGCCTTACAGGAGGGATGGAGCCCTGGAGGCAGCTGGCATCCGGGGGCTTGGCAGGGGGTCCCTGGGCATGAGGCAGGGGGTCCGGACAAGGGGGATGAGGCCCAGCGGAGAGGGAGCACTGTCTTCAGGAATGGAGTGGGACCATTTAGTAGGGAAATGGGGCTAGTTTGGCAGTGCTTACGTTCACGATCACCTGTCATCTTTGGCCAACAGCATTTTTAGCGAAGTAATTTCTAAATCAGAATTTCCTTTGCAGGTATCTGAATTCCAAGAAACCCAGCCACCCATGGCGCCTGAGAAACCGCGGCCCCTCTTTCTGGGGCAGCTCTCAGAGGAACGATGCTGCGCACATCAGTGCCCCCGGAGTGGCCACAGAGGCCCCAACTGTCCTGGTGGAGCTGGGCCCTACAGGGACAGAGCGGGCATGCGGGCCACAGGCGGGTCCGTGCGAGAAGCGGGTGGAGGCACGGGTTCCAACCGTAAGATGCAGGAAGGCGTTGGCGATGCTTGCACTCCTGTGTCTTGGGCCCCAGCCTGGCCGTGGCTGCCAGAGAGCACGGTCTCCGCCAAAGCCGGGCTCTCAGGACACAAAACCCGGAGCAAGGACAAACTGGTCGGCACGTGTGGGAGGCCGGCGGGAGCCCGCGCTCTGCCCGTGATGCCCTCCCCAGGACACAGCACAGCGTTAGCACGCTGCACAGAGCCAGCGGCCTGAGGAGGGACAGCCAGATCCCAGCAGGGACTCCAAACACATGAGCAAGGGGCAAATCCTGGAGAAGAAATAACACACTGGGAGTGAGCAGCCCGAGAGCTCAGCACCACGACGGGGTGGGAGCCTGAGCCCACTGGCCACGTGGGCACGGAGCAGACCGCATCTCAGAAGGGCCTTGTGGAAGGAAACCATGACTGCCAGGTGAGGACAAACAGACCACTCGCTCAGGCTCATGGTGACGAGGGTGTCGGCCTCCATCACTGTGCAAGTTGAGACTGGGGGCGCTTCATGGTGGCACATGGGGCAGCGTGCAGGGATGGCTGGGGGCTCATGGGGATGGTTGGGGGGGAGGTACGGGGACGACTGGGGGGCAGGGGGCACACGGGGATGGCCAGGGAGTGGTGCACGGGGAAGGCTGGGGGCACGGGGGATGGCTGAGGGTTCACAGGGATGGCTTTGGGGCAACGGGGACAGCTGGGGGCTCAGGGGGACAGCTGGTGGTGCACGCGGACGGGTGGAGGCACAGAGACATCTGGGGGTTGTCTGGGGGGCACAGGGACAGCTGGGGGCAGGGGGACAGCTGGGGGTGCACGGGGATGGGGGAGGCACAGGGACATCTGGGAGGCAGCTGGGAGGCACGGGGACAGCTGGGGGGCAGGGGGCACACGGGGTCAGCCAGGGGCTGGGTGGTGCACAGTGTCAGCCAGGGACACGGGGGATGGCTGAGAACACACGGGAACAGCTGGGGACACAGGGGCAGCTAGAGGCGGGGCATGGGGACAGCTGGGGGGCACAGGGAGGGCTGGGGGCATATGGAGACAGCTCAGTCCACCCTGATGAGCCTTCAGGCTGGGAAGCCCCCTCACAGGAAGAAGGGTCCTAAAAGACAAATGCTAGTTAGCTTTCTCTGGCGGGTCCTGAGCTGGGAGCAGGGACCCAGGCTGGGG
Source organism: Ursus maritimus (assembly GCF_017311325.1). NCBI lineage: Eukaryota > Metazoa > Chordata > Mammalia > Carnivora > Ursidae > Ursus > Ursus maritimus. Next base: position 55,878,220 of record NW_024424564.1, read on the forward strand.
CAGCTGGCCATCACTGGTCAGTTCTGACCGCAGTTCTGTGGGCGGGTGTGGTCGGGCGTCTTCCTCTTCTCTTTTCTTCTCCTGCAACAATGTAAAACATTGCTGTAATTTCTAGCAGGGATTTTTACCATCCTCATTAGCTCTACTTATTACATATTGTTTCTTAAATTGTTTTCCGTCTTTATAAGCAGCCATATTTTCCATTTTATGAGACACCCTTCCTCAGCATCAGCTGTACAGAAGCCCACGATTCCACTTTACGAATAAGGGGTTTATGAATGAGTCTGATACAATACTTAGGTTGTTTCTAATTTCCATTATTATAAACAACGCTGTGATGAACATTCTTATAGCTGCAGCTTTGCACGATCCATTAGTGGGTCCATCAATATTTCCTTAGAATAAAATTTCTCAAGCATAATATAAGCAAAACTGCTCATGGCATGAGCCTTTCCGGGGCTTTCATTGCATATTTTCAAACCTCTTCCCTGAAAAACGTGTAAACCTAAACAGTACTCGGTGTGTTCGCTAGTTTTCTAAAAGCCAGGCCATTACTGAGTTCAAACACAGAACGGAAGGAAAAGGGCGGGCGTGATTGTTGCTTGCTCCTGGGATTGGTGAAATCATGGCCTTTTCTGGTATTCCTGCGTCGTCACCCAGCAAGAGCAAACCACCCTCCGGGGCCGTCTCCTACCACCCAGCCCTGTGTGGCCCCGGCTGCCCCACCCCCCCTCGCCCCCTTGGGCTCTTTGCACTGAGCCCTCCCGCACCCGTTCCAGGTCCCCCGTGTCCCCTGCCTTCCGTCCTCCCTCCAGACATCTGCACACTGACAGGCCTGCGGGCCAAACGGAGACCTGCCCCGTACTCATGCGGCTCAGGGCGTCTCCCTACTCTCCAGCCCAAAATCCCTGTGGGTTTTTATTCTTGGAGCCCATCATTGTTGGGGGTTTTACGTTTGTTTATTTGCACGTCCCCTGCCTCGGCCACCCCCCCCACCCGTGAGACTCCCCGCGAAGCCAGCACGGGCACCCCGGGGGCTCGTGCAGTGAATGAGTGATGAGCGAGGAGGGAATGAATGATGAAGGGCTCTTCGCTCATTTATCAGTTAGCACATCCAAGTGCTTTCCCCTCCTTTGATTCTTAAGAGCCTTCAGGTTTTTCCGTAATAACCCTTCTCGGGCTGTGTGGCTTCTTTGCTATTTACCAGACAAGTTATTCGTGGGATTTTTATTTTTTATTTATTTGCTATGCCAGAGTCAGATTTGTCAGAAAGAGCCGCTGTTTTCTGCCGTTGGTCTCCTCCTTAACACAGTCCACCGCCCCCGTTGTATCTACAGTCTTTGTCCCCTGATTTCTTTCTTTACATCGATACCGTTAATCATCTTGGATTCACTCAGGAATCTAGAGGAAGCATGGACTTTACGTTTCTTAGTGGAATCCTACCCAATATTACTTTACCTGTCTTTGTGTTGCTTTTTCTGCCCCTGCTGGAACACAGCAGTTCCGATGAACGAGCAGCCGTGGGTGTGGCGGGTTGATCGCCGCGGGCTCGCTGCCTCCCAGTGCAGGGGGCTGAGCAGCCGGTCTCCCGGGTTTCTCGCCAGCAGCGGCCGGGTCTGTTTCTCTGGGACGTGGCAATGCATCGCGGGGGCAATGCCCCTTATCTGGACAGAGGCGACAGCGAGTGTCCCAGCCGCCACGTCCGTCTGCAGCCCCAACGCCACAGCTTCCTAGAGGCCTCCTGTGGGCATTTTTCTCTTAAATCACGAATCACATGGAAAATTTAGAACACAATTACCAACCTGATGTGAAAGAGTCTGTCCGCTCTTCACAAACACGTCATGACCTTCAGAAAGAATCTTTCCTGAGCACCTGCCCGTGTGTGCGGACCCCTGGGAGGGGCACCCTCTGGCCTGGGCACCTTGTTTCCATGAACCGGATTGCCACACGCAGCCTCTGTGTCCCGTCTGCATCTGCTCCCCGCTCCTGCGGGAGGAAGACTGAATGCCCCCCCGTCCCAGGTGAACATGCCTGGCCACGCTGAGCAGCCCCGTGGGACCATACACAGCGTGGCTGGGCCTCTCTCCACCACGGAGCAGGGTTTCCGCGTAAGGGCTGCTCCTTCAGCAGATGGAGTGGACCCCGCAGCAGATCCTCAGGGGCCAGCGTGTCAGGTAAGCACAAAGTAGTTGCTGGAGGGGGTCTGTCACGGCCACTCGAGGTTGCGTGAGAGCAAGCTATGACGTGTGCAGTGGAACCGGCGTCCTCGGGGAGGGTCTGCACAGTGGTGCCCATCATCCCAGCCCCTCACGGACACTCGTGTCTGTCACACCTTCAGCAGTGACGTGGGACCCAAAGAAACGAGCACGGGCCACGTCGTGGGCAGCTCTTTGTCACATGGCCAGCCGCATGACCGTGGAGTTAGGCTCTTCGTGTCCGTAAGTACAGACGAGCGTACTCTTTACGTAAGACCCGGTTATTGAAAACAGACCGCAGCATCCAGCTACTCGCTTTAAGAACCTGTACAAGCCCCGGGTACTCAGGGGTCCCCACGCATCACCCAGCTCCTGCTCTGGGTGAAGCAGACAGTAATCTCAGTGGAGATTATTAGATGGAATCGAAGCTCCTCTCTCTGCTCTGGAAGCCCTTTCCTTGCAAACTAAGTACCCCACCCACGCTGTCCACACTCACTCGTCCTAGTTCCTTTCCAGGGTTTCTGTGGCCCCAAATGAACACATTTTAATACGTGTGTTCATTATGGAAAGTACGACAACGTTCATCCCTATAACACTTCATTTAAATTCAGTACCTATTGGCTCTCGGGCAAACACTTTCATTGCCCACGCCGTCCACGTTCTGGTCAGGGATCTAATGAGGCCAACGTAAACGCATCAGTCAGGAGTTGCCGTGATAGCGGTGGGTAACAAATCACCCCAACCCAGAGATCTTTTTGTAAGAAGCACTTATTCTCGTGCCCACAAGTCTGCAGGACGACTGCAGGGGCAGCTCCAGGCTGTGCTTGTCCGGCAAGCTCATCGCAAAGCCCAGGGCTGGACTAGGTGCGTCCCTGCGAGGTTGATGCCGAGGCCCTGGCGGAAGGGCGGAACCACCAGGGGCCCGCGCAGGGGATCCCGGGGCGTCCAGGGCCCGGCCGCCCAAGCACCCTGGCTCCCCTCATGGAACACCTGCAGTCTCAGGGCCCGGGTACCTGAGACGGGAAAACGCGTGCCGGACACAGCAGCACAAAGGCAGGTTACAGACCTGGGGAATAGCAGCTCCACGTCCCGTGTGTATGACGCGACCACGTGTCGGGAGAGTCGGGTCCGAACACCTGTGCGAGGAGGCTGAGCGTGAAGAAGCAAGTCCGGTCCGGAGTCGGTGTCAGACACGGATGTGCGCGCTTGGTGGTCTCCGTGGGGGCGGAAATGCCGCGGTTTGTGACCTGCCGAAGTCTGCAGAACACACCAACTCACTCGCATCTGCTCCTCCAAAGCCAGGAGGCTTTACTCATCCAACAAAATGGCTATGCGGGGCCTGGCTGGCCCTTGATCTCGGGGTCGAGAGTTCGAGCCCCACGTCGGGTGTAGAGGTTACTTAAAAATGGAATGTTTTTAAAACATCTCTATGGGAAATGTTTACTCTTGCCAGAGTTGATGAAATAGACCTGTTTTCCACTGTGCACAGTAACGATGCGATTGTTAAAAACCTCACGTAAGTACTATCCGAGGTGTCACTGGGACTGTTTTCATTTATAAATTACATTGCAAATCATCGGATAGTTGAATTCTAAGCAGAATTACAGTTAGCATTGTGGAGGGGAAAATAGCTCAAAATCAATGACCAGACATGGAAATGTTCTGGCAGAAATAAATAGAGTGTCAGTCCCTCCTTCGTGTTCAGTAAATGCCGGGGCGGAGCGCCGAGCTCCCGGCGCCTTGTTACCGTGCCGCTCAGAAGCACGTCTGCGGTTCGCAAGTGCCCAATGCTGTCATGAGACCCAGGACGCGTTCTCCCACATGCTGACAGCCCGGTTTTATTGTCACTAACTAGGACCATCTCAGAAATCAGCCAGTCTGCTATTTAATTGCTGTCAGAAAATGAAGGTCTGAGTTCAATTATTCCGAACCAAAAACAGACACTTCTTGGTGTGACTCCTTCAGTATTTAATTGGACCGTATCAGGCAACCCCACATGGAAGGTCAGCTCAGTTAGCTCCCGGGACGCCTGTCCCAGCCAGCTCCCCGGGGAGCGACTTGGCCCTCGCTGGCCCTCGCGTCGCCGTGTCCCCTTCCCGCACTTACTACTTCACACTGTCTCTTTCAGTTGGCTTATTGTTTTCCTTGGATACTTTTTGAAGGAAAGCTTGTATCATTGTGAAGTTACAAATTTGAAGCCCTAGTTATATCCTTTATAATACTTCTGAAAATTAAATTATTCAGTTATTTTTAAAAATGGTCCCTGCACCCCCAAAACCATCCCACAGGCTGCCAAGGGCCTCCCACTTTGGGTTCTCCAAGACCCCTCACCCCAAGGAGCAGAAGTCACGCTGTAAATCCACCCCCAAGTTGGCTTCATGGATATCTGCGTCCTGGGATGACATCGGGGGGCTTCACACAAGCTAGTGAGTGTTGGTCTCTCAGAGAATCGCTTTCTGCCTCAGGATGGGGACCCCATCATGGGCCCCGACCCAGCGGTGCTGTGGGCAGGAGAGGGAGGTCCCTGCTCTGTCCCCCCAGCCTGGCCGGCCGGGTGAGCACCTCCCGCGGCCCCTGCCCGGCTCTGTGGACAGATGCGGGGACATTTCCATCACACGGTGGTGACAGGACAACAGGTTTGCCCGCCGGACGCATTGTCGTTGGTTCGTTTGCTTCTGTCTCTGGTTTCCCGTTTGGGAACTTAGACCCAGCGCACGTCTCCCCCAGCGTGTGGATACCCCTGCCTGTGACTCTCGTACAACAGAGATCTCTGGAAAACATGTCAAATCCAGGGAAGCCACAAGTAAGCAAACAAGCACGTGAGGGGTAAGACTGCCCAAAACAGAGATGAAGAAGAGGAAGAGTGCGCCCTCACATGTGCGGTTTCTAAAGTGCCATCTTGGCCCCTCATTGATAATCTATCTTTTCCTGTGTGACTGCCAGTTTCCCGTTCATACAATGTCATTTTCCAATTTATCTGTCACATAAAAGGTGAGATTTCCTAACTTCTAATTCCTGGGTTGAGGGGAGGGGGTGTTCAACGGTGTTTAATCCTCAGGGCTTGGGATTCGACCTCCAAAAACCTCACCCATCTTTTCCTTTATGACTGTGTGGTTGGTTCACTTTCAATCCCCATTGTTCCAGCCCTCCGAGCTCCGCCCAGGGGACAACACAGGTCCCGTCGGGGGACAGAGGAGCCATGGGGACAGAACTCGAGTTGCTCGTCCTCTCCGGGCTGGGGAAGCAGATACAGATGGGAAGGGGCTTCTGGGGACAAAGAGCTTGCAGCGGGTTGGAGGGGATAAGGAGGGCTTTCGGCACACATCCTTCTAGAAAGAACACGCATGGGGACCTCAGAGAACAGGTGCTCCCGGTCATTGCCGTGGACTGACTCTCTTGCAATTCCTTCATGTTCAGGGAAATGGCTCATTTAAAGAAAAGCAGACACCTGTGGCCCAAATGCACCCTCACACTCCCCGAGTCCTCCAGAGACAGGAAGCCCCCGGGGGCAGCGCTGGGCTCCCGCTGCCCTCCCACACGGCTGTTACACCGCAGTCCTGGCCAGAGGAAGGAACGGGAACATGGCCTCTTCCTCCGTCCCGCATGCATGGCAGTCACTCACGCCCGCGGGCCCTGCGACTGACGCACCATGTGGAGCTCCCGCCAAGGGAGAGGCCTAGGGTCTGCAACGGGAAGACCTGAGCTGTGCCAGCCGCTCCGACCCCATTTCCTCCCCTGAAACAGGCCTGTGAGCCCTCGCCCGCCGGCGCCCTTCTGGGGCTGGTGGACGGCAGTTTCCTGTCCTGGTGCATGCCGAGGACTCCGCATCCGTAGCTCGTCTTCCCCCCCCCCA
>NW_024424564.1:55884277-55998442 GCF_017311325.1 Ursus maritimus
CTTCCCCCCCCCCCCACCCCTGTGTGGATATCCGTTTGCGTACCTGACCCCTGGCCGCTGGCACAGCTACTGCCATCCGGGGTCGTGCACACTCGGGGGCGCAGCGACCCCTCCCCCCGTTTGCTCCTTCAGCCCTTGGGCTCCATGTGGGGGAAGCTGGAGGACACGGGGGGCACGGAGCTCCAGGAGTTCCCCAGAGTCCCACGGGGACATGGAGCCGGGAGCCAGCGCCCACTCACGCATCGGAACGCAGACGCGGGAGGAGCAGTGTTTTGCAAAGTCCTGTGGGTGCGGGTTCACTGTAACGTGTGCTTTAAACTGCTGTCCCTGCGGTCTTCTGTCTGGCACATTACAGCCAGAAGTCTCCTCTCCGCGGTCATGAGGGGAGGGGAGGGCATGCTTGGGGTTTGGGAGAGAATCTGGAGGGGTAGACAAGAAACTTCGAGGAACTTCGCTAACAGGTAACACAAGAACCCTCCCAGTCATCCTCTCCTGGTCCTGCCTGCTGGGCCAGGTCTGAGCGCCCTCCTTCTTTCTCACTCTTTGGCACCTCCTAGTTCACCTGGAACTTGGGTGGGGGAGGGGAGGCAGGCGCAGTGGGCTGTTCGCTAAGGCTCTTGCAGGGGCACGCTGGGGTGGAGGGGGGCGTTGCTGTGCGGTAACGGCATGTTCCACCCGCCACGCCTCTCACGGTAACCCACCGTGTGCGGAATTCTCGTGCAGGCCTCAGGGCGTTCTCTGGGTGGGTTTCCCACCTTCGCAGAGGTCATCAGTGCACCTCCCCTTGCTGGACGCTGCCTCCGGAACGTGTCCCAGGAGACGCCGCACTGGCCTCCCCATTCCTGCTCTCAGCATGGCCCCTCCCGCCCCACGTCCACCTGGGCGTCCCCAGCACCATCCTGGGGCAGGAGTGGCTTCTCACCTGTCTGTCTCCTGTTTCTGTGATTGCAAATGGGCCTGACGACCTGTGCGTGCTTGGTGGCGGGAAGCTCGCCCCTTCTCCACGGCGCCTCTGCCTTCTTCTGTGGGGAGGAACTCCCTCCACAATCCAGACATTGATCCCATGTTGGTGTTAGATTCTGCAGGTGTTTTGTGCACCTGCGTCTGACCAGAGCATCACGTGTGCAGACAAACTGCGAGGCCCTGCAGCCCCGGCTGGTTTCTCCTGGTGGCAGGTCCCTCCCTGTCCCCAGTCCCCAGGCCACACGCCCTGCCCTGCTCCATCTAACTTTGAACGGCCCCTACCCCTTTCTCGTTCAGGTCTGAATTCACCTGAAACCCACTCTCGGATGTGGGATAACACGGGGACCTGCTTCCTCTGCCTCCACATGCAGGTCTGGACTTCCCACGGTATCCAGCGTGGGGTCCTTTCCCCACTAGCCACAGGGGAACCCGCCACATCTTCCTCGATGTTGAAGTGCATGCCCTTGCTGCTGTTGCCATCACCCCCGCGCCGTCATCACGAACTGGAGGAATTCCGCACGTCCAGCAGAGCGACATCCCCTCTTGCTACTCGTGCCTTCCAGCCGACCGTGTCCCCGTTCCCACCTGACTTGTGCGTGTCCCACCTGAGACCCCCGTGGGGCTAGCTCAGACCCCTGTGGGGCAGGGGAATGGGCAGAGCCACCCCACTCACCTGCTAAGTCGGCCCACGTAGGGTCAGGCTTTAGGTCCTGGAATCGAGTTTCAGTCCCTGTATCTTCATGGAGGAGTTTCTAATAGAGTTTGTAAATGTGTTCTACAGCTCACGCTGTTTTGCTGTGGATGACGTCTTCCTTTACATTTCAGCAATACTGGGAATTTGGAACCCTCGCACCAAGCTAAAATTTTAATCCAAGAAATCTGAATTTTTCCCATGACCAAAGTTGGGAGAATTTATCTCCAACCATTTTGGAAACGCATGTCAATCTACATTCATGTGAAAAGCTTGTTTTCCTCACATGGCTATACTGGCCCCTTACACACAGCTTGGATCCCTCGTCCCCTTCAAGTTCTGCAAAACCTTTGCGAACAGTTTACAAGAGGTAGCATTCTCTCACGGGTCGACCCATTCCAGAGACTCTTGTCCCTGACATCCTGCTCTCCCAGCGTATCCAGGAAGGTGGCCTGGAAGGACCCAAGGTCATGCAAAGGACAGTGCATTGCAGGTGATTCCAAGCAGGGGACAGAAACGGTCGCTTCCCTGAGCTATTTGCAGAGACGCCAACATGAGGGGCAGAGGGGTCGGAGTGGACCCACCCGTATCATGCCCTGCGTGGACCTGAGGGACGTGCCTTGGCGTGGACGTGGCTGCCGTCCTGTATAGGACAGCATTTGCAGTGGCCTGCTTGAGAACGTCCCTCGTGGCACGGACAGCGTATGGGCAAGTTAGAGAGGGGAGCAGTGCGGGCGGCTCATGTCCACTCACTTAATAAAATTATCCTGCGGCAGCTACTGTGCAGCAGGAAGACAAACCATATTAAGAATGAGAAACGCGCTCTTTGCCAGTGTCCCCTGCCCCCACAGGGCAGATGGGGTCAGGATGATGACCGGAAGTCCCCCAGGTGCCTGGGGAGGGGAATTTCTCATCTTGGAAATGCTTGTGTAGACCTTTAAATTCTTTTTTAAGTTCCAAGTGGTGCCCTGTGCTAGCTATCCGCATTTATTTATTTATGGCTCTGAAACTGTTGCTGGTCTGGACACCTCCGTGGGGCAGGCCGGCGGCCGATGCCATGTCCCGGGGCTGAGCGCTGTGGCCGGCCTCATCCATAACATTTTAAATGGCTTCTAAATTGATTCATTTATTAAATATTTGCCATGAGAACAGAAAATAGGATAACTCATTTTAGTGGAAGGGCTTTTTCTGTTCCTAGAAACTTTGCAGAAAAACAGCCCGTAGTAATTGTGGGCCTCATGACGGTCCGGTGGGAAAAAGGGAGCTATCTTTGCAAGCCATAATGAGATGGTCTCCCGACACACTCCGAGCAAAGAGGATGCGAGAAGCATAATTGTTTGTTAAGGAGCAGATCCCGGAGGCACGGTCGCCCGCCTCCCTTCAGCATGCATACCCAGCTGCAATAATCCGTCAGTGCTGACGAGCCAGCGGGAGGGGCTGTGTTCACCGCCGAGGGCTAGAGACCAGTTCCTCTTGGGGGGGCACCTATCAGGCACATGAGGTGCTGGGGGCCCCACGTGTCCTCTGTGGGGAGAACGTGTAAATGAAGTGGCCAGCTCTTGATTGCTGCTTCCGAGCTCTGAACACGAGATTTATTAGCAGTGTGTTTGCAGCCTTCATAGGAGTTCGGAAGAGAAAAACCGTCTATGGTGAAATCATAGAAAACACGCGTGTTGGTCTCCGCCCCCGGGTCCTGGCACGGAGCTCCTGAAACCCTGTTAACCTCCTGGGAGCCTGGAGTGTCCTCTATTGTGATGAGGCAACTCTGGGTGGGCTCCTGGGTGGGGGCTGGTCATCAGAGAGACCGAGCTGGGACCCCAAGCTGGGATTTTCACCCCACCCCCCATTCTCCAGAGGGGGGAGCAGGGCTGGGGATTCAGTAAACACCTGATCACACCAATGCGATAAAACCTCCATAAAAATCCCAAAGGTGTGGGAGTCAGGGAAGCTGTAGGTTGGTGAGCACGTCCACGTGCCGGGAGGGTGATGCGCCCCAACCCCACGAGGCCAGAAGCTCCTGTGCTTGGGGCCCTCCCAGCACCTACCCCACACGTCTCTATCCGGCTGTGGATAGACGCAGGATTGAGGCTGTAGACCCAGCTTCATCCGTACCCCTCATCACACCCTTCGCTAAGTGGTAAACGGAGGAATGGGAATCTGCCCTCCCCTGAGTTCTGCGAGCTGCTCCAGATGAGAAGATTCCAGAAGGGGCTCCTGGGAATCCCATTTGGAGCCACATTGGATGGAGAGACTTGCCCCACCCTAGTGCTGCCTCTGAAGCGGGGGGCAGTCTCGTGGGACTGAGCCCTTCCCTGTGGGACGTGACACTAACTCCGGGCAGATGGTGTGAGCACTGAGCTCAGTTGGAGGACACCCCGCAGGGTCACAGAATTGCCTGGTGGGGACGCCCACACACACACGAGTGTGTCGCTGTGAGACAGCAAACGGGCTTCACGGGAGGAACACTGAGCTTTCGTGTGGCACCTGTGTCTTCCATCAACTACCAACTGGCTCATCGTTTTGTAACCATTGCCCCTGACTCTGTTTTAAACTCAAACATGTGCACAAGCCCAGTCGTGTTTGGAAGGAGGACAAGCCCAGTCGTGTGGTTGGCGAGGCTGCTCCCGGTGCAGCCAGGGTGGGTCCACGCCCAGGCGCTCGCTTTCCAGAGACACTGGAATGACTAGTATGAGAGCATCCATGTTCGCGTGCGCAGGCATGATGCTTAAATGTTCACATGTCAAAAATGTCAACTATCTAGAGTTGGGTTTTCCCCCCAAAATATAATTCACACACCATAAAATTCACCGTTTTAAAAAGTGTGTAGTTCAGTGGATTTTGGTCTTCATGACTACTGTTTTGTAGTAAGTTAAAAATGGGAAAGTTCGAGTCTTCCAACTTTGTTCCTTGTGAGGACTGACTGGGCCCCTCTGAGCACTTGAATTGTTGCAGGAATTCTAGAATCAGAGGGTCTGTTTCTTCAAGGTGGGCAGCAAAGTCTTCAGGAATTGCATGAAATCTGTACATCAATTGGGGGGATTTAGTTTCATTGATTTTCTTCATCTTGTTTTATTCTCTATTCCCTGTATTTCCTTTCTAATATGATTTCCTCTTTCCACTCATTCTGGCTACAGCCTCATCCCAAGGGAAGTTTGGGTCATCAATTGGAGGTCCTTCTCTGTTTTCGTGCAGGTGCTCGAAGCTGTGAGTTCCCTCCAGATGCCGCTGTAGCGGTCTGATCTCAGCTGCCTCAGACAAACGGACGAGCTGCATCCCACACTTCAGTGAGTTGAGTTTCCGCTTTCATTCATCTTAAAATATTTTCTGGTTTTACGTGGGATTCTTCCTCAAATTATCGGTTATTTAGGAATGTGTTGTTTAATTTCCACGTATTTGTGAATTTCCCAAGTTTCCCCAACTTGTTGATTTCTAGCTTTATTCCATGGTGGTTGGAGAACACACTTCTTGTGATGCCAGCCTCACCCATGTGCTGAGGCTTGTCCTGTGGCCCAGAATACAGGGAGCCCCAGAGAATGTCCCGTGCGCTCTGCACCTGCGTGGTGCTCTCTGGTGCCTACTAGATCTGCTTGGTTTATACAGGTGCTCAAGCCTTCTGTTTCCCTGGTGACCCTCTGCTCAGTTGTTCTGTCCTTTCCGGACAGCGGGGCATTGACGGCTGCAGCTGCTACTGGCGAACTGTCCGTGTCTTCCCTCAATTCTGCCAGGTTTTGCTTCATGTATTTTGGGCCCTTTTTTTTGGTGCATATAAGTCAGCAACTGTTCATCTTGTCAATGGGCTCACTGCTTGACACTTACAAAATGTTCTTCTTCATGTCTAGAAACAAACTTTCCTTTAAGTCACTTTGATACTAACATAGCCAGTCCATCTGTCTTGGCTGCTGACAGCAGGTGGTGTTGCTTATTCTCTCTTTCTGCTCTCAGTCTATTTGTTTTCTCTGCATATAAAGAATGTCTCCTGTAGACAACACAGAGCTGTCATGTTGCTGTTTGCTTTTTGCGTGTCTGAGGTAGTTTTTGGTCCTTTGATAGTGCTTTCTTTTGTGTTAAATATTTCTAGCATACCACTTTAATTTCCTTGTCATGTCTCACTATGTTGTTCTAAGTTATTTTCTTAGGTGTTGCCCTGAGGATTACAGTAAATACCTTGACTTGTGGGAATCTAGTTCAGAATGAGACCAGTTTAATTTCAGGGGTATTAAGGGGTCTCTGCTCCTGTAAGCCACCTTCCCTCCCGATGCCTTTGTGTTTTTATAGTCATGCACGTTACGTGTTTATACATTGATGGTCCATCAAAGAAGAGTTACAGTTTTGCTGCACGCAGTTGTCTTTTGAATCAGCTAAAAGAAAAAAAAAGAGTTACAAACAAAAAATTACATTTATACTGTCTTTTATATTTATCTACATATTGACTTTACTGTTGCTCTTTATTGCTTCGTGTGGAATGAGTCACTGTCTAGTGACCTTTCATTTCAGCGTGAAGAACTCCCTTCCGTATTTATTTTAGGAATATTCTCTGGGGATGATCTGATAGCAATGAGCTCCATCAGTTTTGTTCTGCTTTTTATTAATCTTAGAATGTCTTAATTTCTCCCTTATTTTTGTGGGATAATTTTGCTATAGAATTCGTGGTTGAGTTTTGTTCTCCCAGCGGTTTGAAGATGTCATCTGACGGCCTTCTGGCCCGCACGGCTTCTGATGTGAGGTCAGCAAAGCATTCACTGAGGGTATCTGACGCATTAGGGGTCCCTTCTCATGTACCGTTTCCAACATTTTCTCTTTGCGACTTCTGAAAGTTTGATTATGATGTTTCTTAGTGGGGATCTCTTTGAGTTTATCTGCATTGGGGTTTTCTGAGTTTCTTTGTTCTGTAGAGTAATGTTTTTCATCAGATTTGAGGTGTTTTCAGCCATTATTTCTTCCAATATTCTTTCTGATCCTTAATCCCACCTCTCTTTTTGGGACTCCCATTATGCATATGCTGGTCTTCTTAGTGGTGTGCCATACATCTCCAAATCTTTGTTTATTTGTCTTTATTCATTTTTTCCTCTCTTTTCCTGAGACTGGATCATCTCAATAGACTCTTTCCTCTGCCTGCTCAAAAAATGCTCCTGAGCCCCTTTGCGAAGGCTTCATTCCAGGTATTGTATTTTCAACTCCAGAAATTGCATTTGGCTCTTTTTAATAGTTTCTATACCTATACTGATCTTGTCCATTTGGTGAGACACGGTTCTTGTACTTCCCTTTCGTTTATAGACATGACTACTTTTGTTCCTCAAACATAGTAAAACAGCTGACTTAAATTTCCTGTCTACTAGCTCCAATGTCCGGGCTTCCCCAGGGATTATTTCTATTGATTGCTTTTTTTCCCGTGTGTGGGCAGTACTTCTTGTTGCTTTGCATGTCTCATAACTTTTGTTGAAAACCGAACGTTTTGAATACTATAATGTGGCAACTTTGGAGATTGGGTTTCTTTCCCATCTCCAGGGTTTGTTTTTATTGTTGCTGTTGTCATTGTTTACTCTGTGACTTTTCTTAACTGATTCGCTAACGTCTGTACTCTCCGTCATCCTTGGCCACTAAAGTCTATGCCTGGTTAGCTTAGTGATCAGCTAATGATTGGACAGATAGTTCTTAAATGCTTTGAATCTGTAAGTCTCCCAGTCTTTGCCAAAGGGCCCTGTATGAATGTTGGGGCATGCCTCATCACTCAGCCAGATGGTAGACAACTCTGCCTTAGCCTCCACTTCCTGCACATGCAGAGACCCAAGACCAGTTAGAAGTGGAAACTTAGAGCCTTCTCAGGTCCTTCCTGAGTGTGCACACTGCCCTGGACATGCAGGTACTTTCTAGCTTCTCAGGGATATGTCAGAGGTTTCTGAAGCCCTGGTGGACATCCCATGCCCTCGATTTTCCTTTTCAGCCTCTCAGTTACCCTAATGCTTGCCTCAACTGTTATCCACCAACTCACGTACCTGCAAAGTTAAACAACTTCCTATAACTGTTTTTGACAAACAGTTCCAGGGAAAAAGGCTTTCTGCATTGTGCAAGCTCTGAGTCAGGATAAATAAAGATAAGCGTGCACATGGAGTCCTCCAGACGGGTCAAATCATGACAGTTCTCTTCTGCCCAACCCTGTTCTGCCCCTTCTGGTGACTGCTAGGCCTCACTGTAATTAGAGGCTGTTGTATTTTACGGCCACTGTGGAGTTCCAGAAAGTAGTATGAGACTAGGCAGGATAAAATGCTTTAAAGCTTACTGTTGTAACTAAGATTCAGTTACTTTTACTGAATAAAGTTCTCCAGGTTGCTGCAAATTTTGGGTTAATTTTGAGGTTGTAAAAAAGTGGATTCTGACCATTTTTGCCAGTGTTCTCGTTGCTTTATGGAAGAGAGAATTTTTGGAGGTCCATACTGTACCATTTCCACCGATCTCACTCGGCTAGAATTTTACTATCCCTGCCCTCTCAAGGGTAAGGGACCATCTCAAAGAGAGACCAAAGCAAGTATGCATGCACAACCTCAGTCCCAAGCTTGAGTGAGCCTTGGGGAACATCTCCTTCTCCTGCACAACTGAAATGGCCCATCTTGAGGGTCTCCCCCACCAGCTGTAGCTCCCAGGGGTCTTCCTGCTCCCCCACGCATTGCGCTAAATGATATGTGTCAGAGGTAACGCCCTGTGTGATGCAACCTAGAGGACTATCTTCCAGAAGAGGGCTGAAGCCGAGCTCCGCCATGCTAGCACCCTAATCTTGTACATCCAGCCTCCAACCAGTCTGTAGTACTTGGTTATAGAAGCCCAAGATGAATAATATGGGGTGGAGGAAATGAAGCCTACCCTACAGATTTTGGATTTGCCATTCTTCACAATCACCTGAGCCAATTCTTTGAAACAAATCTCTTTTATACAGAAATACCCTGCTGGTTCTGCTCTCTGGAGAACCCTGACACCTTGGGTATAATTAATTCTGTCATAGCTATATCTCTGGCTGCTCTTGGACCCAGTCAAGTAATGGAGGTGAAAATCTTTGCAAATCACAAAGAGTGAGCCAAAAGTTATGGGCAATTTTCTTCATTTCGGTCTGACTGTTTTCTATTCTCCGTGTTTCTCTAGTTGTCACACTGTGTTTAGCTGCTGTTGTCATCAAGGTGCAAGAGTCTCCAAGTCTGTTTCAACAGCCCATGCCTTGGGAGGGCCAGGGTCTCCGCGGCGGTGTGAGGGCTTCTCGCTGACAGCCACCTGGCCCTCACATGACCTTGGCCAGGGAGCACACATCAGGCCTGTCTGGGATGAGTCGGCCTGTGTCCTCATGAGAACAGAAGCTTCTTAAAACTTGACCTGACCAAATAATTAGGAATCACATCTAGAGCGTTAAGGGGTCTCCCTGCAGAAATCAAAGATGGAATTTCACCCAATTTACATTTTATTTAGCAGATACTCACTGAGTATCCTCTACATTTGAGCTGGGATGTGAGGGAGATGGGAGTGAAGAAGATGGACCAAGCTGGGTTCTGTCCTCAGAAGAGCTCACAGGTTTGCTGGGTGGAGACCAAGCCAGGAGCGGCAGGGGGGAGAATGCATCTGAGAGCCGGAGTGGACAGCTCACCATCCCCTTCGCTCCCAGGGACTGCTTGTCTGTCCCCCGACATGGAGGTCGTAGCTCTGAATGAGAGGAAACAGCCCAGAACCCACACCAGGACAGGCTCCAGATGGAAGGAGCTGTGCATCTGAAGAGGGAGGTCCCTTTCCTCAGCATGAGAGCAATGCAGAAAGCCCTGAGAGCCCACTGCCGGGGCGTCAGGCAAAACGCTCTCCCCACCATAAAAAAGCTTGTGTGTTCATCGAAAAAAATGCAGTGGGAACTATAATACAACTGAAAATCCCCTGGTTTCAAACTAATCACAGGGGCATACCTGCTTCTAGAAAACTCTGCATGTATGTGTAAACACCCCAGATTTGGAAATACCAGGTGTGTGGCATCGAGGAAATGCGAAGTAAAACAACAACAAGACGCCACTACACACCTGTCGGAATGGCCAAAATCCAGAGCATTGACACCGAATGCTGGCACAGATGTGGAGAAACAAGAGCGCTCACTCACGGTTGGTGGGGTGGCAAAATGGCACAACCCCCTTGGGGAACAGTGTCTTACAAAACCAAACCCACTGTAACCATACGATCTAACAATTGTATTGATGCAAAGAAGTTGAAAACCTGTGTCCACAGACACCCGCACAAGGATGTTTACAGCAGCTTACTCATAATCGCCAATCCTTGAGACCAACCAAGATGCCCTTCAGTAGGTGAGTCGATAAGTGAACGGTGGTCCCTCCAGACGGTGGAATATTATTCAGCCCTGAAAAGAAATGAGCTTTCAAGCCATGAGAAGACATGAAACAAACCCTTAAATACACATCACTAAGTGAGAGAAGCCGGTCTGAAAAGTTCACACAATGTATGACTCCAGGTCGACGACATCTGGAAAATACAGAACCATGGAGACAGCGAAAGGACCAGCAGTTGCCAGGGGTCAGTGGGGAGGGTTGAACAGGTGAAGCACAGAGGATTTTATTTTTTGGGAGAGAGAGTGCACAAGGGGTGGGGTGGGCGGTCAGAGGGAGGACGAGAGAGAATCTCAAGCAGACTCCCTGCCCAGCGTGGAGCCCAACATGGGGTTTGATCTCACAACCCTGACACCATGAAACCAAGAGTCAGACGCCTCACCGACTGAGCCCCCCGGGATTTTTAGGGCAGTGAAACTACTCTGCATGATACTATATCATGGACACATGTCATCCCACATTTGTCCAAACCCGTGGAATGCACAACACCAAGAGTGAACCCCAATGTCAACAGTGGACTCTGGGTGATGACGATGGGTCGACGTTGATTCACCAGTTGTTATAAATGCCCCCTGGGGCAGGGAATGTTGGTGGTGGGGGAGGCCACGGGGAGGCCAGTGGGCATATGGGACATCCACTCAATTTCCTTGTGAACCTCAAACTGCTATGAAAATATCAAGTCTGTTTTATAAAAGAGGGAAGAGGGCAGCACAAGGTGGAGAAAGGGACCGGGAGCCCAGGAATGCTGGCAGAGCCAAGGGAACCACTCACCTCCAGAGCGTGGGGCGAGGGAACCAGCTCCGCCCACATCTTGGCTTTACCGGGAGAGGCCCCGAGCTCCTCCCTACAAATGTGGGATAACGAATTTGTGCTGTCAAAGTCCCTCAGACTGAGGTGAACTGTGAGCGAGCAGCCACATATGGCCAACGCTGTCTCACAGTCCGTGGCCGCTGCTCTGCGACCCTGAAGATTAATACTTTTTTTTTTTTTTTTACTTAACACTGTATCTCAGGGATGACCCCCTACTCACTCTTCATGGTGGATCCCCGTCTCGCCACACATAACTGACGGGCCCCAGTCCTGCGGGTGGACACGCGTGTGCAGCTGTGGACGACGCGGAGCAAACACCGGGTGGGGCAGCTGCTTGCTCCTCCCTGTCATTCTGTCCCACACCAGAGCCGCGTCTCCCAGCGCCGGGGCGGGGGAACGCGCACCTGTCGCTCTTTGTCCCTGCGTGCAATCCAGAAGACGCCATCAGGAAACCGAGTCTCAGTGCGACCGTGTTTGGGATTCTGTTAGTCACCTCACTTAAATTTGGATTCCTTCCCTTTGCTCGCCAGCCCCCAGGGGTTGGCAGATGTGGTGAAGTCAGGGACTGACTCTGGCTGAGGCTCTTCCCAGACACAGCAGCCTGCCCCCCCCCCAGGTCGGTGTGACCCCTGCCCTCTGCAGCCCCCACCGAAATGGAAATGCAGCAGACACGGGGCACCAGGTGCCCAGGAGCCGTGTGTCTGCGGAAGCAGCAATTCAATCTCAATCAGGGAAGAAAACACGCATTTCTCTCTGTCTCTGCCGATTTGGAGAGTAGAGAAAGTTGATTTCAAGGGGGCCTTTGGGAAATAAGAGGAAACAGGGTTTGGAATAACCGTGGTGAGGGAGGGGAGGCAGTAAGCACGCCCAAGACAAGAGCATCCACAGAGGGACAGGGGTGTGCGGGCGGTGGGGGCTGCAGACAGCCCCCGGGGACCACGGGGTGAGGGGCGTGGGGGCCAAAGATCCTCGTCAGTGTCCTGCCGGGACAGAGCCCACGCCTTCCCTGGGAGCGGATGGGCCCTCCGGGTGGGTGACGGACTCCAGCCGGCCTGTGGGCTCCACCCTGTGCTTCCCCATGGGCTGTCCAGCCTGGCTGCCCGGGGGAGCCGGGGTCACTCAGGGTCAGGGAGGTAAAACCAGGAGTTCTGGGATTCGGCAGAGTTACTGATTGGCTGGGTCAGGGGCAGAGGAGGGCGGGAGGTCCTCACAGGCCCCCAGGGATGCGGGCAGGACAGAGCGTGCTCTCCTCTGGCTGAGCAGACACGGGAGGAAGGAGGGTCCATGTCCACAGTCGGGTGTACCCACACACACCGCTCTGACTACAGCCTCCCCGAGACCCCGCCAGACAGCGGGAAGGTGAGCTTTAATCAGCCCAGGGTCTTCTCCCGAATCTCAGGGACACCGAGGCACCGGGGGCCTGCGGCCACTCGGGTCGCTGCTCATGAGTGGGTGTAGGGGAGGGGCTTCATCTGTTTCGTGCGGAAATCTGATTAGCTCAGAAGCCAACGGGACCGCGTCCAGCTGGTTACCTCAACCAAACCCTCCTTTTGAAATGTCAGCATTGTCAGAAAATGAAGCCAGGTAGACGTTGAGAGCCATCCGAGCAAGATGCCATTCTTGCAAACTGAATGAACCCAGGACGACCTCAGCCCGTGACCTGCACGCAAACCGCACCAGGGTGTGCAAGACCTTTCCCACAAAATACAAGGGCAGAATCTGATTCTACAGAATTCGGTCGCACTCTGTTCTCATTTAGCCTTGGAAAGTCCCCAAATCTTTTGAACAGAACTGCCAGATATTTGGGGCAGATCGCCATCGAGTTTTATTTCCTTATATGATGGAGCATTCCACCGCCTACAGCTCTCGAGGGATTCACGCGGATGCAGACCGGCCGGGGACTGAGCGCCGTCCGACTCGGCGGAACGGCTTCAGGGCCCCCTGACGCCCGAGTTCTCCCTAAGACCCTCCACACCTGCGTTAGCGCTCTCGATGGCCGCTTCGTTACCACCCACGTAAAACGTGTGCATAGGCAAGGAGGAGAGGCGCGTCAGGGGCTCAGGAGCCCCCCAGAGCCCCGCAGGCCAGAGCTGGAGTATTTGAAGGGAGGAAATGCATAATGGGGTATTGGATTATGGCCCTGAATACAAACAAATACCCACGAGTCCAAGTAATACGGATAAATGATTCACGAAGTAAATAAACCAGCGGAGAGACAGGCTTCCCACGCAGAATTCCACGTGATACGTAGATGTTCCACAGCCGAGCAGGGGGGCGGGACCCCCAGCCCTCGCCCGTGGGCGACCCCAAGTGGCTCTTCCCAAGAGTAGGGTACAGACGGAGCGCAGAGACTCTTCACCATGCCGGCACGTCTCGGCCAGGTGTACACGCTGGACACCGGCAGTGAGCGTCACGCCGAGTGCGTGCTCTTGACAGCGCGTGATGGAAGGACACCCCTCCGTGGTCTCGGTCCCAGGAACCCAGCGCCCCAGCCCAGATCCTGGCTGAAGGACCCTCTGCAAGGCAGCTCTCCCCGACACTATCAAGGTCATGGCAAACTAGGAAAGTCTGAGCAGCTGTCCCGGCCAGAGCACCTCAAGGCCCCCTGACACCTAACTCACGTGGGTCCCGGACGGGTCCCCGGCAGAAAGAGAACAGTAGGTAAAGACTAGGGAAATATGAATACACCGGGGGCTTGAGTTCATAATAACGTATCCAAATCGGTCTATTATTGTAACAAAAGGCCCACCCAAAGATCAAGAGCAGAAACAGTGTGACGTGTACTGGACAACCTACTGTCTCTGTAACGTTCTGTAAATCTGAAATTCACAGACACTGTAACTTTGCAGTTATAAACTTACAAAAAATAATTTTTTAAAAGATTTTATTTATTTATTCAACAGAGATAGAGACAGCCAGCGAGAGAGGGAACACAAGCAGGGGGAGTGGGAGAGGAAGAAGCAGTCTCCTAGCGGAGGAGCCTGATGTGGGGCTTGATCCCAGGACTCCGGGATCACGCCCTGAGCCGGAGGCAGACGCTTAGCGACTGCGCCACCCAGGCGCCCCTACAAAAAATAATTTTAGTTGTAAAGTTGAGATGATTTTAAAAGTTGAAAAGGCAGCAAGGTCCGAAAGCCCTCCAGGGGTCCCACATACTCCAGCTCGCCCAGGGGTAAAGCACGGAGCATGGAAAGGGGCCGGCAACCCACTGGTCAGGACGCGCCCAGGGAACAGAGCTCTGGGCGAGCCTGCTTGTTTATCGCACTCATGCAGATTATTTTTCAAGTCAAATTAGTCCCCTGGTCCAACTGTTGCTGACTGCCCACTGCCCAAAGGCCCCCAAAACGACTTCTGTCTCACACAGAGCCAGGCTCGCTGCCCATGCAGTGGAGGGCCCAGCTGGACCTAGGAAGGGGCATCTGGGGAGGGGGTGTGTGCCCAAGGAGGGTGGCTTGACTGGGACCCCTGGGGAGCCAGCCAGCCCGGAGAGGGAGCTGACGGCCGTCCCAGGCCAGGGGTGCCCTGCGGAGGGCTGGGCAGTGCGTTACCAGGGTAAACGGACACTCGGGACGTCCCTGGACAAAGAGCAAGGTCAGCTGCAGCTGCTGCCTCCTGAACTAGCTCTTCCTAGGGTCTCCTGACGTCCTGCTAGCCCGAGAGAGAGCTGGGCTCTTTCCTCACTGCGCGGATCTGGACGCTTCCTCCCCGCACCAGCTCGCTGGAACCCGCAGGAGTTAACGTTTTCTGTGGCTTCTGGGCAGAAGTCTGCATCTCTTCACATTTTACATCTATCGATCCCTAAAATGCTGCCTGAACCAGAGTCCTACAGCCAGTCTCCTCCCTGTCCCCCCAGGCTCCTGGTGCCTCTCCGTGGTGCCTTCCGCCCCAGGGCTAGGAGGCCCCTGACCTCCGAGAGCACCTGCAGCCCGTCTCTCAAGGTCTTGTCTATGCTCCAGGGCAGGGCCAGGGAGCGGGATGCAGACCCCACTGCTCTAGAGACCCTGGGACCCTCCCTACTCCCCTTCTCTGGGATCATGTCACTGCCTCTTTTCTTTCCCTTACAGGGTTTTTCTCCCTTCCCTTCCTTCACGAAAACGGGAGATGCACCCACTCCCAGCCCATCCTGCTTTCAGCAGGTGAGAAACCCCGAACCCTGGCAGCCACTTCTCCTGGGAAGGGGGCAGGGGACACAGGGCAGGAGGCCGAACCCCACTCTCTAGCTGGAGCCCTCGTCCCTCAGGGAACCTGCTCGGGGTTTGTGTGTTTATTCAACGCTTCGGGGCCAAGGGCCTGTCCATGGCCTGGGTTTTGCTCCCAGAAGCAGAGGGGGACACGAGGCAGAGAAGTGGACACAGGTGCAGGGTGGACGGGACCCCAGGCCCAGGGATGCTGGGAGTGACGCTATGCTCTGGGATGGCCTCCCCACCCTTTGGCTTTGAATGGCCACCCCCCGGCCCCCCTCCCCCGTCAACTAGCAGCTGGTTTACTTGGCTGGCGGGGGGAGGGCACTGTTTCACTTAGAAACTCTTCTTTTTCAAGCTCCTTCTCCCCCTGCATCAGCTTCCAGGGCTGCCAAAAATGGATTACCACACACTGGGGGGCTTAAAACAACAGGAATGTCTTCTCCCACAGTTCTGGGGCCAGAAGTCCAAGATCACGGTGTAGGCAGGGTCACCCTCTCTCTGAACCCTCCAGAGACGGTCCTTCCTGCCCCCTCCAGGCTCTGGTGGCCCCAAGCACTCCTTGGCCACAGCATCCAGTCTCTGCCTCCAACCTCATGTGGCTTCTCTCTGTGTCTCTTATAAGGACCCCTGTCATTGGGTTTGGGGCCCAGCCAGATAGTCCAGGACGACCTCATTGGGAGGGCTTCAACTTGATCACTGCAAAGACCCTTCCCCAAATAAGGTCGCAACTACTGGTTGTAGGGGTTGGGGGTAGGCCATCTGGGGGGACCTCCGTTCAGCTCACTGCACTTCCAGTGGGTCCAGGGCTGTTGGAGGACCTCTCAGAGACGTTCCTGCCCTGGGCCCTGCTCCATGTTCCTGCACAGAAACCGTGGCCACTGCCCGTTGCGTCGGCACCCTTGGGGACACTCGGGTGTCTCATTAGTCCCGGGCTCCTCTGTGCTCAGCTGAATCCAGGGCATCCTTAGCCCAGGCAGGCACACCGGGCCTTGAGAGCCTGTGCCCGACGGACAGACAGATCGCTGGATGGCCGGCCATATCTCTGAGCCTTTCAGGATGCCCCAAGCCGCGGTCCTGCCCTTTGAGCTCCTTTCCCAGGAAGGGAGCAGGGACGGGAGCTCCCGGGGCCAAGGCGACGGGGACGAGGCGTGGAAGCCATCCCAGCAGTGGGGGTGGGGGGTGGTTAACCGCGTCCAACTCTGCTCCACGGCCTCGCTCAGTGACTGTGCTCTATCCCTCCAGAGCACCCTCATGGCCTCATCAAACTGGCTCCAGCTTCCTGAGCAGAAGGGCAGGGGCATGAGGCTTCAGGGCCATAAATACCAACAGAAACAGCTGGCCTGCCTTGGTCCCCACTCCGGAGAGCCCTGGCCCTCACCAGCCACCAGGCATGCTCACGCCGCTTCCCGGGTCCCGGGTGGAGGACGTGCCCGGGCCGATGGCTTCTGGGTTGGCCCTGGGGCAGGGGACGCCCGGGGGGGGGGGAAGCTGCCCACCCCCCTCTGCAAGTGCACCGTGGTCCACTCCACGTGGAGCAGGAGTCCCGCTCAGTCCTTGTGGTCCTGGAGGGGGAATCCAGGGCTGCCGATGAGCAGAGGCCTCCTGGCAGCGAAGCAGCCCCGTGGACGTGGGTGAGCGCTGAGGCTGCAGGCATGCTCGCAGGACGCCCACCAAGGGTCGCACCTTTGAAGGCCCTGGTAAGCAGGTGGCTGAGCAGAGCCCACGTTGCCGAAAGGCACCTTCTGGCCAGAGCCCGTGAGGACGTGTGCTGGCCAGGGAACGTCGGGGCAACAGCCGAGGGACCAGCCTGAGGAAACCCAGGGGGAGAGAAGCGGCTCCGAGTCCTTGGGTTTGGGAAGCATGTCCAGGCCCACAGTGGGGCCGTGCTCTGTGCCCTGCCCTCTGGAGGGGGGGCTCCGTGCGGGGTCACCATCCCCCGGGGTCTCCCTCCCCACCCTGGCAGGTTGCGGGCTTTCCCGTGCTTTCCTCTACACAAGCTCTTTGAAAGTCTCCCTTCTGGAGCTTCTTTCCTCCGCAATCGCCACCCCTGCCAGGTCCCAGGGTCGAAGGCGTGCGGGAGGAGCGCCTGCCTCTGCGGGCCTGGAACTCCTCCTCCTGGGCCTCCCCTCCCTCGGCACACCCGAGGCCCCGCGGCCTGGCTCTCTGCCCCGAACCCACAAGAGCGCCCTCTCCGCAAGGCCCTCTGTGTCCCCTCTGCGGGCTGGGCCGCCCCCAACCTGCAGCTGAACGCCGTCCCCCACCTGTGTCGCGGGAACGCAGCCATGTGTCCCGCTGGGCGTGGGGCCTAGCGTGGTGGGGGAGGCCTGGCCTCAGGCAGTGTATCCTCCAGGGCTGCTGCCCCGGGAGCACTTCCCTGGGGGAGCTCACTGCTCCTTCCTTTCTACATCACGCCTGAGTCTTTGATCCGTTGGTGGGGGCCTGTCACCGGGTGGGGGGGTCCAGCCCGGGCTCCCGGGTGGGGGGCTGCACGCAGGAGCTTCCTGCCTTGGCTGCTCAGTGGTCCGTCTCCATAAAATGCCTACGAAATCCCCAGGGATCTGATCCCAGACATGGTTCCTTCGGGGACAGGAGGACAGGCCCCTCCAAGGAGGGGTGAGGAGCTGAGAACCGCTGGTATGGGCCCTGCTGCTATGGGTCGGCCCAAGTGAAGGGGTGTCCCGGGGTTGCATTCGGAGTGAGTGTCCACCTTCTGCCACTGGCGGGTGACTCCCGTGTGTGACAAACGTCAGCCATGCTCTCTAGGTGTCACTCCAGACTTGCAGGTACTCAGCCGCCTGGGCCTAAGTGTCCGAGGAGCAGAGGGCCGTCTGCAGGCGCACCGGCTGGCACCTGCAGCCCCACACCGTGAGAGTGTGCCTCCTCCCGCCGCCTCCCTGCTGGCCCAGACCTCAGGCCTCGGGCTCCTCCTTCACCCGCCTTCCGTGAGGACCCCCCGCAGTCCCCAGTGGCCTTCCCTGTGGGGCCAGGTTCGTGCCACCTGTGCCCCTGTGCAACGGAGGGCTCACACACCGCACACACCAGGTCGGTCAGTGTTCTCCGGAGAAACAGGGCTGAGCGGATGCAGAGACAGTTTGCTGTAGGGAATCCGCCCGTGGTCATGAAGAGGCTGGGGTCTCACAATCTGCCTTCTGGAGAACAAACCAGGAGAGCCGTGACCCTAGGGCGAACGCCAGCCACATGCCAGCAGCAGAGCACGTGTGTCTCCCTTCTGCTCTGTCGTGGGCTCAGGGTCTGGATGAGGACCCCCCACACTGGGGGCGCCTCTGTCTGACCCAGCCCATGGCATCCGAAACACCCTCCCAGGCACACCCACAATACCGTTCGCCAGATGCCCAGGCACCCCGTGGCCAGCCCCGTGGACACACGCCAACCATCCTACACCGTGTCCTGATTCTTACTCTCCCGCAGTCCATCTCCCCACCCTGCCCTCCCCAGGTCTCCCCACATCACCAGGTGACTTACCATTCGCGGGGTCGCCTGGGCCTCCTGCTGCTGTCAGTGAACTCCCTTCCCAGCAAGACGTACACACCCTGGAAAGAGGCTGACCTCACACTGTCCCTGCTTCCCAGGATCTCTGGAATCATCTGCCCCCAGGGCTCCCAGCTGCCCTGTGATCCAGGGACGTCTGGGCACCTTGCATGCACAGATCAGCCCCCACCTGGTCCTTTGCTGCCTGCTCCTGCTGACCGTCCCTCCCTGCTGGTCTGGGCTGCCGACCTGACCCAAGGCCCTGACAACCACTGCTCGTCCACACAGGCAGATACAAGCCCAGAGCGCCCACGGAGCTGTATAAGGGGCACGGAGGGGCCTGAGGGACAGAGGTCAGTCAACAGATAGTGTCGTTCCCCTGAGGAGCTCACACGATGGAGAGCTGTGTGGACCGTGCCACAGGTCGGGGAGCTCAGACCAGCAAAGAGGCTGGGTGGGCCACCCTCAGCCAGGTGTGCCCTCGGGCCCCTGGAGGAGGTGACACGGAGGGAGGGGGGCATCATCCTGGCTGCAGGTCTGCAGGGACAGAGAGGGGATGGGAGAAACAGGTCGAGGGGGGCCCGAGGACTGGCTGCTGTGTTTGTAGGTGACGGGGCATCCGGGGTCTTTAACGGCAGGACACGGTCGGCCCCGGCTCGTGCACGAGGCCGTGTGGCTGTGCACTCAACTCGGCCTGGCAGGCTCTTCATGCATCTCCGAGGGTCCCAAATCCACACCAGGCAGGCCCACGTTCAAGCAGAAACTGCACGGGAGTGGTTAGACAAACCAGCTCCAGCCACAGGGTTAAAGGGGTGGCTGCGCCATCTGGTTGGACTGTCCAGGGGTGGCCGCCGCAGCTGGCCGAGTGCAGCAGTGAGCAGAGCCGATTCTGTCCTAGGCGTCGCAGCAGCCGCACTCCACAGCCTATAGCCCTGTGGGTCCCACAGAGGAGCCCATATTCGGGGACTCCAGGGGCTCTTCCCAGGCAGACATACAGGCCAGCCTCCGTGGTGGACATATGCTCTCGGGGGGTTTGCAAAGAATTTTGGAGCTTTATCCACTGTCCCCTGACTAGTAAGATTTCTAAGAATCCTGCAGGTATTTGATCAATTGATTAATTATACAACATACATTGAATAACCCCCTCGCTTGTGCCGGGGAGTCTGCAGCACCGAAGGAGCACAGGTAGAAGCTGGCCTCCGGGAGCAGGTGCAGGGGCGGGAGGGTCTGCTGGTGGGCCGAGCACGGCGCACGGCGTGGGGGAGCTTTGGGACGGGCCAGGGTGCAGCCTGCCTGCCTTCAAGGACTCTCGGCCCTCGGCCTCCCCCAGACGCTGGCTTTCACCTGGGGCTGCAGCCTATTAAAATTTCAGGCCTGCTGGTCTACCTAGAGCTGTGTCTGTTCTATTTTTAATGCCCTCAGCTTATCGAATCTGCAGAAGCCAACATGACCATGGCTGGAGGTCTCTGTCTTCCCGCAATGTGTGATTTCTTCCTGTTAATTTTACAGCAATAGATGGAGAGTGGACAGGAACTGGTCAAACTAAACGAACTTTCAAAATGCATGGCTCTGAATGTGGGAGAACAGGGATGGACCTGGGCAGGGCTTTGCCAAAGGAGCTCCTGCTACAGGTCTCCTGCCGGGGGTTATGGACAGACTCAGATCTGGTATGAAGAGGACTGGGCGGCATCCTCCCGGTGCTGGCACGGGCTGGGAGTCCTCACTCCCCGCATGTGGCGTTCAATCCTGTGAGCACAAGGATCAGCTCCCCTTGGGCCTCCGGGTGGGGATGCTGCCCCCAGAGGCCAAGCAGGGGGCTCCCAGCGGGTGCTGAGGACAAGGGGTGGCCATGAGGCTCTCAGCTCTCCACCAGCTGAGCTCCTCTGGGCCCAGGGAGCCTCGAACCCAGAGCAGAACCACCATATCAGCCGGGATTGCCCTGAGCCTCCCAGGCCTCCCTGGACAGCAGGAAGAGCAGCCCAGGAGACCGTGGGGCACAAACTGCAGACCCAGAATAAGATGCAGAAACAGCGTAGAGCTTCACGGCGCGGCCGCTTTTGTGACCCGTGTGGGCAGCGCGTCCCCAAGACTGTAAGACTGGGGTGGCCCCAGCGGCGCTGGACGCGAGTGTTTCTGCAGGTGAGTCTGACGCTCAGACAGCGCTGGAGCTGGAGGCGGGGTCTGAGCGGGGTGGGGGGCAGTCGGGCTCTCTGGACAAGCAGGCCCATAGGACGTGCCTGCCTGTGTGTCTGTGTGCATGTGGGGGTGTGTATGTGCGTGTGCGGTGTGTGCGTGTGCGTGCACACACGTGAAGACACCAACCACCAGCAGCTGACCCCGCGAGTGTGCCGTCTGCCAGCTGGGAGCCCGAGGGAGAGGCCGGGGCCGGGACCCCAGTGCCCGGACCCCAGTGAGGTGGAGAGCCACCCCCCTTGCTCTGCGACGCCGCCCCGCTCAGGCCTGGCGGAGCGGACGAGGACCCAGGTCGGGGAGGCGGCCGGCTCCACGGAGCGCGGTCTCAGACTCGTGACTTCTGACGTCCTCACAGGCAGACACCTGATGTAAGGAGCAGACACCCGGGGGCCGCGGGGTGCGGACCCTCAGTGACCATCGCAGGGAGACGGGGCGGGGGTCAGTCTGCACGCTGCAGAAGCAACACTCGCTAAACGAACGCAATTCCAAAACCCACTTTTGTGTCACTTACTTTGGTACCGTGTCGGGGCCCGTCCAGCTCAGTCCCGTCACTTGGGCTGGTTTGCTACTCGCGCACCCGGTGACTCCGCCTGGACCCAGGCCCTGCCGGGGGCTGTGGACGCACCTGCCCCTTAGTTCAGTAGTAAGATAAAAACATGTATACTGTATAAGCTTATCTTCCTAATTGAATTTCAGCAAACTCACTAGACTTTAATCAAGGTTCAGCTGGTTTGTGTTCTGATGAAAGTAATGAAACAGAGGCTTAAATAATAAAATATAATTGTATTAAAATTATACACATTGTGGATACATTTTCATAAAAATACAAATTAAAGTTTAAGAGAGAAAAATAAAAAGTTTTTCTATTTTCCAAAATAGTATTTATTCCAAGATATTAACAATTACATATTAAAATCAAAAGGCAAAATGTAAAAGAGAACTAATGAATGTCAAGCATTTAAATGAAAATGATCTCAGTAAAATAAATCTCATCTTACCTTTTTTTGGAAATCAAAATTAACTGGTATTAAATTTTAATAAAAATAAATCTGTCTGTCCTTCTAGCGTTCAATATCCATCTAGTTGTCACCGCCAGATGGCGGCGGGGCCGTGGGGGTCGCGCACAGCCCTCAGGTACGGTCGGGACAGGTAAGCTCGGGCTCTGCCTCCCCCGCGGGCCCAGAGCCGGCGGGCGGGTGTGCACGGTGCTGACGGCACAACGGTGGCCCCCGTGCGCGGTGATGGGAACGCCAGTCAGCTCACAACAAATAACGGGTATCAAGTCATCGGTCGCAAACCCTCAGTACATTCCATTTTTTAATTGTCAATCACACATCAGCAAAGCTGGAGAAAAGTCCGTCTCGGCGCGTGTTCTGTGCAGACGTAAACAGAGCGAATTTTAGAGCCAGGAGAGTGAGGTAAGCCACCAACCGCGGAGCCCCGCAAGGCGCTCAGGCCGCTGGGAAGGAGGCTTCCTGGGCTGGAATCCCCTGGTGTTCTCTCCACCCAGGCAGTAGCCCAGCGCCGACCACCACCCACTCGTCCGCGGGGCCAGAGCCAGAGGGACGCTTGCCGGGGCCCAAGCGTGCTGTTGGGGAGCTAAGTTCTGAGGTGGCCACACTGGGTATGGAGCCAGGGGCCACACTGGGTATGGAGCCTGGGGTGCGAGGGTCTGAAGCCTGGGTGCAAGGGGCCGCCCCCCAGCAGAGCCCTAAGGAGGAGCCCTGTAGGCCCCGTGGCTTGTGGGGCTTCCCGGACCAGGGAGGACGTGGTCGCTTCCAGACAGGTGACAGAGTGGAGGCCTGCGGCCAAGCAACCTGGCGCCCTGGGGGCGGTAGGGTGCTCTGAGCTCCCATCAGAGAAAAGGAGATGGTCCCTCTGGCTCTGCCCCCACTGCCCCTTCCCTGACACAGGGGCAGCTGGCTGGTGCGGACGGAAGGCCCCACTTCCTCTGGGACCAGAACTTCCAGGAGGATTTCTGCAGCCCTCCGAAGGCTCTCGGGGAAGGGGATGCAGCAGGACCCTGGCTGGACCTGCCCCACAGCCCCTTCCCACAGGCTGACGCTTCCCGGATGTTTCTGACCCCAGCGCACGGAGAGTCAGATGCTGCTTTCCAGACAGTTAACTGAGGGAGGAGAGTGTTCAGTGGGCCTCGTCCTCAGCCCTGAGGGGCAGCCCCAGGGACGGGGGTCCTGAGACGCAGGGGGCGTCAGCTACATGAGGGTCTCTAGCTGTGCATGGCCAGCTCCTGATGTGCCCCCATGCCGGCCACGTGGCTGCCAGTGTGACAGCCAGGAGTCCCAGACGGGGCAAGGCGGTCTCCGCGACGGAACAAACCGAACGAAGCCTGGATTCTCCCCATGCAGACGCAGGGCTTCCGGAACGAAGGCAAACGGCGTCTCCGACGCACAGATATTCCTGAGGAGCGCGGTTTGTCCGGCTCGGGGAGGGCGTGACGTCCCAGGTCCAGACTAGAATCCTACTGGCCGCTCCTTGCGGCCGCCCCTCCCCTGACGTCTGCCACCACCCAGGGCGGGGGTGGGGCAGCTCCCCCAGGTTGGCAGGAAGGGCAGGAGGTCACAAGGGCCTCACTAGGGGCAGGTGCAGCCAGGGGTCGCGGGCTCTCCCTTGGGTCAGGCCCTGCTGTGGTCGCACCTGCCGTTTCCTCGAATCCCACACATCCTCATGTGATGGACACCAACACCACCGCGTGCTGGCTGGGGAGGGCCGTGAGCAGAGGGCAGAGGGCTCTGGAAGGTCTAGGGGAGGCCGCATGCCCTTCTGCAGCCTCTGGCCTCATCATCCCGAGTAAGGCTGTCCTGGCCTCATGGGATCACCCCTGCCGCCCGAGGGACCACACAGCCTCCCGCCCAGCTCATCTGCCCCGAGCCTGGACTCACACAAGTCCGTGCTAACCCTGAAGAGAGGCTCGCGCCCAGCGGGTGAGCCTGGCCTGCAAACGGCCCAGCCTCAGCCTCCGAGCGGCCCTCTGGCCGTGCCGGCCACGCTCCAGCTGGCTCGGCGTGAGACCCTCTTCCTCCACAGGACGTGTGCGCGTGTGCACCTGCTGGACATGGTCATCACAACGCTCCGCGTAGCGACTGTGGCTCAGTGGGGACGGTCAGTGTCCAGTCCGAGCACCTCCTTCCACATGAGGCCCTGGAAGCAGGCCCCTCTCAGCCCCCACAGCAGCCCTGGCTCACAAGCTGTGTGTCGGGGCCTCAGCTCCGTCTTTCTTGATTGCTGATTTTCTTGCCCCGTGAGACCCTCCCCAGGAAGCCCCTGGTGGCTATCCTGAGGACAAGAAATGTCAACAGGGCAGCTCTGGTTGGGGCGGGAGGGGCCTGGCACCAGGCCTGCTGCACAGGCCCCTCCAGGCTGCTCTGAGGACCCCCAGGGCCCCTCTCTGGGATGGCAGGCTCCCAGCTCCTCCCTCCGGCACCAAGCCCCACCCAGGTTCCAGACGCTGCCCTGGGGATACGCTCCTCTCCCAACGGATTCTGAGGGAGCCCAGAGGGGCTTCATGCAGAACAGGGACCCTGTGGGGCCCAAACACTCAGGGAAAAAGAATGAAGAGGAGATAGACATTTTCCTAACGTACATCACCCGTGGGGGACGAGAAAGGGCTTCCTTCCGGTAAAACAAAGAACCGAAGCAAACCGGTGTCAGAGAAGACGCTTGGGCAGCGAGTTGCGCAGGGGTGAGCACGACCCTGGGAGGAGCAGGTGGGCTTGAAAGCAAGGGGCAACCAGGCCAAGCCCTCTTCTCGTGTGCCCCCAAACCTCCATTCCAGGAAACCCAGTTACTAGCAGACGCAGGACCTTTCGGGGGAGAAGTCGTGATGAGGAGGGAGCAGAAGGCGGGCTGAAGACAAAGCACCAGCCTCCACCCTGCGCCCCTCCCCCTCCCCCCCCCGTGGGTCACGTGATGGGAACTTGCTGGAGAACAACTGCCGGAGGGAAAACAACCAGGACTTGACAACGGGAGGCCTCGTATCCTGTGAGTCTCTTTAACGTATCCTGTGAGTCTCTTTAACGTTTGAAAGTTCTTTCTCAACCTCCCTGTTTCCTTACCTCCCCCAGCCCCTTAGTGTATAACCAGCCGCCCCTCACCACCCGGGGCAGCAGCTCTTTCTGCCCACGGGTCCTGTCCCCGTGTTTAATAAACCACCAGTTTGCACCAAAGCCGTCTCAGAATTCTTTCTTGGTTCTCGGCTCCGGACTCCACCCCACGGAACCTCTCCTAGATTCCACAACCCCCTCAACAAGGGGCGCTTGCTTGGGGTGGCCTCCTCCCCCATCCCTGCTGGGCACCCTGGTTCACTCAGGCCCAGAGCCTGGACATCACCCCTCAGCGTCCCACTCTCCACGAGGAGAAGACAGGTGAGGTCAGCACACGCTGGGGAAGGGAAGGTTCTGGGTGGACACGCCTGGCTCAGGTTTGAATCCCAGAGGGCGGCCCCTGCTCCTGTCTGGGGAAGAGCGAGTAGCCAGAAGTCTGATGGGGCCCAGGGACCCCCAGCAGGGCCCCCTGTGATCGAGGGCACCCCTGGCCACAGGGACGCAGGGGTGGGGCAGAGAGAGGGCAGTTCAGGGCCCGGGTCACCAGCATCGTCTGCTGCCAGCATTGAGCAGGGCCCCGGGGGGGGGGGGAATTGGAGCAATCTGACCCCCATCAGGGTCAGGGTCAGGCCAGCTGTGCTCAGGGGGTGCCCCATGGCCTCCCATTCAGAGGACACACGCTCTTGCTCTCTCCCACAGACAACCCGCCTTCTCTGGGCTCCTGTTCTGTCACCCGTAAAGGGAGGACGCGTCTCCCTCCCATGGTTGGTGTTTGAGATTAAAACAGGATTGCACGGATGAACCCACGCAGCACACAGAAGGCGCACGCGTGTTTGAGAATCACGAAGCACAGAGCACTTTGCCCCAACAGACAGAGATGGAAGCAGTCGCTGCCCCGCTCTCGTGAGACACGCGGAGCAGGTGCCCACGAACGTGGCGTGAAACGTGGGACGGGCTGGAATCAGAGGCTCCCTCCCACCTGAAAGGTCTCCTTCAGGAAGGAAATGCGGTGAATTAGGAGTGACTCTCTGCAGACTGGACATCATCTTCTCTTTCCCAGACAATGGTCGAGCTGGGCCACGGAGGTGTGGGGTGGCCGCCTCGCGGAGCTGTCCGCCGCGGGATGCTGGACACAGAGCAGCAATACGGTGGGAGCGGCTCAGACACCTCTGGGAGGGAAGCTCATCATCCTGCAGTGACCGGAGGAATCAGCCCGGTCAGAGAAATAATTAATTACCACCGGGTCTGGGAGAGACAGAGTCTAGGTTCCAGGGCGGGAGGGCCGCAGTTCCACTGGGAAGAAGGAGGAAGCGGCCACTGAACGGCATGTGGGTCAGGAGAGGGGCTGTGAGCGTGGGCAGCAGGGTGAGGAGCTCAGTGCCCCTGGGGGACCACCGAGGCGGGTCAGGGGGTCGAGCGAGGGAAAGATTCTGACCTCAGCCCTGCAGCTCACGGAGGCACTGTGGAGAGCCGGCTGGTCAACCCCCTCCGTGGACCTGACGCTTGTGATTTGGGCGCCGCACCTGGAACCCGGGAAGAGAGTGGAGAGGGAAAGACAGGGCCAGGAGATGGGACTGGTGTGGGTTCCAGGAGCCTTGTCGTCCACGGGGAGAGGGAGCATGCATGAACGCACACAGGTATACCCGCATGTTAACACATGTGTACACACGTGCTTGTACACGTGTGTGCGTTCATGCATGCACACGAGCACATGTGCATTGCACACATGCTTACACATGCAAGTGCAGAGGCACACACATGCACTCAAACATGTGTGCACATGAACACAAGCACGTGTGTGTGAAAACACACATGCACAAAATACAAGCACACACGTGTGCGTGCATGAACACACATGTCCACATACACACAGGCTCCCGAGAGAACCCGACACAGGAGGCCAGGATGAGCTGTGACAGGGCCCTCGGAGCGCGTGCAGGAAGGAGAGAAGACACACCGGCTCTGACTGTGAGCTTGAGGATTGACAGGAGGAGGAGCGCAGAGAGGGGGAGGCACAGGCAAAGCCCTGGCCTTGCACACGACAGAGGGGTGTGCATCCTCCCGTCAAGCTTCCTGGGGTCCCCGGGACCTCGTGCCAGGGTGTGCGAATGTGGATGCACGTGTGTTCTCCCATCACCTGGCCGGGGGACGGTGAGGGTAGGGCAGACTCTGTGTGTGTGCACAAGCGTCGAGCGGCGATAAACACGCACGTGGTCAGCGTCTAACAGACAACACACCTCACTGGACGCCCAGGAGTAAGGCCCTGGCGTGGTCAACGGCTCAGCACACGGAAGATGCTGCATTGAGCAGGGACAGGATGGGTGGGCGAGGTCCTGCAGGGGTGTTGAGTTGGAGCGAGCTGTGCTCAGTGGACAGAGAGCAGGGGCTCTTCAGACCCACGGGCTGGGGAACTGGCTGGAACAGAAGAGAAAGCCACCTGAGACAGGGCAGACATTCCCTCCACCAGCCCCCGAAGCCCTGTGGGGCCCCCAGCTCCGATCCCACCTGTAGGGCCGCTGGGCGCTCGTTACAAACACCAGGGGTTGGGACTCCCACGGGCTGGCCTGGACGCAGGGACACGTGTGGCCTCTGCATGAGGGGTCCCCTCTCACCTGTGCACCATGATTTCGTGTTCTTGGTGCCACGGGCCTGGCGCCCCGTTGTTGGGGACGGCGTCCGGATCAGAGGCTGGTCATCCACTGAGCATCCTGCCGTGGCCGGAGGCAGAGCCGCGCCCTCTCGCCACCACAGGCTTCTCTCCAGATCCCACTGCTTCAGAGGCCGACACTACGTTAGTCACTGCGAACACAGTTCCATGGGTTTACTGCGTGCAAGTCAGAAAACAGAGAAGGCACTGCAGCCCACTCCTCAGACCCAAATCCCACAACACAGGGGCCCAGGGCCCCCCGGGGACACAGAAGGCAGAGGGCCCAGGAGGCGCCTCCAGCCAGGGGCTTGGGGGGGGGGGCAGCAGGGACATGAAGCAGCCCCAGCCTCCCAGCTGCCCAGCCCCCAGAGAGGCAGTCCTCAGAGGCCCCGGCTCCTAGTCCCCGTGGTCCCTCCGTCCCCCTACGGAGCCCCTCGTTCAGTGGCCTCCAGCAGCTCCCAGCAAATGAATCAGGCAGAACCGGGGATCTGGCCAGCCCCACGCAAACGCTGGCCGAGCACTGGCCAACAGTGCCCCCCGGTGGCTGCTGCCATCTCTACCACCACAGTGTGTCCCGCCTCGGGGTGGACCCTGGGCCACAGACACCGACACACCCCTGCAGACCTGCATGAGCCACAGAGGCGGGCTGTTTGGACGCTTGTCCATGTGTCCGTCATCTGTCCCGGCAGCGCTGGGGTGACCGCTGTGTCTCAGCTAAGGAGGACCTGGCCCTGGTGTCCTGGGAGCACCCGCGAAGGGCATCGAGCCCAGCCCAGATAGGTGGGTCTAGGGGGGCTTCCTGGAGGAGGTGGCACCCACCCTGCTGAGACCGTAGGATGACAATGGCATTGTCCAAGGAAAGCTGCAAGCCGGGGGGCGGGGGGGTCCCAAACATCGAGGAACCGGGGGCAGAGGCTCAGAAGGAGAAAGAGCACACGGTGGAGGAACTAGACCGCGGAGCAGAAGGGCAAGGGCAGGGCGGGCCAGGGCGGATGGAGGTGCCGCCGACGCTGCCGTGCTCTTCACTTGGCCATGTGAGTGAGTCAAAGCAGCGCCCCGCACCCCTGAGACTCAGGCGTCACGGGTCAGTGTCCGTAACGCCGGAAGGACGTCTCTGCGGAGCATTAAGGGAAGAACGGGAGAGCTACTAACAGAGCCACGGACCAGTTCGTGGTCCCCTGCCAAGGCCTTTCCTTCGTCCACAAACGCACTGCAGTGGTGTGGGAGCCGGGCTGCCATCTCCGCGAGCGGGCTTTGCACATGTTTTCTAAATCTAAAATTATTCCAAAACAGAAAGCTTATTTTAGAAAAAATCAACCTACTCTCTGTCCCCGTAGAGAATCCCCCGCCCCCCAAACCCTCCATGAAACACGGAGGACTTGCTGAAGGCTCAGGTCCTGCTGAACTACGGTCCGCAGTGTTTCGGATTCCTCGGCTCGGAGCTGCGCGGGCGGCTCGGGGAGCACAGCGCCTGCTCCGGGCTGGTCCGGCCCCCGAATGTGAAGCAGACACGGGAGAACCCGCTCCAGGAGCTGCCACGGGTCACCCAGGGTAGCGCCCAGCACGTGGCCTCCGGGCGGCACTTGGCCATCGCGCTTCAGGGAGAGTCTCCGCGCATTCCGGGCCTCAGTGCGCCCACAAAGAAGCTGTCTCTCTGCTACAAAGTGAATGTTCAGAACAGATCCTAAGGGAATGTTCTGCAGGGATCCAGGATGGCTCGGGAGCCAAGCGTGGGGTCTCCGCTCACTTCAATTTCCCCGGGAGTCTGATGCCTCCGTGACAACAGGGGCGTGGAGGGGCCAGGCCTGCAGCTGCTCCCCTCAGCTGTGGTGCTGTCCATGGCATGGACGGGGACACGCCGGTCACCCTGACGAGGAGCCCATGATGGGAGGGCACAGTCGTTCACGGAGTCACACTGAGGATCCACGGACAGCTCGCCTGGAAGCCACGGCGTGAGTGGTGACCGGCTCCGTGACCCCGGCTCCCACAGAACTCACTCTGGCCCCCAAGATGCACATGGACAGCAAACGTGACCGGGGCAGGTCTCTGCCCATTGCCATTGGAACTGTCCTGGGCCCCACGGGCAAGCTTGGCACGCTCTGGCCAGGAAGTGACCCTTTAGGGCGTCAGGGGCATCACCTGGAGAGAGTGTCTCCAGGCGGGGGGTGGCCCGGCTCCGGGGAGCGGGAGAGCCTGCGGCCAGCCCCGGGAGATCAGCCAGAACAATTCGGGTTTGGGCGGAAGCGGCCCCACCCCATCGAGAAGCACCTGCACCTGACCCCCAGGGGACGCAGTTTGGCTCATGTCACGGGAGAGGTGCGGGTGGGCCGCGGTCCAAGCCCAGGTCTCCCGGCCCCGCCGCGGCATCGCAACACCCTCACCCACCTTGTGCGGGAAGCCGGGGATGCTGGTGCTCGCACCAACGCGCCCGGGCTGCTCTTACCGCTGGAGAGTGTTTTTCTCCAATGACGTTGGCCGTGAGGCTCTGGCCAGTCCATGGGGTCCCTTCCTGTCCACGTCTTGTGACCTCGGGCTGCCCCTACGGCCTCCTAGGGGCTCTGATGTTGGTGCGGTCCCATGGGGCTGGCAGCAGGACAGACGCCACCGTGGCCCATGCTGCAAAGACGGGAGCAGCTCGGCACCTCCCTCAGGACAGGCTCACTCTCTCCATGACCTCCCTGGCCAGGCACCCACCCCTGGCCCCCCCATCCCCAAGCCCTCTGCCCCATCCCCATGCTCCCCGTCCTGTCCCCACGTTTCTCTTCTTCTGCCCCCAAGCATCCCCCGAGCCCTCTTCCTGCCCGACCCCAGGGCCGCCATGTCATCCGCCAAAGCGCAGGTCCTCACTCATCCCGTTATCATCCCCGGCTTTGGCAGGGTGTGGACTATTTAATAAATGTTTAATAGCAACAGTAAAAGATCAGCTTGGCATGACTGGAGATTTTTGTTCAGGGACCTGGGCTGTGCTCCGGGTCAGTAATAAAATGCATCTTGGCAGAACTACAGAGATGCAGGGGAGTTGGGGGCCATTGGAGGCCCCTCTGGCCTAATTCAGGGAAGTGGCCGGGGAAGAGGTATGACAAGCAAGCAGCAATGGCCCATTAGTTCCTCCCAGACAAGCTCTGACCACCTGGGCCCATGTGGACTGTCCGCTCCCCGACTCCGCCAGGACGGCACTCTTGCCGCAAGGGCCAGGGTCCTCGTCCCCCGCGCAGAGTTGACAAGAGCACGTGCTTTGTGGGGCAGCTGTGACAGCGGGCAGGAAGGGCTCAGTGGTGCCTCCAACCCCGGTGTTCTGCAAATGGCGTGATAGAGGGCGGGGCGCTGGGAGGGCCCGGCGGTGCTGGCCCTCCTGTCCAGTTCTCATCCGTCCTCTTCCAATGGCCAGGACGCAGCTCAGTGCCGTGAGCTCTCAGAATCCAGGCAGAGCTCGAGTCTGGGGCTCCGGAAGGTGGACCGAGCCTGGAAAGCTCTGTTGGGACCCCTGAGGCACTGAATCCCCCAGAGACAGCACCCAGAGCTCACCAAGGACTCCTGGGGCACGTCCCTCCCCATCAGACGTGGCAGTGAGTCCTGACATCCTGGCCCCCACAAGCCGTGGGGGGTGAGCAGGTGGGAGAACCCGCCCCAGAGGCCAACGGCGCTCCACTGTGACCCCCGGCCCAGTGCCACTGCTGCCCCAAAATGCCCCATGATGGCCCATCTCAGGGCGTCAGGAATTGAAGACGGGAGGCAGGAAAGCAGATCCTGGAGGACAGTGAGGTGAAACCTGAACGAGACTTTCCTCCAAAATAAAACTCGTGTCTAAGGTGAGGACCCAGGGCTGGTGTCCCACGGTGCAAACCCCAAGGTTTCCACCAACAAAACAGCAGAACGCGGAGCTCGTGCGAGGCAAGACTGGGAATCACCTGGGGAGTCAGGGGTGGGAGTGGTTCGCATCCAACCGCCACAGGAGAGGACAGAGGACAGGCCCAGGTGAGCAAGCTGCAGGCCACCTCTGACCCTGCGGGGCGAGGCTCACGGCCTGCGGGTGGCCGGGGTCCTCCCAGGCTTTCTCTGTCGAATTCCCAAGTGGTAA
This sequence comes from Ursus maritimus, assembly GCF_017311325.1. Classification (NCBI taxonomy): domain Eukaryota; kingdom Metazoa; phylum Chordata; class Mammalia; order Carnivora; family Ursidae; genus Ursus; species Ursus maritimus. Next base: position 55,915,754 of record NW_024424564.1, read on the forward strand.
GGATAGAAAGGAGGGCACACGTCAGGTGGAAAGAACAAAACACAGGCAAGGCCACAGGACAAACGTCCTTCAAACCAGAGGTCAGAGGCAACGCAGGTCATGTCCCGACCCCCAAACCCACCCAGACGACATCGCATCAACACAGAAGGCATGGGGCGGGCACGAGTCACACGCGGGCGCCACCTGCTCACTTCCTCAGGGAAACCCTCACGGATTTCCTCAAACGACGGAGCAGCCGGTCTGGGGCCTGGCAGGGGCTGCACCAGCTCCTGTACACAGGTCTCCACACCCAGCTCCTGCGTGTGTCCTTCCAGAAGCGAGCTCGTCAGCCCGTGCTCACATAAAACCCTGAGCCCCCCCCCCAAATGAGATAAAATAGCATCATCTTATATACATCGGGCTGTACTTTGCTGTTTTCTTTCTTTTTTTTTTTTTAAGATTTTATTTATTTATTTGACAGAGATAGAGACAGCCAGTGAGAGAGGGAACACAAGCAGGGGGAGTGGGAGAGGAAGAAGCAGGCTCCCAGTGGAGGAGCCTGATGTGGGGCTCGATCCCAGAACACTGGGATCACGCCCTGAGCCAAAGGCAGACGCTTAACAACTACGCCACCCAGGCGCCCCGTGCTTTGCTGTTTTCACGCAAAATTCCACCTAGAGGTATTTCTATAGACGACACGAAAAGCTTTCTAGTTATGTTTAGGCGCTGCACAGAGTTCAGCGGGGTGAATGCACCACAATTTCTATAATCAGCCTCCTATTGGTGGACATCTGGGTCGTTTCTAGTGATTAACTTAGACTAAGCACGCCGCGATGAGCACCCTTGTTCCGGCAACATCTCTTACATGGGATGTGTCTGTGGGCCAAATAAGGACAAACGCAACTGGTAACTAAAATGGAAATTCTAATAACGGTCCAGAAATAAAAAGATTTTACACAATCTCAGCACAATCTAGAAGGTTGAGGAGGAGGAAAAAGCAAAACCGTCTGAAACGTCTCATCAGTGGGAGAGACTCATGGAGGGAAAGAGAGCGTGGAGCCCATCGTCTCCCTGGCCGAGGGGACAGAAGACCATAGCGAGGTCGCCACATCCTGTTTTCTCCTTTCAGAAAAAAATCCCCTAATACAGAATGTAGACCCTACGGGTTAATTGCAGTGGGGATCTCAAATAGAAAAACAACCATTGGAGGAAATGTAATGAACAATCATTTGATTGAAACTGCAAATACAAGTAAAGTAAAATGTGTAATAAACATAATGCATACGGCGAACGATAGCCTCAAACAGGGCCGTCATTACACTAACGTGAGTGGACGGTCGCCCCCCTTAAGAGACCGTGCTTCCGGCTTAAATTAACACCAAAGCTGGTCTGTGCGGAACACGAGAGGAAGAGAAGCCAACTGAAGCCCTAGGAAAGTGTGAGAAATAAAGGAAGAAATTGGAGGCTCAGCAGACGACAAGAGGCATCCGCAGCCGTAACACAGCAGGGAACGTTGACCCAGCAACCGCACGTCCGGATCGTACGGAAATAACCGAAAGCAGGATCAACAATGAATGGATAAAGGAAGCCCGGAACATTCATGCAGTGGAATAGTGTTCAGTCTTAAAAACAACACGAGTGGACCTGGAGGACATGACCGGACACCAGGTAAGCCGGTCCCCGGAGGGAAGCACTTCATGACCTACTAGGATGGGGCGACCTGAACAGTCAAACTTGCAGAAGCAGGGAGCAGGGGAGCGGCTAGCAGGGTCTGGGGAGTGGGGAGCGGGGAGCTGTGCACCGGACTCGAGGTTTCGGTTACGCTGGGTGAACGAGCTCTCTACGACAGCGTCTGCAGTCCTTGCACAATGTCGTGCCCTGTGAAACGTGTTCAGTTGGTCAATCTCATGTTCAGCGTTCTTGCCGCAGGAAAGAAGGGGCTGCAAGGAAGCTTTGGGGAGTGTGGCATGCGTCTGCTCCCTCCGCTGTGACGGGTCACAGGGTTTGCATGTGTCCAAAGTCGTCAAATTGTATCCATTAATTGATGTACACTGTTGTCCATCAATTACACCTCAATAAAGCTGTTAAAATTGCTTATAAAGAAAAGGAATACTAAGTGACATAAAGAGGGATAGACCTACAAAATAATGAAAGGCAAACCTTATGAAGAAGTTATAATTTTCACACTCTGTGCATCGAAAGGGTGGCCAGCAGCCAGGGGTGGCCAGTGAGAGGTCCACAAGGTGCCCTCGCGGGAAGCTCTGCGCGGCCAACGGGGGCATGTGAAGCCCTCCGTCTCCATCCCTCCAGCGGGACTCCCGACGCTGGGGGCTCCTGTGAGGACCATGCGAGCTGCTCCAGAAATCGCTCAGCGCGTGATAAATGTGAGTGATTCTTAGAGCAAGAGCTACTAGAAATTCGAGAGGACTTGATAAAATCGATACTGCGGGGAGACTTACCTGCACCTGTTTTATTATTGTGCAGACCTAGGATATGATGAAGCGCCAGTAAACAGAGACATAGAGAAATCTGGGTGAATAACCACTAGACTTGATCAAATGGATTTATGACATCTTAGCAGCCAACACACCAGCACTGAGCAGTTGGCACGTTAGCGTCCTTCAAAAAGAAGCAGTGATTCCGCTTGGAGAAACTATTTACAAAAATCAGTGATGTGCTCAGCTGCAAATGAAACCTTTTGAAACAATTAAAATGAAAGTAGAGACTTTGCTGGTCCTATAATCTGATCATTAAAAAGTAAAATTCATCATAATAATGAAAAGGAGACCGAAAATACCTCAAGGGCTTGAAAATAAGAAATTTACTTAGAGATAATCCTTGGATTGGAGAGATAATCAAAAAAGAAATGAAAAAGTACCTAGGGAGCTTTGAAAAGGAGAACATTTCATGCCAAAGCTGCTTGGACCAAGGGAAAGCTCTATCATAGAAAATGTGGTGTCTTAACACAGTTTCATTACTTTTAAAGAAAAATAAAGGAATTTAGTACTCTGCTGAAAACATTGGGAAAGTAACAAAATGAACCGGTAAATTAGGAAAATGTATTGAACAAACAGGAAAGCAAAACATTGACATAATAAATCAAATAAGTAGAAAATGGCCTAATTCAAATCTGATTCTTTGAAGTTAGACCTTCATAAGCTAATTATGGGGGGGAGAGAGAGAGGCAGGGGTGTGAGGAACAAACATAAGAATAATCACACATAAAGGGGAAGTTGAGATAATTATAAGGTAATAATGTATCTAACTCTACGGAAACATTTATAAATGTAGAAAAAAGAGACAATTCCTTAGAAATATAAAGAAGTAGCTAAATGTATCCCAGAAGAAGTGGAAAACTTGAATAGGGTAATTACCGTAAAAAAAAATTAGCAAACTCATTAAAGATCTACCATGGAAGAAAATCACAAGGATTAGATGCATTTAAACAGAAATTCAAACTGATTTTCATCTAATCTACTAAAGTAAAAAGAGATTAATCCATGTTATTTAAAATATTCCAGAACATGGAAAGTATTTTGTGAGAATAACTCTCCTTTGAATTTTATGTAATTAGTATAACACTAAAAACAAAATTGAATAAAGACATAGCAAAATTATCAAAACTCTCCATATTATTTAGGAATATCAATGCAAAATTCTATCTAAAATTTGTGTCAATCAATGTATCAATAATAATAATAATAATGCATTATGACCAGTAGGGTCCAAGGGAACTTGGAGCTTCCCACTCTCAGGTCCACTTAGCACCATACAACCAACAGAGTAGATCGCAGGTCTGTCCTGCAGGAAACCCAGATGATCAATGTACCTTCAGAATCTATTTTTTCAGAAAGCAGCAGAGTTAGCATAACCCCGAACAATATAAGATAAATGCTTGTCTCATACAGACCAAGTGTTCGGCTCCTCCCTCCTGATGAAGACCGGGGGGAAAAGCATTTGGCAAGTGTAGCCCATATACCGAGTGCACGGCACACGCAGGCAAGCAGGGAGGTCTCTGGAGAAGCCGCCGCGAGCGGTTGTGAACGTACGTGCCGGGTGCCAGAGAAGGTGTTGGTCTGCTTCAGTAAACACAGCTGGTGGGAAAGCTCCACAGTGAGGACTGTCGTTCAGTTCAGTTTATGACCCAGCCACGATCCCCGGGCGTTCGCGAAGGGCAGAGTGACTGAGCAGGGAAATGTCAGCTCTTCGGTCCTCCCGGGCCAGGCGTGCTGCTGTTGGTGGTAGTACTAGGATTGCTACGCAGTGTCCTGGTCAGAAGACAGAGCAGTGACACGCCTTCTGCTCGGTCCCTCCGATCATCCCAGCCTCTTCTCTGCACGTCATGAAGCCAAAACTATTTCCCAGCCGTTCACTTGGGACGAACCAGGAAACGTGGCCGTGGATCCACGGGGCTGCACAAAGCTGGAGTTGCACCACATTCCACCCACGTGTGACTTTCGTGGCCCCCACTGCAGCTGGAGGAACACACTGGCATTTTAAGTCCACTCATATTTGTATAAACTCAGACTCCGTCCCCAGCCGTGACACTGGAAGACAATGGGTATTTTCTCCCTGTTGCAGAAGAACCCTGGCAAGCGTCCACAGGAGCTTCTGGAGAAGCCTTAGAAAGTGTTCCCCATGTATTGTGCATTGCAATGGCGTTCTTGCAACGGGCATCCTGACCCTTCCTCAAAGGGCAAGCCTGTCCTCCATCAGCGGGCTGCGGACCTCAGAGCTGATTCAGATTCACGCTCTGGTGGAGAATCCTGCTTTTCCACTGAAGGGGCCAACGTTCTCCTCCTGCCTGTGAGACTTCAATTTTCACTTGCTATTAAATTGAGCAACACGCAAGTGGACAGTCTGTCTCTCGGTCCTAGGAAGACCACTGTCGGTTAGTGATTCCAGCAAGGACCCTGATTGTCTGGCTCTGCTACTGACATCGGGAATAACGTCCACATTACTACGGGGAGTAATTCCGCAGGAAAAGTGCCTGACTCTGGAGCGGACGAGCTCTGTGACGCTGTAATTTATTCCCATCCTCTCCTCCACTTCTTGGTAGTATTTAAAACCAGCAGCCTGGGGTGTGCGGTGGTTCAGTCGGTTAAGCGTCGGCTCTTGGTTTCGGCTCAGGTCGTCATCTCAGGGTCGTGAGATCCAGCCCCACGTCAGGTTCCACACTCAGCGCAGAGTCTGCTGAAGACGTCTCTCCCTCTCCTTCTGCCCCTGCCCCACCCCAAATAAATAAATAAATCTTAAAAAAAAAAAAAGATAAGAGAAAACCAGCGGCCTCACAACGATGGTAGCTGTGGAAACCAGCAACCTCAGCCACTAGGGGCAAAATGGGCTTAAAGCTCCAGAAAGTCCTCGCCAGAGAATTGTCGCTATTTGATGGGTCTGCCGAGTCCCTGCAGATCGGTGCTCTGAAGCCCTCTCTGTGTCTGGCCTGACTCAGAGACGAGGACATGCCAACAGTCCCCTGCCTAGTGCATTTGCTGAAAACAACTAGTAGCGAGTCTTTAATATTGCGGCTGCCTGAGGTGGGGAGACCAGGGGGGCCAGGAAGGGCAGGAGAAACCTGGAGGATGACAGGTCTGTAGGGAACTGAAAACTGTCCACGTCCTCCTGGAAATCTAGAAGACCACATGCACGTGCGGGGCTGCGCTCCTGCCCAGAAGGACTTGAGAAGGCCCTAACCGCTCACCTTGGGCTGACATTGAGGCCCTGCTCNGCAGGAAGAGGACAGTGAGCGGAGTTATAGATGGTTTGCCTAAGCATTGAGGGTGTGCCCCTGCCCACACGCAGGACCCTCAGCGAAGGCTGGGAGACACTGGTTCCAGAGCATTAGGAAATCTCTGTGGAATCATAAGCTGACCTCTGAGTTAGCCAAGCGAAGACGTCAGGGGCCACACGCAATGAAGAGAACAAAACCTGCAGAATTAACCCAGAGAAGTCACTGAACAAAGTCTGGGCTGTGGGGAGGGAGGGGCAAGCACCTGACGGCCGGACCTGCTACGTTATATTATTTAAGATAGCCAGTCTTCAACAAAAAACTATGAAACACACCAAGAAACAGGAGATCTGCCCATGTGCAGAGGGGGAAAAACAGTGACTAGAAACGGCTCTGGGGAGCCCCAGACATTGGGTTTACCAGCGGAAGATTTTAAATCAGTTATTATAAATGTGTTCAGAGCACTAATGGAAAACTCGTCTAAGAAAATTGAATAAAAGCGTGAGAATTATATCCCATCAAATAGAGAATATCAATAATGAGAGAGAAACTAATGGAAAGAATGAGATAGAAATTCTGGAGTTGAAATGTAATAACAGAACTACAAAAATTACATCTTCTGAATGTAAGATACACATCACGATCCGCGATTCAGTAATTCCCTGAGGAGTGTGTCTGCTCTGGTGGCTGATTGTACCCCAGGGATATAGGAACAACCCTTAATTACGAGGCTAAAACTTTCTACTTAATACTTCATGGTCTTAGGAGATTAAAACGTAGAAAATGATTGTCAAAAACTGTAAAAACTCAGATTTTTGAAAGTCATATTTTGATAGCATACGATGCTTAACATGGTCTGTTGTCTGCTGTTTCAAACACCCACGTTCGTAACCATTGCTGAAACTGCTAACCTCTGTGGGTGACACGCTAACCCAGCCAGAAACACTTCACACGCACACACACACGTGCACACGCACACACGCACCCCAGGGTGGAATGCATTCTGCTCATTCCCTGCTCAGTGAGCCAGTTTTGCTGCAAACACCCAAGGGACTTTCCTCTGCTTCTGAGAGCCCAGTGACCTTTTCGGTGTCCGGTAGGCAACATTCAGGCTTTCCTGGACAAGACGGATCCATTTCTTTTATACAGTGCTGGGAAAACACTTCTTCCCGGGGGTGGTCCGCACGCCAGCTTCTCTCCCGGTACCTGCGGCTTCCTCAGGGAGCCTAACCCACGGATGGAGCCCACCCCCCTCAAGAACGTGGTGCCTCAGAGCTGCACAGAGGAGAGGGAGACCCCGGAGGGAGGCGGCATTTTGTTGTGGTTACTGAGGGCCTTCACAGGCCGGGGGAGAGGGGCCAGCGGGCTGTGGTGATTGGCCGCTCGGCAAACTCACAGGTGTGCTCTGGGGTCAGGGACGTTGGGTCACTCCTGCTCTGGGGAGGAGGGATCCGCCATCTCCCGCACCAGACTGGGCGCTGTAGCTGGGCGCGGGGCGTGAGACCCCGGCTGTGACCCACCATCACCGCGCGGACTGGCTGCAAGAACCGTCTCCGCCTTCCCACGGAGCCCGCGCCCCGGGTCAGACGGTGAAGCCAGGAGGAGGATTAGGGATCCCGGGGTAGGTGACATCCCAGAGCCTCATCTGACAGTGGAGGGTCAGTCCCAGGGACAGCCTGGGGGGGGTCAGATTTCCAGATTTCACATCTCACCGAGAGTCCGCAAACACTGTCTCTGTGATGTCCTTTTCCTACTGCGCAGACCCCAGTCCCAGGGCCCGAGGTGCCCGATGAGACGGCGCTTTTCCTGGACATTCCCGCCACTCACTCTTTGGAGTCATGAGAGGTCGTGGGATGCCGCTGTGGGGGTGGGGCAGGCATGCACCCCCCCCTTTGTTCAAGCCGCTTCTTCCCTAAGGTGGGGGCCAGGTGGGCTCAGCCACGGTGCCCCTCACCCACGAGGACCCCATCAGCCCCATACCCAGGCCCCTGTGGGAATAAAACCGCTGCTTCCAGTTCCCGTTAAGGCCCAGGGGCGGCTCACTTTCCACAGAGGATGTCGTCTGCTGCCGTGCGTTACCCGGACGTTCCTCTTTTCATGATAATTGAACGCTGCTTCTCAAAACTCATCATCCAAAGTGGACTGCAGGCGGGGCTGATCACAGGGGTGCATTCGCGGCTGCTTGCCAGCCCACCCCCAGGCCCACAGTTGCCCCCACACCTCTGCCCCTGTTCCCCAGCCACCTGACAGCCGTACCCCAAGTGGCTCCCAGTAGCAGACAGCATACAGCCTTCGTGCGCCTCCGTGCGGGTAATTCCACGACAAGCCAGACCCGCACGCTCGCGGGATGGCTGCTGGGGAGCCAGGGCTGGCGCGCTCCCCGTGGCACAGCCTGGGTTACGAGCAGCTCTCCATCTGCTCCGGGAAACCGCGGGTCTCCACGCAGGGAGTCTGCAGCTCGTCTGAAACAGGAGCCCGTCGCCTCGGACGCGGGTTTTCCCGGCTCCCGAGCTCTGGCGTGTGTTTCTCAGAGGTGGCCGTTTGGTCCGTGCGTTTCTAGCCGGGGCTCCTCACAGAGCTGCACGGAGATGACGGACGGTCTTCAGGAGCCGGAAGAATCCGGGCCTCTGTGCGCGTGTGCGTCCCGCTAATTCACAGTGAGAGCGGCCTGCGTGCACTGCTCAGAGGTAGCCCTCATCCAAAACAGCTGTTCTCAGGTCCTACTTGAAAACAATATGCCACGTAGACTGGAGCGCGCCGGGCCTCCTCATTTGCATACAGGAGACACGGCTTCGTTTTAGTGATTGTGTTCCCAGAAACCCCTAACAGTGATGATGGAAATCCTGCATTTCTGTGACACCATAGAGTCTACAAACCTGCCGGGTGACATGGGCACCCCACGACGACGAGCAGGGCCCGGGGCGTGTGCACCGTGACGACGCTGAGCTCAGCACGGCGGTTGGCGCATCGTAGGGCACTTGGGGTCCTCCTCTCCGCGAACGACTGCAGCGCGAGTTTGCACCCACCAAGAGCACTGGTGGCGGAAGAGCCGCGGGGAGGGACCAGCGCCTCCAGCTGAGGCCATCGGGAAAACCCAGACATGGCGTCAGGATCAGGGGACTCCCCCCCAGGGCTGAGCAGACAGGGAACTGGGCTGGTGTGGGGCTGGCCAGGCTTGTGCTGCCCTTGGGGTCACTGAGAAGCGCTGGGAGCTTGGGCGATGGTGCCCCTCTCCTCCATGACCCAGCGGGTGGCTGTCGTGGGGGGCTGTTTGGAGGTGAGGTTGGAACCCATGCTCCCCCCGAGTTGGTCTGTCCCCCATGAACCAGCTCCAGCAGGGTCATCGTGGTCACCAACCCGCCCCCTCCGTGCTCACACTGGAGCCCTTCTCTCCGCCCCAAGCAGTCCTGTCCGTCCTTCCAGCTTTAAGATCGTCCCTATTGCCCACCCTCCGCCAGGCCCTGCCAGCCCCCACAGCACCTGCCGGCTGGGCTTCCTCCCTCCCGCAGACTGTGGAGGGATGGGGAAGATCCTCCCCACCCTGGCTGTCTGCTTTGACAGCGGCTCTGGGGGGGTGAGAGAGAGGAGGGGACTTCCAGGCAGAGAACGGGGTGGGGGGGTCCTGTAGGGCCGCAGCAGGATTCTCGGGAGAGAGCTCGGGATCCCCGGTGTGCTCAGAGAACAGGCAGAGCTGCAGCATGGGACGTGAAGCTGAGGGGATGCCTCGGGCAGTGGACGGTCCCCAAATACCAGGTGAGGACACAATCTGGGTGGGGGGGCTCCGGTGAGGGGTAATGACACCACCATGGGGGAGCAGGTGAGGGGTGATGACACCCACGGGGGGGGGCGGGTGAGGATGTGCAGAATGGAGCAGGCCAGGGCAGGCGCAGGGACTGTCCCTGAGCTGCAGTGGGCAGCCCAGCACAGGCGTGTGCAGCCCTCCACCCCTGCCCCTCTGCTGCAAGGCCCCTGTTTCAGGAGCCCTTCCTCCCCCCACCTTGCTGCTGTGTGGGGTCCCCCAAGGCTCCGTGGCCCTGAGCGGATGACCCTGCTGGGTGCCCCGACGGGAGGAGGGGAAGGGGAATGCCACCTCGGCTGGCACTTTGCCCGTCACCCCTGCACACATCTCACGTTGACCAGCCATCACCTCCCTCACTCGGGCGGTGTTGTTAGAGGGGGGACACGTGCCACTGGCTTTCACAGGGGACCCAGAGCCTTGAGCTCTCCCACACCGTGCCTGCCCTTCTGCCGTGGCCTGCTGGGGCAGCCCTCGGGCCGGTCATCTTCCCACAGGACCGCAGGGTGCACGTTTGGAGAACGTTTTCCAGGTTTCCATGGATTCTCACCTGCCGTTGTGGTGATCTGCCCAGTGGGACGGCTCTGCACGGCCACCCGGGGGACCTGCCCCTGAGCAGAGGCCGAGGCTCCCAGGCACTGCTGCTTGGCCGCAGATACAGAAGAGGCCACAGAAAGACTGATGGGGCACGCACTTCCTGCCAAGGTGCCAGCCCAGGGGGGCAAGATGCAGGGGGGGCCATCCTTGCGCTCCAGGGACCCCTCCCCCCGAGCTGTGGGAGACACAGACCTCACCCCATGGCCCTGCCACCGCAGGGGCTGGGGAGGCACAAGCTTGAAGACAGGTGGGAGGTGGGAGGTGGGAAGTCCTCCCAGGCAGAAAGGCACACAACTCAGGGAGAAAATAGTGAGCTCTGGAAACTTCCAGAAGCCCTCCTATGTCAAAGACGGTGTTCCTCCTGACTTTATGCACGGTCACCCCCTAAGAGAGGAGGATGGCCCCCGTGCCAGGGAAAGCCACAAAGAAGAGCATTTCTCCCCAGGCCTCCTTCCCTCCGCCACAGCCAGCGTCCGCGGGAGGCAGGAACGCAAACCGTGGGCCTTCCAGCGGCCACTGCGGGAGATGAGCGGCTCACCTGAGCCAGCTAATAATGGCCATAAATCCCCGGCCAATCGTATAATGAGATTTAATATTTGATGTCAGATCATTAGAATATAATGAATTTGCCACTTTAATATTGATGAATAATCAGTCCTATTAAGGCTATAGGGACAAGAATTTAGTGCAAAGAGAAAATTAATTGCTGAATTAATAGCACGTATCCCTAAGCAAGACGGCCTTGTAGCACGGTCCTAGAGCCCGGCGTTCAGACCTCCCCCTGGAGAGACAGCATTCTTAGTCAGGTTGTAATCACGTGGCTTTTCTTGGAGGAGGCCGGGGAAGTGAGGGTGCGGTGTGGACAGACTCGAAGACGGCACAGCAAAGATGGTCTTTATGGACCGAATGTGTCCCCCAGCAAAGCCTGTGTCAGAGCCCTGTCCCCCAATACGACTGCATTTGGAGATGGGGCCTTGAGGGAGAGGGCCAGGTGCAATGGGGTCACAGAGTGGGGCCTTAGTCCTGCAGGACTGGGGTCCCTACGATGAGAGGAGACACCGGAGCTCTGTCCTTGTGGGAAGCTCGCAAGCGACAACAACAGGCCCTCAGGTGCTCCCCACGCACCATGGGAAACAGACGATGTGTCCCAGCCGGGAAATAAAGGCGGAGAGTAGCCTGCAAGGGGCCACTCCGTCTCCTCTGATCTCAGGGACACGCACAGTAATACAACAGCAGTGGGAATGAATTGAAATTTCATTTCATTTTTAACTTGAAAATTCACGTCCTGGCCAAATGTCCTGAGGTCCGTCGTGCCCGTGGCTGTTTAGGAGAATGCATGGAGCGTCCCTGGTGTGTGGAGAAAGGCTGCCCAGAGACAGACCAGGTCAAAGCCCAGCCCCAGAGGCTTCGGACAGGTGTGCACGGCCACGCTGACGCGAGGAGGGGCAGGTCTGGGGTCCTCCCCCCGAGGGGCCTTCCCCTCCTCTGGGACTCACACAGACCTGGGGGGCATCACTGTGTTCTCGAGACTCCAAGGGACATGAGGACCCCAGTGCGCGCACGGCTCCCGCTGGGGGGGTAGGGGCCTTGCTGTCTCCCTCCGCTCACGCCGCCTCTGGCGTTTGGCCGCAGGGGCACCTGTGTGGGAATCAGCAGCCGTGGGACCTCTCAGCACCTCTCCTGCACCGTGTCACCCACTCTCCCACAGGCACCAGGCTGAGGCCATGGGGACGCACCACGCAGCCCTGCCCTGTCCCAGCGCACACCGCCCAGGGGAGTTGGCGGACTGCAGCAGGGACGGGAATGGAGCAACGGGTGCGTTCGTCAGAAGTCGTTCTCTTCTCACTGGACAGTGTTTTAGATCTCATGTATGTGATTCGTAGAAACCCATGACCCGTGGGAGCTTCCAGAAGTCTGTTCCCTCCTGGCCTTACTGGCCATGGGGCCTGGGGCCCAGGCCTCCCAGCACCTGGCATGTGAAAGGTGCTGTGGGTTGAGCGTGACCCATCCCCCCCACACCTGTGTGACCTCATCTGGGTCTATGCAGATGTAGTAGTTGCGTTGAGGAGGGTGAATAGTGGTGACCTTGAAAGAAGAGGTGGTGTGGACAGACACCGGGGAGGAGCCACGTGAGGATGGAGCAGAGGCTGGAGGACGCGGCCACAAGCCCAGGAGCACCAAGGGCTGCGGGGCCACCAGAGCCGGAAAGGACAGGAAGGACCGTCTGCTGGAGCCCCAGAGGGAGCACGGCCCATCCGTGGCTCGGTGCATCTGGCCCATCCGTGGCTCGGTGCATGGGGCCCATCCACAGCTCGGTGCGTGTGCCGGGACCTTGCTAACTGCTCTCCCCCAAGGTGGCACCTTTTTGTCATTTATTTATTTTATTTTTAGTAACATTTTTAAAACTTTTAGGACAGGGGCACCTGGGTGGCACAGCGGTTAAGTGTCTGCCTTCGGCTCAGGGCGTGATCCCGGCGTGATGGGATCGAGCCCCACATCGGGCTCTTCTGCTATGAGCCTGCTTCTTCCTCTCCCACTCCCCTGCTGTGTTCCCTCTCTCGCTGGCTGTTTCTATCTCTGTCGAATAAATAAATAAAATATTTAAAAAAAAATTAAAAAATAAAAAAAATAAAACTTTTAGGAAAGTTAGGCTGCCACATCCCCTCAGGCTCCTCTTGCCTGTGTTCCTCAGGTTTTCCTCGGGTTCGATGAGTGGACAGCTTTGCCGGCTGCTGAGGAATTTTGCAGGGAGGGGGCCTCTACTGGGACGTGGCCAGTGTTTTCCCCATGATTAGACGAGGTTACTGGCTCTGGGCAGTCAGACCACGCAGGTCAGTTCCCGCCCACACGGCCCGGGCAGGCGCTGCCAGCGTGACTCAGGGCAGGTGCCAACCTTCACCACCTGGCCGAGGCATGTCCCAGATCTCAGGCACCCCGGGACTGAGGTGGGCTCAGGGGAGGGAACGGTGGGCAGCGGGTCCCAGCAGCCTACCCAGTGGTCACCAGGGAGTGGCCGGGAGCCCAGCAGTCTCCTCACTGTGCCCAGAGGCCACCTGGTCAGTGTGTGGCATCCTGGCCCTTCTGGGCTTTGTTGTCTCTCCTGGGACCACGGAGGGCAGGCTGGTGACCAGCAGGAGCACCGTCCCTGCGGCCGGTGGACACCTTCTCAACAGTCATCTGACGGCGAGGAACACTGGCAGACAAAGGACTATGCCGAGGGGAAGGCTCTGTCCCCTGAATTGTCTCCAGGAAAAGAAAAGCAGAACTCCAGCGTTTCCAGGGTCACAGGACCCAGCAGGGGTAGACGTTAGCACGTCAGGGCCCCCCCGCCCCCGGCCCCGAGTGCGGGCGTGGCCGAGTGTTTGGTGTCCCTGCTATTGCCTCTTGAGAGCAGCCCAAAGCTCCAAACAGTTGTTTTGTTATGATCCTTTCCCAAAATGTATTTTACCAGCCGCACGCACATAATTCTTCGATCGATCAGAAACAGGAATCCATGAGTAAGTAAGGGGCAGAGTTCGCTGCTGTTGGTCACGGTCACTGGGATGTGGTTCATCCCAGTGGGCCCATCGGACTCGCTCATTTCCTCTCCAACTCCCGGTGGGTTGGGCAGGAGGTTAGGACAACAAACGGCCAAGTCCCCATCGATGGCCACGTGTTCGCTGGCTCCACCAGATAGGGTCCTTGCTGTGGGGGGTTGGGGGGGCTCTCAAACACACGTGCCTGCTGCTGTAGCCCCGGGCATGCCTGGGGTGAAGGCCGGCTCCTTGGGGTGCATGTGAGGCCCTGCAGGGCCCAGGGCCAGCTAGCCGCCCCCACCTGTCTCTGGGACCACCCTGAACCACTCACACCTGACCCAAACGCCAGCATCCCCTCCCCACCTGCTCCCTCCAGACTGGGTAGATGAGGAGAGACTTGGTGCGAAGACGCCGTGGCCATGGGGGGACACTCCAGCCAGAACCTGCAAGCATCTCAGGACCGAATAGGAATGGGCTTTCTGCTGTGGGGAGGGGCACGCAGAAACGTTCACGGGGAAGCAACTTGTGAGCCTGGTGGGGACGGGGTTAGCACACTGCCCACCTTGGCACAGTCACGAGAGCTCTGCATTCCAGTCCTGCTCAGACCCCAGGGGCCGACCAAGCCCAACCTGGGTCGGGGGTGGGGGGAGGGTGGCTGACGTCGGGTCGGGCCAAGACAGAGGACAGCAGCGACGCTGTTGCAAGACCCAGGCCAGGGCCGCCAGCTGGGGCGGGGGAGGGGGGCTGTCCCGCGTCAGGGGGAGTTTCTGGGGGGAGCGGCACAGGGAAGAGCAGCCCCGCCCGGCCTGGGCCCCTGCACATTCACATTCTTGACTTAGTGAGACAGAACATTTGGGGAGAAAATAAGACGCATCAGAGAAAAGAGAATTAGGCTGTAAGTGCCTCATTTATAAAGTCCGTGTGTCGGGAGGTGCCCCCGGAGAGCTGCGTGCGCAGCCCTGAGGTGCCGGTAGCCCCGAGGGGCCGGGTTCGGCTAGGCCTGGCAGACGCGGAATCTTGCAGGGTCGCACTTGGGCAGTTCCACGGAACGAAATATGCTTCCCGAGGAGCACAGCCACCGTCAGGCAGCCAGGGACATAAAGGAAAGCTATTTCCCCTCATGGCGGGAACGAAAGTTATCAGTTCTCATCCCAGTTGCCAACTCTGGAGTTGCCCTTCACACGTCACTGGTCACCTAACAGCTGCCAGACTGGAGCCTCCACCGGCCCGGCCCTAACTTCTCCGCCCAGCTTCCAGTATAAACAGGCAGCGACGTGCGGCGGGGCGGGGGGCGCGGCTCTCACTTGGGGAGCCTGCGGACGCGGCTGGTAATATACCGAAACACCCGTCTGATCCGCAGGCCCCGAACGCAGCGTGGTGGTTGCTGCCGGGCAGGACGTTCAGACCGCTGACCTCGGAATGCCGCCGGGGGAGCCCCAGCCCTCCCCAGAACTGACCCATGGCCCATGTCAGGGCCTCCCGTTCCAAGCCTGGGCGCTAAGGAAGCAGGTCTTAACGTGCCTGCGTCTAGTCCTCTTGCAAAGTCGAGGTGCAGAGAACGGGTACCGCGTGATGCTGCGTCCACTGCAGACTGAGCTCCTCGGCTGGACTGCAGGTTACCTCCCATCGCTGCACAAAGTCAGAGGCTCGGTGAGCTCGGGTTCGGCGGGTGGAGTCCAGGCGGGCCGCAGTTCCACGGACCGTCCACAAGTCCAGCCATGGGGCCCTGTCCACGGCCCCCCCCCACGTGACTGGTTCTTCCGGCCAGCCAGGGGGAAAGCGAGCACGATGACGCCGTGGATGGCATGACACCGTCACAGGAGTGACCCCCTTCCACACCCCGTCTGTGAGAAGCACGGCACACGCCCCCTGACACTCAGGGGCAGAAGACTGTCCAAGGTCGCCGGCACCCAGGAGTGGGGGGCCCAGGGGGTTGGACACAGAACACGGGAGCAGCTGCAGACCACGCGTGGCTGAGCGAGCGTGGTCTTGTCCCTGTCAATGTGTATTTCCAAGAACAGGCTGCGGCCGGGCCCGCTCCAGGGGCTGTTGTGTGTGGGCCCCTGGATTCCACCTTATCTTCAAGAATAACACTAACGATGACGAAAATGAGCATATTTCATCTTTTGTTTAATGAAATGTGGGATGTAATTGTACCTAAAATTGCATAGCCGTCAGACTGGACGGGGAAGGAGCCACGTGTGGAAGGACAGATTCTCAGCTGTCACTCCCGCTGTTGGCCACGCCCTCAGGAGCAGCCCCATCTCTGCAAACGGCTTCCACGCGCCCTACCCGGCCCTGAGGCTGTCCTGTCCCGCCAAGGCCGTGGGGTCTCGACCCGCGCCCGGGTCTTCGAGGCTCCATCTGTCCACACCCAGCAGCCAGTCCCTCAACTGCATGGACCCCTCCCATCTCATGATTTGCCAACTCCCCGCGCCCGCCCTTGTCCCTGGCGAGTCATATGTTCGCAGCCACGGGAGAGGCATCAAGTCCCAACTTTGTGCCCGTCCAGTTCCCAGTGAGCGCGGTCACCGTGCGGGAACCCAGCCCTGGGCGGGGCTGAGGAAAATCTGGGTAACAAGGACCCACATCTTGGAAACCCGTAACTCTCTTTGTGGATCCAGCCAGAAAGGAAAGTAGAACAGACACAACTCTTCAAATTCAACCATAATCCTACTCGAGGATTCTGAGTTTCTGAATTTTCAAGTTAATCAGCAGAACCCAGCAAACACGTTGGGTCTCCAGGTACGCTGTTGGCATCAACAACCTGTCACTCCTGGTCCCACTTTGGGCAGAGCCACGGGTCCGGCTCTGCAGTGAGGAGAGACACCGGCCCGTGGGACACTTCGCACAAGCTGATTCGGCACCACCAGGCAGAGCCGCGTGGACCAGGAGTAGCCGCGTGGACCAGGAGTATCGCCCCCTCGACCTGCCGGCTGGGCTCCCCCGGCACCGCGGGCCTTGGGATGTCAACTCATTAACAGGTTTCCAGCGAGACAACAGGGAGTCTCTCCTGCTTCCCAGGGACGGAGCTCCCTCGGGCCTGTGCTAACTGCAGCTGTCCCCTCTCATCACACGGGCACCGCCTGGTGCCCCCGTCCCCACACAGGACCTCCTAGCTGGTCCCACGCCTTCCAGAGCCGGCTCTCCATTCATCTCACACTCGTCAAAACATCTGTGGCTCCCAAAGCCAGCTGCGGCTGGTCGAGTAAGTAACGGGATCCGAGTCCCACTGCTCACTTGATGGCCCTCGGCCCCTTTATCCCTGAGGATTTCTTTATCTAACTTCTGAAATAATAGGTGGATTTTGAATCCTTTCAAGTGACACAATCCATGTTTTCCTCTGATCACACTGGAGAAGAGCGGGGGGTGCGCAGGAGTGCGGATCGGGGCTAGAACGACACGAAGTCCAGCCCAGAGGCTCACGCCCGCCCTGCCCCCTCAGGGCTCTGGCCTTGGACTCAGAATACCCAATCCTGGTGCTGTTGGAAACACAGCAGACCAGAGTCCGATGTGGGAAAGGTCCCCACCGACGGCCATCTATGCTACCACTCAGGGCAGGACTAGTCCCAGCCCAAGTGACCTGGGGATGGACCCCCTTTCCCTGCCCGCCAGCCAGACTGCCGGGACCACCAAGCCCCGGGACACTGTGGGATCCAGAGTGGCTTGTCCCTCACCTGCCTTTCTAAGGCCATCGTTGCCATGGAAACCCCACGGGCTCCGTGGAGAATCCCCAGCTGTTTAATTTTAAGCTGGGAATCACCAGTAAATACCCAAGTAAAATAACCTTCTGTTTAAAAAGAGCTTTGCTCCCACTTGCAGCTCCCTGAAACATTCTCTGGAAGACTGTATGCACCGCGGGGAAAAGCCCAGACAAGGCGAACGTCGACAAGTTAATTCAAAGAGCCAGACCCTCGGGAGGAGAGCCCTGGATTATCGCGTGTGGGAGAAGCTGCTATGTCTATATTTAGTGCCGAGCCCAGACTCCGGAACTTTCTCAGGATTCTGTGCTTGGCATCCACGTCCTCCCCCTGTGACAGTGTGCCAGCACTGGGGACGCGAGGGTGGAGATGCAGCTCTGTGTCAGGGATGCCCACGCCGTGAAAATCAGCTCAGAAGTAAGACAGTGCTGGGCACCTGGGGGCTCCGTCCGTGAAGCGTCTGCCTTCGGCTCAGGTCGTGATCCCAGGGTCCTGGATTGAGTCCTGCATCAGGCTCCCTGATCAGTGGGGAGCCTGCTTCTCCCTCTCCCTCTGCTGCTCCCCCTGCTCGTGCTCTTGCTGGTTCCCTCCCTCTTGCTCTCTCTCTCTCAAATGAATAAATAAAAAATCTTTTTTAAAAAAAGTAAGACATTGCTTGCAAACAGTCAACCCCACACCCAGTAAGGTCAACATTTATTCGTGATTTATTCATCAAACATTTATTGAGGGCCTGTAAAGTGCCAGGAGCTCCACAAAGCTCAGGGGGACACTGCTGCCTTCCTGGGCTGTGGGGCATGATGGCAGGGGAGGTACCTGTGCTGACCCCACTCCTGGCTCTGGAGGGTGCGACGGGAGGGCAGGTCCCATAAGGTGTGTGAGAGTCGGGAGACAGGGAGTGAGGCACAAGCTGGGTGTTCTGTGAGGACTGATGGGAGCAGGGATGTGGGCCTTGATGGGGATGACCATCCATCCAGGCTTGCCGGGACAACCTCGGTGGACACCTGAGGTCTGGCTCCCACTGGTGGTCTCTGGTTTGATGAGAAAGCCTGTGGTTGCCTTGCCTAGGATGGAATTAACCCTGTGGTCTAATTACGCGGAACATTCATTCTCGTAAAATTTAAAAATCTGCAGACAGTAGCAGAATTTAACCATTTTTTTTAATTTTTTTAGAAGATTTTATTTATTTGACAGAGAGAGACAGCCAGTGAGAGAGGGAACACAAGCAGGGGGAGTGGGAGAGGAAGAAGCAGTCTCCTAGCGGAGGAGCCTGATGTGGGACTCGATCCCAGAACACTGGGATCACGCCCTGAGCAGAAAGCAGACACTTAACAACTGCGCCACCCAGGTGCCCCAGTTCTTAACCATTTTAAAACTCAATGATTTTAACCTCGATAGTGCCTGGAGCCAGATTGCAACAGCAGAATTTTAAAATTAAACATGCTACCCCCATTTTTGTTACCTTTTTAAATCAGCTTTATAGAGGAAAATTGCCATGCAATTGCCCACACGTACATCGGCTGAGTTGTGATGCACGTGGACACCTGTGCGACCAGCACCATAACCGAGAGGATGAGTTTGGGACTCCCCTCTCCGTTCCTCGTGAAATTTTGTGCTTCTTCCTCCTGGTCCTTTCTGCTTTCCTCCCTCCCCTGTCCGTGTTCATCTCCCTTTGGGCTGCACTATCCCTGACAGTACTTTGCACTGATTGGAGTTTTATATCATGGAACCTACACAGACCCCCTTGTCCGCATGCTTTCACTGTGCACCAATATCTGAGGTTCACCCACGTCTTTGCACGGGTCAGCACCTCACACTTTCTCTGAGAAGTACTGCATTGTATGCATACACTACAGTTTCTTTGTCCATTCACTTACTGATGGACAT
This sequence comes from Ursus maritimus, assembly GCF_017311325.1. Classification (NCBI taxonomy): domain Eukaryota; kingdom Metazoa; phylum Chordata; class Mammalia; order Carnivora; family Ursidae; genus Ursus; species Ursus maritimus. The sequence goes on from NW_024424564.1 coordinate 55,934,954, forward strand.
CCAGGTTGTTTTCAGTTTTTGATGCAATACAGATAAAGGCTATGGTAGATGTTCATACTCAAGTCCTTGTATGGACATATGACACCCTTTCTTCTAGGTAGATAGCTAGGGTGGGATCCTGCATTTACTGGACAGCTTGCTGGAAAGTAATGGCCAGTCTACCTCAGTGGCTACACATGTCTGCATTCCTGCCAGAAGCATCTCCACGCCCTCACCACTGATGAATGTATTTTGACCCTGTGTCCTGCAGTCTTTTAAAACTCACTTATCAGTTTACCCATTGCTTCTAGTAGCTTTTTTGGAAGATTCTGTCAGGTTTGCTACATGGATTACCACATTGTGTGTGAATAAGGACCATTTGCTTCTTTCTTCACAGAGAAGTTGTACATGCTTCTTTTAAACTTCTTTTTCTTGCCTTATTGCATTGTCTACAATCTCTAGTCCAAAAGGGAACAGAAGTGGTGAGAGCAGACACTTCTCTGTTGCTCCTGATCTTAGTGAGGGAAGCATCTGCTTGCACAATTTAGTAGGATGCTAGCTGTGGGTTTTCATAGCTACGGGCTTATCAGGCTGAGGATGCTCATTTCCACAGCTGCTCTACTAAGGCATTTTATCAGGAAATGGGTGTTCAATTTTGTCAAGTGATTTTTCTGTTTTTGTTGAGATAATCACATAGTTTTACTTTTTTAAAAAATTAGTAATACAGTGAATTATACGGATTGATTTTCAGATGTTGAAAAAAAAAATGCCTTGTGTTCCTGGCTTAGATTCCACCAGTTGAGATACAACATCCTTTTTATATGTTGTCAGAATTAATTGGCCAAGTTTGTGTTTAGAATTTTTGTCTCTTTGTTCATGAGGGATACTGGTCTATGGTGTTCTTTTATAGCAATGCCTTTGTTTTTGTATCAAGGCAATATTGGCCTCATGGAATTAATTGGGAAATATTCCCTCCTTTTTAATTTTTTGTAAGAATTTGCATAGAATGGATATTTATTTCTTCCTTAAGTGTTTGGGAGAACTCACTGTGGAAGTCATTTGGGCCTAGGGTTTCCTTTTGTAAAGCTTTTTAACTTAGATTCAATGTGTAAAATAGCTATAAGGATATTCATATGCCTGCTTCTTGTTGAGTGACCTTCCTTTTGTTGTAAATTTGTCAGTTTTATCTAAGTTGTTTAACTTGTTGACATAAAGTTGTTGATAATACAGCCTTATGATCCTCTTCACATTTGGGTGTCCCTTTTGTTCCTGATAGTTGCGATTTATGCCTTCTTTCTTTTTATTCTGATCAGAATGGCAAGAGGCTTATCAATTTTAATGAACTTCTCAAAGAACTGGCTTTTTGTTTCAGTTATTTTCTCAATTATTTATCTGTTTTCTTTTTTCCCTGTATTTCCTTTATTATTTTCCTTTTTCTGTTTACTTTTTCCTAATTTATTTAGGTAGAATAGGAGATCATTGATTTGAGAACTTTTTTTTCCCTAAATATAGGCATTTAAGGCCATAAATCTTCTAAGTCTCTTTGGTGACATCCTACGCTTTTTTTTTCCATTTTCACACATTCCAAAATATTTCTTAAATTCCCTTTTGATTTACTCTTTGATCCATGAGTTATTTAGAAATGTTAGGTAGGTTCCAGGGCACCTGGGTGGCACAGCAGTTAAGCGTCTGCCTTCGGCTCAGGGCGTGATCCCGGCGTTCTGGGATCAAGCCCCACATCAGGCTCTTCCGCTTTGAGCCTGCTTCTTCCTCTCCCACTCCCCCTGCTTGTGTTCCCTCTCTCGCTGGCTGTCTCTATCTCTGTCGAATGAATAAATAAATAAAATCCTTAAAAAAAAAAAGAAATGTTAGGTAGGTTCCAATATTTGGAGATTTTTCCAAAGTTATATCTGTTATTAATTTCTAATTTAATTCCACTGTAGTGAGAACACATACTTTCTTTGACTGGAATCATTTTAATGTATTGAGATTTGTTTTATATTTCAGAATACTGTCTGCCTTGGCAAATATTTTTGTGGACTAGGAAAGAATGTGTGTTGTGCTATTAATGGGCAGAATGGTCTATAAATGTCAATTAGGTCATTAATTGATAATGTTTAAATTTTCTGTATCTTTACTGACTTTCTGTCTACTTGTTCCATGAATTATTGAGAGAGGCATATTTAAATCTCTAATTATAATTATAGGTTATTCTGTATTTACAGACCCCTTGTAGTTCTCTCAATCTTTGCTTTATGAATTTTGAAGCCCTGTTTTATTGTTAGGTGCATAAATGTTGAAGAGTGTTGTGTTGTCTTGATGTATTAACCTCTCTCTCATCACAAAATGACCTTTTATGTCCTTTTTACTAATTCTAACATCTGTGTCTTTGGGGGTAATTTTCAATTAGTTTGTTTTTCTCATTATGAATCATATTATCCTGCATACTCAGTTATTTTTTATTAGAAACCAGACATTGTAGATTTTTCCTTGTTGGGTAATGAATATTTTGGGGGATACATAAATATTACTGAGCTCTGTTCTGGAGTGCAGTTAAGTTTCTTGGAAATGGCTCTGTCCTTTTGGGTCTTGCTTTTAGGATTTGTTAAGCAGAATCAAAGCAGCGTTCAATGTGTAGGTTGTTTCCCCTGCTAGGCAGGTCTTTCTGAACATTGTGCCCAGTGCCCGTGGGTCTGGGCTTGGTTGGTTGGTTTGCAGTCTGGCAAGTGGGACAGATACAGCTCACAGCCATTTGCAAGCTCCAGGCCTGTTTTCCTGACAGATGGTCCTTTCACTGGCCTTGGGCACTTGGCTCACCTGCAGGTGCTGACCAGTACTCAGATGGCTACCTGGGATCTGTCCTAGGATTCTATCTGCCTTGGTTTCCCTCAATCCTCCGTTCCAGCTCCTCAACTCAGGGCATCCACTGGGCTCCTCCTGGGGCCCCTCAAGGCAGAAACAGGGCAATCATTGGGCTTAGCTGGTTTTGTCCCATCTCCCAGTCATCACTGTCTGTGTTTATCACTTGAACAGTGCTGTAAACTCATTGGCTCATGTTTTGTCCACATTCATGTTGGATGCTCTTTTATGGAGGGATTATGTTTGGTCTCTTTGGCTCCATCTTTTATGAAGCAAACGTCCCCAACCAAAAACTCTGAGTGCCTCTCCACTGCTTATTGGAATTACCTTTTCCTCTTCCTCCCCTTGTGTTTTCTCCTTGCTCCTCTCCCCCCTTTTCCTTCAGCTTTAAGAGAGTAGTTAGTAATCTGCCCTGCTTTTAACTTCTGAGATGGTGGCTCCTTATCTGTGGCATTATCAGCCCAACTTCTTTCCAGCTCTGTGTCACACTGTGATCATGTCTTCCTCCAGCCCTTCCTTCTGTCCTGCAGCTCCCCTACCCAACTTCTTTCCAGCTCTGTGTCACACTGTGGTCATGTCTTCCTCCAGCCCTTCCTTCTGTCCTGCAGCTCCCCTAGACTCTCTTATTGACACCTCGGCCCACCTGCAGCCTGGGGCCAGGGGCAGGTCTGTCTGTGCCGCGACATTTCTCCGGGGCCCATGACCCTCAGTCATCCCCTTCCCTGTCTGCCCAGCCTGAGGACCACAGGCCACAAATTCTCTTCTATTTAGTTCATTGAGCCTTTTTAAAGATAAATTCAGTAACTCATTTAACCCATTATCCGTTATTACGTGCCGTGCCACACGTACAACTACGTGGTGTGTGAGCGCGTGTCCGTGGTTGGGGCGGGAATAATGCCCAGGACAGCCCCTGCCTCCAGGCACTGCTGCCCTGGGAGTTACGTATTTAACACACAGTGGCCAGTGCTAAGTGTCATGTGTCACGCAGCTAATATGCCCAGGAGAAGCATCAGCGTCAGTGTTTGAAATCCCTCATTTTTCTCCCCTTGGACGGATTCCCGGAGCATTGCAAGTGCTCTGATCCAACTGTATTCCTGGGGCAAATTTGCAGCTGCTGCTGGCTTGGGCTGCTGCTCAGCGGGCCCGGGGCTCAGAGCAGCCTCACGGCCACATGCCTGGCCCACCAGTACTCCCCAGCCCTTCTTGGCTCCCACGTAAGGATCCCAGCAAGAGCGAGTGGCCTCGTCCAACAGAAAGAAGAATGTGGTGGGAGAATTCATCCCCCTTGGCTGGAAGCATTTCATCTTTCCCTTTTCCATCCTCCGCAAAGGGCTAACTTTACAACTTTTATTATAATCTCCTTTATGCACAACAGTGAGACTTTACTGCAGCATATGCCCATTTTATATATTCATGCATGAAGCATATTCTGAAAACCCTGAGTCAGAGGCTCATAACGCAGTATTAAACCCACGCATATTTTCTCCATACATTCATAAAAAAGCATTCTGTTCTTGGGAAATGTTATTAAGAACTTTGACTCTGGGGTGTGCGGCACGGGCGAGCATTTTGCTGAGCAGAGTCGGACGGGCATCCACCCCGTGGCGCTGACCGGGTGGCAGCTGCTGCCAGCCGCCGAGGAAGCAGCCCGGTGTTGAAATATGTGCAGAGCTGTCTGTGTGGAATTTTTTCTTTCGCTGGGCCAGGGCAGCTGCGAGGCAAGGATTAAGGGAAGCAGCTTTCTGCTTCTGTTTGGGAAATGAGATGTCACATCAGAAATTACATACAGTTATTTATAATCGACAGGAGATCTCCAGCTGGGCTGGAAGGAATTGAAACAACACCTCCAAGTAATTCCAGCCCTTTCTGGATTAGCATCTGGTCTCAGGAAATCCCTGTAAACTAGGTGATTCTGACTATTACAAATTGTGGGTTTTTTCCCCAGGTCTGCAGTCAGCAGATTTATTTCGAGATCATAGTTGACATTTGCACTGCATTTGTAACCGGGTGACCAACACCGGCAAGGAGCAAAGCAGTCGCACTCCTCCAGCAACCTCGCCCGCGGTCTCCCTGCCGCCCCCCGGCACGCCCACCGTCAGACACACGTCCGGCCTTAAGATCTTATTTTCTAAATTTCCACAACCTTCTTATGTGAAAGTACCAGAAATTCATTTGGTCCAGGACTGCGCCCGGTCCGGCTCTGTTGGATAAGCACGCGGTGGGTACCACCTGCCAGCCACGCATGGCACTGGGCCTGCGGACACAGAGGTCAGAGTCACACACTGGCCATCACAGGACAGAAGGGAGTAAGTTGTGATGAGCCGGGTCCAGCGAGACAACCCCACGGCCCAGAGAAGAGGTCGGCTGAGCCGGGGTGGGGGTGGGGGTGGGGGAAGGCTCGTCAACAACAGGTATTTATTTCTCACGTTTGGAGGCTGGACGTCGAGGTCTCTGGGGTCTTTCCTTAAGAGAGCTCCAACCTCTGCCCACTCACCTCCCAGAGGCCCCGCCTCCTGACACCGTCACCCCGGGAAGAAGGGATCAACCTACAGAGCCGGGGTCGGTAGGGGGTACACTGATGCTCAGGGCACAGCCCCCAAGAGCTGGTCTGGAAGGATGGCGGGTGCACCCCAGGGAGGCAGCAGGTGACTCGAGGAAGAGAGAGAGGCGTGAGCAGTGACACGGGGACGCTCAGAAACCCTCCTGTCTGGGCGGAAATGCAGGCTGATCACTGGCGGCTTATAACCGCAAGAAGGGGGAGGGGGAGGTGCCGTTGACGTGGACCATGGAGGGCCTGTCACCCTCTCCCCGGGGGGCGCTGAAGGGTTTTAGGAAAGAAAGGTGTTTGGGTGTGTGGCGTGCGTGTGTTCTCACATGGCACTTTCCTCACAGCCAGCGCGAGGCTGTAACACACGTTAGCCTTTGAAGTTCGTGTTTCAGATCCGAAAGGAAAACATTGGAATACCACTGGCCGCCCTGCTCTGCCTTCCGGACCGTGCCCCTCCCTCCCTCCCGAGTTGACCACTGCCCTAAGGATGATCTGACCGTCAACTCTGAAGGGTGAGGTCACACGTTACCGCGTGTAGCAATAGACATTGGAGAGCCGTACGGACTGTGCCACTTTATGTGACTTAGCTTTTCTGGGATTTTTGGATTCAATATCATGATTTTGTGAGATGTTCTTCATGTGAACCGAGTCATTCGTTCCAGAAATACTCACTTTGTGTTGGTAAAAATGGCCGCTCAAGGGTCCCCACCCACCAACAGGCGGAGCCCACTTTTCCTGCCCTGGAACGTGGATTGTACTGAACAATCAGATTTTCTCGAATCCCACGCACATCACGGCTGGCGCACCTGCCGCCACCACACGAACTGGACTGGCCGACAGATGACATGGGGCACAGGACCAAGCCGTCCCCACCGCCCCACGGCCCGCCAGCCAGCAGCTCCTCGCGGGGATCAGCGTGTCAAGCCTGGGTGAGCCCAGCTGAGTCAGCCACAGAATCCGACCGAACAAACAGTTATCATCCTGAGCAACTAAGGTTTGGTGCGATCAGTTACGCAGCAAAAGCTGAAGGATGTCAGCTCTGACTTGCGCCAAACAGTCTTCCAGCCCCGAAAGAAAGCACGGAAGTGAATAAAGCAACAACAAAATAGCAGCCCCGAGGAGTTTACACGCTCGTGTGACTTAGTTCGCTTGAACGGCGGAATGTGTCTCGCTGCGCGAGAGTTCACGACTGACTTAGGTAATATTCATGTATATAAACACATGTATCCACGTATATGATGCGTAAATGCTTATATGTGATTTGTTTATGTAATATTGGGATTATGGAACCATGTAGATTTTCTTCGTCAATAAACAGTGTGTCCTTGGGCTGTCTCCTAAGCACGATCACAAGAACCCAGGGGGTACACGCAGGAAGGGAACCGCGCACCCTACGCTGTGCTTCGGGATTCGGCAGACTTGCCGGGATGCCCATGTTGGGCTGGCACGTTCTGGGGCACAGAGATGCAGGAGGGGGGTGGACGGCGGTGACAAGGTGGGGAGGGCAGGAGGGCAGGGGTGTGGACGCGATGGCCCAGGCGTGAGGCAGTCGTGACCCCAGCTCCTGAAGACGGACCACGGCAGCTCGGAGAGCCGCGTCCTGCAGCAGCTCAAGCCACTCAGACTCTCTGAGATGCAGTTTCCCGATGCGCTCTCGACGGCCTGCAAAGCGGAGGCAGAACAGGGCAGGCAGGAAGACGGGGCGCCCGCTGCTGGCTGACTGGGTCTGTGAGCAGGTGTGCGGGACCGCACGCAGATGCAGCTTCAGGGAAGGGGGCAGGGGTGCTCCTCCCGGTGCAGGAGTGAGTCCCGGGGCTCAAGGAGGGAATGCGCGGGATCCTGTCCACCAGAAATGAGGTGACCTTGGCTGAGAGGCGAGGAAGAATGGAAGGAGAAGGGGGGGGCATTGGTGAGTGAGGTTTGGGGCGTCCCACCTGAAGCCCCGACGGGCATTTCAAGGAGCTGTGGCCAGTGGCAACTGTAGGGAGGAGCTGGACCTGGGGGTACTTCTGGGGAGGTTCCGTTTGGGAATTACGATGAGAACTGGAAAAGCCGGGAGCACAGCACGGATGTGGTCCCCAAAGGGAGGGGAAGCTGGAAACGTAACCCGGAGCGCGTGCCAGCCCCACGGGGACGACCGGCCGTGTCTGGAGAGCCTGGATGGTGGAGGAACACCAAACACGCTGGACAGCAGCCCCAGCACTGGGGCGCCCACACAGGACCTCACCGCCCGGGGTCTCACTCCAGCGCTGGGGGGCAGCTCCTGCCCGTCAGCGTGGGGCCCGCGGGAGGGAGCCGTGACCCCCGGCAGCTAGTGCACGTGGACTCTGACCCCCACTTCTCTTTACAGCCCGGAGCTCGCAGAGCCTCTCGCCCTGCACGGGCCCGGGCTCCCCACCCTCCGCGGAAGCCGCTGCCCACAGCCAGCTCTGTTCCCTTTCCCAGCGTTTGTCACTGAGAGCCAAGGACACCTCCAGGAAACACTTCTCCAAAAGCTGTCTGCTTGCTGCCCTGCGCTAATTGGGCAGGGGGAGGGTCCACTCAGCCTCCCACCCACAGGTAGCTGCTCCTCCCGGTCCCCCTGCAGCCCCATGCGGAGGAAGAAAGGAAAACCAGGGGCTTCAGCACGCCAGAGCCATTTCCAGTGAGACCCGCTGGGCTCCCTGCCTCACTCCTGCACCGGCTCCTTACAGCCCTGAGTCCCCCCTTTCTCAGAGAGGTGGTCCGTGCAGCAAGGAGCTCACAGCCCCTCCTGGTGCCAGGCCCCCTGTCTGTCAGGGTCTCAGCCCCTCCAGGGCTGACCAGGCCTTCATGGGGCCTCCCTGAGCTCCTTCCTTCAGGAGCCCCCAAGTCCCTCCTCCCCCTGGTGACATTTCCTGCTCCAGATCCGGGTTCAGTCCTACCTGGGGGTGTCACATTGACCTTACAGCACCTCCACCAAGAGGGGTCAGCAACATCCCCAGGCAAGCCTCACTCGGGCAGAGAAACATTTGCAAAGATTGTCTATCCAGAGACCTCCTGCTCCCCTGGTCCCTGCCAAGCCCTCTCCAGAGACCACACGGAGGACAAGACCATCGGAGAGGCAAGCAGGAGGGGCAGCGCTCCCCAGGCTTCACCCCCCCCCCAAATGAGACACAAGCCTGAAATCACGGAGCCCATCTCCTTCCTCCTCTGTCCCAGGGGGTGCTCGCCCGCCCCTCCTGCCCCTCCTGACCTCACTCTCGAGGGTCGCAATCACGTCCAGCCCCTGGCTGCAAGGCCCTGTGAGCCAGCGTGAGCTCTGAGCCACAGAGACCGCCCCCAGCGGCTGGAAGGGGCCTGGCCACAGAGCCCAGCAAACAGGCCAGGCAGGGAGTCTGGGTTTGCTTCCAAAGCTACTCAAATTCTAGACCTTCATGTGTGTATCAGTGTCACATCTCAATCTGTTCAGCGATGAATGTGGTCAGACAGGTGGTCACCGGGTAGCAGCCAGTTAGACGTGCAAGCAGAACTCTTGGTGACAAATGTGCCCCTTGTGGGAAGGCCTGGGGGGGGTACAGGGGGAGCAGAGTGGCACGGGGCCCTGGCTTCGTCCTCCGCAGACCAGTGAGGCAGGAGGAGGGGATGCAGGTGAGGGCACAGTCTCCCCACCTGCCACCTGCCAGGGCTGACACCAGTGGGCAGTCCAGCCCCGGATCTTCCACCCAGCTGGGCCTGGGGGCTCTGCCCTCTGCCCCCCACCATCAGGAAAGGAGCAGAGCCTGTGGCGTTCTGAAACACAGCAGATTAGCTGCAAACTCCAGGTCTGGTGAGGCCCGCGACCGGGAGACAGCAGCCAGATAGCTTATTGCTGACAGCCCGCAAGAGGAGAGAGCACGCAGTGCCCAGGCTGGGGGCCACTGGGGGAAGCACCAGGAGGCGGGGAGGGAGACAAGGGCAGGAGCCCTTCCTGTGGTTTCCACGGAAAGGAACGGACAAGGCAGGTGAACAGGCTTAGGACTGGCCTGCATGAACACCGTCCATGGGCTCTGGGACTCCCCTGGTTGTCGGGCACCTGCCCTGGGTGGTGAGAGCAGGTGAGGGAGGCCCCAAGGGCAGTGGGCCGGTTTCCATGTGGGCTGTTTGCACATGGGAGTCGTTGGCCGGCTCTGGGCATTGATAGCCCTGGGAGGGCGCTCTTCCAGGGTCAGCACTGCCCTGATGTCACAGCTTCAGAACCCAGAATATAAAAGGTGTCTCTGACCAGGAGTGGAGGTGAGGTGCCTGCCTGGGACGCAGCAGGAGGGGGGCTGGGCTGCCGCGCTCCTCCCAGTGTTGGCATCGGCCCCTCTGCCGCCCGGAGGCCCTGTGCCACCCGCTCTCTGCAGCCTGTCTGCAGGTGCCTCTCTGAGAGCCCGAGAACCCACCGGACCCCAGCGCTTTGCCTCAAATAAGAGAGGCAAGGGGGAGCCTGGTGGGCGTCTACGCATCACACTCCTTCGAAAACTGTTTCCGTTTCAAGCAGCGATTTGAACAGACATTTGCTCACCACGTTCCCAGCAGAGTGACTCACCACAGCCACGTGCGGGGAGCGTCCCAAGCGTCCACGGAGGGGTGAGGGGCAAACAAAGTGTGGTCCATCCAGACAACGGGATGCTAGCCTTCAAGGAAGGAAGCTCGGACACGTGCTGCACTGCCGTGGACCCTGAGCACGCCGTCCTCGGCGCAGTCAGCTGTCCCAGGACAGGCCCTACATGGGCCCATCTCACAGGAGGTCCCTGCGGGAGCCAGAGACAGGGGCAGAAGGGAGAGCGGGGGCGCCTGGGGCGCGGGAGGCAGACGGGGAGTTTCATGGACGGGGTGCAGGTTTCACCCAATGCAGAGTCCTGAAGGCGGAGGGCGGTGATGGCCGCACACCAGGTTGCACGTGCCGGAAGCCGCTGAACTGCATGCCCGCATCAGGTCAAGGGCTAGATTTCATGTGACTTATATTTTACAATCAAATTATGAGGAAAAAATCTTGTTGTGCTTATTTTCCAAAACGTATTGCAGCCCCCTCCCCCGAGGGATACTAAAAGGGACTTTCCTTCCTCTCTTTTTCTGGCCCCCACACCTCCGATCTCCATCGACCAGGCAATGACAGTGTGGGGTCACGCCCGGGGCCGAGGGATGCTCCCCGGGTCTGTGTGGCAGCTGGTCTGGACCAGGGAGCCGACACGGGGTCTCCGCCCCTTCCTAGTGCTGCTCCGGGCACCCCGGCCGCCTGGTGCTGGGCTCGCCCTCGGTGCACACACAGCAGAGCAGACAGAACACACACCATGTGCCCATGAGCTGTGTGAATTTTCACCGAAGCACGACCCTAAGAGGCTCGTCATGACGGAGCAGGGAGCGCTGGTCTGGGGGAGGCCAGTGAGAAGTGGACACAGCAGGGAGCTCTGAACTGTCTTCGGGGCTCAGACCCGGGAGCGGGGACCCCCGGCAGGACTCCCCAGGAGGGTCCCACCCAGGTAGAAATTCAAGGCCTGGCCTGACACGCCCACAGGACCCAAGCAGAGGAGTGAAGTCACATTTCCAGGTCAGTGGGAACACGGCCAGTGTTGCGAAACCAGGGCCAAGAGATCTCGGACGGCGCCAGGGTGAGGGGGGTGGGCAGGGGCCTGGTCTGTGAGCTCCTAGGTCTGTCTTCAGTCTGAATTGTAAACATCAAAAGCCAGCAATTCACCCAAATTATGATATCTTATGAAGTTCTAGGTTTGCACCTTCCAAAAGTGGGGCATCAGGGAGCCAGCGGCATTGGCAAGACCAGGGTCAGATTCAGGACTGGGGAGACAGAGTCGGGGTGATGGGCCAGAGTCAGGGCTGGGGGGGAACAGTCAGGGCTGGGGGGCCAGAGTCAGGGGTGGGAGATGAGTCAGGAGTCGGGGGTGGGAGAGCTCCCTGGTCACAGAGGCAGCTCTGACCACCGGGCGGAGCGATGTGTGAAGTAAGGGACAACCAGACGGACCCCCCAGGACTGCGCCCCAGGCAGCGCTGGGGAGACCTGAGCTGAGGCCGAGGTCATGCCCATGGATCTTGGCCCATGGACCCTTCCTCTCTCCTGGAGTTTGGTTCGGAGGCTTGTTCCGTTCCCTTCCTGTTCTGGTGGAAAGCGTGCAAGGGCTTCTCAGGACGGCCACTCAGCGGGCTTGGCTCCGGCCACAGAGGACCTGCCTGAACTTTGCTCCCCGGCTTCTTCCCACACGAGCTCTGTCTCCTCCACTTAGCGGATGTCTGAGTCCGCGGGGCCTGGATCGCTGTTTGCGCATGTTCACGGGAGCCGTGCTGCGATGGGGGTCCCGCCGCACACAGTCACGGAGCCCCAGCGGTCCGTGGGGGGCACCGTCTCCGTCCTCGTCAGCTCGGAGTTTCGTGAATCTCTCAACCTTGCCAATTCGATGAAAGTCTCCTATGGTTTTTTATGGGGAGTTTTTATTACTAGTTTCATTGATCGCATCCTGGGCTTATTTGTCATTTTTATTTAAACTGCCTGTTTGCATCTTTTGCCCATTCTCTAATCGTGTTAATTGCACTTTTTCTTGTTGATTTGCAGGAGACAGATGTATATTACTCTAAGAAAGCTTTAAGAAACTAGCAATTCAATTCAATTTAGTACTCATCGATTCAATCAATTTTCCAGTGGGTTCACACGCTGTAAATGAGAGTGTAGACCAGTTGTTGGGAAGGGCAGTCCGGGGCACGGGGGTGGGCCCTGGGCCTGGAGCCCTCCCTCCTGGGGCTCTGTGTCTCGTGCGGAAATATCTTTTCCTGTCCAGGCCCACGTGTGCGCCTTTGCTCTTGGAAGTGTGGGCATCATCTGGCCCCTGCCCAACCCCACTGCGGTGTCCGTCCTCCCCGAGGAGGGTGGGGGCTCCCCGTGCAGGAGGATCGCCCCATATGGGCTGCCAGGGGAACCTGCCGGCCATGGGGGAGGCACCTGCTGCTGGAGCCGACGCTCTCCTCTGAGCAGAGCTGCCTGGTCCAGGGCTCGCCTGGGCTGTGCGCGCCTCCCTGGCACCTCGTTGTCAGGACGCAGTGGGCGGGAGGGCTTCCTAGCCCCCAGAACCCTGAGAAAGAAAGTCTGCAGCTGACACCCCCAGCGGTGTTCACTATCACAGCCCGGCTGGCGGTGCCACCAGGTGTATCTCCCTCCTGCCCTGCAGAGCCGACCCCAATACACTGGGCTCTGTCTCTCCTCTTGCAAAGAAACAGTCCCATGGTTGGCGGCTGTTGGTCAGAGGAGGTTCCCTCAGGGAGAACGAGGCCGGGATCGTGGTCTGTTCTGAAGGGCGTGGGCCACACGTCTGCAGGAGGAGCCCCCGGGACGCCAGGCAGTGTCCGCGTCCTGGGGGCACAGGACACGCACGGGCCGGCCTGCCGGGCAGGTGCGCAGCCCGCTGTCAGCAGATCCTCAAGCCGACAGGAGCCAGGACGCTCGTTCTCCCTGCTCACCGGCGGGATTAAAACTGGAGGGTCATTTCCCGGAGCAGTGACAGAGTCCGCGCGGGCGACCGCAGGGCCGTCGTTGCAGAACTGGCGACTGGGGGTCGTGTTTTCCCGGGCTCATCGCTGCGTCCAGGTGTGCTCTCGAAAGGTGAACATTAGCACAGGACGTGAAATCATTTCCATTGTCACAGTATCCACAACGTGGAAATTCCAAACGAATTCTCAGGGCAGGAGAAAACAGGGAAATACCAAGTAAAAGTCTTGTGATTTTGTGCCCCTCCTTGCTGAACTTGTTTTCGTACTGAGGGTGTGGAGACGCTGCACAGGGGAGACCGTGGAGGGGCAGAGGCAGGCGCCCAGAGTGAGGGAAGCACGTGCAGCGTCCCAGAGCACCCCGGCCAGGCCACGTTTCCACACTGATGACCTTTTATGTGGATCACAATGTGAGCTGATGTGACCGTTGCTTAAGTCTAGTCTGCACTGTGAAATCCAGGTGCATGAAATCTGAGCTCATTTGCAGAAACACAAACACTCAAGTCCAATTAGGCATATGCTGTATGTTCAGTAAATGTGTGTGGACTGACCACTTCGGAGCAGAGGACCTATTGCTTTGACTACAGGCAGGGGACCTCAGCCAAGCCAGCAGGTGTGGAGGGCAGGGCAGGTGTGGGAGGGCAGGTGTGGGAGGACAGGTGTGGAGGGCAGGGCAGGTGTGGGAGGGCAGGTGTGGGGGGACAGATATGGGAGGACAGGGCAGGTAGCACAGAGGGTGGGGCAGGTGTTGCTCCCTCACTCAGGCCCACAGGTCTCCCTGACCCCTGGCCTGCATCCCTGTGGCTCAGGACTCCAGTCCTAGATAACTTTATCAACAGCCGGACTCTTGGATTTCATTTGTAAGGAGAAATTCTGATTCAGTCATGTCAGGAAACAACAAATGTTGGCGAGGATGTGGAGAAAGGGGAGCCCTCCTCTTACACTGTTGGTGGGAATGCAAGCTGGTGCAGCCACTCTGGAAAACAGTATGGAGGGGCCTCAAAAAGTTAAAAATAGAGCTCCCCTACGATCCAGCAATCGCACTACTGGGTGTTTACACCAAAGACATAAATGTAGCAGTTTGAAGGGGCACCTGCACCCCAATGTTTATAGCACAATGTCCACAATAGCCAGACTGTGGAAAGAACCCAGCTGTCCATTGACAGGTGCTGAACCCCCAGGTCCCTGTTCATCTCCCCAGTACTACTCATCATAATGGAAATTCAGTGATAATGATTATTTAAAACGTCCCTTCTGCTGAATGGTAGCCTCTGTGGGAGTAAAGGCCCTGCGACGGCACCGACTCCCATCCCCTGGAGTCCAGCTCACGATGGCCGCTCAGCTGCCAGATGCGCTCCTGAGAACCGAGGACAGCACCTGCCAGGGGAGGGGCCTCGTGACAACGCACGTCCCCATCCAGCTCCTGAGGACGGAGAAGCAGCCCCACGTCACCCTCTCGGGGATAATGACAACACACGGGAACTGAAAACCCCGTAGTGTTGATATAAATCAGCTGGCTAGCCCTGCCCCTCCAGGCCGACGGGAACGTCACTCTTTCCCCGCTTTAGAGCTCCTTCCCTCGCTAATTAATAGTTTCTATCGTTTAGCCTCCAAAGTAACTGTCATGGCTTCTGGCCTGAGAGGAAATATGTTTTTATTACACTGGACATTAGTTACTTGGAAAAATAAATAATCCGATGGCTTCCACTGCTTGTGGGTAGTATTTCATCAATTGTCTCAGCATCATACAGCTTGATGCTCACGCATGAACACATGCACACGCACACGCGTGTCATGCTTGCACACACATGTGCACACATACACACATATGACATATGGCTTGCCACCAAATTTCTCATCATTATAAAACAGAACTGCAGAAATACATTATTTTTAAAATTGATTTGTATAATAGTGGCTTAAGAACTGTAGAAATTATGTGGGTTTTAAAAAATTATTATATTTTTTCTTTCTCGTTTTTTCCGCTTCTTTTGAAGTGTAATGAACATACAGTGTTGTGTTAGTTTCGGGTTAGGATGTGAAGCTCGACAACTCCATCCATCACCCCCACCTCCCACCCACCCATCCCCCTCCTCCCCTCGGGCAACCACTGTCTGTTCTCTGTAGTGAAGTCTGGTTTTTGTTTGCTCGTCTGCTTTGTTTCTTAATTTCCACATAGGAGTGAGATCAGATGGTATGCGTCTTTCTCTGCCTTATTTCGCTTAGCATGATACCCTCTAGCTCCACCCACGTCACTGCAAATGGCCAGATCTCACTCTTATATATAGATATACCACAGCTTCAAAAAATTAAAAATAGAATTCCCGTATGACGCAGTGATTCCACTACTGGGTATTTACCCAAAGAAAACAAAAACACTAATTCGAAGGGATAGACTCACCCCGTGTTCACAGCAGCGTTGTCGACAACAGACAAATTACAGCCACAGCCAGCGTCCATCCACCGATGAAAGGATGAAGAAGCTTGGCGTGTTGTACTTTTCCTGATTACAACGTACTTGCTCCTGGTAAAGAACTTGGGGAAATGACAGTCGACGAAGAAAGCAGAACCCTCCTGTATCCCCCCTTCTCTCCGTGGGGCAGCAACGCAGGGGCTTCTCCCACCCACCACCGTCTGCGTGCTGTCAGCGGGGGGCGGGGGTGTCAGGGTCTGCCCCCCCCGGAAGCCCTCCCACAGGCCACGCAGGCCACGGGGTCCAAGGATGGACATCCTCCGTGCTTCTGCAGGGGTCAGGGTGTGGCTTCCTCCCGCCACCGGGCTCAGACCCACCCACCCCTGCGGAGCCCGGGTCTGCTGATGCCTCCTGGGTCCCTCGACGCAGCGGCCGTGTCACCTTCCCCTGCCTCAGGGTCGGAGGCAAGCTCTGAGCCCTTCCCCAGGCGGGCTTTCCATCAAGAAGGGAGAACCAGCTGCCATCGCTCTCGACAATCCACGGGCAGGGCCCAGCTCTTACCTTGGAGAGCAGTAATGACCCCCACAATAGTGAGGCCCAAGAGATCCCCAGTAATGCCTGGTCGATCGCATCCCCCCTGCACGTCCCCTCCAGGGGGGCAGAGAGAGGGGCAGGTGGGTGTTACTGTGCTTCCCTCGGAGGGAGGGAGGCTGAGAAATTTATTTATGAAGAAATAGAAGGAGGGCAGTAAATGTTCCCTATAATCTCCCAAGTTCCTTCAGACTCTTCATCACGCTTTCACACACGTGTGCACACGTATGTCACACACCTGAGGTTCTGAGACTGTTCTCTGTGTTTATCCCTCTTCACCGCGGACTTGCCCCTGAAACAGCCCGTCTGTGTTGAGAGCTGTTTGGGGACCATCACAGATTTGCTCCCAAGGGTGGACACCCAGCCGGGCCCCTGAGCCATCTGCTTGGTCCTCGATGAAATCAGACACCATTATGGCGGGGCTGAGGGAGGGAGGGTGGGAAGCTTTGTGCCTCACTGAGACCTTGTAGCTGGACGGCAGCTCAGAGCCTCCGAGGACCAGGCATTCCCAAAAGAAGCCGCCAACACACCAGGAGCCCTGAGCCCTGGCCAGCAGTTTGGGGAACGTGGATTCTTTTTCATGCAGTGAAAGAACGTACTTTGCAGTTTGGGTTGCTGAATCTCAGTCATCACTCAGTCCCCACTGAACCTTCTACTGTCTTCTTCCTAAAATATTTACAAAGGTAGAAAATAATACAAAATTCAGTTTTTAGAAAAAAACAATCAAAAGCCAGTTTGACAGCCTGCAGTCATCATCCGGGGAATTGTCACAACAATTTAAGGAGATGGAGCAAGACTGAGCAAGTTCCCTCCAGCTTGAGCGTGCATTTCTTGGTTTTATATCATTCATTCATTCATTCATTCATTCATTCACCACCCACTGAGCGTTTACCACGGGCAGGCAGCATTCTAGAGAAGGGAACACGGCATCAGCCAGAAGAGGAAGGCCCTGCTCTCAGGAGACAGACTCCAGCTCCCCCAGGATGCCCGACGTGCCCAGGATGACGGCCGATGAGCCAACCCTCAGCTACTGGGGGCGATAACAATGACTGCTACCCGACGGGGCCTGAGTGGGTCCTGGAGGGACAAGGGTGACAGTGGGGCATTTATGAGGTTTGGGGTCTGGTGAAAGATGGGCTTTTAATGCAAAGCCTAGGTGAGAATTGGGCCAAGTTCCTGACATGACAGGTCCGCCATGGCCGACATGACACACTTCCAAGGGCGTCTCAAGATAGCAGCTGTTTGAGGAGAGGACCACGGTCCCCAGCGGGAGCACGGAGTCTGCTGCATCAGCTGGGTGGCCTGCTCCTCAAGGGGATTTGGGAGAAGTTCCCGGAGCAACAATGCGTGTATTTGTAGCTTCTTCCTCCTGGGTGAGAATCCCCGGGAATAGTAGTGACACGGGTGTAGACAGCAGGGTGGCTGTGGATACTCTCATTCGCAAAACAAAGTAACAGGAAACCACCGGCAAGAAACACTAAGAAACCTCCGCAGACCCTGGCAGACCCCAGGACGGGAGCAGGAGAGCAAAGCAGGACACCTGCGGGTGTCCGTCCGCCCATCGGGACGAGCCTCTGAGAGACGCGGCAACATCGGAGTCACCGGGTACTGTTAACGGAAGGGCTAGCATCAGACGGGATGCTTTAGACAGTTGCAGAGGGAAGATACGGGGAAGAGAATGATGACAGCACCGTAACACACGCACACACATAGGATACGCTGTCGCGACGCGAGGTCATAGCCAGGCTACCGCAGGCAGGAGCTGTTAGTGACAGAGTAACAGTACGAGCTGGCACGAGCTCCCCGGGCAAATCACAGGTGCAGCTACACGTAAATACGCAGCCACACAAAGTTACATTTGTATACATGATAAGTAGTATGCACGCACCACAGAGGTCTGTCTATCCACACGTATGTATACACGCTCTGTGAGCACACGCACGCACACGCACCAGCCGGCAAAGAGCAGGTGTGCCAGCTTCACGTGCTCGCCTCCAGAGAACGAAGTTCATTTAATGAGGCTACTGAACTTGGTGTCCATTGGAGACGGCGCCCGCGAGGGAGGGAAATCGCAGGCTCATCTCATAGAGCCCTCCGCTAACTGAACACGATAGTGCGTAGAGAGAGAAGTACACCACGGTCACGTGGGCTTTATCCCAGGAAGGCCAGGTCGGTTATATCAGGAAAGGACTGCATAAAATTCACCATTAATAGAGGAAATGAAGCTAAAACAGCTTCTGGCCATCTCAACAGATGCAGAAAAATCCTTAGAAATTCAACATCCATTCATGATAAAAATTCCCCAGCAGCTGAAATTAGACGGGCACTTCCTTTACCTGGTAAAAAGCATGGACAGAGTGCAAACTGTGTATGTCACGTGTGCAGAGGGGTACACGCTTTCCCCGTGGACCGTGGCCATGGGGGGTGGCCTCTCCCAACCATCTGGTCAGCAGGGTCCTGGGGAGCCGTGCAGAGCAGGCAGCATCAGGCAGTGAGACCGAGACAGGAAGGAAGAAAAGTCAGCATCCTTTGTGCGTGGCAGCATGATTTTAACAGATCGTCTGAAATTAGCTACAATAAGCACATCAGATAAAACCAGTGATACACCTAGGATTCTGTGCATGTGAGGGAACATCATGTCGCCTCTTTGAAAGACTGGAAGGTAAACTAAATATATGGCCAGATATAACGCATCTTTGATAGGAAGCCTCGAAAGCATGAAGATATCCGTTGTCTTAACCAGTATTTGTCGATCCAATGCAACTTCAATCAAAATTTTGACAGGTAAAAGGTGGGTCTACGATTTAACTATAATTAAATTCCTACTAGACAGCGCACATAAAAATCCATTTCTGACAGATGAAACCTGAAGTGTGAAAGGCAGAAGGATGGTAGCTGTCTTCAAACAAGCCTGGGGACTATCGAAGATTCAGGGTATGAGAACGTTTCCTGAAGTGCAGAAAGCTGATAAAGGTTGCAACATCGGAACTACATGCATGGGCCGGGCAACAACAAAAAAGGTACGAAGCTTCTGGAAATACTAGCCACGATTCGTGGAAACATTTGCCACTGATACAGTCGGAAGAGAAGATGAGATTGGTTCATAACTTCTATAAAAATGTGTTCTTTCTAATTATCAGAAAAAAGCAAATGAAACTCAAAGTAAGTTATCATTTCATCCTCAGTAGTCTGATTTTTAAAAAGTCTGTCCAGGGGTGTCTTGATGGCTCAGTTGGTTGAGTGTCCGACTCTTGATTTCAGCTCAGGTCGTGATCTCAGGGTCGTGAGATCGAGCCCCACGTCCAGCTCTGTTCTCAGAGGAGCGCCTGCTTGAGATTCTCTCCCCGCCCCTCCCCCTGTGCACGCTCTCACTCACGCTCATTCTCTCTCTCTCTCTCTGTCTCAAATAAATAAATAAAATCTTTTTTCAAAAATATCTGCCCCAAAGTGGTGGGCATGTCCTCTCGCTGAATGGGACTGACTCGGTCCCTGCAGGAAAGCACTGGCACTGCGTCCTGAAGCGAGGTCAGCAGAGTCACAGCCTCACGTCTGTCCACATGCCCCCCAAACCCGGCAAACCGGTCAGGTCAGGTCAGGCGGCAGGGGGGGAACTCAGGTAGCAGGTGGGGTTAGGTCGATCTTCCAGGACGGGGAGGCGGGAGTGTTGGGACCCTTGCCTGAGAACGGCCCGACGGGCTTCTCTGGCCCCAGAGATGGAGAAAGGAGCCACAAACTGAGAAATGGGCAGCTCTGGACGTCGATAAAGGCAAGGGGAAGGGATTCTCCCCAGGGCTCCGCTGCCCGCAGCTCCTCAGCCCGCGAGACCCGAGCTCCACAACTGTAAGGGAGTAATTTGTGTTGTTTGAAGCCTCTAAGTTTATGGAAATATCTAAAAGCAGCCGCAGGAAACCAATGCATGAAATTAAACATAAAGATGCTAAAACTCAGCACTCGTGCTCTCAGGAAGATGACTTCGGGAGGCCCTGCAAACCCCAAACCCGTGGGGTTAGTTAACAGCCCCCGCAGCTCTAGCTGAATGCGGTAATGCACACGTTTTACCAGTGCAGCTGGATGCCCCTTGCATATTGCTCACCTGTGACATCGTCCGCACGGGGAGGGTGGGGTCTCCATCCACATTCCCCACGTGCTCCCTGTGCTCCCTGGCTCCCCCAGTCCAAGCACACACCCATCTGTCTTCCTTCACAAGTCAGGTCGCGTTTCCCAGGGTTTCATGTTAACGCAGTCACACGGTAAGGACTTGTCTGGGGCTTCTTTCATTCGGCTGAATTATTTCGAGGTCCATCCACGTTGTTGTCTGTCTGTAGCTCCCTCCTCGATGCTTAGCAGGACTCCCTTGAATGGATGGACGCATTTACTGATCCGTCCACCCTCTTGGTCCTTCTTTTTTCAATTCTAGCCATTTTAATATGTGTTTTGTGGTTTTATTCATCTTTCCCTAATGACTAATGACCTTGGGCGTCTTTCCATGTGCTTATTGGCCATCTCAATACATTCCCAGTGTGCCTCTTGCCTATTTCTAGCGCTTGCTTGTTTTCTTATTGATTTTGGAGGGTTCTTTGTATATTATGAATCCGGTTCTGCGTGAGATGGGTGATTTGCAAATATTGTCTCCCAGTCTGTGGCTGATATTTTCCTTCTGTTAATAGTATATTTCAAAAAGCAGAAGTTTCTTCTTTTAATGAATCTTTCTTATGTCAGCCATGCTATGGTTTTACATCTGGGAAATGTTTGCCTAACCCAAGCGTGGATATTTTCTCCTGCGTTCATTTCTGTATGTTTTACAGTTTCAGGTTTTCCTTTAACTCTGTGGCCGTTCTGAGCGGACGCTCCATGTGGAGAGTGGAGCTCACTTTTTTGCAGCGATGTGTATTCGATGGTTGTGGCAACCCTTGCTGAGAAAACCATTTTTAACCTACTGAATTGTCCGTGCAGCTTTGGTGGAAACCGGTTATCTCCATCTGCATGGTCTACGCCTGTTCCTTGGGTCCATTTCTCAGCCTTGGTGCCGGACGCCATCTGTCCCCCGACATATCTGTGTATCTGTGGCAGCCTCACTCTGCGGGCTCTCCACAAAAGTCTTGAAACCAGGTGGTTTTACTTCTCCAGTTTTGTCCTTTTAAAACCTGTTTTGGTTATGGGTTGATTTTACGTCTCATTACATGTGCTATTTTCTTTTCTTTTCTTTTTTTCTTTTTCTTTCCTTCTTTTTTTTTTTTTTTTTTTTTTTTTTTTTGAAACGGACAAGAATAGGTATTAATGTTGGGAAACCAGACACTGTGAGTTTCATCCTGTCGGAAGCTAGCTATTTTTGTATTCCTGTATATATTTTTGAGTTTCGTTCTGAGATGCAGGTGAGCAACTTGGAACAGTTTAATCCTTTGGGTTTTGCTTTATGATTTGTTCAGCAGGACCTACCAGGACGTAGTCAGGACTAGCTACCCCTCTCTTCCTAACGAGGCAAGACGTCTCTGAGTCCTCGACCCAGCCAGTGTCTGTGAATGGTGACGCTGCGTGTCTGGCTGGTGGGAACACACACACTCCTGCCCCATACACCATACTGTGGTTCCCTCCAGGTCTCTCATCCTTGGTGCGCTGATAAAACTTGTGAGTGACCCAGCGCACCTCACCTCTCGGGTGCTGTGTCTCTCCAGACCCTCAGCCTCTTCCTCCTCTCGGGGGGCAGTCAGGGTCCATCTGACCCCCAGCCCAGCCCAGCCCCGCTCACACCTGCAGATTCCCTGGCGTCACCGGGGCTGTCTTGGGACCCATCTCGAGTCTCTTCTCTCAGCAGTGACTGCCCTTCATTGTCCGGGTTCCAGCATCTTGAAAACCGTTGTACGCACAGTACATTGGGTCTGTTCCTTGTTCTTGCTGGTGATTTCAGACAGGAGAGTAAATCTGGTCCCTCTTATTCCATCTTAGATGGGCACTAATTTTAATAAGAAAAAACCTGGAACAACCTAAAAGCCCATCAACTGCAGAACGTAAAGCTGTAACATGTCTGTTCATGAAATGCTGTACGACCATTCGCGTCAACACGAATGAATCTCCAAAAAATAATAATAATACTGGGCACAAAGATCAAATCAGAGAATGATAAATACCGAATTCTTCCATTTAAAACTCAAGGAAGACAAGGTCAGGAAGTACGTGGATTAGGGATGCACCGATGGGAGCCTCACTGCAGAGAAACACAGGGAAAGGGTTCGCACAGGCGCTTAGAGCACATTAGCTCCCGCGGCAGAGATGGCGGTGCCGTGGGAGGGACGCAAGCATGGTTTCTGTGACGATCGGGGTCTGCAAGCCGGGGGATACACTGCATAGGTACTAATTTTATGATTAATGTTTTAAAGTCTGGATACAATCTTAATATTGTGTGTACATATCCAAACAGATCCTGTGTCTCACAATTTAAAATATTCTTTTAAAATTTAGGTGAACTCTACTTCTCATTAGAAGGAAAATTTGCTCAAACTAACAAAACAAAGCGTATCTATTCGCTACTTCTAAGGAACATGCCTGAAATGAAACATAAACATTTTTAATTACCAATATTAATGGCCAGATAAATACAAGAAGCTGAAGGAGACACATAAACATGATATTAGGGGAGATACTGACCCATATATTTCTGTTTTTGATATAACAAACAGAAGTGAGATTGTAAATGTCCTGAGCAATGCAGTTAAAAAGCAATTAATTTGTTTTAATTGTACTGGAAAGATTTTTAAAAAATAGATAATATGCTATGTCACATACACAATAAAACTCAGTTCAGTAACTTGCAAAATCAGAAATTACATGGAGAATATTCCCTGATAATGTCAAAATCACTATAGGAGACATTACAAACAAAACTTAAACTAAAAATGACAAAAACCCAGAGGAGAAGAAAGTGTGTCTTTTCCTCCAAATCTGCATCACGATTTGTTAAGAAAACGATTCACCCGAGAGGGGGCGGGGCCGAAGCTCCGCTCAGACAGGACTTCTCTGCTCCCGTAACTTCTTCTGTTTGAAAATCACAAGAATCGAGGCGATGAGGAAGAGACCCACGAAGGCTCACAGGAAAGCAGAAAGACGTGAGTAACTAGAAAGCGGGACTCGGGAGCATGACGGCAGCAGAACAATGAGCTCCGGAACCTTCTCTGAGAAGACGGTCAGGCAGAGGAGACGGCCAGTTCCAGCCTCGAGATGGAAGACAGGATGAGCCCATGGGCACGAGAGGGAGGCTGTCTCCGTTTATACGCTAAAATCTGGACCATCTGGTTGATATGGGCCATTTTGGGAGGAAATGCTAATTGCCAAAATTGTCGGGGAAATGACTAGAAGCCAGCAACTGGGCCCGGGTGTCAGGGACGTTCTTGAGGACACGTGCCCAGGAGGACGTGGTGCGGAGCGTTCCCGGGAGGGGTGCAGGCCGGCTGCGGGGAGCAGCGTCCGCCCAAGCTGGGGACGCGCAGGGCCCGAGGGCACTCCGGTCCACGGGTCCACGGGTCCACGGCAGCAGCCACCTCAGGCCCGCTTGGCCTCTGCAGGGGAGGGAGGGACAGAGGAGGCGGAGGCGGGACTTCTAGAGCTGGGTCTGGCTCTCTGTGGCCCTCGTGGGCCCTCTCACGTGGACAGGTGGAGCAAATCAGAAGAACAGGCATTTCTTCCCCGGCCCCTCGTCAAACCTGGATTTCCGAAATCCTTTCAATATTGCCAAATCCACAGAGATCTTACGGCTTTGTTAGGGTTGTTCGTGACGACGGAGGCCGCCCTCTCCGTGTGTACTTGTCACACGAGTGTGTTTGCGTGGCCCGCTTGTCTACCTTGCCCGTTCGTTCGTTGTTAGCTGCGTTTTCGGTGCTGAGTTGAAGGGTGTGTGTGCCATCTTCGTCCAGGAAAGCCTTAGGCGTCCAGCCCCTCAGTCCCACTTACCACTGACCCAGTGAGCCGGCTGGGACGTCAGGGTCGGGGCTCTGGGCCTGTCCTCCTGCCTGGGGCAGCCTCTGCAGAGGGGAGACTGAGGCAGGTGCAGACGGCCAGGGAGCAACCCAGAGTCTCAGGAGTGGTCGCTGCCTTGGAGTCTTTCTAAACTCCAGGGACTGAAGCCAAACGGTCTGCCCTCTGACCTTTCCCCAAAACACCAATGTCAGCTGAGGTCCATGAGGAAAGTACACTTTCCACAGGTGAAACAGCAGGAAATGGTAACTTGTGGAAGGAAGGACAGACACAAGGGTGGTCGGAGTCATGAAGAAAATAAGCAGGTGGAGGTCTTAGTTATGACACAAAAACGTGATCTCTGGAGTGTGGACAGAGTGCGCGTGATGAGTGGTGGAGGGTGTGGCTGGGGGATCACGCACTTGAGACCCCGGGGCGGGACTTCCCTGGGTGCCCAGACGTGGAGGGGCACACACACTGGCCAGATACATGGACAGACGGACGCCAGGTCGCGGAGTGCAATCCCAGCGTAGCAGAAGGATGTTCAAACTTAGAAACTTCTTACATGTGAGCAAAGAAGAAAATGAAAAAATTGTAAACTCTCGGATTCCCCAAATAAAATCAACAAATCCAGAGAAGTCACAAGCCGCATGGGGAGTAAGGTGACCTAATATCTGAGTGTTGTTTTTGTCTTAAAATGTAAAAAAATAAACTAAGCCAAAGAAAAGAAAAAGAGAAAGCTTATTCATAACAACTCAGGAGGGAATGACTCTGCTAAAACAGCTGTCTTTTTAGAGGAACGATATAAGAGTTGGTGAGATAAGACATCGAGAGCAGTGAATAAACACGGGCATCACTAGTAGGATCAGACGGACACAGCGCGAGGAAGAAAGCACAAGAGAGACATGGAAGTAAAGAAAATAAATGGGTAAGTCACATCGATACGACAGACGGAAAACAGGACATAAAATGGTAGAATTCCTGATCTGTAACAACACTTGAAATAAAATCAAAGGATTTAAACTTACCACTTACATGGAAAACTAATGATGTACTGTATGGTGACTGACATAACATAATAGAATAAAAAATAAAAGTAATTTAAAAATAAAAAATAAATAAACTTACCACTTATAAGACAAACCCTCTCAGAGGGGCGTCTGGTGGCTCAGTCGGTGAAGCATCTGCCTTCGGCTCAGGTCATGGTCTCAGGGTCCTGGGATCGAGTCCTGCTCGGGCTCCCTGCTCAGCGGGGAGTTTGCTTCTCCCTCTGCTGCTGCCGTTCCCCCTGCTTGTGCGCTCTCTCTCTCTCTCTCTGTCAAATAAATAAATACGTAAAATTATTTAAAAAATACCCTCTCGGGTGATGGGAAAATAGACTCCCAGGACATCGTCCGCAGACAACACACAGAAACCACGGAGCAGCCAGCAGGAAACAGACGGGGAAGATGCGGGATCTGAATCGACCCCAGCAAGCTCGCTGGCGACCGCGGCCCTGGGCCGAACAAAGTGTCCCTGAGACGCAGCCCAGGCATCAAAGCAGAGCAGAGAAAGGACAACCAGACACATCGCTGCCGAGAACGTGTGCGTGTGATCACACAGGTCGAGCACGTCGTACGACACACTCAGACACAGAGGAGTCGCGGACTGTGCCCGGCCTTCGCAGCTGCCCCGAGAACCTTCTGGATCCAGCAGGCAAACACACACACAGGAAGGAGAGGGGGACAAAGAAACAGGAGATCGGACCGATGAGGTTGAGATATGTGGGGTATTTACACACACAGAGTGAATTACCAAAAATTCCTGAGGTTTCAATATTACCCAGAAAACATATCCCACCTGTCCCACAATCGGTTTTGAAAATAATCGCCAACAAGGAACCCCACTGCCGATAGGTTTGGAAACGACGTGACGTGTCGTCGTGTAAATTTCAAATCAGAACAGAAGAGGAGTTGAAGGTGTTTCGAAGTGGAAAGGCTGCGTGCAGCGCGGTGGAGCCGCTAACGTGGACCTTGGGGTGGAGAACGTACGGTGTTCAGGGAACAGGAGGGCGGAGGACCAAGGCGTTCAACTGAGGAGGCTGGGAAGTCACGCAGAGCAGCCCGAGGAATCGAGGAAGGAAAGGACGGAACCAGTGACCCCAAAGGGGTCTCGGAGACAGAGACGCACCATCCGTGGCCACCACGGATGTGGAGGATGAGGGCGTGAAGACAGCGGTGCCGCTCGCGGTGCGGGACCGTGGGGCCAGGCGCAGGGGTGAGGTCATGCACAACGTCCTGAAACCCCATGGAAGCGAAGGCTCAGCCCCGTCCCTCGAGGTGCCTTCCCTCCAAGCCCAGGAGGCGGTGACCGCGCTCAGCTCAACACCCAGCCTCGCGCTGCCCGGATCCGCCAGTTGCCATCGTAAGGACCATGTGAGCGCTCGCGGAGAATCGTTACCTCCCTCGTTCGGAGAGACTGTTGACGCAACATGAATGAACCTTCAAGATCTCTGAAAGCAAGGAGGAGCGTTTCGTTTGAGCCCCCGCCAGGACGGCCGCCCAGGAAACACGATCTTCCCGGGGAAGAAGGCGTTCCGGAGACTGAACAGTTTTCACAGGGTTACATATGTATTTTTTTTACATCCTGTAAAAACTCAAAAGATCATAGATTAGCGTGTGGGCAAGAATCACCTGTTCGAACGTCAGTGAGGAAAGCAGGAGCGCTGATCGGTGCTTACAGACGAGGGCTACTCATTCCCACAGCAGGTGCACAGGTGTGCTCGGCCGGCCCGAGTCAAGCTCTGGTTTAAACAGTGTCAGCCAGTCACGCTGGCTTAGAAGGAAATCTCGAGTGGCTTCCCTTACATAATACAAACATCTTCCTCAGAAAAAAGAATGAACACATCAGCAGAGTTCATCCAGATTATTGCCAACAAGTCCGCACGCACAACCGACAGCATCACCGGCGTCGTGATGACTAACCCCACGTCTCATCAGGAGCACGTCGTTCCCGACGGCCGCAAACACCACCGAGCTGGGACCAAACTGCACCGAACACGCGTGAGCCCCTCTCTGGAGATGTGGAAGCTCGTGACATGTAAGGAGGGCGGTCTGAGTCCCTGAGCAGGGTGGTCGTGATCGAGGACCTACGTAAAATGTCAGTTCTCCCCAAAATAATCCACACACTTGATAGGGTCTGAATTACAGTTACAGCGGGAGCTTTTGAAAATACAGAATTACTTAAAAACTCATATGGAAGAAGACATAGGTTCCCAGGTAGCTTCGCCAAGCAGAGCGATGGTGAGCCGGGACCGCGCCTCCAGACACGGGCTTCGGGGGACGTCAGCAGGAAGAGCAGATGGCTCAGTGTGCAGGGCGGGGAAATGGGTTCACGGTTTCCTGGAAATTAAATTTGTGCCCACGCCTAACAGTGAGCGCAGCCGCAGGCCCCGCTCGTGAAGGATTAAGTCCCGACGTTACTAGACCTAGAGGTCAGGACCCCTGCTTTCTCGCCCAAGGAAAGGGGAGGGGCCACTTTGGGAAGCACAGACCATGTGACCTCCCTGATGGCTCTTTGGCCCTTGTTGACATTGTATTAACTTCCCGTGGCCTCCATGACAGACGACCGCAAGCTCATCCATAGGTCAGAGATCCCGCATGGGTCTCGGGTGTTCACGGAGACATGGGATCCCCGGCCCCTCCTGGGGGCTGCAGGGGACCCGTCTTCCCGCCTGCGCCCGCCCCAGAGCTCCCGCCACCCTCACTCCAGGCCCATCATGGCATCTTCAGAGCAGCCCGTTTTGAGGAGGGCATTGTTCTGCCTCCTAGTTATTCAACGTATGTTATTCCCGTGCTGTTGGATCAAAGCAGATCACATTAAATCACGTTGTGTACGTATGTGAGATACGCAGCTGCACCGTTTGCAGCTATCAGTGGTCACGGTCCGGTGTTACAATTAAGCAGGTGTCATTTCCGTGCACCTGTGTGTGCATTTGCACACTGACGGTGTTTGGAAGAGTGCGCGCGCCAGTGGTTTTCTCCCAGAGGACTGTGATGTGAACGTCTCTATGCCCACTTGTGTCTCCACTGTATTGACGGTGAGTAGACGTGACTCCTGTACATACGTGTGCGGGATTCCCCCGCAGAAGGTTTAAAGCAAACCTGACGACAGGGACGCACCGTGTAGCCGGGACTCATGGCAGGCTTCGCCGGGAACATGCCGGCCACGGGCGACGAGCAGCTGTTCTAACGGTGGATCTCGCGTGCCGGCCACGCCTGCTCGTGCACGGAGCAGACAGACACACCCTTTGCTCGGCCACAACTCGACCTCGTGGAAGGAGTTTGCTCTGCTCTGTTTTGTGTTTTCTGGTTCCGTGAGGGAAACTGCAGGTAAGAGGCTCCCATTAGGAGCCGTCTGATTTAATTAATCTTCAATTACCAGACGAAACAAGTGGAACACGGCCCGCACCGGGAAAGCCGCTCACGGTGTTGACTACCCCGCTCATCTCTGCGACCCGTCCACACGGTAAATCAAATGCTCGTGCCTTTCCAACGCACGGAGCAAATAATTAAAGTGTCCATAAAGGCGGAGACGTCTTAACAGAGTCTAATTGTGCATGAATCAGCAGCACCGTGGGGTCCGCCGGAGCCCTGAGAAGCTCCTAATTGACCACGTCCTGCTTCCAGCCCCCACCCACGAGCCGGGGCCACAGGGCTGAGGCTCGTTCCCAGTTGATCTGCATGTTTGTACAAAGTTGTGGGGCGTGCGCAGGTAAGGGGTAAGTGACCGATGGATGAGGACATCACAGGGCCTGACCTTCCCCAGGCCCTCCAGGCACGCGGAGTCTGAGCAGTTTAGGTCACCTTCCTGTGGATGGCCTCCCTTTCCTGGCATCTAGGGAGCGCCGACAGGGCGCTGGGACTCGGTGGGACAGAGAGCAAGGGGACGCTGCAGGCTGCCCCGTCGTGGGACAGGACTGGTGAACCTGCATCAGAATTCAGGTGGTGGAGGTCGGCCGGATAACAGTCTGGGCCCCGACATTCAAGGATGCATCCAGAGTCCACAGCCGGTGGGGCCGCCCTGTGTGGCGCTGCCCGGCAGCGGAAGTACTGATGAACGCATGCCTGGGGGCTCAGAGAGGGACGTGCAGGTGCTGGGCTCTGTCTGTGCCGACCAGGCGCTGGCGCTCGGGGCTCCGAGAGGCTTCATTGAGCTGAGCGGGCGCCACGGTGGGAAGGGCAGGAAGTGGCAGGCAGCCAGGTGCAGAGTGACGAGGGGCCATGGCTTGAGGAGGGGGTTGAGAGCAGGACACGGCCTACGCGGTAGCCAGGAGGGCTGCCCGCCTCCCACGGATGGGGCAGGAAGTAGGACGCGGGGCTGGCTGCCTGTGGGATGTCCAGCTGGGTTGTGCCGGAATCCTTGGTCTCGGTCTGAAGCTCAGGGAGGCACGTGTGTCACAGATCACCACCAGCTCCGTGGCTTCAAACAGCACCGTTTACTGCCTCGCAGCTCCGAGTCAGGAGAGCGGGCCTGGGGCCGGCAGCAGCCCTGACCCTCACGTGGACGCTCTCGCGGGAGGAAGGGAGCGAGCGTACTGTGGGCAGCGGGGATTTCATCGGGCGTGTTTAAAGATTTGATTGATTGATTGAGCCCCGAAGGGACGGGGGGAGCTTCCTGGGGGACGGGAATCTGAATCCCCGCAGCCCTGCCACAGAGAGCTGTTGGAGGACCCAGCAACTTGACGCACCAAAGAGCTTCCAGCGGCTTCGCGTTGTCACCGAGAACCGAGCCGTCACTGCAGGCCTTGCTCCGCACTGGGAGCTGTTGGCTTTAGTTACAATGATCATCACAGGAAAGCAGGGTCAGCTCCAATTATCCCAGTGTGACTCTGGCTGCCAGACACCTCGGGAAGGACCTCACGTCCTGCAGCTCCCTCCCTCCGGGGGAGCTCCCCACCACTCAGCCCTGCCTCCAGGAGCCCTCTGGCTGCATCACTGGGAGGAGACGGGCCATTTCCTCCCTGGGTCTGCCTAGAAAAGCAACTCTCCCCTTCCGTGTGCACCACGCAGACACACCTTGTCACCCCATAGGCACCTCATGGGGGCACACGTGTCGGCCCGTACCATGTGAGACAAGGCGACTGTCTGCTCTGGGCTGTTCCTGAGGGATCCTGTTGGTCTCTGCTCAGACCCCCACTCAGCCACTTTGTCTCTGTGGAACTGCCATTAGCACGTCTGCCACTGTCCCCACGTCCACTTTTACAGACCGAATTTTCCTCATTAACCAATGACTCCAGTCCGTGCCCACAGTGGCTGGGCCCCAGCCTGTTCGGGAGGGAACCCAAGTCCCTACTCTTTGCTGGGGTTCTTCGCAGCAAAGAGACCCAGCACAGGACTTCAAGGACACCAGGGACTGGCTGAGCCTCGAAATGGAAGAAAACCTGGACTCTCCTGAGTCACCACGTGGGAGTTGCTGCTTAGACTGTAAAAACATCCTGTCCCCTGGGGTAGCTGCAGAGGGACACAGCAGAGTCACCACCTCCCTCATTTGAAGACCACTGCCCCTGACATGCCATGCTGGGCGGGAAGATACTCAGGGATCTCAGGGCTGCACCCACTCCTAACCCACACCTGGACCCACTCCTGGACCCACTCCTAACCCACACCTGGACCTATACCTGGACCCACCTAGACCCACACCTGCACCCACACCTGGACCCACCTAGACCCACTCCTGGACCCACACCTGCACCCAGCCTGGACCCACCTAGACCCACACCTGCACCCAGCCTGGACCCACCTAGACCCACACCTGCACCCACAACTGGACTCACACCTGCACCCACACCTGCACCCAGCCTGGACCCACATCTGGACCCACACCTGCACCCACACCTGGACTCACACCTGCACCCACACCTGCACCCAGCCTGGACCCACATCTGGACCCACACCTGCACCCACTGCTAAGACACACCTGGACCCTCGCCAGGATTCACAGGCCATCAGATCTGGGAGTCTCTCAAGAGAAGGGGAACAGAGCCCTGTGCATGGTGGCAGAAGGACGCCTAGGGCTGAGGGTCGAGGGCAGCCTGAGGGAAAACCCTGGTGGAGTGAATAGGCACCATTGTTTGAAAAGGCGTGGCCTCTGGGAAGACCCTGTGTCCCCAGCAAGACAATAGGAGCTGCCGAGGGCTTGTGTGAGGACAGACAGGGTACCAGGGACAGTGGGGGCAGTGGTGATCCTGGCTGCACGGTACCCTAGCAGGGACGTTTCTAGGAAACAGTAGGAGACCTGGGCTCTCTTCTCTGATCTCAGTCCGGGATCCTCTCCCAGAGAGGGCCGCCATCACCGGCTCTGGGCTACTCTGTGGGTAGGGGGTACGGAGGACACTCCGGGTCTCAGACAAGCTGGCACACAGGGTAGACAAACCCCTGGGCCTTCCTTTGTGCTGTGTGTTGGGCGCTGGGTGGAGGAAATCCCTGTGGACAGCCTGGAGGACGCAGCTTGTGCAGTCTCTGCTCCGTGGGGTCCAGGAAAGGTGTCGGGCCACTCTCTTAGCATCAGTCACGGGTGACCAGCAAGCCGTCAGGTTGCCTGCACGTCCACGTCCCCCAGACTCAAGTTCAGCAGCATCTCATCGTTGTGCAGGTGCGCAGGGCACTTTCTTCTGTGCAAGTTTATTTCAGCCTGAATTATTAAGCAGGCTATTTAATAATGCAAGCCTTCAGATCGTAGCTGGAAAAGCAGATGCCTTGTTTCAAAGCACATTGTTTCCAGAAAGCAGCAGGCGACCTGAGCCCCCCCCTCTGATCTCAGCCGGGATGTCTGCTCACGGAGACGCAGGGTGTTCTCGGTTAATAAATGAGGCTCACCCAGCCTTGTGCTCTTCTTTCTAATTTACGTATTCATTTCCAATTTCACAAGGTCCCTGGAATAAACCCTGCCCGTTTTGGCCGTTTTCAGAGGACGGCAGAGTTGTCTACACACAAGTTCTGCTCCCGGTGTGCAACACACACCCAGCCGTCTGCACAGGCGTGAAGGGTGTGTTCCTACCACTCGCGGGGTGAATTCTCATTTCACAAGAGCCCTCCCAGCCCACGCCCCCCGTGCTACAGCAGTGGGGCCTGCAGGTGACCGGGGAGCGCGCGGAGACCCCAGCTTGCCTTGTGTGAGGTCAACACTGCACATGGTTCCACATCACCTGAACACAAGTTCCTCCAGGAGCCTCAGCCAGAGGCGTCCGTTCCAAGGTCCCGCCCGTCCCTGGGGTCCCTCGCCTCCCTGGGAAGCTCCGTAAGACTGTGGGGATTTTAGAGTGGGAGGCATCTTGGTTGGGTTTTTCGAGCCACATCTGAAACTCTGCAAGGACTTCAGGAAACTCCGAGGCGGTAGGACCTTCAGCCACGACAGGCCCAGGCGGGAACACGCCCAGGCCAGAAGGAAGGCCCCTGGCTCATCCTGTTCCGGGCGCTCCTGAGGGTGGACGGGGGCACCAGGAGGAACCTCACGGGACAACAGGTGGCACGGGGCTCCGGACGGGCTCGCACACCAGACACCCAGCCCCAAAGGCTCATCTCGACACCTGTCATGACCTTGGGAGCAGCCAGGACGCCCTGTCTCCTACCGGCTCAGCTAAACCTCTCTAAAAACACCCGAAAGGGACCACTCCCTCCCACGCATCAGGCCCCCAGAAAGCCCATGAGGGAGGTCACTGCCTGTCCCCCTCACCCCACAGCACGCAGCCTTCCATCTTGTTTGGTGGGCAGACTGCCCAGGTGCCCCCAGAGCACATGGGACAGGAGAGGGCGGTTCCACCTGTCCCCACACAGGTGTGTCCTTGGGCCTCGGCGGCAGGTGGGAAAGCCAGTGGGGGAGTTCAGACCCCGGGGCCTCGAGGGGCCTCCGGCGGGGACGGAGAAGCCGGGAAGGCAGAGGGGAGGGAACAGGTGTTCATCCGGTCTCTTCTGGCAGCTTGGTCTTGGCACCTCCTGCGAACCCGGCTCTCACCACCGAGCACGGCAGCCTCCCCCCTGCACCAGCCTCCCTTGGGATTGGGGGAAAAAACAGGCAGGCAACCCCCACTTAGCCCCCAGGAAACACCTTCCCATCATCCGCATCACAGCTGAGCTGGGGTTTCTGAGCCTCGGCCCCCAGGTCCTTGTCCCAAACAAGCAGGTCCCCGCCCCACGAGTGCCCACCGCCTGCTTTGGCGACGCCCCTCCAGCACAGCTCTGGTCTGGGTCTTGCTCTCTCGTCCCCCCACAGTCCTCCTGGGGCACCCGGTGCTCGGGGCCTGGCGCCCTTCAGCCTTTCCTGAACCCCGCACTGCCGTCTGGGGGGTTTTCTCCACCCGAAGAACCTACTTTACTGCGTCCCGTGCCTTTGCCACTTGGGTCACGTCCTTACTTCCCTCTCCCCTCTCGAGAGTGTGTTTTGTGCGTGGAATGCTAGGCGGGTAGGGCTTTCCGTCTTCCTCAGCATGTGAGACGGTGCTCCGGGACGGGCTCCCTGCGCTTTCCCTTGAGAATTCCGCCCTCAGCTGCGTCCGGGTTCCCTTGAATGTGTCTCAGGGGTGATGGCGTCTCCCTGCTCACCGCTCTATCCTCCCCGTATCCAGTCTGCTCAAGGAATTGTACTTTTCAGCCCTGAGATGTCCATTTGAGGGTTTTTATTAAAGCCCAATTCTGTGTGGAAATTATGCATATTTTCTTCCACTTGATTAAACTTTCCCATTATTTTCTTCGGCATATTTATAACTACTGTCATCCAGGCCTGTCTGCTGACCTCAGCACCCGATCATCACCGGCGGCCTCTGGGGCTTCTCTTTCTCTTGCCCGTTGGTCACAATGGCTTTTTCCTCATTTCTCATCCCGAGAAAAAAGAGCATGCTGGGTGTTAGTGCAAAGTGGCCACAGAGTGCGTCATTCCTCAGAAGGGATGCTCTTTCCTCCATGAGGCGGAAGGCAGGGGCCTCCCCATGCCCACACTCCTAACAAACATGGGGGAAAAAGGTGTGGTCTGTCTACAATGGAGTATTACGCAGCCATCAAAAAGAATGAAATCTTGCATTTTCAATGACATGGATGGAACTAGAGGGTGTTATGCTGAGCGAAATAAGTCAGAGAAAGACAATTATCATATGACCTCACTCATATGTGGAATTTAAGAAACAAAACAGATGAACACAGGGAAAGGGTGGGGAAAATACCACAAGATGAAATCAGAGAAGGAGATAGATCATAAGAGACTCTTAGCCATAGGAAGCAGAGGGCTGCTGGAGGGGAGGTGGTGGGGTCTGGGGTGACTGGGTGACGGGCAGGAAGGAGGGCACGCGATGGAATGAGCCCTGGGTGTTACATGCAATTAATGCATCACTGGCCTCTACCTCTGACACTAGCGATACACTCCATGTTAACTGAATTTAAATAAAAAAGAGGAGAGAGTGGCGAGTGGCCCCACAGAGGATTACCCGTGGCCACCAGACTAGCGGGAGGCCACCTGGGCAGGAGGAGTTTCTAGCGGAAGGTGGGAGAGGGGACGGGCAGACCTGGGACTCTGGGCCGTGTGAGGGGTGAGCACGACCCCTCCTGACCCATCTGGCGGGGGGAACACACAGAGGGCTCCCGTGGGCAGAGGTGCTTTTTCTTCACCTAGTATGTCCCGGTCTATTTCTCACTAAGATGAGAGCAGCTCGGGCACGTTTGCATTACTAGGGAAAGTGCTGTGACGCAGGCCAGAGGGACAAGCAGGGAAGGGAGTCCACGAGGAGGGGCGGACGGGCAGCCGGGACGGGTGTGCAGCCAGGACGATGGGGGTGATGCCCTCAACAGGAGGGGCGAGGGACACCCCAGCACAGCGGCAGGTGCCAGGGGAGGGTCGGCCGTGCTGGGGGAGGTCAGCCATCCCGGTGATATGTCATCGGCCTGGGTGATCTTGTGGCTTTCTCCAACAGTGTAGCAGGTGACTCAGTGATATTCGAAGTCAAGCTGTGGCCAAGCGGAGAGTCATTCCGGGCCTGGCGGGAGCAGCCGCAGGGGAGAGTGGGCCAATCATCCTGCACGACTGGGAGGGGACTGAGCTGGGGGCCGGCAGAGTGAAACGGACCCACTGGCAGCCACGTGCATGTAAAACGGGTGTTCCTGGAATAGTGGAGAGACCTCGGAAGCCAGGAGGCTGTGGTCTGAGAGCCGGTTATTAAAGGCTTCACAGCACTTCCCGGGGCTTTGAGGAGCTAATGGCGTTCTAGCTGATTTACGGGAGGCGTGGAAGATGGTGGCAGAGCCTGGACTCAGTGGGTGTGAGGCCCATACGCATATGGGAGCTGCCATCAGACTGGCAGCTCCAGGGACACGTCCGGCTGGAGACGCCCTGACCTACGCACACCAGTGTGGGAGCCCCTGACCGAGAGCACATGGCGTTTCCCAACACGCTGCACACACGTGCTCTTCCAGAAACACGTGCCTCCCCAGCCTCCCTTCACAGCACGTGCAACTAAGCTATGAAAGTCAACGGGCAGGTCCACTCCCACTCCCGTGGGCTTCCTCCCCAGCAGAGCACGGACAAAAAGGGGAGCAGATGGAATCCACAGCCCAGCGGCACGCAGGAGACGGACAAAGGACGAGAAGCAAAGTAAGGGTTCTGAGGGACCACGAGAAGAGGCCCAAGAGGCATGAGAAGATCTGGCAAGGAATCATTTTACAGGATCAACGAAGAAGAGGGGCTGCTCCAGAAGGAGCGGTCAGCCGCGTAAAAACGAGACAAGGACTCCTGGTGCCCTGATCTGACCACACAGCAGTCGGCGGTTGCTGCGGGCGGAGTGGCCCAGGGCACGGACGCCGAGGACAGACTGATGGTGACGAAGGAGAGACGCCGCAGCTTCTGACGTCTTTGGTTGGGGTTCCCCATCGAATGAGCTTACGAGTAACTTTATACAAAGCTTCGGAACACTGCTTTTGAGAACTGTCACCCGCCTTGTGACTTCCGTCTGATAGGCAAAGGGTGCGGAGTGTGGGGTGGCCTCCCTCGGCTCCTAAAGGGTCATATGCGCAGTGGCCACACTGGACAGCACTGGGGGTGGCCGCCACATCCCGCGGAGATGTCCCCGCCGTCCTTGTGTCCCCGAGCACACTCCAGGCAGCCGGGCTGAGGCGGCCGGGGCTGTGCCAGCCGTTGACCCGGCCTGAGCCACCGTGGAGCCGGTCCTCAGAGGGGGGATACCCAGCCCACTTGTTTAATGAGTTAACGCACGGGGTCATCAGTCTACCCGCCACTGGCATGTAAGTCTTGCCATTTGTCTCCGCTTTGTTTGCCCATCTCTGAGTGGAAGGCCTGAAATATTTAAAAGCATCGATTCTGCATTCCCCCGAACACTATTAACAGGGAACAGAAAGTTATTTCACACCCTCGTTTTGTCAGCTGCCGGCAGGGCTCGGGG
Organism: Ursus maritimus; assembly: GCF_017311325.1. Taxonomy (NCBI): domain Eukaryota; kingdom Metazoa; phylum Chordata; class Mammalia; order Carnivora; family Ursidae; genus Ursus; species Ursus maritimus. The sequence continues at coordinate 55,971,179 of NW_024424564.1, forward strand.
GACAGGGAGAGTTTCGTAGCCGGCAATTACCGTGTAACACACTGCAAATCCTCGGAACGATCTCAGCCGAGCAGTCCCCTAGAGAATGGAGGGCGGGCGATAGCAAAACCCACTTAAAAGTCGTTCTCTGGAGCCCAGGGAGCAGAGATGGTCCTCGTGGCATGTGTCCCCTCCAAAGCACCCGTTCTGAGCGCGGTGGGGCACGTGGGCCGCATCCGGAGAGCAGAGGCCGGCGGGGTGGCGGAGTGGCGCTGGTCACCAGGATTCCCAAGAGGCCAGAGCCTGGGGGGCTAGAGGTCGACGTTGTCCGTGAAGACAGCAGAGCGCCGCTGACTAAGGCGGAAAGCAGGCAGATGGAATCGAGGACCACTGCCCTAAGGCCGTCTCTGCTTGGGGGTGACCGGCGCCTCACACTTGGCACACCCAAACCCAAAGTCGCGGCCTTCCCACGCCGCCAAGCGAGAGGGGCGACAGGCCTGCCACCCCCCGTGAGACCTCAAATCAACGTTCACCCCATTGTGGCGGATTAAATGGGCTCCACGCCCTTGCATCTGGTCATGTCCTTCACCTCTGACCTCGCCACGTGGTCTGTCCGAGATACTTCCAATCCAAATGCCCAAGCATGGCCCTGGGTAGACCTCCCGCTTCCCGCTGCCCCAAATACGAGAGCCTCCCAACCTCGGTCCCTTTGCCCGAAGGGCCCCCTCCAACAGGAGCTAGACCGAAACCTTGCCCTCGCCACGCACACTCACGGTTTACCTTGGGCTAACTTCTCCCGTAACATTTTCTCTTCCCAGGTTGTGTGCACTTCTCATTAGATTTATTCCTATGCGTTTAATAATTTTGATACTATTTATATAACATTTTTTAAATTCTGTTTCTAATTGTTGGCTTTTATGTAAAAACAAACTTGATATTTACCTTGTTCCAGTAACCGTGATAAATGTAACTTATTAATTCTAATAATTATTCTCTGACCTTTTTGAAGTTTTATATAATGAATTATGTTGTATTCAAATAACCTCCATTTCTTATCCTCCAATCCCCGCACTCACTCCCCCCTTGCCTTACCGTATTGTGCAAGATCTCCAGCCCAACGTTAAAAAGCAGTGGTGACGATAAGCATCCTTCTCTCGTTCCCAGTTTCGGGTGAGAAGTGCGTTATCCCGTCCTTGCGTACGTCGTCCTATAAGATTCAGGGAGCTCCACCCTCCTTTCCATTTGCTGAGAGTTTTTATCATGAACCAACACGATGCTTTTCAAACGCCTTATTTGCACCTATTAAACTAATGATTTTTAGCATAGATAGTAACGTGGTAAATTACGTTAGTTTTTTCAGTTCTTCTTTAAGTTAAGATATAACTGACATACGAAGTACAAAATTCTTACGTGTTCCGTTCAGTGAGTTTCAGCACTTGTATACGTCTGCGGAACCAGCACCTGAAACAAGATACAACAGATTCCCGTCCCCCAGGAAGCTCCCCCGCCCTTCCCACGTGCACCCCGACCGCCAGTACCTGTTTCCCATCACCGCTGGTCAGTTTTGCCTGATTCAAGTCCCATACAAATGCAACACAGCACGTGCACTTTTGCCTTCGCTCCTGTGCCAGATGTGTTCTTGGGATGCGCCCGTGCTGTGGCGTCAGGGACAGGAACGCACGTTTCCCTACAGCTGGGGAAGGTTTCCATCGTGCGCGTGCACGCGAGCTGTTTATCTGCTCCCTACCGGTAGACTTCTTGGCTGTTTTCAGTTTGGGGCCATCGTGGACAACGCTGCGTAAACAAACTCATACACGTCTTAGCAGGTAAATGCCTGGGGCGGGCCTGCCCCCTGCATGGCGGGATTGCTCCCCGCGGCCTGGCTCAGTGGGCGCACTCGCTCTGTGCTGCCGACCTCCCGTGCACACACGGTCGCTGGAAAACACAAAATGTAGGCTTTGGTTTTTTCCAATTGTCGTTGTGTTTATTTTCTTTTTCATCTTAACTTACTCATAAGAACCTCCTGTATAATTTTTGGAAATAGAACAAGTAGATATCCTAGATTTATTCCTGATTTTTTTCCAATTTTTTTTAATGTGGGAACACACGCATAGCATAAAATTAGCCAATCTTAACTGTGTGTGAGTGGTTTTATCTACATTCATACTGTACAAACATCAACACCACCCATCTCGAGAACTTTTCCGTCTTCCCAGATTGCCCCCTCCCCAGCCCCCGGCACCAGCCGCCCTCTCTGTCTCTGTCTGACTCCTCCGGGTGCCTCCCGTGAGTGCAGTCATGGCATTTGGTGTGTGTGTGTGTGTGTGTGTGATTGGCTCATCTCCCTCAACACAGCGTCCTCGAGGTTCGCCCAGTTCTAGCAGGTGTCAACGCACGTGTACAACTATCCCTTCGAGACTCTGCTTTCCGCTCTCGGGCATGTCCGCTCAAGTGGGATTGCTGGGTCACATTCTGGTTTCACCATTAATTAAGATAGAGCTTCAGGCTTTTCACAAATACTCTTTTATCAGATTTTGCAGATCCACGTCCACTCTTCCTTGGCAGAGAAGTTTCGCTACATCGGGTACCGAACGCGACCATACGGTTCTCCTGTGTCTGCGGAGATAACCACGTCCATATCTCGTCTTATTCTCCTGAGGAAATAGAGTACATTGATCTGTGAACTCTAAGCCAATCTTGCGTTCTTGGGATAGACCTCCCTTAGTCACAGTTTAATCTTCTCATTTATGGCTGGATTTGAGCAGTGATATCCCATTAGTATTTCTGCACCCTTGTGCAAGAGCGACGGTGGGTCTGCAGCTCTACTTCTGGATGGTTCCTTTGCCAGCACTCGACTTCCTCACATGCCATTTATGAAAGAGTTTGTGTAACATTGGTATTAATAATAAATGTTTGGTAGAATTCTCTAATGAAGCCATCTGAATAGGCAATGTCCTTCTTGGGAATATTTCCGATTATGAATTCAATTTACATAATAGGCATAGGTTTACTTAGATTTTCTGTCTTCTTGTGTCCAGTTTGATACTTTGTATTTTTCAAGGAATTTTTTGCTTCATCAAAGTTGTTGAGATTCTGTTCATGAAGAATTAATAATTTGTCCTTACAAAACTTCCAGTGCTTTTAATGTCTGTGCTTCCTGATGTTGGTGGTTTCTATTTTCTTCCTTTTGTTGCACTCAGTGTTGTTAGAAGTTTATTCTATTTTTTTTCAAAGAAACACCCTTTTTTGTTGATTTCTTTCTCTTTGTTTTCTATTGATTTCTTTTTTTCCCAAGTTCGATTAGCCAACATATACTACATCATTAGTTTTTTATGTAGTGTTCAACGATTCATTAGTAGCATTTAACACCCAGTGCTCATCAGATCACGTGTCCTCCTGAATACCCATCACCTGGTTACCCCTTCCCCCCACTCCCCTCCCTTCTGTAACCCTCGGTTTGTTTCCCAGAGTCCAGAGTCTCTCATGGTTCATCTCCGTCTCTGATTTCTCCCCCTTCAGTTTTCCCTCCCTTCCCCTATGGTCCTCCACACTATTCCTTATGTTCCACATATGAGCAAAATCATATGATAATTTTCTTTCTCTGATTGAATTATTTCACTTAGCAAAATCCCCTCCAGTTCCATCCATGTTTTTATAAATGGTGGGTATTCATGCTTTCTGATGGTTGAGTAATATTCCATTATATATATGGACCACATCTTCTTTATCCATTCATCTGTTGAAGGGCATCTCGGCTCTTTCCACAGTTTGGCTATTGTGAACATTGCTGCTATGAACGTTGGGGTGCATATGCCCCTTCTTTTCGCTACATCTGTATCTTTGGGGTAAATACCCAGTAGTGCAATTGCTGGGTTGTAGGGTAGCTCAATTTTTAACATCTTGAGGAACCTCCATACTGTTTTCCAGAGTGGCTGCACCAGCTTGCATTACCACCCACAGTGTAAGTAAGAGGGTCCCCCTTTCTCCACATCCTCTCCAACATTTGTTGTTGCCTGTCTTGTTAATTTTGGCCATTCTAACTGGTGTAAGTTGGTGTCTCATTGTGGTTTTGATTTGTATTTGCCTGATGGCTAGTGATGTTGAACATTTTTTCATGTGTCTGTTGGCCATTTGTATGTCTTCTTTGGAGAAGTGTCTGTTCATATCTTCTGCCCGTATTTTGACTTGATTATTTGGTTTTTGGTGTTGAGTTTGATAAGTTCTTTATAGATCTTGGATACCAGCCCTTCATCTGTTATGCCATTTGCAAATATCTTCTCCCCTTCTGTGGGTTGACTCTTAGGTTTGTTGACTGTTTCCTTTGCTGTACAGAAGCTTTTTATCTTGATGAAGTCCCAATAGTTCATTTTTGCTTCCATTTCCCATGCCTTTAGAGACATGTATTGATTTCTGATCTTAGCTCTTCTACTCACTTTGCTTTTCTTTTATTGGTTTTTTTCAAGGGGGGATCATAGTTTATTTATCTATACCACTTTTAAAAATATAAGCCATAAATTTCAGTCTAAACTGTGCTAGCTGCCTACCACTGGTTTTGATATGTTAGGTTTTCATTATGATGTGATTTGAAATATGGTCTCATTCCCTCTATGGTTTCTTCTTCAAACCATGCAGTAATCAGCAGTCAGAGGTTAATTTCCAAATATTTGTGGATGATTTAAGTATCTCATTGTTATTGATTTCCAATCTAAAACCATTATTTGAGCATATATTCTGTATAATTCTTTTTGTGTTTAATTCCTTTGTATATGTCAATGCTCATTTCTACAGCCCAGATAGGGTCTATATTGAAGAACATTTCTTAAGCATTTGCAAAGAACACACACCCTGCAGAGGTTGGCTACAGTGTTCTATAAATGTCAAGTGATACACGTTGATTGATAATTATTTTCATATTCTACAGATATTTTCCCTAGTCTATCAAGTAATTGAAAGATTGGTGATAAAAACTCCAATCATGGTTGTGTGTCTACATATTTCTGTCTTTGTTTCTGACAATTTGCCATGTGTTTTGAATCTCTGTTGTTAGGCCAATACTTATCTAATGGTATTATGTCTCTTCAACGATTTTATCACTTTATCGTTATAAAATCAGCTGTCTTTGTGCCCAGTAAGACTCATTCTCTCAAAGTCTGCTGTTTGATAGCAGTATGGCCAGTGTCAGCGTGGGACCTCTTCCCTCCGCCTCCCATCCATCCATCTGTCCTGTGTCTTTACAGTTAAGTCTGTCTCTAGAGGGAAATATTAGTGTGTCTTTGTCTTTCTTTTGTTTGTTTTGTTCTGAGCCTCACAGCACTTACCTTTCACTTTGAGTGCTCACACCTGATGGGAGTCCTTGCTAGGAGAGACGTCAAGGCTCTTGTTCTGAAGTTTTTCCAACACTGATTCAGTTCCATCTTTGTTCCATTTTATTCTGCATAAACATTTATTTTTTGTATTCTGTGTTTTTTTCTTCAGCTATTCCTGTATTGTGCTTAGATAGTCCCCCAGAGACTAGCTTCAACCCTCAGTAACTGTGTTCCCAGGGATGCCATGCTGTCTCACGACCTTGGCAAGAACCTGACAAGAGTGTGTTCCCCTCACCCACCTCTTGGCCTGTGGGTTGTCACTACATAGTGGAGCCCAACATGCCTCAGAGCACTTGGCAATTATTTTTGCCTTAAATAATCGTTTTCTTAAGATGTATATATTTATATATACACAATGAATATGTATCAATTTGTGTGTGAAAGAGAGAGGATAGATCTCTCTTATTTCACAGATCCTGACGTTCTCCAGAGTTTCATCCTCATTCATGGATCTGCGCTTCTGTCTGATGTTGCCTCTCCTCAACCCAGAGACCTTCTTTCAGTGCTTTTTGTTGGTTAGGACAGAAAGAGACAGATTCTCTCCCATTTGACTGAGCATGTCCTTATTTCTCCTTGATCTTTACAGGGTATTTTCATCTGCTATAAAATTACAGATTAACAATTTTTATTATTTTAGGACTTAAAGATGTCGTTTAATTGACTTCCGACTTTGTTTCTGGTGAGAAACCATTTTTTTTCTTTCAATAATAAAACTTTCTCTGGGTTGTTTTTAAGTCTGCTGTTGTCTTTGATTGTCAGCATCTTAGCTGGGATGAATCTACACTTGGTTCTCTTGTCATTTATCCTGCTTTGGTTTTGAGCTTCTTGAATCTGTAGGCTGATGCATTTCACTGATTTTAGAAAATTCTTGAAAATTATCTTCTCAAATATTCCTTTGTCTCATTTTCTCTATCTCTTCCTTCTGAGTCTTCAATTATATTTTTATACCATTTAATGTTGTCTCAACTGTATGCTTTTTTTCTGTTTTTAAACTTTTTTTGCATTTCTCTCTTAATTTAAATATATTGTATACCAGCTTCTAATTCAACAATTTTGTTCTCTGCATTATACATTTTTCATTTTTGTTGGTCTTAATATACATCCACTAGGTCTTTGGCATTTTTTAATTCAATTATTTTAAAGTCCCTTCTGATGATTCAACATAGCAGTCTTCTCTGGCTCTTCTTTTATTCACTGTTTCCTCTCTTGAAAATGGGTCACACATCCATGTATGTGTATGCATATGATTTCTTAAAACCATTTGGACATACCGCACATAAGAACAGCCCAGACTACAGTTAATAATATTCACACCCAGAAGAGGGCACCATCTCAAATACCAGTCTGCTAGGATGGGAGGTAAGTCTGCCCCACAGCTGAGCTGGTTCTGGGCTTTGCATCAGTTTATCATTGGTTTCAAATATTTTGAGAGGATGTATCAAAAATTTCTCTTATCAGAGCCTAGACTCTGTGCATTAAAGAGAATTGTGCCTCCGAGGATGGTGTTTTCCTAATGTGGGTTTGGTGGCCTGTGTTTGGGTTGTTGGGAACCCCAGCCCCAGTTAGGGCTCTCCTCCAGTCCTAACCCAACCCCTTTGAGCTCAGAGCATTCCTCCTATGCCCTGCCATCTGCTCTGTGGGCACTGCCTGTGGTGCTCCTACCACTTGGGAAGGACTGCGATTCCTTAAAGGGATCCTTATGAGCTCTCCTCCCTTTCTCTGCTGATTAAATTTGAAAGCCTATAGGAAATCAGTGATTTGTCTCAGCAACCCCATTTCACCCCAACCATCCTCAGGATCTGGGGGTTCTCTCAGCTCTCCCGCACTGAGTCCCAATTTTGAAAGCATCTGACTTGTACTTGAGAGAAGTCCCTGCTGCTACATATTATCTAGGGGCTATTTGATGCTAGACCATGTTGTTGAAAGTCTGTAAGAACTTTGATGGGCTTCTCTTGCCTGTATGTATAGGATTCCTTCTGCTCCTGCAGTCCCACCAGGGGCAGGAACAGCACTAATTCCTCACTATCTGGACCTTAGATCATTTGTGTTGCTTTCGTCCTAGACTCTTGATTTTCTTCCCTTTGACATATATATTTTTTCAAGTATCTGGAATGCTTTAATTGTTAGAGTGCAAACAATGTTCACTTATGACTTTGTATATCTGACCTGGAAACAGGATATTAGCTAATATTTTAATGTTAAACCAGATTGCATTCTTGGAATAAGGCAAACTTGGCTATGACCATTTATACTATTATATGTGTACAGGTTTAGTTTGCTAGTATTTCGCTTAGAATTTCTTTGTCTATGTTTATAAGAGAGGCCACCCTATAAATTTCTCTTCTTTTAATTCTCCAGGTTTAGATGCTAAGGTCATGCTGGTCTCCTAAATGAGTTGAGAAATGTTCTTTCATTTTATAATCTCTGGAATAGTTTGGTTAAAACAGATCTGAGCTCTTAAATATTTAGAATACTTCAGCCCAGCCATGAGGCGACTAAGTTGAAGTTTGTGTGTTTGCACATGTGTGTCGGGGATTTTGATTATAGGGCAATCTCCTTTGTTAGATTTTAAACAATTTGGATTTGCTATTGTTTGTGCCAATTTAGTAAGGTTTATTTTTCTGTGGGTTTGTCTATTTTGTCTATTTTTTCTATCTTATTGATAAAGGTTTTTTGACATTTTTATTTGGACATAATTCATATACAATGAAATCCCTGGTCCAGTGCTTGGCTGGCCACCAGCTCCAGGAAACTTAGCAAGGGCATGGCTCCAGGGTCTGCACTCCTCTGTCCTTCTGGGCCCTGCCCACTCACCATTCCATGATTCCTGGATAGTCCTAGCTGGTCACTTATCTCTTCCTCATCTGTCTTCATTTGGCCCAAACTCCCACCATCCCTAAAGCTACCCCAATAACCCGCCTCCCTCTGCCTGCTTCAGACACCCTCTCCACACAGCAGCTGCCGGAGGAGGGCTCCAACACTGCTACGTGAATCACATCACTTCCCTGCAGGACTGCATGGCCTTCCAGGACTCCTTCCAAATCCTCATGTGTCTTTATACCTGTGCACCTGTCTGTGCCCCAGTCCTCATGTGTCTATACCTGTGCACCTGTCTGTGCCCCAGGTCTCTACCTGTCTGCTCTGCCCTCTCCGTGCTGCAATGGGTGCGTCCTTTGTGACACCTGACTAGAGGAGCCTCCCTCACCACCAGCTGTACCCAGGGCACTGTCTAGACCTCCCTCCACAAATCCCTAATCAACGACATGCACACTTGCTGATCAAACGTATTGCTTCTTGCTCTGAGTCATATGCATCTTGTATTCTTAGGACATGTGGATCAATGAACAGTCATCAAATGAATGAGTGGGCCTGTAGCAAGCTACAAATATGGCTCTGGTAGCATCGAGTGGTGATAACTATACTCATCTGTGTTCTTTGAGAAAGACCCATAAAAGAACAAGCCCACCCACACGGCAGTGCCAGCCGTCCATGGCCGGCAGGGTGCAGAGGGAACTGTGAATACTTGAGACACAAAATTGTGATTTCAGGATCAACCCCTGTAAAGCTAGGATGCTGAGGCCAACTTGAAATCCGGAGTTATTTTTGTACACGCTCCAGCATGTCCCCTCTGGGCGGATGGAAAGCAGGGCTGGCAATGGTTCGTTCTCGGGGAGCATGCTGATTCCCATCTGGAGGATGCAAGCTATCCAGCCCTCCCTCCTTCATCACCGGCTCACTCTACCACACGGGCAGGCAGAGCCCCTAATTGCTCTTCTACTAAAGTGAATGTCCCCGAATTCTAATTAACCAGGTCACCACAGCTGTGTGGGCACAATTGTGTGCTTCTTAGCCAAGTGCCTGGTGCTGGGACTGTTTCATCTTTGCTGGTTCTCAGAGTGGGAGACTCCAGAGACCATCACTGTGCCTGTCACAGGGGCATGGAGGGAGTCAGCACCATCCCAACCACTGCCAACAGCAGCAACACGAGGCTCGTCAGTCACCCGCAGGGAGCAGCCCCAGGGACAAGGCCATGCTCACCTGCCAGAAAGTGGGAAGGACCCCATCTGCTCACGGAATGTGGGTCCCAGAGTCACCCTGGGAGGTCGGGAGAGGGGGCGCTTTCTGAGCTGGTGTATGACTCGGGAGATGCAAGTTCCTATCCAAGTGGGCCAGGTTCCAGAAGGCAATATTCCCACAGGCAAAACTGTCGCATATTTACTCTTGCTGATTTCTGCTGACACCCAGCTCACCCTCTGACCGGGACTCTGGAGGGTGAGGCTCCAGGTGGACAGATGTGTGTGAAATGACGCGGTGGGGAAGGAAGTGTAGTGGGGACACTCGGATCCCCAAAAGGACGTGTCCAAGCCTGGCCAAGTGAAGGGACTCAAGAAAAGATCATCCAATGCCTGGAGTCCTTGTGGGAGAGGAGAGGACCCACAGACGCACAAGGAGAGGCCGAGATCAGAGGGACACGGCCACAGCCCGGCAGCACCGGAGGCTGGAAGAGGCAGGGAGAGTCGTGCCCCAGGGCCTCTGCAGAGAGCGTGGCCCTGCCCACCCTGGATCTCGGTCTCCGGCCTCCAGACTGTGTGAGAATAAATCTCTGCTGTTTTGAGCTACCTGGACTGTGACAGTTGTCACTGCTGCCCTGGCATACGGATACACATGTCATCTGTCTTCGGGACTTTTTTTAAAGAAATCTGCCAGACATGCTACAGCTGGGCCTGAATTGAAGGACGTCGCTGGGCACCAGCCAGAAACTGTTCCCCAAGAAGACGCAGGGGCTCCGGACGTCAGGAGTGGTGAGCTTCTGCCCAGAGGGCTTGGTGGGGTGGGAGGTTCCCCACAAGGGAGGGAACCCCTAAAAGAGTGGGCATGGCCTGGAGAGGAAAGCGGAGGGCGAGGGTTGGAGAGGTGATCCAGGCACACCAAACGTAAGACAGGCACCCCCGGCTTCCCGATAGCAGCCCCGCAAAAGCAGAGGTGAAGCCACATGAGGCCGAGTTCCCCAGGCTGGAGGGGGGTGGCCCCAGCATCCCCCCCACCGGTCCGTGTGGTCTGCAGCTCATTGACCTCCGGGCGGGAGGCTCACTGCTCACTGCAGCCTGGGCCATGTCGTGGGATTGCAGCTCAGCTCACATGAACCCTGTGTGTTGGGGTGACATCACCCACAGTTGTGCAGCAGGAGGGGAAGGGAGGGGTTTGGAGCAGTGGTGCCGGCCCCAAGGGCTCCCAGTCCTCAAGAGAGGGCGGGAAAGCTGGGAAAGGGGTCGATGGGGAGGAGTCCAGGCAGACCACACATCCAACTCGGGACGGGCACGGAATCTGCCGTCCTCTGCTCGCTCGAGGACTTTCTTAAAAAGAAGGGAAAATAAGGCAAAACAAAGTAAGCCTTCACACATCTGAAGCGATAGGTGGGTATTTTTAGAAAAAGAAAAGTAAAAGAAACACATGAACCTGTTCGGAGGCTCAGGAGCAGGGGTATAAGAAGGCCTGGGGAGGGTGATTGGGTCAGACCCCAGGAGCACAGCGGCAGCCCGAGACCCCCACCCCCGGGCCAGCCTGAGACCCCCACCCCCGGGCCAACCTGAGACCCATCCCCAGGCCAGCCTGAGATCCCCAGGCCCACCACGAACTCCGGGGGGGGGGGTGGCGCACAGGCCCACATCCTTCTCTCCAAGAGCCTCTGCACACAGAACGGATTCCACGCTGTTTCAGTAATGGATTCAAAACCAACGCAATTGTCGTAAATCATTCTTGAAACAAAAGCCAAATGCCGGTAACACAGACTTAAAAGAATCGTGTGTGAAATGCTAGATTTTCTCCGCAATCCCCAGGAGGGGAGGGGTCGCGCCTCCAGGAGGGAGCGGCGTTGGGGTCCGGCAGCCAGCACAGAAATGCAGAAGAGGGTGTATTTACAAGCAAAGTAAGGATGGCCACGAGAAGTGAGGCCACGGGGCAGACGCAGGGCCTGGCTCACGGGGAGGCCCTGGGGCCACTGTTCTTACTCTTTTGAGCAAATGAAAATAAAAGTGAGCGAGTTGGTCAAAGTGGAATTTTATTCACATCACATTAGGACAGAGACTAGTTTATGAAATGGAAAATCCAGAAGCAAACATGAACCGGACACCCACACGTAAGGGTCAGGCCTTCTCTGCGAGCTGCCCGTCCCACAGATCCCACCCAAAATGATCGGATTCAACCTGCTTCGAGTGCTTTAGTGCGGGGAGGGGGGCGGTGAGTCGGCCGTGAGCGGGGCCATCGGGCTGGTGGGGGCCATCCCCACTGGCTCAGCAGGGAACCCGGGCCACGCCGTCCATGCCCTGTGCGCAGGATGCCGTCCCAGGGCCACGTCGGGGCAGGAATGGAAACTTCTGACACACTCGGAGGCTTTCAATCCTGTGAGCGTCACCCAAGCAGCTCCTCCGAGAAGCCCCTCGGGGACACGGGTCACACGCGGGCAGCATCCTGCCCGTGTGGGGAAGAAGAAAGCAGCACGCGGTCCCAAAGTCTGGTCATGGTGACGGCACGTTCCGTGGCTGCTACAGGTCCTGCTGCGATGCGACGTGTAACGTTCTCGCCGTGTGCTCTTACCTTTGTTGAAACACAGGTGGCCTGCCACGAGCCACACCGGCGTGTTGAAGCGCGAGCACACCTGGGTCCCCACGTGACTGGGGGGGGCGAGTGCGCAGCAGACAGCATGGGGGCGTGAGGCCCAGGTGACCCCCCCGCCTGCCACCTGGCCCCTCCGGCTTTAAGCCTCAGCCCCGGTGGGAGTGCAGGGACCGCACTGCGCTTTCCATCTGCATTTCTCCGATCGCAGGTGAGGTCTGCTGTCCGTGTCTGTCCCTGTGTGAGGTGTGGGTCGGCCATTTCTCTGCTGGGTTCTCTGTCCAGTGGCCGGGAGCTCCAATGCCGTCGGCCTCTTCACCGTGACCAAGGCTGCCCACGGGGAGGGCCACGGGGCACGCCCTCGCTCCCACGGGCTGCTCTGTGGTGGGACGGGCCCTGAGCGAGTTCTCTCGTCTGGCGGGGGCGACCGGATGCCGCGCGGGTGTCCTGTAGGCGTCGGAGGCACCCGTGAGACACGCGTCGGCCGCTGGGTCACAGCTTCGACATTACCGCAATGNNNNGGTCGGCGCCTCTCGTCTCGTGCAGCTTCAGGGCTGTACTCTGGCATCGATCGCTCGGCTACCCTGCAAATCCGAGAGTACGTTTTTGTCATCCTTTGAGCAGAGTAGGAAGGTGGAACATCTGACTGATTTATGTGAGCATTTACGGCCGAGGAAACCAAGGAAGAGCTGGCCCAGAATATTCAATATGCAAGTGAAACCCTGAGCAGATGAAGTGGAGATCCTTCTTCCGAGCACCCTATCTTCCCTGTATTTGTCAAAACCTACAATCTGATGTGACAGTAATTGCAACAGGTGGAGAAAGAGAGCAGCCTGGGCACACCACCGAGGCAAACTCAGGCCCACAGCCGGCGAATGGACACGCGGTGCCGATGAGCGAGGGCAGCGGGCACTTGCAGGGAGCACGGCCGCAGGTGGACAGACCCTCTGTCCTGCTCCAGATACACGGGAATCGTGGAAAATACAAAAGACAAGTCGAAACAAGGCCACGCTCTAACACAGGGAAGTACCACGCTCGGGAACGGGAAGGTGGCCCTGGCGCAGGGGAGGAAGGGAAGGGGAGGCCTTGCGGGAAGGGTCTCTCCGTTGACGTGCCGCTAACGGAGGCTTACGGTTGCCCACCATTTACCCCCCCACCCGGTCAGGTGCCTCCTCTTACAGGGGTGGCCCAGGGCTCCCCAGAGAGCGTAAGCACCGAAACGCAGCCCCTCCTCCCCAGCGGCCCCTCCTGACCGGCGTGCCTCAGCCCCTCGCCGCGTGGCCGTCTCCGTGGAGCCCCCTGCGTGCATCAGGACGGGACCTGGCGGCGGCATCCCTGGAGCGAGCCGTTCAGGGGCACAAGAGGCAGGAGCCGGAGGGCCCAGGTGTCCGGCCAGCCTGGGAAACCCAGAGCTGGAGACAAGTGTGGCTCCGCAAACGTCCCCAGCCATGCTGACGGGAAGCTGTCCGGAAACAGGACTTCGGGAGCCAAGGCGGCACGACTTAGTCAGGCCGTCCACGTGCACAGCCTGCACCCCGTCAGAGCCGTCCTTACACACACGGGAAGGGCACACACGCGTGAGCACAGACTCTCCAGGGGCAGCAGGACAGAGCAGCCGCGTTGTGTGTGCTCGTTCGAAGTCCATGCTCAGTGGAAGTGCCCGTGTTTCTAGCTGCACGCAGCGGAGTGGGTGTGCACGCACACCCGGCCTGTTTCCACCCACACAAAGCTCACACGCTTGGGCGGCCTGTGCCGTGTTCAGGGTGGGGGCTCTGAAAGCTTGTGACAGTTCCTGGCCCCCCTGCGCGCCAACCGGGCTATGTCCATTGGTATTAATTGCCTTAGAAATTAGGGGGCTGACACATTCGTTCACTAATTCACGTTAGAGTAACGCGCCCACTGCAAGTTGATGTCAGTAACGTATTTACATGGACGATGACCGTATTGTCCAAACCAACACAACCTGTGGTGACTGGCAAGGCAGCACTTCCCACCTGGCCGATCCCAGAGGGTCCCCGCACGCACACCCCTGCTTCTGCATTCAGTCTGCGGGGAAAGTGCGTGTCACATCACTTCTGGAAAATGCCCCTGTGTTCTCCTGGGAGGAGGAGGGCGCCACGGCAACGAGCATCCTCGTGTCACTACAAGAATAGCCCAGACCTCATGGGCCCCAAATCAAGCCCCGGGGACCCTGAGAGTCCCTGGAACTGACATGCAGAACCCCTGGTACAGACACACACAGACACACGGACACACAGACACACAGACACACAGACACAAGGACACACAGACACACACGGACACACAGACACATGGACACACAGACACACACGGACACACAGACACAAGGACACACAGACACACACGGACACACAGACACAAGGACACACAGACACATGGACACACAGGCACACAGACACACACAGACACACAGACACACACACACACCCCAAGCGCACCCTTCCTTGCGACAGGCCTGTGATCTAGGAGAAGCACACAGCACACGGTAGCCAAGCAAACAGGAGGAGAGGTGATGTTTACTCAGGAACCCAGGACTTGTCTGAAGCCGGGGTGGCGGCTGGCAGGCAGAGATGCGGGAGGCCGCGCCCTGTGGGGTCAGGTGGTGAAGCGGGGCGCACTGGCTGGGGTCTGAGCCCCCCCAGAGCTGGGCTCTGGGGAACGTGGGATCGCGGGTGCTGCGGGCACCTGTGTGAGGGGACAGCACGTGTGTGGAGCTGGGGACCAGCGCGGAGGGTGCCCGGGGTCTGCAGGGGGCCGGGCTGGGGCCGGAGCTGGAGGGACGTCTGGAGGAAAGGCCAGGTCCCTTTGGGGCCGTCGTGCCAACTGTGCTTTGTGTCCTAAAGACTTACCTTTTCTTCCCGAGTTAAGAGGGTTTTTGTGAGCAAACTTTGCCCCGGTGATGTATTTTCTCAGACTTTGCTCGGAGTTTCTCGGAGCTCCAAGCTGGCCCCGCGCCTCCTGTAAACAACACAGACGGGGAAGGAGGTAGCCGTCAGAGCGGGTTCCTGCTGCCCGACTCCGGAAGCACTCGTGTCCCCGTGAATCAGGAGTCAGAGCCACAGGTCAGCACTTTATACGGCAGCGGCAGCAGCCTCGGAGCTAAATGTTTGATGAATTCAGCTGTAAAATATTCACAACCTGCAAACCTATAATACGATTCACACTTTTACCACCTTTTCCTGTTTGGTCCTGTAAATGCGACAGACAGTAGTAGTCACGAACGCCACACAGACGCCATGGAGACCAGCACCCTGAGTAAATTAAATCGTCCTCCGAACGCCCAGAGATGCCGGGGGAGCCAGCCTGATTAGCTTCACAGATCGTCAGCATAAACAAGCTCATCCCCGCGGCGCGGGGCCGGCGGTCTCTGCCTCCTGCTCCACCTTGCGACGGGGACGCTCCCAGATGAACTCGCGGCAGCAGGTGGAGTTCGAAATGGCTCATAACTCATTTTGTCAAGCCGATGAGAAATGCCCCTTTTAAAGGAAAGATACAGAAATGGGGGATTACTTCTTGATGGATGGTTGCGTCATGTTGGTCCGATACAGAGGGGTATGAATAAATCGAAGTGTGGTGTCCTCACTGCAGGACAGCTCCGCGATGGTGCCCCAATTGGAGTGGCTGTTCGCACAGCTGGCCGGGCTCACGGCCATACTGCGGCCGTCGCTGTCACTGGGGCATTGATCCTGGGCCCCTTGAGTGTGGCCCTCAGGGGACCCTCGAGGGGTCACCACTGCGGGGAAACTGAGGCCTGGCGAGGTTCAACCCTGAAGCCACAAACACAGGATCCAAACCCAGGTCTTCTTAGGGTCTAGAATATTCTGCCCACTGCATTACAATGTGTCATTCTCAAGGAGATTATTGGAAATGAAAGTGGATTTGTCAAAATTATAGTGAAAGCTGCCTTATCTTTGGATTTCTTTGGAGGAAATTTGGTCTTTGAACTCAGAGAATGGTCCCTATTGCCCGCCCGGCTCCAGGGGCATATCTGGTTTCCCGTATCTGTGGGGAGCACAGGCATCAGATTCACTCGCCTTCTCCATTCTGCTCCTTCCTCCTGGGTCTGGGGTCACCAGTCTCTTGGAACCAACGGTTGGGCTTCCCAAGGTCGAAGGCTCAAAGATTTCTGCTCACGGCGCGCCTTTGCTTATGGAGGTTCAAGTAGGCAACCTCCCTGGGCGTTTGCCGGCGTCCCGCTGAAGGTGTGACTAGAGGCCACACACCGTTCCCAGTACACACGAGGGGTGAGCAGAACGAGGCTTGACTGTATGTGGACGTTGACTACAGGGAGCAGTGGGCCTTCGCTGGTTCACAATATAACGACCCCCCTTGCGTTCTAAGCGACAGCGTCCCCAGTTTCTATTTATGCCACCGTGCCCGGCGGGGTTGGCGGGGAACTGACTTTCCCACGGGATGCAGGGTGCACTCTATCCAGGGTGGCCCCCGTTCCACCCCATCCAGAGTTCATGAGCTTTTCATGATTTATGGTAAATATTCTTCCTAAATGGGCTGGGACACCGGCGAGGACCTCTGAACGTATGAATGAGAGGCTCGTGACCACGCGTGCACGAGCCGCGGGCCGGCAGAGGGGTCTGGGCGCCAGCCTGGGCTGTCACAGCCGTGGTGACACCTCACCGCCACCAGCAGGAGGGGTGCCAGGGGGTCTTTCCCTGCTGCCATGAGGAGTTTTCTGTGGGTTTAGAAATACAGTAAACGCGTAGCCAAGAAGACCAACTTCTCATCTGAGGCTTATTTGAAATTTGTTCAACAGTGACACCACGAATGCATTTTTTCTGGATAACTCTATGTGTTTTACAGTTGGGATGGACATTACCTTGACCTTGGCACGTGCTGAGCCTTCAGAGTGGGAATCCTGGGCGTGCAGGGCGGGGGGACTCCTCACTGCACGCACCAGACCACCCGGAGGTAGAAAGAGGACACCCACGCCGTAACCTCGTCATCCAGGTTTGGGGCACCTGCCTGACGCTTGGTTTCGAGGAGGGTTGAAGACGTGATAAGAGAGTCGTGCCCAGGGAGGAGTGTAGCTTTGGTGTGGGTGCCCAGGCCGGGCCAGCTCAGCGGGAGGGGCCACGAGCAGGGCAGGCCGGGCTGAGGAGAGTGGAAAGCGTGGAGGCGGACCACGACCCCGTGTGCTGGTGCTGGGGACGGAGCTGAGAAAGGACGTTCCCTGCACTCATGGCAGGAGAGACCGAGTGAGGAAGGCGACCGTCCGTGACATGCAGGACACACGGAGACAACAACCGCACACGTCCATGCTGGGGCTCAGGAGCTGATTCTGGGTCCCATCAGGGTGGAAGGGCCTGCAGGAAATCCCCGATCAGTGTCAGGCAGCCAACTGGAGCGTGAGAGTCTGGGGGCAGGAATCTGGAAATCGGAGCCTTCATCGTGAAATTTGGGGTGCAGAAATGGGCTATGTTGTCTACGGAAGCAATAAGGAGGGGGTCCCGGTCAAAACCCCAAGGGAATGCAGGTTATACGGAAGGGGAATGTGTGCAGACTTTAAAAGGGATGCGTGGGAAGCTGGCAAACCAGCAGGAGACTGGAGCAGCCCCTGATCCGGAGTTTGGGCTTAAATCAGGGACAATGTCAAAAACACGCCCCAACAAACAGATACGACTGCAGATAAAACACGTAGTAAAAGCATGTTGCACAGCTCAGCGCCCAGTGATACGCGGTCATCAGAACAGAAGCTTGAGCAACGGTCTAGTAAAACCCTGAGTCAGACCCCTGCCAGCGACACCGAGGGCGCCAGCCCCCGCACGTTTCCTGTCCCCCCCAGCGTGTGCTGTGTCCCTGGCTGCTGAGGGTGGCCATGTCCCCGTGGTGGAAGTGATGTGTTTCCAGGGCTGGTGGTGGAGAGCTCAGTGCACGGTCCTCCATTCCCCTTCCCTTCGAAGCCCAGCGTGCAGGTGGCGGGGCTTCCGGAGGGAGGAGCCGGGCCCCCTGCATCGCTGGTGGGAAGGCCCCCTGTGGGCCAGAACCCTTTGAACCTGACCTGGGAAGAAAGAGTCCCCGGTGTTGCCAAGCCACCAGGAAGGCAGAGTTAACGGAGCTCGGCGTCCCGTGTGACTTGATAATAAAAAACCGCAAAAATAATACGAACAATAGGAGTCGAAAGTGATGCCCCATGACGTGGAGTTAGGAAGGGGTGAGGAGTGACAAGCAGCCTGACTGTCTCCGTCTACAGACAAGAAAACAGGTGCCCATGGCCGCCTGCCCAGGACGCGGCTCTATCGGTTATTTCTATATGACAAACCAGCCCCAAATCAGTGTTTATTCCAGACCAGTGTTATTCCAAAACAGAACACGTGTTTATTCCATCCATCAGGTCTGTGGGTCAGTTGGGCCGTTCTGCTGACTTGGGTTGGCCGTGACCTCTCAGCTCTGCTCCTTGTTCCCTCCTTACCGGCCACTCAGCTCGTGTGCTCCTGGTGGTGCGAGGAGCACGTGTGAGCTCCTGACCTGTGCGGAGCACAAGCAGGACCCACCAGACCCAGGCTCCGAGCCGGCACGCCAGTACTGACCGCCCTGCATCCCGCCACTCAAAGGGACGCACAAAACCACCAGGGCACAGAAAGGGAGCGCCAAGACGGGAGGCACAGGTGTGGCTCGAGGAGCCTTTCATCCACCAGTGCGGCCAGGTCAGCTCCGAGGCAGGAGCCAAAATACGGGAATGACCTTGTCGCTGGGGGTATCGGAGCCAGGAGCTAGATGTGGGCACGTCCATCTGTCATCCTGATGTTGGGTTAGAAATGCGTCCCATTATAAAACAGCATCAAATGTTTTCTTTATTAATTTTAAGAGTAAGGGCAGATAAAAAATTTCTTCTATTTCATACCCTCAATGATGAAAAATTTGTGAATGAAAAATGATCGAAATAATTAACCGACCATTTGGAATGATTTACCCCCAGGGGACAGAACTGTGCGATGGCAACTTGCATTTTCTATTAGTTTGGATTTTCCAAATGTTCTACAATGAGAAGTGCTGAGTGTATGTTGCAGAAAGATAATTTAAGAAAAATCACTGGGCTTTGCTTGCTGGGTGTGGACATATCTTGACTGCAAATACCCGAACCCAACGAGTCCCCAGGGCAGGGCTCTGGTGGCTCCTGAGCTGCCAGCAACCTGCCCAGCTCTGGGTTCTGGACCTTTGGGGGGAGGGTCAACTCAGGGGCCAGGGTCTGTGGTGTCCGTGTCTCCGTGGGCTCTGCTCTGGAGCCGAAGGATCCAGGCGCAAACACTGCCGTGGGGCTGCAGCGGGAGATGCGTAACCCGACAGATCTTTAATAAGAGGAAAGAGGGTGCATTGTATGGGATAGTAACTCCCACTATGATTTGTGTCTGTGCTGCAGGAGCCCCTCCTCTGCCCCAGACTCTGCTCAGGGTGTGACTGCGTTCCCCCGCCCCGCACGCTCTCTGCCATGACAGCACGTGATGAATCCTGATGGTAACAGCGGCTGATCCTGTGCCTGTGGCTGCTCGGTGCTGGGGGCCGTGTGGGCACTCGACGTGCTCTCATCTCCATCTCCGCAGCGACCGCCTCGCCTTCACGGGTGAGCACACTCAAGCCCTGGGCGGGCTGACCTGTCCAAGGACACATTAGCCAACTCTCCTGCTGAAGTTCAGACCCACACCATCCGCGAAGCCATGCAGAGACTCCCGTCTACGCGCAGCTCCAGTGGGAGTGCAGTGACACAGAGCTTGAAGAAATAACGCCCAGGGATGTCCCCGTGCCCACCTGGGTAGCTCTCTGAGCTGAGTGGGCGTCACCTCCAGGGCAGGGCTGGGGTGTCAGGGAAGACGCTTCGGGAGGTGGCCCACGGTCAGGAGTGGGGATGAGGACGGCCTGTGCTGGGTGTGGAAGCACCTGTCTGTCCTGAGCCGTGGGAGGAGGAGCCGGGCTCCAGCACAGAGTGGAGGGCAGGGACGGAGGGACAGGCGGGGACCAGACCACACTGGTGTGGAAGGTCGTGTCACAGCGTGTGGACTGTGTTCCAAAAGCCTGGAGGATTCCTTGGGGGTAGTAACACGGTCCCACGTGTGTTTATAAACATGGGTCCAGTTCTGGTGTGGGGAGTGGGTACAGGGCAGGACAGAGTCAGCAGTCGGGGGGACACCTGCGGGGGTCCAGCAGAGAGGAAGCGGCCAAGACCAGCTGGGGTCTAAGGGCTTTAAACAGGGAGTGGATTTGGTATAATCTGGAGAAAGAAATCCCCGACTCACAGCTTACTGTGCAGAAGACAGTTCCTCCAGCAGTTCCTCCCGAAATGGCACACGGGGACAGGAGACCCCCTCGGGGCCGCTCACCAGGACACCGCGTCGGGCAGCGCGGGCAGGGAGCACGCAGCCCCCCGGTGAGCTGACTGACCCACCACACACGCTCTCCTCGACCTGGGAAGAGGGGCACGCGTGGCCAGGGGACCGGACAGAGGTGGGGACACAGCTTCAAACACCTTCCTAATCCGCCCCAGCAAGGTTGGTGCAGCAGAGCTGGGGGCATGAGCTGGGTTGTCCCCTCACAGGAAATAGTCAACACAGGCCGTCCTTGGTGACGTCTCTACTCCACGGGGGATATTACTGAATCCGCAAGTGCTGGGAGTTTCCTCATTTCTGCTGCTGATTCCCATTTAATGCCCGGAGGTCCGAGGATCGTTCCGGTTTCTGTCCCTTGCCTGTTGAGGGGACTTGCTTTAGGGGCAGATGTGAGCGGCCCAGGAGAACGAGGGAGAAGGCGCTCCGCCGCAACTCAGGTGTGTCCCGGTGTGCTAAAGTGTGTTCAGGTGTGCCCAGGTGTCCTCAATGTATTCAGATGTGCTCAGTGTTCCCACGTGTGCTCAGATGTGCTCAGTGTGCTCCGGTGTGTTCAGGTGTGTTCAGATGTGTCCAGGTGTGTTCAGGTGTGCTCAGGTGTATTCAGATGTGTCCAGGTGTGCTCAGGTGTATTCAGATGTGTCCAGGTGTGCCCAGGTGTGCTCAGGTGTATTCAGATGTGTCCAGGTGTGCCCAGGTGTGTTCAGGTGGGGTGTCACTTTCAGCGCCCCAGGTGATGGGGATCAGCCCTGCTCTGACTCCACCTCCCCGCGGTCTCCCAGAGGGGCCTGGGAGCATCTCTCCAGATGACGGATTTGGTTTCTATTTCTTTCCAAATTTACAAGTTTGTCAATCCTCAGGGACGTGTGGTTGTCTTAGTTCCTGTCGAACTGCCCCTTCTGTCGTAATGAACTGCTCCTTTTATCTCTAATGATACGATCGCCTCAAAGTCGGCTCCGTCTGGTGTTGGCAGAGCCATCCAGCTCCCTCCGAGGGGCTCACGTAGTACATACTTTCCCTTCCTTTTATTACCAGTTCTCAGATTTCTCGTGTTCTGATTAAAAGTGTGACTCTTATGAGTAGTCTATAGTTGTTTCAATGCAGCCTGATTTTTTCTCTTAATTCCCTTCTCTTACTTATTGTATTTCTTAATTAACATAAATATTTACTTTTGACAAACAGTGGAGATACTTAGAACGTAGGATTTCAGGGGATATTTTCACTCTTTGTCTTCTACCTGGCCCCTCTGTAATTTGTTTTTTCTTTACTCTCTTTCTCTCGTTTTTCTTGTTAAAGACCTTTTTTATGATTCCATATTTTCCTGTTTCTTTTAAAAAATATTTATACTCTTATTTTTCACTTTAAGCATTTTTTAAAGTCTGAAATTCTTTCAAAATACAAAGTTTAAAACAACAAAATAAGAACTCCCCTCTAAATGCAACACCCACTCGTCCCTGCTACCCCAGCCCCCACCCAAGGACTAGCCTCCCACCGTCCTCCCCCATGGCTCCACCACTGTGCACTCACAAACTCCTCCATGTCCAGGATTTGTACTCATTCTTGTCCACAACTATGTTGATGTTCGTGCCTCCCAGGACGTGTCCCGGGGAAAGACCCTCATAGCCTGCGCACACCCTCCCGTTCTCCAACACGGAGACGGGGTTCCTTGGGTGCCGTCGCAGCCCTGGGCTCAGCCATCTCTCTGCGACGATGCCTTCGTACAAATATTTTCATCGAAATCATGGCGTTCTCATGAGCCTCCATTTGGCCAGCACTGGAGTTCACTCGGTCAAACCGAGTAAATTCTTACATCCAATTTCAGTGCTTGGGGAGATAAGACACGGCCAACAGCTCCATCTTCATTTTGGTTTTACTGAAGTATTTTCATCGGGATCACACATGTTACATTTTTAATTTTTCAATGAACTCATTGTACTAATTACAGTTTGTGCCTCTGGGGATTTTTGAGGCCAGTTGTATCAATAGAGTCTGATCTGAAAGCACGAAGCTGCAGGAAACCGATTTGTTTCTCAGGCCCGTCCGTCCGTCCCTCCATCCACCTTTCATTGCGGCTCCGTGTCAGTCACAGTGGCTACACCGTGCTCGGCCACCTCGAACCCGCAGCCTCTGCTGCAACCTGAGGGCTGTCCCCGCCCCGCCCCGGCCCTGCGGACGCGCTCCCTCCCCTGCGCTACCTCCCCCCACCCAACCTGCAACTGTGTCTCTTCCTTCCCACACTCCAGACGGCTCCTGTTTCCAGCTCAGCTTCCTGAAACCACAGCACGCTGTAACGCCCAGCCCTGGCTCGCGGCCTCCCGCGAGCCAGGGCCTCAGCCCGCCTCGGGCTTGTGCTCCTGACCCCCCCAGTCCATCAGTCAGATGGCATTTTCACCCATTTGCCATACATATGTATGTAAAATGTACATAAAATGTGTATAAATACATAAAATGTATATATACATGAGGTGCATACAAATGTTTATGTATCACTTCTAGAGTTATAAGGGTATGTACTACATTACAATTTATATGATATATTAATTACATAGTATACAATATGCATTATAATATGTATATGCTATAGATAATACATGCCCTAGCATAACATAGTCTAGTCTAGTATGTCATACAACGTAGTACTATATAATATGATATTATAGTGTGTGCAGTACTGTATAAAGTAAAATATATATTCTATATCATTGTATTTATATTATATATGATAAATAAGATATGCTTTTATAGAATACAACATACATATATGTGATATATACTTTATATAACATGTACTTTATAAAAATGTGTTAATTTTATTTTATAAATACATATTTATAATCGCATAATTATGAAATAGGATTTTCCATGCTCTACACACACCCCCCCTTTAGATATGCTAGCCTAGATATAAAGCAGAAGAGACTAGTACATGGGCCCCGCCGGTCCCTGGCCCGACCGGCAGCAGCAGGTCCGGACGGTGGCCCGTCTGCTTCGCCAGCTGGACAGAAGCCCCAGGAGGCAGGTGCAGAGGCTGCTTCCCCTCCTGTGGCCCCAGTGTGTGCGGTGGTGCTGACACATAGTAGGTGGTCAGTAAGCGACTGTTTCTTGACGGCCAGAGGGCAGCTGGGTACTCTTTGCCAAATAAATCACCGAATTCAATAGGTCTCGCTTTGTCGAAATTAAAAGGACGTTATTTTAAGTCATGGTCCCGAGGACGGGTCATTCATCTAGGGCTGGTGGCGAACCCACCGGGATACGGATTCCGTTCTGGGAGGTTAATGACTTGGCTACAAAGAAGATCCAAAATAAAACTGAGAATGTATTTCACACGTTTTATAGGGAGGGTCTTTTTCATTTTAAAGCACTAACGCAGACCATAAAAAGGAAATATTTGGCGATGCTGGAAGGCGCTGAAAGGAAGCACAGAGAAGGCGCGCTCAGATGGCAAAAGCTGCAACTTCTACGGGTCTGTGAAAGATGAAATCCCCTCGAAGTCAACACGAACACCCAAACCGAGACAAGACGGGCCGAACAGACTGACAGAAAGAGAAGAAGACAAAGAAAACAGGAAACGGAGGAGGAGAGACAGAGAATAAACCAGTAAAGAAATTCAGCCACGGAACAGGAAGCGAAGACAAAGCGAAGGGAGAGCTTGCGGGGAGGGGCGTTGGCGGGCGGCGGAGGAGAGCGCCGAGCCGCGGGTGACCGGTTCCTCGGCCGCGCTCAGCACCGTCCGCTCTCAGCAGCCACTTCTCACATCCACAGGACAGCTGGCGGGAACGCGCATCGCCTAGCGGACGGGATGGGAGAAACCGGACACACCGCACACCGCGGGCATCTGGGCGCCGACGTGAAGAAACGGGGCAGGTCTGGGGCCGCGTCCCCACGGAAGGTGTTGCTGTCCTGCTGAGGCACAGCCGAGCACAAGCCCGAGGGTGCTCACGCGCCTGTCTTCGCAGTGGCCGTGGGGACACCGGCCTGGCGGCCCCCCCAGTACAAACACACATTTGTTGTCTCAAGGGTCTCGTGAGCTCGTCCCTGGGGAGGCAGCAGTGCTGCTCCCTGTGCAGACTCTGGTCTCGCTGTCCGAGCTAGAACCCCAGCTCTGCCACCCAGGACACGCGGGAGCCTGGTGGCCATTCGCTCTTCGTGTTTCTGTGAGTCCCGTTTCTGAGACAGGACCGCGTCGGGTTCTTTGGAGGTGGCCATTACCAATACCACAGACGGGGGCTCCAATGATGGGTTTTTACTGCCTCACGGTCCTGGAGGCCAGGAGACTGAGATCCGGACCCGGGCAGAGCTGGTTCTGCAGAGGCCTCTCCGTGGGCCGTGTGGACACCGCCCTTCCCCGTGTCCTCACACCGCCGTCCCTGTGTGTGTGTGCCCTGATCTCTCCTTCCAAAGGCACCGTCACGTGGATGAGGGGCCCACACTATACGACCTCGTTTTACCTTCATCACCTCTTTAAAGACCCTCTCTCCGAATTCAGTCATGTTCTGAGGTCCTGGGAGTCAGGACTTCAACATCAGAATTTGGGGGGGACACAGGTCGGCCTCAGTAAGGTGTAAAGATGACATGACTTGGCTCTTGGGTGAGTGAGCGCCCCGTGTGTGGGAGAATCTGCAGTCGCTGAAGAATGCCAGGAAGACCTCCCGTGCCCTGACCCGGGAAAGGGGCTCCAAGGATCCAGACGCCCACCGAGTCCAGGATGGGCAGCGGCCATGACTCGGCTTGTCATCCTGAAGACCCCGAATCTTCCTGGTGGGACGCTGTTATAGTCATTATGGGAAGTTTGATAATAATAGAAATAATAGACTGCCAAAACCAGCATCCAAACCCAGACCGCCAGCGTCCCAGCACCCTCTCTGGACCATGTTCCAAACTGAAATGGCATAAAACTGGTAAGAAACATCTAAACCTTTAACAGGAAAAAATGCAGGTATCCATCGTGGGCAGGCTGGGGGTACAAGGTGGTTTCCAAGTGTGTCCACAGCCTCCGAGGAGCCCCCAGGGCTCCACCTAGTGTCCAGCGGGAGGAACGCCCGCAGGTCTGAGTGTCCGCTCCCCTTGGCCCTCTCCTTGCGCCCCGTCTTTCACGGCCTCTTACAGTTGCCATTTTATTCTAACTGCAAAGTGAAGGCCCCCCCACTTGAGTCCCTTGTAGCTTCATTCTCCTGCATCAAGAAATCAAGTTACTAGAACTGCTAACAGTGCTTTGAGGGGATGCACCCTCCCCCCAACTTTTGGTTTCGGTAATTGCTGTCTGAGCTTCAAAGACTGGAAATCGTTTTTCATCTCATGCATGAAGAGTTTGCATCTGATTGATGACAGCCATGGAGCTGTTTCACTTGCAAGCTAAAAACAATAAGGTTAGTAAATCGCTAATGTCCGGTGAAAAACTGCGGGAGTGGCCTTAAGTGTGGCGGGGGATCGCCAGAGCGGAAGCTGGCACGGGTCCTCCCTCAAGCGGATGCCTGCGTGTCCTTCCATAGCACGGTCCACACCCACCTCTGCCAAGCTCCTCTTCCAAGGAGGAAGCCACTCTGCAGGGACACAGCCCCACGTGGCCCCACTGCTGCCGGACATGGAGCTTGGGGCTCTGGTGTCCCAGCTGCAGACGAAGCTTGGGATGCTCACGGGATTTAAAGGGGAAGGCACATCCCTGCGCCAACAGACGGCAAGAACCATGTCGTGTCAGGAGACTGCGCCAGGCGGGCTGGCAGATTCCACGGGGAAGGATCTTGCAGCTCTGAAAAGGAGTGTTGGGGGCCAGTGAGCGCGGCGCCGGGGTACGAGCGAGCTGATTACTGCAGGACGGGAAGGTCAGGAGGCCTCCGGGCCGAGGCTCTGGCGCCCGGGCGCTGAGCGGTGCTCGCGGAGTGGAGCGGCTGCCTCTGGGGCGGGCTGCTCACCCTGCAGACGTTTGCCCAGCCCCGCTTTGCTCCGAGAACATTGCGAGCGCCATGTGGGGACGCTCCCCGTGCTGCTGCCTGACCCGCGACCTGAGCAGTCGGGGGGAGGGGGCGCCCAAGCCGAGCTGAAACCCACTCCAAGCGGGGTGTGCACCAGGCTGTGCAAGCAAACCTCAGAAGGGTGGTGAGTCCGCGTGCGGTTGTGTTTAGACAGTGCCAAACCCCCAGAAACACTCGTTTGAAAAGTCCGCCGTTCTGTTATTGTTGGTTTTGTTTGGGGGTGCGTGTGTGTGGAGGCGGACAAGGGGATCGGAGGGGCGAGAAGGACAGGCCCGTCTCCATGAGCCCACACTTAACCCCGCGCTCCGTGCTCAGCTCTGGTTGGGGCAGCTGGAGGGAGGACCCGGGAGCTCAGGCCTGGAGCCATGTCCCTGCACACAGACGGCCTCCACCCCGAGACGCAGATCTGTGCGTCCCTCTGAAGTCCCCTGGAACCAC
The DNA here is from genome assembly GCF_017311325.1 of Ursus maritimus. Classification (NCBI taxonomy): domain Eukaryota; kingdom Metazoa; phylum Chordata; class Mammalia; order Carnivora; family Ursidae; genus Ursus; species Ursus maritimus. Next base: position 55,997,897 of record NW_024424564.1, read on the forward strand.
CGCCCCACTGCCCCGTGAGGCAGCACCCCGTGTCGGGACCCCGACTGGCGTCATGTTCGGTCTCAAGTCCACCTGCCTGACTCCTGACAAACCTAGTCCTGCACCCACTTCTAGAATATTAGCCAGGCTGCTGGGCGCCAGCATGGACGAGGTAGAGTCCACACTCCGAGCTCCTTCCCCGTGACCAGGCCCCCCCTTGGCATTCCCCAGGCCTTAGCTGCCCGAAGACCCCACCACCCGCCCCAGGCCCCCACTCCCTCGGCCACAGCCTCACGGGCCTGGGCTCCCAGCACGCGGAACATCCCGCCAGCCCTGCAGCGTCGGCTGAAACAGGCATCTGGGGGCCGCCCGTCCTGGTTCAGACAAATTCTGCCCAAACCTAAGCTCGAATCAATGCCCCAAAAGGGGGGCGGGGGTCTCTTTTGTTATTATTGTCATGATTTTAGGGTCCGCACTGGATTGATGACATTAAAACCCGGACACATTTGCATGGGACGTACACTTTAGTAAAAACAGCCATTTGTGGATGGCTGCCACGGGCCCAAG